>NC_068403.1:23564815-24179815 GCF_023724105.1 Carassius gibelio | reverse complement strand
ACCACTTTGTGTCCCCATTTATATGTGTAATGTGCAACATATATATATATATATACGTATGTATATATGTGTGTGTGTGTTTATTTAAAAAATTCAGATTTAGACACATTTCAAATTGAAAAACAAATTCAGGTTTAGATTATTTATTATTTCATATATGTATATGTATATATGTATGTATGTGTGATAAATATATATATATATATATATATATAAATATACAAATTATATATAAAAAAAGCTGCTCATTATAGAAGACATGTATTCAAGTCATGCTATGTGTAAATTTGTGGATAAATTAATAACTAATTAATACTAATGACCTTTGTATCACCAATGTGTTCTGAGAAGAGTAAATGTAAAGAAAAATATAAAACAATTGAAGCTGACTCTCTAACACAAAGCACTGCATTGTTTGTGAAAGTGATTTATTAAATCTGGATATCAAAAGATTGAGCTACATGATTATTGTTCCCCTGTACAGTCCTTCTTTTCTCTTTGTTTAGGGGGATGTTTGCCGGCGGTCTGCGGGAGATGCAGCAAACTGAGATCCCTGTCCGTGGAGTCACATACACGGCGATGACCAAACTGCTGGACTTCATCTACACGTCTGAGCTGGAGCTGGACCTGGACACGGTACAGGAAGTGCTGTGTGCGGCCACTCTGCTGCAGGTTCAAGATGTGATCGGCTTCTGCTGCGACTTCCTGTTCGCCTGGCTGGATGATGACAACATCCTGGAGGTGGAAATGCTAGCCGACATCTATGGCCTCAACCAGCTCGGGGAAAAAATTCGCTCATATCTGCTCAAGAACATCCAGACCTTCTCACGCACGCCGGTGTACCGAAAGCTTCCTCCGGAAAAGATCCTGAGTGTCCTTTCCAGCAACGATCTGGAGGTGAACTCGGAGAACGAGGTGTTTGAAGCAGCCCTGCACTACCATTACACTCCTGAACAGGTGGAGAAGGATGAGGTTTGCTTACAGGTGATCATCCTGAGTTCAGAAATATCAGTTAAACCTTTCCCACATTTTAAGAATGACGGTGTTTCTAATTATAAGTACTACTTTATGTATCATTGTTGTTTTAATATTTTTGAGATACTATTGTAGTTTTTATTAATATTTTGAATCAGTTTTCATTTTTAATTTTAGTCATTTTGTTGTATTTTTTTAGGTTTTTTTTCCAATAAATTTAAATAAATTAAAAAATATATATTTAAATAAATTCACAATTAGATTTAGATTTGGTATGAAGTGTTTTTGTATGCCGTGCCGTAAAAAGGGTTTTGCCCTTTTTCCCTTAATAAGTTAAATCATTATTTAAAAACTGCATTTTGTATTTGCTTGCATGATCTCTGTTTAATAAAAAATAAAATTGATGGTCTGAATGTGTTAGGTGTGACGTATGCAGAAAAAATAAAAAAAATAATAAAAACAAAGGCAAAAACCTTTTCACGGCACTGTATGTGTGTGTGTGTTTATATCACCTTTTTATACTTTAAGAAAAGAAAACCAGTCAAATGTTTTGGTTGTAATGACAAAAAATTTAAATGTAGTATTTTACTTATAATCTTTAAATAAGTGCAAAAATATGTTCAAATGATACATTTAAAGGTACAATTTGTAAGATATTTGCAGTAAAATATACAAAAACCACTAGGCTAGTGTTATATGTTTTGTGCAGCTGATTACTAACAATATATCTAATGTTTTCAACTACTTGTAAATCATGAGAAAATTCCCATTCTAAACAGTGACACGGTGCAGTGCAGTCGCCTGTCAGTGACGTTAGTTACCCTTTGTTATCGCCTTTACTGACGTAGAAACCACATGACAACAGTGTCGTGGACAAATGCGGAAGTAGCTTCGTGGCAAACTTCAACTAGAAAGAGATGCCGATCTCGCTTGTTTTTTACTCGACAGGTGAGTTGTTTTGATTCGTATCTTTACAGAAAACATATGCTATTATAATGATCAACAAGATTAGTATTATGGGGCATACACGCCAAACGCGGGGCATCGCATCTCTAGACCCGAGTGAGGACACATCTGATCCATAGTCTGACCGCGTCTTTGCATTGACTTTGTATGTAATCTACTTGCGTAAATCTTTGAACTCGCGTTAAATCCATGATTTATCTTTCCCACTGATTGATGGCCGTTAGCGGTTGGGTAGAAGACAACAAATCCCATCATTCCACGCTCCTTCTTAGCCTCATCAAACCACGCGATTGTTATTGTTTTGATAGTGCGCCCTCTAGTGGCAGGTCCTACAACCTGTACCTTTAATGTCCAAAAACTTTACATAAAAACATTTATCTTCTTTTCCCACAAAATAGTTATTTTCTGTGGCTGATTTAATGAAGCACCTACAGATGTAACAGAAAACATCTGGCTCATGTTTGCATTTTTTTCTATCACTGGCCATAATTGTAACCATAAATTGCATAAATTGTTGTCATCTAAAAAATAGCTGAGAATTGAACATAGTGTGTAACCAGCTCAGAGGAAGATATGAATCGTGTCTTTGTGGCATTTTTCCAGTGATTTAGGGATAAAAGAAGATATTTTGTGAGAGAATGTGGCTTGCTAGAGCAAAACCTGCACTTTTCTAATCTGTGCCCAAAATGAGCAAGAAACAAGCATTAGTCCTTGTGGTACAATAGTCGTTTTGGATGTAATTAGTGTTATCTATGACAAATCAACTTTTCCTTCAGGATCCGTTGCAGATGTTGGAAGCAGTGCGCTTCTGTCTGATGGAGAAGCACGTGTTGCAGCGCTTACACAGCCGGATAAAGCAGTGTCCGCTGCGGGACTCGGTGGCCGCTGCTCTGCGTTACCACAGTCAGGAGCTGTGGCAGCCGGTGATGCAAACCCCACTCACTCAGCCTCGCTGCAGCTCCCAGTGCATTGTGGGATTCGGCGGCATGTATTCATCCAGCACACTGGTGGACAATGAGGAGCGCTTCCAGGTGTTCCACCCCTCCTGGGGCGAGTGGCGTAGTCTGGCTGCAGATCGCGCCTCTCGCATGTCCAACATGGGCATCGCCGTGCTCAATAACTTTGTGTACTTGATCGGTGGAGACAAGAACACCAGCAGCTTCCGTGCTGAAGCTCGATGCTGGAGGTAAGTGATGCTGAATATTAAAATGTATCATGTTTTTACAGATGGTACAGAAGTGCAACTATGAGTCCAGAACATATTTTTGAAGAACATTGCTTATATAATCGTGTTAAAACTGTTTAGTTATGTTACATGTTACATTCATGTTACATACTGATCTTGGCGGAACCTTTTTTTTTTTTTTTTTTTTTGTTAATCCCGTTTTGAAAACAAACTCTTCATAAACACACACATATCAGTAATTTTTTATGTTTTTAAAAGAAGTCATTTATTTGATTGAAAAATACAGTTAAAACTTAAATATTGTGCAATAAATTTTATTAAAAACTATTTTAGATATTTAAAAATGTAATTTATTTCTTTGATGCAAAGCTGAGTTTTAAAGCATCATTTCAGGATCATCTTCAGTGTCAGATGTGATGATTTACTGCTTAAGCAGGAAATGTTTCTTATTATTACAGTGTGAGGTTTTACATTTTATAGAGCAGAGCTTTGACTTTAGATCCACCCATATGGCCTTATGTTTAGGATTATTGGATTTGTATTATACCCAAATCAGAGACCAGTATAATCAGATAAATGCTGATTGGATTATTAGAACCTTAAATCAGTTTAATTGCAAGAGCACTCAGAGTTTGAATCCATTTCTAAATTTATCAAATGAAATAAAACTCAAAGATTTAGTATTCACAGAAACAATAACAAAAAGAATCCCTTATAAACAAAAATAAATTAAGATGCACATCATCCGTAATATTATAAACTATGGGCTAAAAGTTAAGAAACAGTCTAGAAACTTTTCCAAATCTGGACCTGTTGTTTGCACATTATATTGCACATATTCTAAATTATATATCATAACTTTTTTTTACTTTAGTCATTTAGCAGCTGTTTTATTCATTAAATGCACAAGCGCCGAAGATACGCACAATATCGCAATCCAGTGATCCAAAAGTAAATCGGGAAGTGAAAGAGAGAACAGGAAAAGATTTTCTATAAGGAAGTCCCTTCGATTGTTGCTTTAGTTGCATTATAGTAATAACTATAATTTAGTGTTTTGTGTAACTTTGCCACCAAAAATTTGTTCATCGCTATAATTCTTTTTAAATATTTACATCTGTTCGCTGTGGTACGCAGAGCTCCTGATCAGTGTTGTTACTGTTCACAAACTAAAAGCAACATAATATCATGTTTGTTACTCTAAAGGCTGAAATAAAATAGAAATATTTGAATAAACACTTGAATTAGAAATGTTGCATTGGCCACTAAATAAAATAAAGCAAGTGAAAATTAAGTAGACATACTAAAATTACTAAAATTGTGTATAAATAATACTAAAATACCACTGATCTTGATATGGTTACTACCAAAATTGAAGTTTTTCAATAATAATATTGCTAAAAACAAGCCAGAAATTAAACAAATGATATACAACAATATTTGCATTCTACGTTTTTTTAATTCCATTGTCTTCTCATGAAGGTACGATCCCCGCCACAACACCTGGTGTACTATCGAGCCTTTACGGCAGCAGCACGCCGATCATTGTGTCTGTGTGGTTGATAAATATATCTACGCCATTGGAGGACGAGACTACACCAATGAACTGGACTGTGTGGAGCGCTACAACCCACAAACCAACATCTGGGAATATGTGGCGCCGCTGAAACGAGAGGTGGACTGTCATCAATTAACCATTATAGACTTTCACACTGAAATTGAAATCCTCTGAAATTGAAATAGATTTTAATATTGAGGATATAATACATTTTCAAGTTGTCATAATGCCTGTGTCTGCAGGTATATGCCCACGCCGGAGCAGTGATTGATGGGAAGATCTACATAGCATGTGGCCGGCGGGGAATGGCTTATCTGAAGGAGAGCTACTGTTACGATCCCAGCGGCAATCACTGGAGCTTGTGTGCCGATGGCCCGGTGGAGCGCGCCTGGCACGGCATGGCAGCACATAACGGCCGCGCTTATGTCATTGGAGGCAGCAACGATGGTTGCGGTTACCGGCGAGACGTCCTCAAGGTACTGCACTTCTGAAATACATCCCCCACTGTGACACCAGTTATAGCATAGTGTAAATATTGTGTCCAAAGCAAGACTATTGGGCTCTTCCTGCCTAGACAGCATCATCGGCTTCGCTCCTGAAGTGAAGACTATTTCAAAAGCCAACATGTGTCAAGATCCACAAGCCTTTCAAAATAACTGACAATTTGACCATTTGTGACAAGATACTGTTAGTTCAGTCAGTGTGTTGCATTAGCCAAAAATACATTGTATGGGTCAAAATTATAGATTTTTCTTTTATGCATAAAATAATTAGGATATTAAGTAAAGATCATGTTCCATGAAGATATTTTGTACATTTCCTACCGTAAATATATCACAACTTCATTTTGGATTAGTAATATGCATTGCTAAGGACTGCGTTTGGACTGTTTTAATGGTGAAATTCTAAATATGTTTTGCACCCTCAGATTTCAACATTTTAAATAAGTTGTATCTAGTTGTATATTTTATTTACTGATTTTTTTTTTTTATTTTAAATACAGCACTTGGTGAAATTATTTAAGTTTCAGTAATTTTTGAACATTTCCAGCACATTTTAACAATACCGTTATAATACCGATAACTGTGATCATTTAGGTCACTATAATTGTGATGAGAAATTTTCATACCTTTACATGTGAAGAGAAGAAGTGAAGAAGTGAGGTGACATTCAGCCAAGTATGGTGACCCATACTCAGAATTTGTGCTCTGCATTTAACCCTTCCGAAATGCACACACACAGAGCAGTGAACACACACACACACACTGTGAGCACACACCCGGAGCAGTGGGCAGCCATTTATGCTGCGGCGCCCAGGGAGCAGTTGGGGGTTCAATACCTTGCTCAAAGTCGTGGTATTGAAGGTGGAGAAAGAGCTGTTCATGCACTACCCCCACCCACAATTCCGTCCGGCCCGACACTAGAACTCACAACCCTTCGATTGGGAGTCCAACCCTCTAACCATTAGGCCACGACTTCCGACATCCCTACTCATATGTATTCAATAAGTATGCAAAATAAGTTATTACTGTTACTTGATGTTACACCATACGACATAAAATTATTTCAATTGAAACTTTTCTTGATTTTTCAAAACCATGTGAAACCATGAATACAAACAGTACATTTCTAAAAAAAAATTGGCAAATGTTATAAAGTAGATTTCTTTTTTTAACCTGGCACACTCTTATCTTCTCTGACCTTTATCTGTTTAGTTATTTGATATGTTATTTAATATACTACCAATGTATATATATACAGGTGCTGGTCATATAATTAGAATATCATCAAAAAGTTGATTTATTTCACTAATTCCATTCAAAAAGTGAAACTTGTATATTATATTCATTTATTACACACAGACTGATATATTTCAAATGTTTATTTCTTTTAATTTTGATTATTATAACTGACAACTAACGAAAATCCCAAATTCAGTATCTCAGAAAATTAGAATATTACTAAAGACCAATACAAAGAAAGGATTTATAGAAATCTTGGCCAACTAAAAAGTATGAAAATGAAAAGTATGAGCTTGTACAGCACTCAATACTTAGTTGGGGCTCCTTTTGCTTGAATTACTGCAGAAATGCGGCGTGGCATGGAGTCGATCAGTCTGAGGCACTGCTCAGGTGTTATGAGAGCACAGGTTCCCCTGATAGTGGCCTTCAGCTCTTCTGCATTCTTGGGTCTGGCATATCGCATCTTCCTCTTCCCAATACCCCATAGATATTCTATGGGGTTAAGGTCAGGTGAGTTCGCTGGCCAATTAAGAACAGGAATACCATGGTCCTTGGACCAGGTACTGGTAGCTTTGGCACGGTGTGCTGCGGCAGAGTCCTGTAGGAAAATGAAATCTACATCTCCATAAAGTTGATCTGCAGCAGGAAGCATGAAGTGCTCTAAAACGTCCTGCTATACGGCTGTGTTTACCTTGGACCTCAGAAAACACAGTGGACCAAAACCAGCAGATGGCATGGCACCGCAAACCATCACTGACTGTGGAAACTTTATACTGGACCTCAAGCAACGTGGATTGTGTGCCTCTCCTCTCTTCCTCCAGATTCTGGGACCCTGATTTCCAAAGAAAATGCTAAATTTACTTTCATAGGTGAACATAACTTTGGACCACCCAGCAGCAGTCCAGTCCTTTTTGTCTGAGAGACACTGTCTGTTGTTCAAGAGTGGCTTGATACAAGGAATGCGACAGCTAATTTAATTTAAAAATAATCTAATATTATTAATATTATATTAATATTATTTAATATAATAATCTAATCTATTATTTTTAATCTAAAAATAATTTGTATTTTAATTTGTATTTAATTTGTATTTGGAATGCGACAGCTGAAACCCATGTCTTGCATACGTCTGTGTGTAGTGGTTCTTGAAGCACTGACTCCAGCTGCAGTCCACTCTTTGTGAATCTCCCCCACATTTCTGAATGGGTTTTGTTTCGCAATCCTCTCCAGGGTGTGGTTATCCCTATTGCTTGTACACTTTTTTTCTACCACATCTTTTCCTTCCTTCGCCTCTCTTAATGTGCTTGGACACAGAGCTCTGTGAACAGCCAGCCTCTTTTGCAATGACCTTTTGTATCTTGCCCTCCTTGTGCAAGGTGTCAATGGTCGTCTTTCAGACAACTGTCAAGTCAGCAGTCTTCCCCATGATTGTATAGGCTACAGAACTAGAGTAGCTGCATTTCCACTGTTGGGCCAGTGCGAGCCAGGGCTTAAAGTGGGCCGGGTGGGGCTCATAGCCCCGGGCCAGTAGCACCAAGGCCAGAATAGCGCAGGGTTTCCACAGTCAGGGCTTGAAGCTCCGCTGCGCGTCACTAAAACACGCCCTTTACATGCCTCTCAGAACAACGTCATGCAACCTCAAAATTTCACCATCAAAGAGAAGTTATCAGAAAACTAACAAATAAGTCACTGGAACACGTGCGATCACAAAACAAACATGATAAAAGCGGCCGTTTGTTTGCATGCTTTGTTATATATTCAAATTCAAAAGCATCTATGTTTTAACTGTAGAATAAGTGATGCATTGATTATATTGATTTAATTTATCAGGACTCAAAATTAATCACACATAAATACACTTTTTTTTATTTTTTTTTATTTTTAACGCTCATGAAAATAGCTTGCTTATTCAGTCGAGTCTGTTTCTGTTTATTAGCCACAGTAGCCGTCATATTTAGAATGAATGATAATATCTCTATTTTTATAAAAGCTCCTGAACAAAAAACATTATTAGGCTATATTCTTTTATCATAGGCAACGTGAGAAAAACTCACGAGACGATGCTTGTGACAGATAAAATAAGTTACTTAATAAATACCCGATTGTGATAGAGAATAAGCTGACGTCTGATTTCTTCAAGCGGTCATATTTTACCATGTTTACTATGGTAACGTTAATGTTTAGCGTGCATAGTCTTTTACGTCGCTTATAAATATTTCTGCCTTGTTTAGTGATTCTAAACCACATCGGATCAAGTTATTTCAAACACTTGCTGCTAACTAAGAGTGAGTTTTGAGCTCAACTTATTTTAAAGTCTTTAATACTGGTGTTAAAGCTGTTATCTTTCTGAAATGATCCGCGCTGACGCTCTCCAGACACGGAGAAACTCCGCCTTTGTTCGTAACCGCTCCTCTAGCCCCAGCTGGCCGCTTTGGCCCAAGGTTTTCGTCAGGCCAAAAAACCCTGGCCGTTGGCCCCGAGGAAGCCCCGGCGAGGCACAATCAAGCCCCGGAAGTGACAGTGGAAACACGACTGGCCCTGGCACGCACTAGCATGCCCGGTCTTAGCTCGATAGTGGAAACACGGCTAGTG
Organism: Carassius gibelio; assembly: GCF_023724105.1. NCBI lineage: Eukaryota > Metazoa > Chordata > Actinopteri > Cypriniformes > Cyprinidae > Carassius > Carassius gibelio. The sequence continues at coordinate 24,170,799 of NC_068403.1, read as the reverse complement.
AGAGACCATTTAAAGGCCTTTGCATGTGTTTTGAGTTAATTAGCTGATTCAAGTGTGGCACCAGGTGTCTTCAATATTGAATCTTTTCACAATATAAAAATTTCCTGAGATACTGAATTTGGGATTTTCCTTTGTTATCAGTTATCAACATCAAAATTCAAATCAATAAACATTTAAAATATATCAGTCTGTGTGTAATGAATGAATAAAATATACAAGTTTCACTTTTTGAATGGAATTAATGAAATAAATCAACTTTTCGATGATATTCTAATTATATGACCAGCACCTGTATGCTACTTTTCATAGGTTTGGGGTTTGTACAAATAAAAAATTAAAAAATATTTTATGCTGAACAAGACTGCATTTATTTGATCAAAAATGCAATAAATACTGTAAAATTGTTACAATTTTTCTATTTTAATATATTTTAAAATGTAATTGAAATATTAGTTAAATTTTATATGTCTTTACTGTCAAAGCTGACCACTTTAATGTGTCCTTGCTGAATAAAAGTATTAATATATACATTTTCATCTTACTGACCGCAAAATGTATTCACAGTAGTGAAATACATTAATAAAAATCATAATAATAATAATTAAATTCTACCTTTTCTTGAAAATATAAACTACGTTTTTAAGAATTCTGAGAACCTTACTAAATTCTAAAATATTTTTCTTTTTTTGTGGATTTCTTATTGACTTAAAAAGTACAGATTAGGAAAAAGCCAGTATAATTAAATTTTTACATTTATTAGGGTTTTGGAATCATATGCTCCATGTGAGGTTGGATCATTCTTTGTGTGGCCCTATTAAGATTGTTGCTATGAAGTTGAAAACATGCTGCCTTTAAAGACAGCTGTCTAAATCGAGCGTAGACAACTAAGCAGCTCACCATGTTTTGATCCATAGCCGGCGACTGAACTGAAGGTCTGTGTGTCTCTGTAGGTGGCGTGCTATAACCCAATAGCAGATGTGTGGTCTGTGGTGAGCCCGCTGCCTGCTGGACATGGAGAGCCAGGTGTGGCCGTCCTGGATGGGTGCATCTACATCCTGGGGGGAAGATCACATGATAAGGGCAGTCGAATGAAGTACGTTCACATATATAAGGTGGAAGAGGACCGATGGGAGAGCGGGACATCCCTCGAGGACCGTGTATCTGGGCTTTCAGCATGTGTCCTGCTTTTGCCACAAGCAGCCATGGCTCAGGCGCGCAGCTGGGAGCAAAGGGCTAAAGCATCATGGGAGGAGGTGGACTGGGATGACTCGGACAACTCAAGCGAGGACTGAAGGTGTTAGCGCTGCTCAGGTGGGGCATAAAATTGCAAAAGTGGGGAAATTGTCCTTAATTAAATTGAGTACTTGTACGAAAATCCATAATTCTTTACTAGATTGAGTTTAGGGAGCGTCCCTGTTGTGCCTGTCTGTAAGTAACTGAAGGTAAGTTGGAAGTGTTCTGGTTTAAATCATGTCCAAATCACACCCTTTTGTGCTTGTGGGTTAATTTTACTGACTCTTTTAAGTCGTTGTGCCATTTTATATTGTTTTGTGTCCAAAACTATGAGAAACTGTTGTTGACGCTTACACTGTACATGCACTTTACAAATACAGTTTGATTTTGTTTATAATGATGGTGCCTTTATTTTACAGATGTGTTTTGGTAAGTCCAATGCTTTTTTATTAATAGATTTGAATGAAGTGCAATAACAGTTTTCAGAAGAGTAAAGGAAAGGGGAAGGGAAGTGGTAAACAGGATGCTCTAGTGCAGGGGTTGGCAACCTTACACACATGTACTATTAGCGGAGGAAATATTGGCACAAATGTGTGATTTGTACAGGAATATTGTGAAATATTATTACAATTTAAAAGAGCTGTTTTCTTTTTGAATATATTTTAGAATTTCATTTTTACCTCTGTGATCAATGCTTAATTTTCAGCATCATTACTACAGTCTTCAGGGTCACATGATCCTTCAGAAATAATTATAATATGCTAATTTTCTGCTAAAGAAACATTTATTATTGTTATCACTGTTGAAACAGTTGTGCTGGTTCATATAAAAAAAATGTGATGCAGTGCCATTTGAAAGTTTGGAATAAATAATACTTTTTTTTTTCATTCAGGCACACATTAAATAAATTTATGATGTAACGAAATATTTATATTTAAAATTGATGCTGTTCTTTTTAACTTTTTGAGAATCCTGAAAAAAATAATTAGTTTTAAGCAGCACAATTGTTCTCGACAGTTATATCAGAACGTTATTAATTTTAACATTTTGAAGAGTGTCACTTACGTTGTTTAAGATTCAGGTATGTGGTACTCTCCAAAATGGCACTATAGGGGGACACGGAGGAGACGAATTGTTGAATAAAATTTTTATTTTTGTTTACTTTTCGCACACAAAGTTTTTTTGTAGCTTCGTAAAATTGCGGTTGAACCTCTGATGTCACATGGATTATTTTAATGATGTCTTTCCTATGTTTCTGAGACTTGATCGTGGTAGTACCCTTGCTGTCTATGGAGGGTCAGAGAGCTCTCGGATTTCATCAAAAAATATTGTACTTTGTGTTTCAAAGATGAACGAAGGTCTTACAGGTTTGGAACGGCACGAGGGTGAGCAATTAATGAAGCAATTTTCATTTTTGGGTGAACTAGCCTCCGATCTGTAACAGTTCTTTTCAATTTTAATAATATTTCACATTAATATTGTTTTTACTGTGCTTTTGATCAAATAAATGCAGCTTTGGTGAGCAGAATAGGTTAATTAAAAACTCATTTGAAAAATGTCACCAACATGTCAGCTCTTGAAAGCTAGTGTTAATGTATATAGAAATGGGGATGAGTCACAGTGATTTCTGTTATAAATTAATCTCAGACAGGTTGCCAACCGTGGCTCTAATGAACACTGGTTTACTATTTTGTTGGCCGTCAAATTACTCCAAAGAAAAATAATCCAAAAATTGCAAGTGTTAGATGACTTAGTTTAACATGGACAGTTATTCAAGAGTTCCTCTTGTGTATTTCGCAATGTAAAAAGCAATTCTGTTCCTTTAAATATTATGCACTCCTTTTTACTGTTTGCTTTTTCTTTTATTTATTTTCTGTCTTCGATATATCAGACGTATCGCCTCTTCTAAACGTCTCTGATTTGTTTGACCCTTTTGAATTTCATAATACAGATCACATGAAATCTGAAAATCACTGATTTTCTTATTTTTAATAAATGTTTTGTGGAATATTTGATTTTGTGTCAAATTTCCAGTATATTTGACAGGAAATGATATACATTCACTCTGACTGTACTAGCTTAGACTCATTGGGTTTCTTCTAATATTTTGGAAATTCATTACTCATTTTAACTGCATTGTTACCAGTTTGCGGTGTCGAATTCATGAATAAAGATCAACAGGTTGTAATGTAGTTGTTTGAGTGGCTTTAAAGGTTTTGAACAAGGCCTGGTTAATACAATGAGTCTGAACAGGAACTGAGAAGAGGAGAGGGAAATCATTTTATATAAGCAGGGAATCCTTTTTGTAACTGGTTTTTGGAAGATGTGACTATAGATTTAGTGACAGAAGTAGTCATTAGTGTCCAGTATGATGGTGTTTTAACTGCCTCTACAGCATTAACACGTGCTTGTCTATTAAAGTCACCCAGAGGAGCTCTTATAGCCCCACTTCACAGTTAAATTGCTGTTTAAAGGGTTTTTACACAGCGGGCGTTTGTGTTCTTTCACTCAGTCATAAAAACCCTTTCAGCATCTTGTTTCATTTCCCCTTCTCTGACAATAATCTCACGTTTTACTAGCACATAATAGTCAAGTTTGTATGACATCATGCAACAGCTCCAGTTTTTTTTGCCTCAATCTTTTTATTCGCTAGCATTATTACAGCTTGATTACCTGACATTAAATGTGTTAGATACAGTTAAACTAGAAGTACGTTAAACCTCCTGTATAATTCATAACACTGCACGTTGCATGTGGTAAACAGTTAATTTATATTATAAAGCAAATGGTTCTTTATTAAATGTTTTCTAGTCATAACAATTGGGGTACAGTTCACTGTTATGATACAAAAATAAAATATTTGGTTGGTCTTTACAAGATGGCCTAAACAAACTGCAAACTTCCATGAAGATGTTAAAAGATACGCACTTCAGCTTGTTTTTAAAAAGAGCACTTATTACAGAAATAAAATACTTTAATAGAATATACTTGTGTAAATATAATTGCATGAACTTTACCATTAAATCAAAATGTGTTTCAAATTTAATATAAATTGATATTAAGCCATGCATTTATATGAATATATCTATTTTAATCAAATGATTAACTTTACATTTCTACATGCAAAGTTTTATTGCATATTCTACGGGAAGTATATGCAAAATGCGTGAGCTAATAAATAAATCTAACAATAAATATTAAAAAAGAAATACTGTGTGAATACCATAGTTTTCTTAAAAACATGATAAAGGCATAACTTTACTTTGCATCAAATGAAATCTGCTTACATATTTTAATTGAAAATGATTTTTGTAATAAGGTTTGATACTTTTTTGCAATATTTTTGCTATTTTGGCCCTTTTGAGACATAAGACATTTTGTTTTCATACTCGTATGCATCTATTTAATACAAGTTAAATTCATGTGTGTTTATTTACCCTGTTCCTGCCACAAAATGCATTAAAAACAGCACTTACATGCCCATTTTGTTCTTTAAATGACTTTCAAAGCTTGAAAAGAGCCAACTGCTTAAGTAGAAATAGAATATAAATGATAACACGTTCTCATCAGTGTTGTAAACCGTATGAAGAAAATGTTTAGATATTGTTCATATTTGAGGTAAACAAGGTATTGTAGTGCTCTTGTTTGTGCCACAGAAGTAGCTTGGTAAATATAAAGACGGTAATGCTTATCTGTAGTGTGTTTGAGTACCAAATAGCTGCTAAGCTTGTCTGAAAGATGCTAAAGAGTGCTGTAATGAAGTGAGCTTGGCTAATTCTTCCACTCAGGACATACAAACACACCTCCCTCCCCCCACCTTTACGGAAGTCATTAGCGCCTGACATCCATGACGGCGGCAATCAGCGTCCGTCTGCATTTTGAAGTGGTGAAAAGGCTTGCCCCCCATCCCCATTTTCACGCCTCTTAAGACTCTTTCATAGGCACAAGGGACACGTGACATGCTTTGTTATGTAAGGTGGTACCTTAAGTGTTCTGAGGATGCAACATCAAATAATGTGTGTGTAGACAGACAGAGATGGGCGGGGTTCCAATTAGAGTCAACAAAAGGGGCAAAAGTGAAAGAAAAACAAAAATAGGGTACTGAAAGATTTAAAAAAAAAAAAAATTATATACATCAATATATTATGAGTCACCATGAGCCTTTTCGCACAGACTTTCAAAGTGCTCTCATTAACTTCTAGCAGATGTTTCTGTCTACTTCACTTCCCCTTGAACTGAACTTCTTTATGACTCATTGGATTCATTCATGTAAGCGTAATAGCTGCTAATTTCTTTCTTTGGAAAAGAAAAAGACCATGACCACAGCATCTTTGAAGATATTTACTGATCATTCTGAATTTCAGACATACAACATTGTCATTTCCAAACAGCATTTCATGTGAAATGTGACTCTCTTTTTTAAACAAAAATAATATTAGAAGTAGCAGCAAACGCAAACACAGAATAAATAGACATTTTAACAACAAAGCCAAGAAAACCAGTCTGTTCTTGGTCCTCGGTACGCATGAGTTTTCAGGTCAAAAGGTGTCAAAAGTCTATTTCCAAACGTGTTTAATGCAGCACAATTGACAAGCACAGACTTTTTTTTCAGTTAAACTGAAGCAGATTCTTTATTTTCTATTTGCATTCAAGTTAACTCCTGAACGACATTCTAGTTAGTGCCACTTCCTCGTTACACTTTCGCTCAGTGTTTATCTGACGCGCGCAGACACCCCATCATCTGAAGATCCAGACCTCAACGTGCAAGACTTTAGAAAGCGTGCCATCTCCCGCTCACCAGCACGAGTAAGAGAACAGTGGGTATTGGCTCCAGTCCCCTACATTTCCGTGGTGATAGCCGTGATGGACGGCCTGGGTGCTGTATTCGGTGGGCAGGTGGTGATGGGGAGGTGGAGGAGGGGGGTATTGAGTGGATGCTGCCCCGCTCCACTGTCCCAGAGACTGTTCTGTGCTGTAGGGCGTGTAGAGAGGATGGTGGCCCAGCATACCTGGCTTGGCCTGGGCTATGGCCATGTTCAGCACCCCTGCGTAGTCCTGGTGCCCCGCGGAGGGATGTGGAGGGCAGGGAGGCAGGGCGAACTCAGGGGCGGAGGGCTTGCTGGAGGTGTCTTGATCGGGCACGGTGGCAACATCCGGCACTCGGGACTCAAGGCTGGAGCGGCTCCCGCATCCACTGCTGCTGCCAACACTGGAGGAGGACGGCGAGGGCGACTTGCCATATTCATGAAATCTGTGAAAAGATTGAGAATATAACATCGTGACACAGACCAGGAGGAAAATAGCTTGGGAAGTCTTGTTTGAGGTCATGAGACTGTACCTGTAAGGCTGGTATGTGTTTTGTCCTGGTACGAGCTGCTCAGAGCTGTAAATGTCCCGAGGGTCTGCACTCAGAGGGGACTCTGCACGGAGAGAGTGACCGCTGTCCCGGTCAGACGCACTTCTCCATGGAGAGTAGTGCTCGACCTTTACCACCGACTCTTTATGACCCACGTGTTCATCCTCAAGAACCTCACATGAGGACTGCTGGATATCTGAGGAGATATCAATGAGACTTTAATAAATTACAAATTAAACAACTATTTTAGAATTAAAAAAAAAAAACTCATCAGCTAAGACGACTAAACCCAGGCTGCTAGTTAAAAGCCTGCAAATCCTGTACGTCCATGGAGATATTAATTGAAATGTAAAGACCATTACCTCGTGGGCTTCCATGTTCTGGTTCTTTTGAAAAGTTCATCTTCTTTGCAACTCTTTCAGGATCAGCCAGACTTCTGTTAGCTCGTCTGTCAAAGGACAATTGTAAACAATGTAAAAATTGTAAACAAATGTATTGAAATAATTGGAATTTTAAAAGATAGAATATATATTTGTTTTTATTTTTATTTTTGTGATGGATTCCATTTTTAAATCAGTTTTTAGAGCGACAGGTCATGAAAAAAAAAAACACCAAGATAATCATACCTCTTAGAGTTTGTGCCCTCATCTCTGAATCCTTTGGCAAAGGGGTTGTGGTCGATTTTCAACTTTGTAATCTGTGAGAGAAATGATGTAATGTAAGCGTGTTCTAATTAATGGTAATAAAATACCCTTATCTATTCAACTTCAAAATGTATGCATAAGAACCTATACATGCTTCACCTAACATTATAAGAATCGGTGCTGTAACAACCATAAATGTGACCCTAGACCCCAAAACCAGGCTCAAGTCGCTGGGGAATATTTTTTGCATTAACCAAAAAAACATTGTATGCATTGTAGCATGAGAAAGCATTTTATTTATGCCAAAAATCATTAGGATATTAAGTAAAGATGATGTTTCATTAAGATATTTTGTCAGTTTCCTACTGTTAATAAATCAAAACTTCATTTTTGATTAGCAATATGCTTTGCTAAGTATACATTTGGACAGCTTTAAAGGAGATTTTCTCAGTATTTATATATTTTTTTAATTTTTGCACCCTCAGATTCCAGATTTTTCCAAATAGTTGTATCTCAGCCAAATATTGTCAGATCCTTACAAACCAAACATCAATGGAAAGCTTTTAGATGATATATACATCTCAATTTTCATAATATTTACACTTAAGACAAGTTTTGTTGTCCAGGGTCACATATGATAAGGTGATGTGTCCCCACCCCAATTTCCAGAATAGTGTTCATTCAGTACGTTGCTGATTATTACATTTTTATAAAACCCTTACCTTTGTGTTCTGGTATGCAGTGACAGCAGTGAAGGATGTCTCGGGGAAGGTAAAGGTTTGGAAGACGCTCCACCGTACACTGTACAGATCATCAGCCTGGACGATATGGAAACGCGGATGGTAGCGGTGCATGGAGTGAAGAATAATCTGAATTGAAATGAGAGACGTGGTTTAAATCAAAGTCAAATCACTATTAAACAAATGTAGGACTCCGAACAGCCACATACATGTCCATGCTGGTCCAGGGCATTGTTGGTAAGCTTGAGCTTTAGGAAGGACACAGGCTGCTTCATCCAGTGGCTGCCGGGAGCTGGTGAATCTGGGTGAAGGTAGGTCCTGTAAGGCGGCTGAGGCTCAGACTTACCAGCCACCTCCCATTTGTCCTTGTTCCACTAAGGAAGAAGAAGCATGTCATGAAAATAACTGAAGACAGAACTAGAGCTTCTAGATCGGACGTGACATAAGGTGCAGGGGGTACAGGGGTGTGAGAGTATGTGTTAACGAGAGTGTGTGTCGGGCCAAAACCCCCCAGTGGGCTCTGTAAAAACAGGAAGAGTTGGGGCTCTTTGAAGTTGAGGAGCCCAATCAGTGGTGAGAACGTTCTGGGGAGACACATGTGACAACGTCCCCCAACGCTCCAGCCGTTCACGGCTTATTCCCAATTCAACAGCTCTTCATTTCAATAGGACTCTAATCGTCTAGACTAGCCTGCGACCAGATCATTCAAATGGATAAGGCAACTTTCTTAGAATCTGGTTGGATTTTATGAGGTTTTGGTTCTAACCTTATATCTCAGACCATCTTCTGGCACCATGTCAACCAGTAAGATGTACTTCGCATATGGCACCAATCCAGACAAATTGATTTTGCAGTGTGGAAACATCCTCCTGTAATAAAAGCATACAAAAGTAAGCTTAGCTCAAAGAATTGAGGTCTCAGACGTATGTTAAGGTCAGTTTATAGAGTTTAGCTGATCCAAGACTTGTCGACAGATTGAGTTGTACATGGTTCTGAGACAGACCTGCCAGGTTTGGTGATGATCATCTCCGTGCCGATCTCATGGAAGGACCTCCACAGCTCGGGATCCTCCAGAGTCATTCGGATGTTGCCCTGGTGATAGGAATCCCCGACTCCAGTCATGGAAGGTGGAGGAGGGAGACTGAAATTGTGCTTGAGGTCTGAAGCAAGATGGAATATTTGAGATTTTCAGCCAATGGAATTTAATTCAGTGTAAAGCGAGTTAACAATGAAGCCAAGTCTGAAAATAAATGTTGCACACCAAGAGTAAGAGCCCTCAAGTTGCATTAGAGTTAAAAGTATTACTCACCTCTGATAGCCTGCATTTTTTAGGCTTCTCAAAGATGCCCTCCGGAAGAAAATGAGACGCACCAAATGATCTGAATGAGCAGTTTTTAGATGTTGTAATTAAAAATACAAGTTCTCCATAAGAACTCAAAGAGCTTGAGTTAATTCCAACGTTAAGTACAAGAATGTATGGGTTCAGTGTGTTGTGTCTGTCTTTTGCTTCTGCCACAGCAGAGGGGGTGTCCCTCACCTTTAAGTGGGATCTGGATGTGGGCGGGGCTTGGACCCCCATCTCCAGCCTTTGAAGTGACACAGTGACGAGTCAATGTCATGATCTCATTGGCCGATGGGAAGAATCAAAGAGAGTTAGCAGAGCCTTGATAGAGTCCCAACAGGAAGGGGACAAGCAGAGGAAACATGTCTTTATGAACTGCTAAAGGACTTGTAAGCAAATACGTACAGACCCAAAGTATACAGGATGGCAAATCAAGCACAAAATTCCCTTCATTAATTCAGCTAATGTGACTTCACCTTCCAATTGACAGCATTGACCCCTTCACACAAACATAATCTGACACACTCAGTGCTCATGTTTGCCAATTCACACACACATGTATCCATCCACTAATTCTCACTTATGCTACAGACACCAGGTCCTGATTTTAACAACCAGGTCAGACCATGGCAAATAATTTGAAATGCAATTGAAGTTGTCACTAGAGCATGAGGTTCTTGTGAACTTTTTTCTTTTCATACGTTCCAATCTTGGCCTTCACGCTGAATTTTAATGGAAGTGCTTTCAGAACTTTAGCCCTTGGTTTAAACACATCATCTTCCATCATGAAGAAACTACAAAAGACCACACAGAACCATCTTAACCTCCATTACCTTTAGGTTTGGTCGCGGTTATCTTTTGTCAACAGCAGTTTTGAGACAAATATTGACATACGGTCTTAAAACTAAAGCTTCTTAATGGTTCTTTGAATCCCTAAGAAATACCTTTCTTATCAAGAATACATTTTTGTGGTTCAGAGTGGCTTTATGGTTCTTTGGAGATTCAAATATTCTTGATATTGTATTGAAAATATCAGATCTGATTTTTTGTTTTAGGAATCACCTTTTAAAAGAGAGGAAATAAATAGGTTTCTTGAAATTGTGAAACTTAAAACATTCTGCTATGGCATGCTGGAAAATCATTTTTGGTACTTATTTGAACCTTTGTTTTCAGGGGATTGAGTTTAACACTCTTAAACACAAAGTTTCCAAAGGTTTTTGCAGCAGCGGTGCCATAGAATAAACATTTTTGGTCACCCAAAGAACATTTTAGTGAGCAGTTCTTAAAAGAACCATTTTCTTGGTGTGAAGAGAATTCTAAAGTAATGGAATGGAAACATTCATAGATTTTAAAGGTTCTTTTTGGAACCATAGAAGGCAATAAGGAACCTTTATAGAGAATGTTTGAAGACTCTTTGCATGTTTTAAATTTTCAAAAACAAACTGTTTTGAGGGATTTCCCAAATAAATTATGGAATATCAAGTACATGATTCTGACTGTATCATCTCACTGAATGTCTCAGTGAAAGTGCACCACATAAAGGCATTATGGAAAGCAAACCCTGGGGCAAATCTGCAGGTGAGGTTTACCTGAGAATGAGCCTGTGGATGTGTGTGTGGTGGGAGGGAGGGGTTGTGTATTCAGGGTGTCTAGACATGACCGTTCCTTGATGCTTAATCTCATTAGGAAGAAATGCTCTCTGAAGGCAGCAGGCTTTCTATTCATGCAGAGAGATACATAAATAGAGACAGAAAAAAAGAAAGATGGATCCAAAATAAATGGGAATGTTCAAGTGGTTTACAGCCTGTTAGCACCACTTCACTGCAGTTTTCTTGTCCTTTTTTTAAGAATAGGGAGAGCTTACTGAATTTCTGGGATTGTTATGTCTCTGTGACTATAAGCTGAAATGAGTGCTTGACTGACTGTTGACAAATTGATCTGCAAGCGGATGTGTGTTTGTTCCTCTGTGCTTCTTTGGTAAAATTGGAAGGGTTGATTTATATTTTTGATAATGAGAATCGAGATAGTAGGGAGTACTGGAAATTATGGGGAAATGGGAGGAGTTGAACGCTTAAAGATTATAAATGGGGTCAAATAGATAAAAAAAAAAAGTTACAACAAATAATAAAATCCACAACTTGAATCGATTAATCACTATTTCTTGTTTAATTTGTGACACTGATCTTGTGAACTCAACAGACACTTCAATAAAAATCTAAAATTCTTTCTTATTTAAAAATTAAAAGAATGATTTAAGATTTTAAAAATTAAAGTTATAAGAAACATTGTTTAAATATTAAATATATATTCTGTTGTATTTCTAGGTAGCTTTGTGACATTGACCATGTCCGTTCATAAAAATCCGTGATTCCTTCCCATTTAAAAATGAAAAGGAACTTTTACGATTCTTAAAATAAAAATGATGACAAATAAAAAAAACGTATAATATAAAATGAATTAAAAAATATTAAAGATTCTGTAATATTTCTAGGTTGATTTGTAACATTGATCATGGGGACTCAAGTATCTCAACTTCTGCTGGCTTTACAGTGAAAGGGGGACAAACCAAATAAAAATATTTGGAATATTAGTTTCCATATTAATGGAAGGAAATAAACATTAATACTTAAAAATGAATTGCTGTTTTGCTAGTACCTTACCTTACATAATTCTTAGTTGATTTCAATCCAAACCAAATAGAAAACTTTAGGGTTGATTCAAAACATGTCCCATATGCAGTTGCTTTAGGGGTGTTTTAAAAACAGGAATTGAATGAGACAGAGGCAGAACTGATGACTATTGACTGGTTCTGATGTTTTAGTCATCAGAAAACACAATCCACAGTTTGTTCTGTTTCTCCACCCTGGCATAGAGTACTGTTAGCACAACTCTTTCTCATGCTAAACGCTAACTCCAGCAAAACAGACTCTTAATCACCGCCATTTCCTACATTTGCAAGAACTCTCAAAGGACCGAAGCATTTGAGAACAAATACTGCCATATAAAAGATGATCGCTAAGACCATTCGCATGACGACATAATGTCTTATTGTTGATGCATACTGTGAATACGTATAGGCACTGGAAGAGATGGATATCAGATTAATTTTTAACATATTTAAAGTCCATTTATAGTTTATTATACATTAGATGGCATATAAAGCAAGATACATGATAATAATGTTTCTTCCCATTCGTGGAAACATTTATAAATTAGCTATTAATGTATAATAAATGTGTTATAACACATAGTCAGTCTTGAGTGCATTTTCCCCCTATTGATTAATGTCAAAGGATCCTGAAGCTTGTTTTAACTGTTGTTTTTAGTGGCTGCAATAAAAAAGATTAAAACACTTGTTCTTAAAGCAGCGGTTAAATCAGAGATGCCTTTTTTACGAGCTAAAAGCCCTCAAAAGCTGGAATCGTATTGATTGGGAATCTAAGGTAGTTTAGAAGGATCTGTGTTAGTCTTACACTCAAATTCATCTACACAAAGTAAAGAAGAGCATCAAAAATCCCTCACACCTCAGAGCCACTCTGGAGATTAACATTGCGAGGCCTAAACCTGGAGAAAATGGCAGAAGACATTAGCCAAACACACGCTCCGCTATTGCTCCATCATGAAGGTGTGATGGCCAGGTTTCATTTCCTTCACCTGATACTGGTCAGTATGATTCACACATGGCGCGTGGCTCTCCTCACTCCTCTGAGATTACGCACACATTGCTGCAAGACTAATGTATAGTTTTCCTAAACTTAATCCACCGGTAACATGCTGATATTGGCACTAATGCTAATTATCATAATGTATGATCAGAGTGAAATGTTTCAAACATTTTACTCTACAGTAGATTAGGTTTGTCTTTGGTGTAAATGACTGGAGTAACTTTAGTAGTTATTACAATATTAAGTAATTCAATTCGATTACATTTTTTCTGTGAGTTTGCGCTATTGTACTATTGAAATTGAATCATGCACTTTCCCTCAGTTTCATTTTTAAGTCAAAATCATTATTTTACCTCTTACAATCCTTTAGACTTCCAGAGTAAAAAGTCCTTTTTGTAGATTATCATAACTTAAAATCTTCCTTGTGACGAGACAATTAAATTACACTCGATGAATTTTATAAGCCATCAACAACCATTTCAGTTTAAATGGTTTGGATGCAATAGGGGTCAGATCTTCACGCTTTTTTTTTTAGCTTAGCATAAGCTAGCGTGTGAAGAGCTAATGCTGTCATTTGAAACGAGTCAGTTGTTGAAACGGACACCAGTGCTTATAAGCATGGAAATCACACACATTAGACACATTTAATTATGGCAACAGACTTTACCCTATATTTCTCAAAGAATATATACAGCCGATAGACAAACCTACAGCCCATGAGGCTAAATATTCTTTGGTTTCAAGAAACCAATGCCATGATATAGTGACACAGCAAACGTGAGCTGCGAAAGGTCAAACTTCCTCTCACTGACTTTTGCTTAACCATCCAAATCAGTGAAGTGCATCATAAAATTATCCATATCCCCTTTGATCAGGTTAAAACATCATTAATGTGTAACTGAAAACACATGGCTGCTCTTTAGAGGAAACGTTTGGTTCCGTGAAGTGTCGTGTCTAAACGTTACTGAAGGTTTCCTACTGTAGACCCCACAGGGATCAAGAGAGTCCCACTGGGACTGGGCTGGGTCACCCCACACTCACGCTGGGCTTCATGTGTTAACTCTGCGACTCCAGCAGCTGATCTCAAACCAGTTTGGCTGCTGGCTTTTAGGACGGGTGACAGTTTGGGTGAGAAAGAGAGAATTAAAGGATGGAAAGTTCAGAAAGGATGCACTGGATGAACTGGCAATGTCACGGCCAAGACCACAACAAATCCTTTCTTTCTGCTTTCCGCTGCATTTTGGCCCACAAGAATGAAGAAATTGTGTATTCTTATAACGCCAAGTTAATCATATAGTCTCTAAGAGAGGTTTATTTATCTGAGAGTCAAAGCATTTCAATTTGGAGGACATTCTGGAAAGAATCAAAGACTGTCACTAGGTCGGACACTCAGCATGTCTTAAATCTCCTCTTCCTCAAGCTCAGCTCAGCTCTGCACCCATCCCATATCGCAGACACTAAAGTCAGGAGGTGTTAGGCACCTCTGCCATTTGCTGCACCTTGTGTGGACGTATCGTCACTCAATAGCTTAACAGCTGCCAATACACAGGCGCTCCGGGCTGGGATCAGACGGCTGTGGGGTCTATAAAGAGCCCCCCCGCTATGGGCCGACGAGAAATCTCACACCTTTCACTGCATTAGCCATGCAATCTTCCCTTTTGATGCTCTAACTGGCCACTTTAAATGCTCAGGTACGGCCGTCAGGGGGGACGACGAGGAGGTTAAACTGGATCATTTCTGGATAAGTGGGGTTTCAAAATGTGAAATGAAATGAAGTAAATGAATGGCACAATCACACTGAACTGGCACCAAGCATTTACAGGATTCCCATAGTGTTTGGTCCCTGAATTTCCCCCTAGTTGTTCTTGCTCACTGGAGAAGGTTATTTGGTTTTAAATCCATGAATTGCATGCAAAAATGTACACATTGAATGAAATGCAGAATGCAATGGTGTGGAAGTTCAATATTTTATTCGGAATACAACATAGATGACATATCAAATGTTTAAACTGAGAAAATGTATAATTTGAAGGGAAAATAAGTTAAGTTGATTTCATGGCATCAACAGATCTAAAAAATGTTTACCACCGTGTGGCATCCCTTCTTTTTATAACAGGCTGCAAACGTTCCACTCTTTGTTATAATTGCAGCCATTTGCTAAAATCATTTAAGTTCATTTTTCCCCTCAATGTACACACAGCACCCCATACTGACAGAAAAACACAGAATTGTTGACATTTTTGCATATTTATTTAAAAAGAAAAACTGAAATATCACATGGTCCTAAGTATTCAGACCCTTTTATTTAGTAGAAGCACCCTTTTGATCCAATACAGCCATGCGTCTTTTTGGGAATGATGCAACAAGTTTTTCACACCTGGATTTGGGGATCCTCTGCTATTCCTCTTTGCAGTTCCTCTCCAGTTCTGTCAGGTTGGATGGTAAACGTTGGTGGACAGCCAAATTGGGTTTAAGGCTCTAGCTCAATTGGGTTTAGGGCTCTAGCTGGGCCATTCAAGAACAGTCACAGAGTTGTTGTGAAGCCACTCCTTCATTATTTTAGCTGTAACCTTTCCGGAAAACTTTCCGAAACTTGTGACAAACCGGAAGGAGTATTTTTGGAACAGAAATACTCCTTCAAACGTACAACTTAATTTTTGAAACTTTGTCCATGTTTAGCATGGGAATCCAACTCTTTAACAGTGTAAAAAACTCAGTATGCATGAAATAGCATTTCACCCCCCTTTAATAAATGTGCAAAAATGTCAACAATTCTGCGTTTTTCTGTCAATATGGGGTGCTGTGTGTACATTAATGAGGGGAAAAAAAAAGAAATGAAATGATTTTAGCAAATGTGTGCAATATAACAAAGAGTGAAAAATTTAAAGGTGTCTGAAAACTTGCCGTACCCACTGTATCTTTGAGCATTGATGGTGCCTTTCCAAATGTGTATGCTGCCCACGCCACAAGCACTCCAACCATCAGAGATTCAGGCTTCTGAACTGAGCGCTGATAACAACTTGGGTTTTCCTTGTCCTCTTTAGTCCAGATGACAGTTTTCCAAAAAGAAATTCAAATTTTGATTCGTCTGACCACAGAACAGTTTTCTACTTTGCCACAGTCCATTTTAAACGAGCCTTGGCCCAGAGAAGACGCCTGCGCTCCCGGATCATGTTTAGATATGTTTTTGTTTTTTTGTTTTTACCTATAGAGGTTTAGCCGGCAACTGCAAATTGCACTGTGGATTGTGTTCAGGACAATGTTTTCTGGAAGTATTCCTGAGCCCATGTTGTAATTTCCATTACAGTATCATTCCTGTATGTGATGCAGAGCCGTCTGAGAGCCTGAAGATCAAGGGCACGCAGGATGGTTTTACAGCCTTGATCCTTACGCACAGAGATTGTTCCAGATTCTCTGAATCTTTGGATGATATTATGCACTGTAGTTGATGATAACTTCAAACTCTTTGCAATTTTTCTTGGAGAAACTCCTTGCTGATATTGCCAATCATGTTGCCAATTGACCTAATAAGTTGCAAATTGATCCTCCAGCTGTTCCTTATATGTACATTTGACTTTTCCAGCCTCTTATTGCTAGCTGTCCC
Source organism: Carassius gibelio (assembly GCF_023724105.1). Taxonomy (NCBI): domain Eukaryota; kingdom Metazoa; phylum Chordata; class Actinopteri; order Cypriniformes; family Cyprinidae; genus Carassius; species Carassius gibelio. The sequence goes on along the minus strand of NC_068403.1, from coordinate 24,154,215 downwards.
AACTTTTTTGAAATGTGTAGCTCTCATGAAATCCAAAGTGAGACAATATTTGGCATGACATTTCAAAATGTCTCACTTTCAACATTTGATATGTTATCTATATTCTATTGTGAAAAAAATATAAGTTTATGAGGTTTGTAAACTATTCCATTCCCTTTTTACTCATAATTTGTACAGTGTCCCAACTTTTTTGGAATCTGGTTTGTGTGTGTGTGTATATATATATATATATATATATATATATTTATAATATTTTTTTATCCAATGCAAATCAGCTTTATTAGAAGTAGAACTTAAACTCATTTTTTAAGTTAAAGTTTTTATCTAGTATTTATATTTTTTCATATTTTATTTCAATTATGATTATTATTATTTTTTGTAATTTTAGAATTTGCTCAGGATACCAACTAAAAAGATGCTGTTTGTTTTTCCAGTATATTTAGCATATGATTAAAATACCATCAACATGTCAGGACATGTCATTGAGTACCATTTACTACAAGAAATAGCCCAAGGCTACTTGGCTCATTCACCTGAAGTAAAGGCCAGTTTCCTTACAGCGCTCATCTAAACTGCCTCAACCCATGACCCAACAGAACTACATATTGGCTTTAATTTAGACCAAATTCCAAGTATACATTATGTATCATAAGTATTCAGTCAGATGGAGGCCAGCGGACACACACAGGAGGCAAACAATCACCACCTACCCCCACATCCCCTAAAAAAGATCTGACACACATTTGGTCCTGTACGTAAGAAAACAAACCCAGAGTGTAGTGTGCCTGACAAAGGGACTAAATGACACATTGGCAGCACTTCATAAGAAACCTCTGGGAGCTGCTAATGGGGCTTAATGGCCTTCCTCAAGTTTGAGGGCTTCACACCAGCCTGGACTCAGCCTTTGACATGGCCTAGCTAAAAGACGGGGTGGTCTTCAGCCCAAGAGGATTGCAGGGTGACTTTAAGGAGCTGATGTCATCACTTCTCATAACTCCCTTTATGGAATAAAGGTCCAAAACTGGAGGGATTTTATAGAAACAGCATGCATGTGTATACACAAAATCATCTACGAATGGGTAACTTGTGGTAATAAAATGTGTACACTAGCATTAGCTCAAAACTCTTGATTTTGATTTCATGATGTCTTTGTAATCACAAAAAATAACCAAACAACAAAGATCAGGTAAAAATGTTGTAAGTGTATTTTTGGTTTTGTGATGCAGCAAGTCAGAAATATCAACCTTCTCAGAAAAATAAGCCTGAGGACAGCAATACCCCATAAACCTCCGTCCCTTGAGACCAGAGCATATATCCACTTACATTCATAACACCAGCAAAGAAACAGCATACAAAAGACAACAACAAACAAAATATTATTTTACAAAGAGGAAAAAATAGAAACATCTCTTTATCTGTTTACAGGTAGTTTGGTCACACATGCCCAGTGCATCGAAACATTTCATCCTGTCAAAGTCTTTTCTTCTTGTATTGAAAAATTCTGCACTCAAAAAAATACTGGTAGCTATTTATCTGTCTACAAGTAGAAAACGTTCTGTAAAAAACATTCCTCCGTCTAAATTTTTCCGTAGAACAGAACTGGAAATGATCTGGTGGGGAAACACGACCAGCACCACCACGAGCGACGTCCACATACAGACACGTCACGACAAAATCATCGACTTGAAAAGAAAATCACCAATGTAATGCTCCAGGAGAAAGCAGTGCTCCTCCAAATTGAAACAAAATCCCACACGTCAAGAACATAATCTCAATACAACTAACGTTTGGGCATTTCTCTTTGGTAAAAGGAAAAATTTACCCCAAAAGTAAGTTTCATTCTTCATTTCTTTACTAGCTTGTCAATATAAACTCTAAATGGAGATGTTTGGCAGGATTTTCATGCTGCTCTTTTCCATAAAATAAAAGTGAATGGTGAACAAAGACTCACACTGCAAACACTGCAGTTCATATGTCTTATGTAAAATATTTCAAGATTTCAAAGGCATTTGATAGTCTTTTTTGAAGAACAGTCCAAAATGTAATTCATTATTCACTGAAAATCAGTTTGATGTACCTTCCCGGAATATACACAAATGTCAATGAGATCTCAGAGCGGCAGCAGAGGAGATATTAAATTGCTTACATTTGAGTCTGTATCTCATGCAAAAGTATCAAATGCCTTGGAATATCATGCACAAGTTATATGCACAATTTTTTAGTGCTTTTAGTCATTTTTGGACCCTGACACCCTCTGGTCTCCATCCACTTTCATTGTATGGAAAAGAGCAGCGTGAACATTCCATTAACTTTCTCTTTTTGTGTTCCACACAAAAACAATACGAGTATAGTAAATGATAAACAAAATGCCATTTTTGGGTGAAATTCCCATTTAAAGATTGTTTTAAAAAGCCAAAAATAAGGGATCAGCACCATTTCTAAACACTTATTTCCAAAATTTGTAATTTATACATCTTGGCATAATCTTGAAAAGAAAAGAAAAATGAAACATTAAGTAAATTCTTCGGTAGCTAGTTCAATCACATTCTTACTTCAATTGTGATACGAATAATAGTCACATCTTCTCAGTGCTGGTGATAAAACTGACATGTTTACCCTTTCAGTTTATGATCCTCAATAGGAAATATAATAAAACTACAAATGAAAACATGAAATCAGGTAAAAAAATGTGTGACAGAAACGGTAACACAACTCAAATGGAACTTGTGGGGGCTTAAAAACTCCCAATATATATATATGATCACCAACACAGTAATCAATCATTGAAATCTTGTGATGCTGTGAAGAATCTTTAAAAGCACGTAGCTAAAGCATGGACAACCGATCAAACTTGATGCTCCGTGCACAAACACATAAGCAGGAAAACAGAGATACATGTCCTGTACACACGGCTGTTAAAAAAAAAAAAAAGAAACAACCTTTGCATGCTGATATCTCCACATTTGGTTACAATGCCATTAAAACTTGGTAGTGATATGAATCATGTTTTTTTTTTTTTTACCAAACGTCAAGCACAGTTTACTTCCTCTAATATCTGTAAACAACACTGTGATGGATTTAATGCCCAGGAAACTCTGAGAGAGTAAATTGCATTACACAAACTGTCAATATTACATAATCCATCCTTTAGGAAAGGATTTTGTACTGACATTTGTACATGATTCCACTGTGTGAGCGTCGTTTTCAGTACAAATGGCACTTTGCAGGATCGTGCACAACAACAAAAAAACGTAGCAGCAGAGGAGCAAACCAACGGGTCACAAGTGCCAGGGTGGGAAAAAGCCCTTTCCATGAAAAACGTGCATTCGGCAGAGAAAAAATATGCTAAAGAAAAAACGTCAACGATTAGCTACAGCTACACAATTAAACAAGGAGATTTCGCTTCAGAGCTCAGCTTGACCGTTCAAATGTCCATGTAGTCATCTTCCTCATCCGACTCGCTTTCCAGAGAGGATTCCTGACTCGACGTCTCCTGCACCTCTAAAGCAGGCTGAGCGAGAGTGTCTTTCTTCACGTTAGCTGCCGACTGAGAGGACAGGATCACATTCTGATGGGAAAACCAGACAAAGACAAGGAAATACTTTCAAATACCAGATTCCAGATATGTTGTGAGACACTGTGTCTGAAGACAGGGCTATTCTGCTTTCCACTGAAATAGGAATGAATATCAGCCACACAAGAACACCTACCTTGAGTTTTTGCTTGGTCTCCTCAGAGATGCTACCCTTCGGGGAGAGCAGGGTGGGCGTGGGGGGCGTGACTGTTATCTCTGGGGGGAATTTAGTGACAGTGGAGGGGATCACCAGTTTGGGCATGTTGGGAGGAATTCTGGCCCGGATGCGACTCGCATCTGCCTGCTTTGACTCGTCACTTTCTGTAAAAAATCATTGACAAAATAAAAGCATTGGAAAATGTGGGCAATTAAAGTAGAGATTATATTTGTATAATAATATATTAGAGATAATATATTTATAATAATATATTAATTATTATTTTTGTTAATTATTGTGGGGGAAGTTGTGGCCTAGTGGTTAGAGAGTTTGACTCCTAACCCTAGGGTTGCGGGTTCGAGTCTTGGGCCAGCAATATCACGACTGCACGTCCTGATTTTGCTGAGTTAGATGTGTTCCTAGGTCAACATATTTTGTTGACCCTGGAACAACATTTTACTCCAAAAATATATTGTTGACCATTTGCCTACACTTAAACCTAACCTTAACCATGAGAAATCCCTAAAATCAGAGGATATGATAGATGAATGACACTGATGTACAAGCAACAAACAGTGATTTTAAGCGTAAACTTCACAAAATCTATAAACTGGTTCTTCAAATCTGATTGGTTAATCATAATGTTGTCCCAGGAACATGTGTCACTTGGTAAAATCAGGTTCTGCACAACGACTGAGGTGCCCTTGAGCAAGATATTTTCTCAGGACCCTTCAATGAACAAAGTTCACAAAGGCATCGTTTTGTAACACTATAAAAGTCTCTATAGCTGTCTTTTTTTGAATGCGTCCTTGGAAGATAAAATATTAGCTGCTTAAATAAATGGGAGAAAAGCTCTGATTTGTGAGCAGACGTTACCTGTGCTGGTGTGTGTTGAGCAGGACGGGGGCTCGTGTGTGCTGGGAATCTGAGAGACGGTGGCCATCTTCATCTGCTGGCACAGATGGGACTCCTGCTGGCGGTACAGCAGACCCTCAGTAACCGGCTCCTCTCTGTCCTCTGCAGACACAAACACAGAGACACGCGCCATTAGTAAACAGAGCATTTAGACCCAAACATTTTGTGTCAGCAATATCAACTGAATTCTGTATTACTGCATCAAATGCATAATGCCTATTAGTTTTTATATACTATTACAGCATTTATTAGTATTTTGAATTAACAGATTTTTAAATCTGCAGTTAAATTTGATTACATTTGTTATTCATTTCTATTTGGCGTAATATTTCATATATTTATTTTAGTTTTTCGCTTAAATTTCTTTCAGTGAGCTGCAAATTTAATTTCTACCTTTTTTAATGTTTAGCCATTTTCTAATGACTATATTTTATTTATTAAGCTTTTTTTTTGATGCAGGTTATTGACTTTAATGTCTGCATTTATTTTTCAGTCTTCACTAAAGTGTCGGAATAAAATATGTCCACTGAAAATAATTCAGTGCCAGTGTCTCTGTGCATCTAAGTATGTTTAGGGTGACCATGTCATTTGAATTTGACGAGGTTTAATATGCTGCAAACTGCGACTGCATTTCCTGTGTTTATGTAGTAGTGCATGCACTTTCATGTGGCTTCAAGGACACACACAGAGCCTTTCTGCTGTATACATGCACACCTAACACAATCATGTACTCTGGTGCTTCATCCTTGTTTCCCTAGCAACGGAGTATGCAGCAAAGAACTCATCTGTCTAAACGAGACACAGCGAACACACACGTCTTTCTGCATGTGTATCATAGAGGAAGAAATCAGACAGACTCAACAACATTACTGTATTAGTAATGAGAGTTTTGCTGAAGTTATAAGCTGCATGTTGATCCCTACTAGCATGCAGTGGTGGTTACATAAAGTATAAATCATAAACAGAGTGTTTAATTTCATGATCAAACACGCCCTCTGCTGGACACATGTGTGCACCGTCAAATGAGTGTCAAACCAAAGCAGTGCATGACTACTGGTCAGCTGATAAGTGTATTAATTTAAACCTGCACACTCACTAAGTCATGCTGTACTAATAAGTATACAAATTATATATTGCACAATATGCAGTGAATAGAATGCTATTTTAGTATGCTACGTGTTATACACAGTAGATTTATTTCAAAATGATTTCAGTATTTTAAAAGCAAACAAGAAAGCCTATAGATGCCGTACCTGTGTGACGCAAGAAGGCCATGCTTGCTATTGGCTGGCAGGGCGTCTTTCTCTGTTGTGATTGGTCGGGTTGGCTGGAGGGCTTGCAGTGGAGCTGTGTTGCAGTGCTGTGTGTCTGCGGCTGTATGAGGAGCGGTCGAGAGCTCTTGTTCAGGTCCTGCGCTGGTGCTGGATGCGTGTGAGTGTGGAGGCACGGCGTGGAGAACGATGCTGGGAAGAAGAGGTCTCGCTGGTCTTTACTAAGCTTGGGAGTGCTGGGTGCATCACTGGAGCTCTGAGAGACAGATGGGACAGAAAAACAGAGCCATGAGTTGACATTATCCCTTTCAAAACCGGAGAAAAAGTGACTCAAAGAAAGAAACAGTAAGAGAAACAAAGTTTGAAATAAGTTAATGACCTTCTTGTACAACGTATTATTAATAACCATTATAAATGAAAATGTTTCTGTTTAAATGCATCTTAAAATGTAATTTATTACTGTGATGTAAAGCTGAGTTTTCAGCATCATTCCTCCAGTCTTCAGTGTCACATGATCCTTCAGAAATCATTCTAATATGCTGATTTGCTGCTCAAGAAACATTTCTGATTATTATCAGTATGAAAAACATTTGTTGCGTCTTATTTTTATGGAAACTGTGATACAATTTTTCATGATTCTTGGGTTAATAAAAAACAAAACAGCGTCTTTTGAAACATTTCAAAAGTATTTGCTGTCACCTTTAAAAGCATTAACTGTAACAGCTCAATGCATCCTTGCCGAAAAAAAACAAAAACAAAAACATAATTTCAAAAAAATTCTGTCCCCCAAACTTTTAAACTACTGTATTTCTGAGATGATAACTAACTAAATTATAAACTTTTAATGAGGTCATGCCGTTGCATACTACAGTTTTAAAATAAACTATTACAATAAAATAATATTCGACAAGCGGCATTTAGCTCTTAGAATTAGTACAACAGCAAAACAGCCACTAAAACAACCAATCAATGAGCAGGAAACACACTTGTTAAGCAAATATCCAATCAAAAGCTCATGCTACAAACTTAAACATCCAATCAGCTGCATCCGTGAAGCCTACCTGTGAACTAGTGTTTGGTTCCTCTCTCAAGATGGACGATTCAGTAGACGCTCAGCAGAACAAGCAAGCGAACGGGCAAACCAACTAAACAGCTCTGGGTCCTGTGTGTGTGTGTGTGTGTGTCTAGAGAGAAGAGCTCAGGGACACACTCACAGCTCCACAAACAAACTACACCACAACAGAACCAGCTGTCGCTATAGCAACAAAGCCAAACCGCAGCCAATAGCTGATCAAACGACCACGCACCGTCTCTTTCCGCAGAGCCTCGCTCCGTCTCTCCCTCAGAAGTGTTGGGCCAGTGCAGAGCACATCTTGGTTCGGAACCAATGTTCAGTAACACTTCTAGAAGGAAGGATGGAAGCTTACGAAGATGCGGCATATGATACAAGAAAGAACTAAGCTTTTCTTCATAAGAGTATATGAGGTTCTTCTGCACAATCTGACTTTGCTGGAGCCTGGAATTGAACTACTGGTTTCGTCTGGTCAGAGGAGAACTGACCCCCCAACTGAGCCTGGTTTCTCCCAAGGTTTTTTTTCTCCATTCTGTCACCGATGGAGTTTCGGTTCCTTGACGCTGTGGCCTCTGGCTTGCTAAGTTGGGGTCACTTCATCTACAGCGATATCATTGACTTGATTGCAAATAAATGCACAGACACTATTTAAACTGAACAGAGATGACATCACTGAATTCAATGATGAACTGCCTTTAACTGTCATTTTGCATTATTGAGACACTGTTTTCCAAATGAATGTTGTTCAGTGCTTTGACGCAATGTATTTTGTTTAAAGCGCTATATAAATAAAGGTGACTTGGCTTGACTGGTACGGTGTGAAACTAGAACAAAAAAAGGATGCTAAGGTGATCTGGGTGTTTGCTAAGGTGTTGTAAGATGTTTACACTGGCAATACTTGCTGGCAAACACTTCTTATTGTTACAAAAGTGCTACAACGTGCTACTGTTTACAATACACCACCGGAGCACATGCCACTGAGGGGAGGGGAGTGATGTTTCTGGGCCAGCTAACCAACCTGAGCCCACTGCTTATTTCTGAGAGAGGGGCTTTATAAAACCATAATATAATTGTACCATTATAATGCTTATAATGAAGCATTAACATGTTAGACTGCACACTATAAACACAATCAAGCCTAGAAAATAAGTCGTCAACCACCCCTTTAAGAACAATCACTACATTAGCATCGTCCTAGAGGTGGACGATATACCTGGAGACAAGATTAACGGGTAGCAATGTGTCAAGAAACCTTCGACTGTTATCTCTATCATGGTTACACACGTGACGTTCCTGTGTAATCAGCATTTAAAAGAGAAGATTGAAAGACGCTGTCAGGCGCTGAATGAAGGGTGCTGTCAGAGAAGTGCACACGCGTGAAGATGGTGCTCGTGGAGGGCAGGAGTATTGGAGTTATTTTTGCCACGTTATAGGCCTTAAAAGGTTAAATACACACACTTGTATGTCAAAATGCCCGTCTGTGCAATTATAATATAATTTAGGGCTTAATTGAAAGTAAATAGCTGAGAAAGAAAACGTGTTACAGTATATTGGATCCAGGCAGCTCTTAAAGTGACAGCAGTCTAATATTCCTGCTGTGTGTCATTCATGTTGATCGAGCAACAAAACAGAGAAAATCTCTCAATGCTCGTGACTAAATCACTTTTATAACTTTAATAAGAGATATATATATGTAATATACATGAAGAATATGCATAGTTTTTATACATTTTATTATTTTATATAATGAAGCATTTCTTTTTTATTTGTTCTATTGTAGTTTTTTGTCCAATTGTTTGTAATTAGCTTCTTATTTATTTTTCTTGTCTTTAATAAGTTATAATATTAATATTATAAAGTAATCACATCTCCCACCTTGCTTGAGCTCTTTCAACTGGATTCTGATTGGCTATCAGTGTTTTTATTTTTTCATCACCAGAAAAATAAAAATAAAAATAAAAAAAACATTCCAAAAGTGATTCCAATAATATTGTTCCTCTGAGTCGTTACTGTTATAGCCGTGGTTTGGACTTTCTATGACTTATATTAGCAATTAGAGCTGCAGATTGAACATGGTTTGTTTGAGTGTATGGCTGAGTTACAACAACTTCCTCTTCCATGGTGAAACATGGAACTTTGTCAGGCCGCAAGGAATGGAAACTCAAGATCTGCAATTTAATATGGCAAAGGCCTTTAGAGTAGACTGACCAAATATAATGTTGATGTCATTAAATCTCTAGGAGGAGGCCGTTAGAAAGTAAAACATGCTACTTACTGCTGCCAGCAGGTGGTGCTATGACTATAACGGAATATGGGCATGGGCATGTGTTCAGGACAAGACTCTTATAAAACGTGAAGTTTGAGGCAGATCGGAAATTGTATGCTAGAGTTATACATCATCCTATTTCATGGCGAAACAGCAAAGTTTGTCAGGCCGCCACGGGTACGCCCTTCAGTGAAAACTCTAGATCTTCGTAATTTAACGCCATGAAGGCATTTAGATTACACTGACCAGATTTGTGTTGATCTGTTTAAATCTATAGGAGGAGTTTGTTTAAATATAACACCTGACAATGGCAAAAAAAAAACTGGCACAAAATAGCACAAAACTTGCCAAGAAAACAAAAAATAACAGACTTCCAGTTGGGTTTCGGACTTTATACCGGGGGGACTTTTTTGTAGGTATTGGTGTGTTACATTTGTCTACCAAAATCATGCATTTCGAGGGGAATTTTGTTGAAATATTCTAGGTTGCACCATTGAGCCACTTTGCCACACCCACTTCTGAAACCCATATCAGATGTAAATTTCGCCACTTCTGGCACGAGTTTTCAAGCATGTTTCGGCCCTCAAAATTTGGTGAATTTTGGAGAAGAAGAAGAAGAATAAACCGAGCAATTCCAACATGGTCCTCGCATCATTGGTGCACAGGCCCCAATTAAAACTTTATAGGTACAGTTATTGCCTGTGGTGCAAATGAGCATTAACTCCAAGGTATAACATCACTCAAAGAGTAGTTTATTCCATTAATAGTTAACTAAATGCATACTAATACGCCCAAAATAAGCATCCATAAACTTACAGTATTACAGGCTGACTTGGAAAAGAGAAAAGAACTGGGACACAATGTTTCCCATCTGAGATATCTGGTCAAGCCCACAACTCTGACATTGTTTATTAAAAATATACAAAGATTCATCTCTCAGCCACAACATCTGATCCAATGTCAACGTGGGACAAGCATCTGTTCTCAACCGCCACATCCTGACCACAAGGGGGCCAAATGGTCACACTAAAGCAGTGCTAATGGAGAGAGGTTTAGAAATGAAGGAATTCGTTTGCATTTAATGGTAGGGTTCAGAAATGCATGTGTAGAGTTACACTGCACGGAGCGCAGGAGGTGCGTTGGCAAAATCCTGTTACTATGGAAACGCTCCTGCTAGGTAGAGCGTGCTTTAACACAGAAGTAGCACAAACCCACGTGTTCGGCCAAGTGCACTTATCTACATGAGTATGTGTGCTTAAATAGCGATTAACAGACTGTACACAAAAGCTTATTAGACAACAAAGTGGTATGCTAATGAGGATGTGTGTCCATTTTTATTTTAGTGCACAAAAATGTGTCCGTGACCTGCAATTTGCATAAGAGACTGATCTTTGTAATTGCAAGTAAACAGACTGTTGGCAAGCCGGCTGATCATCTGATACAGTAATTATATAATCATATAAACGCATAGCCAAATATTAAGTAAATTGGCCTTCAAATATTTATTCATCAAGGTATCCAAAGTTTCTTTCTAACCATAGTTATTGTTTCCATAATAAAACTGAGGAAACAACTTTAACAAAACAGCTGGATGACTCAGAAAGAAGTGTTTGGTCCCAAACTATTGTGATGTTTATAGTAGTAACAATAACTGTAGCGACTAGCTTTTTACTGGTGTTTGTTCGACACACAATGCTAGGGCGTTGTAAGCTAGTTTCCAGAGCATTGCTATTTCATTGCTAAGATCCCTAATGTTCTTTAGCACATTATTATGTGGGTGCTAAGACAATTCTAGTCTCTAGATAGGACTTGGACCTTCAGTATGAGCAATAGTTATGCATAAAAAGTTTAGTAGGACAGCAGGACAAAAATGGCTATACAATAATATTAATAATACTTTAAAAACAATATTTTATCATTTAAATAAAACGTTTAATATGATTATTATTATTATTAATGTACTTTTTTTTACATTATTTTAAATAAATATTGTATAACATATAGTATTTAAATAATATAAAACGGTGTTTTAATAATAATAATTTATTATATCAATAATATCTTATTTTAAAATGTTTATTTTATATTATTATTATTATTATTAATAATAATAATAATAATAATCATCATCATCATCATCATAATATTTTTGTGAAAAACTGCTGTGAGACCTGAAAGCTTCTCCTTTTTTTGACAGCAGATTTAAAAGCGATTCTCGTTATAAAATTGGGGAGATTGTTCACTCCGAACCATGAAGCGGCGAGTTATTAATTTTCACCAATTGTAATTCACATTTTCTGCTTTGTGATTGTTTATTTTGGATTGTAAAGGTGTCCCGCGCACACAGTCACTAGATGGCGCTGCTTATATTGTGCTATTGGAAGCTATGGGATCCATGAAAGAAATGCATATTAAATGTATTTGAAAAAGTGCAGCATTTTCCCCTCCAGTTGCACAGTTCACATGGGTAATGCTTCGGGTTGGTCAATGTTTGTAACGTACTTATGTTGTTTGCCGTGAGTTTTCATTTCCCTGTGCACAGGACAGAACACATTCACCTGTACATTATGAAAAATGCCGCACACAGTCATATGCATAGTCCACACATGAGAGATGCAAACGTGAAATATATTTGCTCTCTATTTGCACTTTATCCTGCACTCTAAAAGCCACATGATGACTCAAATGACAACAAACAGCAAACAAAATCATTCATAACCTCTCAAAACAACAGAAGCTCTTCCTGTAGCCTTAAATGACAACTCTAATTTCACAACACCTGCAGATGGAGAGAGAGAGAGAGAGAGAGAGAGAGAGAGAGTGACTCTTCATAGTCAGTGAGCAGCAGACAGCACAAAGAGACGGCAACCCACTGACAGCAAGTTAATGAACTCCAAACACGTTAATGGACCCTCAGCAATTACAGCAAATGAGGAATTACAGAGGTTTAAAAGCGGCTGGATGCTGCACATGGAGCGACGGGCTTTACAACGAGACGGTGTTGGAGCCTAGTGGTTAACAACTCACCACAGAGGTTAAAGTTTATTCACCCTCATGTCACTTTTAACCTGTATGGGGCTCCGCATTGAAACATGTCTCCATGATTTGATTCAGTTAGATACGAACAAACTGGCATCGCCATTTCTGATTCTAAACAGCCGATGGGAAATGCGCACAACATGATTGCTGAAATATTGTCAAGCAGAATGATTCATCTCCAATATCAGACAAGGATTTATCAGTAACATTTTATATCAGTAACAATATTTCAGTGAAACTCGTGCCTCAGTAAAAAAATGGTCTAGTGATATCCAAGGTTCATGCTGTTCTTTTCCATTCTATGAAAGTATTTGAGGTCTATGGAAGCCATTTCTGCCACTGAAAATAAAATAAAAAGAAGGTAACTGCAGGTTTTTATCTAACAAATCGGATTTTCTTTTTCTCAGAATTGTGTAATACAAACTCTCAATTCAGATTTTTTGTAATATAATGTAATATAAAAATAATTATGAGTTATAAAGCAATAATTGCAAGAAAACCTTACAATTATGACTTTTCTCTTGCAAATGTGAGTTATATCACAATACAAAAAAAAGAGTCAGAATTGCGAGACTGACATGTTTTTAGAATTGTGAGTTTATATCTCGGAATTATGAGAAAAAAGTCCAAATTGCAAGATATGAACTCGCAATTTTGTGTTATAAAGTCAAAATTCCAAGATATAGACAAGTTTGCATCATGCAATTCTGACAAAAAAAAGAGAACAAAAATCAAAATAGAGAGATAAAAAGTTTCAATTACCTTTTTTGTGGCAGAAACAGGCTTCCATAAAGGATGAATGTTAGGCTCCAAAAAAGTGCCACAGAAATATTCCATACAAGTGAATTAAACTACAAGGTGACAGAAAATTCTATAAATAATCAATGGTGTTTTTGAGCAAGATGTGACATACCATATTTTTTTATACAAATTTCATGCCATATTTACAACAACCTGAAAACTGTATGGCAAACACTTAAAAAAATGCATAAATGAATACTTTTATTCAGCAAAGATGCAATAAATAGATTTAAAAAATGACAGTAAAGGCCATTTTTCACAAGATTTCTAGCAGCACAAATGTTTTAACAAATGATATTAATAAAAAACAGAGAAAACTGAAATTTTTTCTTTTTTATATATTTTACAAACTTTCTGTATTTTTGATCAAATAAATGCAGCTTTGGAGGCATAAGAGATTTCATCAAAAATTATTAAAAAACCCCAACTTTTGAATGGAAGTGAATGGTAATGAGATTTCCAGCAAATAATTACTCGTGCACATTTTCAATATAGTGCATAGAGAGTTCAATAGAGTTGTACAGACCACTATTAAAGTGCTTTTTGTCATTTTTTGGAGCTCGATTCCCTTTCATTATATAGCTCATTTGCATAAATTCTTTTTTTTTTTTTTTTTTTTTTTAAAGACATGGGTTTAGAACGACGCAAGGGTGAGTAAATGATGACAGGAGAATATGCCAGAAATAAGTGTAAAGCAAGTCACTTCAGTCAGATGACGAGTAATCAGTAAAGAAAAAAGAAAAAGAGCTTAAACACCCCCAAATGGGATATCTCAGGGAAAACCTCTGAAATTACACAAGTGCGTTATGATTGTGCAGTGACTGAATTCAGTCAGGTTTGTTAGTGCACATTTGTGATGAGCACCCCCCACCCACTCATCCTCTCTCAAACCAATGCATGAACCCACGCTTCCCACCGACAGGCGCATTTCCTGTTTCATCGCTTGCTTCAGAGCAAGACGACTTCTGAGGTAAACAACAAAGACGGAGACCTGTTGAATAAGCAAACCGCCTCAAACACTCTGGGGAAATTGGATGAGTTCAATTTGAGTGATTCTTTACTAACGCTGTGAGCAGGTCAGAGAGAAACCGTCCTCGTCTTATTCTGAGTCAGTGCTGCAGTGAGTGAACTCACAGTGAGAATCAAGAGAGCTGTCCACATGATCTTCAACGGGAAACTTTTAATGCATTTTGCCTGTTCGTTTACATGACAAGGGCATTTTGGGGACTGAAACGCATATTTTTTAAAACGGCTTTAAAAGTGCACGTTTTTGAAAACGCCACCGTTATCGTTTCTGTGTAAAAACCCAATACGGGAATCTTTGAAAACGTTGATGTCATGCGCATGCGTAATATTAAATTAAATTAAATTAAATTAAATTAAATTAAATTAAATTAAATTAAATTAAATTAAATTAAATTAAATTAAATTAAATTAAATACAATTTTAAATTTAATTTAATTTAATTAATTAACTTTTATCCAAAGCGACTTACAGTGCATTCAGGCTATCAATCATAAGACTTTGATAAATCTTCTTCAGCTTCTTATTACGCATCATATTCAACATATAATCGTCACTTCTATACAGGTACTGTTTACAAACAACGTGACAGCGCCAACTACTGACTACTTTTAAATTGGGATAAATAGCCCAGATATTATCTTACAATACCAGCCTAATCATATTGATGCAGATGAAAAATAGCAGCATTATACAGCACACCCCGGCTGCAGTGGGGTTTTACACACTAATGGTGGACAAACACGGTCGACCTGTCGGTTATCAGACAGAAAACACTCTAGTAATGGTGCATTAGAGCAAAGTGAGCAGCGGAGGAGATGAACAGATAGCGTGAGTGACAGAGATGTGAAATGAAAGAGATTGAATCGGGGGAAGAGTAGGAGGGGGGCTGGTTGAGTGGGTGAGAGATGCAGAGAGTAAATGAGAGAGATATGAGACACACAGCAGGGGCCTCTTATATGTTTTGCCCAGGTTTGTTACAGCACACTAATGAATGGCTAATGAAACGCAGGAGCGTATGAGAGCTGAACATCAGTGAGAGAGTTAGTATTTGATATTTAGTGAGCATGCAGTAACTATTCCTTACCCCAAATACAACCTCTGTTTCTCTCTCTCTGTGCTGCTCAACAAAGTTTTATCATTTGTACAGTGAGAGGGATGGAGGAATACTAGCAAAAGGTGCATAATTAATGCATCTCATAAATGGCAAAGACAGAGTGTGTGTGTGTGTGTGTGTGTGGGAGGGATGGGAGAGAGAAACCTAAAAGAGAGAGAAAGGGGCAGCACCAAAGCCAAATGTGAAAACATCCCGAGTCTGCTGGGTTTCCAATGGAGTGAATATTGGATTTGCATTCCAGAGGTGTT
Source organism: Carassius gibelio (assembly GCF_023724105.1). Classification (NCBI taxonomy): domain Eukaryota; kingdom Metazoa; phylum Chordata; class Actinopteri; order Cypriniformes; family Cyprinidae; genus Carassius; species Carassius gibelio. The sequence goes on along the minus strand of NC_068403.1, from coordinate 24,138,732 downwards.
ATTTCCTGCTGTGAGACAGAGAGAGTCTGTGCGTCCTACCTGTCTTTGTGCCGACGTTGCCATCTGAATCTGGCAGAACTTAACAGCTTGATCCAACGCTACATCCTCATCCACCTACAGAGAGACAGAAAGTATGAGAAATGACGCCAGTGGAGTTATTTGTCATAATCATCAGACACAACAACGCAAAAACAGCCACTAGAATTGACTTACTTTTTTCACATATTAGGCACTTTAATGCGGTCTCATGTCATGTTTACAATAATTTAGAGTTTATAACCAGAAAAAACATGTCGCACAATAATTTGGAAACTCTTGACTGTTGCTGTGTTATGTAAAACCAGCCTCAGCAGTTCAAAAGCAGTCAATTTCTGTAATTTGATTATAGTCCGTGTTGTTAACTTGTTGCAAAAGGATAAATTTGTGAATTAATGTACCCATTTAATAGTCTACTGCCATATAAACACTAAAAGTACACATGGATCCAGTTTTTTGGCATGGGAATAAATAATTTCTGTCTGATGATGCAGTTCAGAGTAGAATCATCTTGTCATCTCATAATTATGGTAATTCAAACTCTAAATGAACAAGAATACAGAATTTTAGAGCAAAAATATAATTAAAAGAGCTTGATGTAGACATACTTGTCCTTAATCACAAATCTAGACACTGGGCACTTTAAAACGTGACTGCCCATGTTTATATATAAACTTCCATTCAGTAACTTGACATGCAAAGAGGTCGGTAAATCATTCAGCGAGGTCACTGACACATAAAAGGTGAGGTTCACATACAACTAAATTACCACCAATTTAGTGCAAGTAACATTCAATTATAAGTCGTCAAAAAGAGACAGTTATTTTTCAGGACTCTTTGATGAATAGAAGTTCAAAAGAGCAGTGTTACTCAACTGTATTTGAAGAGAACAAACCTCATTGGTACTCAAATGACAAACAAGCACTTTTGAGCTTCCGTTTACCGTACTGGATGTGTTTCAATCATGGGTTTATAAAAAATAAATAAAAAAAAAACATAAAAATGAGTAAATAATGACAGAATTCAAATTTTGGACTAACCTTAAAGTTTCTGTCTATTTGTTACACAAATCAGATATATGATATATAATCTATAAATCCTTTTGATTTATTCCCCATTTCTGTTTTAATTATTATTATTGTTTTTAATTATTCCACTATTTTTCATTTAAATTTGTTTAAAGTTAAAAATGAAAGTATGTTTTAATGGTTAAATTAGAAAATATTAATGCAAATAAATGCAAGTTAAGGCCCAATAAAAATATATATATATTTTTTCAAATTCAAATTTATTTTTATAATTTTTTGCCGATATCCGGTATGCCGATAATCTTCAACTCATTTTGGCTGATGGCCTATACAGATATATAATTATTTTCATTTTGTTTCGTTTTTAACAATAACTTATTTGTTAGAATTAATTAATAATAAAGTTATTTTATAATTACAGCACTTAATAACTATAAAAAAAACTATATATTAATCATCACATTTTTTTAGAGAGCAGTTGTAACCTTAACATTTTATTTTAAGATTTAACATTTGTAAATGGTCTAAAGCAAAAGAGTTAAAAAGTTCAGAAAATCTTTTAGAGCTCATAATTTGTAAAAAAAAAAAAATTATATATATATATATATATATATATATATATATATATATATATATATATATATATATATATATATATATATATATATAATAACAGTACACATTAATGAATAAATCAGTATATATGAAATTATATAATTTAAGTCTCATGTTTGTTATTTAAAAAAAAAAAAATTATGTAAGCTATAACTTGAACTTTAAGGCCCCGGTCTTCAAACAAAATCGAAGAAAGAACTGATATGACTTAATTTTGGACAAAATCAGGCCAAAACTAAGTTCGTTTTGAGTTCGTTTTGCAGTTTGAAACCGCTCACCAAAGCAAACCTTCTGGTAGCTTTCATTGGTCTGTGGCGGTTACGCAGTGTGTTCTGAAACTCTTTTTCCCCAGTTCGTTCCTCATTCTGCAGAGGTCCTACATCTCCTGAATACAGTGGATTGTTGAATAGCTGAGCTGCACAAATATATCCACACCAGTACTAACAGACTCCAAAAAAATTTTCCACATCATGCTAAAGTTTTCAGATTATGAGCCACTCACACTTCCCATAAAGAACTGATTATGGAATTGTTCTTTTGTGATGCAAACATGATACTTGACTCTAAACTGCTGCTAATCATTATTCTTTTGACTATAATACTCTTGACCATTGTGCCCGTCTCACACCTAGATTGCCTACGCTTATTCATTTCATCGTTGTTTTGATTAGGGTATAGACACTATATTTGCGACATGTTTACATTAATCTCCACCCTGCCTCCAGCAGAGCGAGGTATTGGAAAGTTTGTTAACAGTATCCCGTCTTTGAGCCTTTTCGAACCACTTTTTTGCCCCCAAACAAAGAACGAAAACTAACTTTGTTTGAACTATATTGGGCCTTTATTTATTTATTTTGCTTTAATTGTATTAAAAGTAGGCCAAAAAGTAGGCTACTGTTTACTCTATCACAAACCGATTATGGATTGTGTCATTCTGCACATGCTTTCTCAGTTTAAATGACCCAAAGCAGTGAATATAATCATCATTCAGGCAAAACTTTGCTTCAAGAATGAGCCCAAATGCTGAAGTTATTATCTGCAAACACACCCAGCACATGTGAGTTAATTTATTCTTCATATCGGCAAAACATATCGGCAGTATTTTTCATATCTGGCCAATGCCGATATTTACATTTAAAGCCATTATCGGACGATTTCGATATTGGTCCAGTACTACTGTGCACCCAATTATTATTTTTTTCAATCAAATTCTTTTTTCCATTTATTGTCTGAATTCCATTTTAATAGTTTAATTAAACTGTAGTGATAAAAAGCATATCTAATTAATTGATATTGTTTAAAAAAAACTTTTTTCAGAAATACCTTTTTTTGCATTTACATGTTTCTGGTAAACAAATCTTACTAAATATTTTTTCCTGGTAAATATACCTTAAAAAATAAGGCTTTAATAATACTTTTTAGTAGTAGTAGTAGTATCATTAAAGTATTTCGGTCACAGTTCCTTAAAGTTAACTTCGTTAACTTTTGTTTTGACATGTTACTGTGAAGACCTTTACATTTCTGTATTTATGATATGATGATAGTTTTACTCAAAAAAAATAAATAAAAATGCTAATAAAATTCTACAGATTATGTTCATGTACTCATATTTAGGCGACACAGGCTGAAAACATTGTGTGCATCACGCGCAGTAAGTGTGTAGTAAATGAAACCGTGCGTCTGCACCATCATTCAGTCACAAAGATGCAGAACATGCAGGATTTATATTTAAACAATATTTTTGCAGCATTATATTCACAGACATTAGTCCGTAACACATTTTTATTTAAGTATGCTTTGTTCATTCCAAAATTTGGCAAATTCCATGACATTCCACATAATACAATACATTCCATTTTTAGACTGTATTCTGCGTTTTCTGCATCATGGAAATCAAAGGGCCCTATCAATTACTTGAAAGTTTCAGTTAGCTTGCAAAAGAACTGTATTTTGTGTTTCACAGAAGAATATAAATTATACATGTTTGTAGCAACATGACCATGACTAAACTGCATAGCTCCCGTTTTTAGGTGAACAACAACTTAACTGTTCTTTTACCCTGTTAAAACTATCTAATACTAATACTTGGTACCTAAAGCACTAAAAAAGAGCTTGACTTTACAAAGGGTGTTAATGAACATCTGATTAAATTTTGTAGGCAAACATGAAGTCCACTCCAGAAAACCACCCCCAGAAACTGTCCTCTCACTCACTAGCCAGTGCCAGCGTGAAAGCCAAGTAAGCTGCCAGAAAAGCTCTCAGAAATCAGTTGATGATGATTTCTGGAAGAAGAGGCCCACGCTAATGAAGGACCATAATCAGATCATCTACAAATATGGAATAAAAAGCAGCGTGCACACACATTCACAAACACAGGCAAAGGTCCCGAGAGGATGCAGCAGGAACAAAGAATCGCTACCAGCGCTATGATATGCCAAAATGAGCAGATGGCCTTATGGAGTCCTGAAAATGAACAAACCAAACTAAGTTCTGTCTGTACAAAACATCAAGAACTTACACAAACAAATAAAATATGCTAGTTTAAAGCAGCATAAACAAAACCACCCTTATGAAACAAAAATATATTGCAGTATATTGGAAAATATTGTGTAATATATTAGGCATATATTCTTATATATATTTATTTTTTCCAATATATTGCAATATATTGAAAGTGGCAATCATTTGTATATTTTGCAATATATTATATAATATATGTATCATCAATATATTATTAAATGTATTAAAATATATAAAATAATAGAAAATAAAAATATATATATTTGAAGAAATATATTGGTAAATATATTTTCCTTTCGTAAGGGCAACCATCAGAATGCTTCAGAAATCACATGTACTACTTTTAGTTTTTTTTTTTTTTTTTTTTTTTACCATTCTGGACCCAGACCTAGTCATTCTCACAGAAAACGGCAGCCAGAAATTATTTATTGATTTTTTTTTTCTTCTAGAATTTCTTATTTTGTCTTCCACTGAGTCATACAAATTCAGAACATGACTGCATAAATGATGACGAGGTGAACAAGCCCTTTAAAATATGACTGATTAGACGAGTTCTGAAGATCTTATTGATTTTTTTAGATACTCATAAATTTGACACACATAGAACTATAGAACAAAATGACCTAAATAGAACTCTCCTGTTGTGCTTGAGGTCATGGCAACCGGAGGAGCCGGCTGAAATCTGGCATCCCTGGTGTCTGTTTTATGTCGGATAGATAAAAGTATGGTGCTCTCTTTTTCAATAGCGTTTGGGAAAGAGAAAGTCAACAATGTCTTCACTAATGTTCACTAATACATAACCGACAACCAAATTCCTTTCAATAAAGTATCAGGAGACTATACTAAAGCAATACTGTGGATGCATTTAACATACTTGCTAATGCTGATCCACCTTAAGTTGTCCTAAACTTAATCTGTATTCAGTGTGTAAAGTTCAAGGGCGCAGGTTTTTTTTTTTCCTGGTGTGCATGTGTGTGAGTTAACTGTTAGGACTTGTTCCTCCGGTTGGTGTGGTGTGAGAATTCAGACGTATGAGTCAAAACACTGCACGACAACCTCAACACCACACAGTGCTCAGATGCACGAGGCAACACTCTCAGCACCAGCACACACACAACATACAGATCTCACAGTTTGAGCAGTTAAAAACAACAGCTAGCCTGACGCGTTCAGTGTAACTGTATAAACAACGGTTCCAATCAAAAGACCAGACATGTACTCATTCGCCATTCATTTTATGCTTTAAAATAAATAAAAATGACAGTATAAGTACAATTTTAACTATTCTTAAAAATAACAATAAAAAAACAGGTTGAGAAGATTTTTAAGTTTATGAAACGTGTGTGAAGTATGCAAACTTTTTTCCAATTACGATTTAAAGCTGCTTTGACACAGTATTTTATAAAGCGCTATAATTTACGGTAAAGGTGACTGACTGCTTTTTGAGAATTGACTTTAACTTAAACTCTTAAACTTTCAATGCTTTGGAGCACAGATTTAGGTTAAGTGGTCTCTTTTTAAAGAAGACCCTTAGCAGATTATTGCTGAAGTGAAAAATGTCTAAAAAGTAGAACTTACAAAAAAAAAAAAAAAAGTTATGGAGGCTTATGTTTATTATGAAAAAATCACAAAAATACTATTATAAAACATTGTAGCAAATATATATTTGCCAAAACATGTCAAAAGCAAAAATCTAGACAAGTTGTGTTGGAAATTTGAGGTTCATATGGCAAAAAAATGATTTGTTTGGGTGCAGTACCAAATGTTTCCACTAGCTGAAATCTGGTTCTCATTATTTTACATTGTCACTGAAGGGAGTGTGACAAGTTTGACTATTTTTCAGAACGGTTAATTTTTTTTAAATCATGTTGTTTTAAATTAAATTAAATTATATTTTAATACCATTCCAATAAATTAAAAGAAAGAGAGAAAGAAATAAAATGACAGAGCAACCGCTAATGTGACAGCACCTAGACTTACATAAGCATGAGCATTTAGCTATATTCATTCATTTACAAGCTTTCTACAACCGAATAGGTCAAAAACGAACAATCCCCCACCTTTCCTTTTCTTCACCACAAGGGGTTTATGGGAATAATTAGTCCAAAAGCATAAACTGATGTATATTTCTTTAGATTCTGTTGGACATGGTGTTTCTATACACCTATGCACTGTGATTGCATACTACACAGTGCAGAGAATGCAGCTCAGGATGTTTCTTTCTATATGATCGGCACAGAATAAGCCCATACAACGGCTTTATGATGATTGCATTACCAGAGAAAGCAGTGGCAGAGCGGGTCTAATCTCAGGGTCTGTAGATGCTTAATCCAGGACTTCCTGGAGCTTAAATGGATGTTTGTGATGTGGATTTAGTATTGGAAAACCTTTACGGCTCATGATCACATGACATGAACTCGGTACGGCTCTTGGAAGCTGAAGTTACCAGTTTGGTAAACTTACAGCGGCGAACCGAAACTATAACAAATATACATTTTTGCATTCCCATTTTCTCCAGCAGAAAAAGAAAAAATCCACAATAGTGAAAAGATAGAAAGATAGATAGACAGACAGACAGATAGACAGAAAGATAGAGAGAGAGAGAGAGAGAGAGAGAGAGAGAGAGAAAGAGAAGATCACAGAGCCTAAAATGGATGCATTTATGACCAAACATATTAGTTTGTGGGTCATATTTTTGCAGAGATTGCCATTTGTCAAGATAAATTTACATATTATGAAATAAAAATTTGAGTGCAACATATTTTTGCCTCTGTGTTTGTGTTGTTGTAATAAAATGAGAAAATATGTAATTAAATTGTATTTTAATAAAATTAAAAAAAATATATATTTTTTTGCTATATTCACAATGTTAATAACTGTGGAAATGCATCGTCACAGTCTGTAAAAAGGGTCAAGTGTTTATCAGGACAGTTAAATTGTTTATTCATAAACTCACCATATTCATAAATTCAAAATATATTCATTAAAGAAGAGGTCAATTCACTAGTATGTGAAATGCAGTCTCTTTTTGAATAATTCTGGAAAAAAATAGTTTATTCTAATAGTATGTACTATGTAATTGTGCCATGTTTATGAATAAATTAAATCAAGACAGAATGTTTCCCAAAAGTAAAGTCATTTGAAGTTTTTGTGTGGTAGAACTGAATCATCACTGAAGCTAAATAAGTGAAATAGCACTAATGAGCGTAACACATTCATAAAATCTAATGACTGTTGAAAGCCAGTGATAAAAACATCTGTCCACATGACTGCATGAATAAAGTGTGAGAATCTCATTTATTTTTTAATCACTGCCAAGTTGGACTGAGTTCACTGTTTGTATTTCCTGTGCGTTTATAACTGTGGTTACAATTATTAAAAGACTGAACAAAACTGCTTTATCACAAAACCTACTGTGGCCTATGGACTCAGCACTTCATCATAGGCCCTCAAAACACTGCCAATGTGAAACCTGCTCCAAATGTAGGCAATTTAATTATGCTGCCTACTAAGACGCCACACTTAATTCAAGAATGCACTGCAACAAGTTCATGAAAAAAACTAATCCAATCCAATCCAATGCATCTTCATAATGCATTATGCATGTAGGCCCCAAATAAAGTGGATTGGTAAATTCTTCACGTACAATCTTTCCTCAATCAGCGAGGTAAAGACAGGCCAATTTGAGCAGTGAGTCAGTGTCCAGGGGCCACATTAAAATCTCTCTTCTTTCCACTGTCATCTCAATCAGAGATTTGCTCTTCACCGGGTGAATTAGACGGTGCTTCATAACAAACTAACCGCAGGACACGAACGCACACAAAAACATTCATAAACATGCAGAGACAAGCACTACAATTAGACTCAGGTACAGAGACAAAAACACACACACACACACACTCAGAGAGCAGATGCAATTACACAGGCATGGGAACCGAGAGGTGATACACTGTTAGAGAGGTAGAGGCTGATAATGGACTAGATGAGTGTTGTGAGTGTGTGTGTGTGTGTGTGTGTGTGTGTGTGTGTGTACTGCCAGCTAGAGCCATTAACCTTCTATCCCAATAAGAGACTTTAATGGCAACTTTGCAAGTTTGTTTTTTACCTTGACATAATTAAATACAGTGCTCTACATTTGATGATGGCATTGGGGGAAAAGGCATAATGAGACATAATAACTCGGTCTTTGTTATTCAAAACAGTAACCTATCTCCTCTGCTTAAAAAGACTATGAACTTCACTAGGTGGTGGCACAGAAGATTTTTCAGCGCGCGGTTATGTGGTTCATAGGGTCTTGTTGTATATTGCCATGTTATACATGAAAACATATAATGTAATATAAAATATATTTACTTTTATAATATTTTCATACAATATTTATTCCAAAGGTTAAATTAATAATAGTTTGCAACTTTCATGCAACAAAAACATTTACAATGCTACAAAAAAAAAAAACTGTCACATGAAAGTATCTGATTCTTGATATGTATATAAAAATTGTATAGAATACAATATACATATAATTTCATTATATGTATATAAAAGGTTTTAACTGTCACTTTTGATCAAATCAATCCATGAAGTATTAACTTCTTACTGTTAAAAGGTTTCCCAAACTGGGGTTCATGAAGAAATTGCACCAGGTTTGTGGGTTTAAAAAAAGGAAACTGATAATCGAAATCATAAAAATATAACGTTAAAATAAATCATTTTAAAATAAGTCATATTATGAGTGATAATTCAAATAAAATGAATGTGTTCAGTAGTTGATGCAATGTGGAAATTAAGAGAAAGAAGACACTTGAAATTGAAATAAAAAAAAGAAGATTTTTGCAAATCCAGTGGTCATATGTTATTATAATAACTGAAAACTGAAAGACTCTCTGAAATGTAACTAAAGAAAAATTGAAACAATTAAAAATAAGAATGAGGGAGAATCTATAAACTCTCATTTATTTATTGCTATAGTGCTAATAATACGGTAATAATGCAATCAATAAGAATAAACTTTAGCCTGATTACGAGTATCTTGAGCTGCAACAATCTAATTAAAAGTACTTGATATATTCACTGTGTATTCAAGGGCATTCGAGGCTCAGTGTGTAACAAAAAGCCAGAAACCGGTTCTTTTAGACCTCACTGGTTCTTGGTGAATTCTTATACAATAGCGTACTTGACTCAGCAGCACTACGATGACAAATGTTATAGAGCTCGTGTGCTACACTATCATTAGCTACACCAGTAATTTTCCACAGTTCCATTTGTATTCAATTGGCTCTCGCTTGCTCTCCCCAGGGATGCCTTAATGTCTGTATAATATAACATAGTATAGCTCTATCCCACTCACAATACGCATCCCACTTTACTGCCTGCTTCATGACTAAAATAATTATTTTACTAGCTGTTTTTACTAAGGCAAGCATTAATATTAATATCGCTCACATTTAGGGTTATGGAGTTTTGTTCAAATCCTTGTACTAAACAGCAGGTAATTCATCCCATACCATTTATGCTACAGAAGATTTACACCCAAAGAGGATTCGAGTCATATCTAGAGACCAGAATATCATAGAGTCGACCGTGGGCTACACACACACACACACACACACACACACAAAATTACCCAGAACACTTTAGTAACCACAGACAGTGGCAGTGGAAGGTTTCACATGTACAAACACCACATGCATTTTATTTTGTAGGTCATCTTCCTTGAGTCTGACACTAAGTAAATATTACCCGAGGAGTTTCACTGACAGCAACAAAGCAACAAGGTTTTTCGGACTTTCCCTCATAAATCTCCTCAGTGTTTGATCTCTGTTTTGTTCAACAAAAGTTGTGGGATTTCCCCGTCACAGTGACTGTATGTTTACCTTCTGTCACGACTGTCATGCCTCGTCATGTCTGAATGAGAACTGACAATGAAGCAATTCCTTAAAAGGGAACTGCGATAGTCTGATAATATTGTAATTGTTGTTTTAGAAATGTGTTCAATAGCCATGTATGTTTGTGTCATTTCTTTATGATAGTTAAACAAAATCACACAAGCAAGTGTGCTGTTTTTCCCGAATATCAGAGCAACTGTAAATGTGATATTGATTTTATACATATGTAATAGTAGAATTTAAAAATAACATTTTATACCAGTTATATAATTATATAGCAGTTAAGTTAATATTGTGACTTAAAGTTTAGTCATAATTTTTTTCCTATTTTGGGGTAAAAAACTAAAATACATCATGTAAAATGCTTATACATAATATAAACATAACCAACTTAAGTATATTATGTGTTAAAACAAATAGCTGTAGAGGGAGCCAATGGCCTGGTGACGTGTAACAGCAAGATTATATGAAGTCACGATGTACAGTACATGGCATATTTAGACATAGGTTGATGTATTCTCCTGTGTTGGCAAAGGTTTATAAATTATTTACACTAAAAATCTAGTGAGGTATTGCACACAGTTTTTCCAGATGAACGTTCATAGCATATACAGAAGTTGTTTAGCCCATTTCACACATTACCTTTGATAGATAATGTGTGAACAGGACCTTTTCAAAAATCCCGGTAAATTTGTTCTGCCAAACATATAGCCCATTTCACATTGCACGCTGGACCTGGAAGATTGGCGGAACATTGCCGGGTCGCTTTCTGTGCAAACAGGAACTTTCAGTGAAAGTTAACGTGCCTAGCGTTTTCGACTCGTACATTACACGTAACATCATGATGTCACGTGTCTTTACGGGACCTTTACGGGTTGTGTGTGAACGCACGCACATATTCCGTGTAATCACTGGCAGTGTGAAAGGGGCTTATGATTCTTATGGAGATGACAAAATTACTCTGAGCTGTTTACAAAGCTCCGCTGCTTTATAAATTCACATTTCTATGCAAATAAGCACTAGATGGACATCTTTGTTCATTGTGCCTCACAGCTTTTTGTCGCGAATGTAAAGTTAGTTTAGTTGAGAGTGGAAGCTGCTCCTCTCATACCACTGGTAGGTGAACTCATGGACTCAAAGGTGATATGAACAAGTTTTTTTTTAAATGCAGGATTATTTTTTTCCGCAGCCAAACATTGCATACTGGAAATCCGCCATGTTGGTGGAGAACTGTAAACCCTGCGCTTCAGATGCTGCTTTTGCACCACTTCAGCAGAGCTGAATTTTTATTTTCTTCATTTAAATTTTTTTATTTATAAAATGGATAGTATCACCACTTAATGAAAATTTATTGTCTATCGATTTTGTCTAATTATTAACAATAACATTTCAGGAAAAACTAAGATTTCATTTTGTCAATATTGCGCACCCCCAGGCCCTACTTGCCTCTTTTCTTACCTGTTTAATCAGCATGTAGGTCTCGGACATGATCTTCTCGATGCGCTGCAGGTCGTAGGTCATGCCCTTCTGACCTTGCTGCCACACCCTGTACGCATCCAAAAGCAGCGTCTTGCCCGACTCTTCATCATCCAGCAGCTTCCTCTTCCTGCTGGGCCTCTGCTGTAGTCCCAGCTCAGGAGTGCTGGCGAGAGGTGTGGGGATGCTGGATGTTGGTGTTGGGACCATACTAAGTGCTCCTTTAGCTGCGTTCATCTGATTCTGTAGCTGCTGCTGTTTTGAGCTAATGCTCAAACCCTTCAGCGAGAGCTCAGACGCCCGACTGCTCTCTGGGACCTTATCGGCTTCCTCTGTTGCCGATTTAACCACCCCCTGCTCCTGTGGTCCAGTTTCAACAGGCGTTTGAGGGTCTCTGAATTTTGAGGCACCCGGCCATGATCCGAGGCCAAGCTCCATAGGCTCTACAAGTGCTGAAGTACCTTTTCTGGGGTGAACCCCGGCCTCTGCCGCCTCATTTAAAGGCTCCAGGGAGAGCTGAAGAGTGGCTGAACACTGCTGAGGCATCCTGGGAGGTCCGGTCTCACTTCCTGTAAACTTATGGGTGTTGGGGAGTCCTGCTTTGGGCTGGGTGGTGTGGGAGCATCTGTGGTCCTCCACAGCAGGGGGCCGGTTGGACACATCCGCAGTGGTCATTTCACCCATTGAGGTAGTAGACGGTTTAGGGGGATCACTTACCTGAGAAAGAGAATGATAAAGATATGAAAAAGGCATCTTCAAACTACAAATGTAATGAAACCACATTTAAAGTTACGCATATAAAGTAACACATGTAAGTAAGGCTGATTCTGCTGACAGAAAGCAAAACATATGCTAATAAATTATGATTAGTGCAAACTTGAAAAAGTCTGTGAGACTAGGAGTGAGGACAGAATTTTTTTGCACTACTAGATCTGGTTTAACTCGATGTATAAAGTGTAAAGAAAGAAGCACAGGCATTAAGTTGAGTGAAGCTCTCACTCTGTTCTTCGAGCAGTCAGGATGGCATGAACTAATGTGTTAGCACAAACGTGATGTGTTAGCATAAGCACGTCCTTGACTGTCAGATCAGTTCCCAAACATGACAGTCTCCATAGGAAACACATGCTAGCAAAGCCACTGTTCAGCTTCTATTTCTTAAAACAAAACAAAAAACACACATACAAAATAAAATTAAAATAATAATCTTAAAAAAAATAAACAAACACACAAAAAACTAAAATGTAAAACAAAAATAAAACCTAAAACCAAAACAAAGCAAAACACAAAAAAGTTGACAAACACACCTAAATATAAACAAAAAACACACCAAAACAAAAGAAAAAATAAAACAAAAGGAAAATAAGGAAAAGAAAAACAACAATGAAAACAAAACAACATCTTTATATATATATATATAAAGCTTTTGTTTATATACACAATATATATATATTATAAAAACACATACACACAAAACAAAAAAGTATTTGACTTTCATACCCCCGTGAGTTTATCCAGATTGTCTTCCAGCACTTTTACAGTGAAGAAAAATGCTCGCTTGGCCAATACTTGTCGGTCCACATCTCGAAAGTACTTCCTATAACACACAACATAACACAATATGATATATCCTTGCATTAAAATGCTTCCTGCCATATGCTTCATATACAGTATAACAAAATAGGAAAACAAACCCACAAAACAATTTATGATAACTGTATGAAGTGCTATAAATTTATACATAACAAAAATGCAAGGTTAATTAAATTGTTTACAAGCATTTGGCAACACTACATATCAAGAGGCTACTTCTTCTCATTTTCCGTTACAAATTTGCACTTATTAAATATTTGCACTGTCTTACTTTCCCTTATCAGGGGTTCTCTGAAGCATCAGGGAGATTTTAAGTAAAGCGTGGTGATCTTTCAGTTGAGACAGAGCATCCAGTAAGAGCACGACGGATCTGTTCATATGAGATGCAAAACTACCAGGACGATCGATCTCATCTACTGGAATACGCCAGATGCCCTGAGGAAGAGAAGGAGAGAGCCATTAGCAGAGAGAAGAGGAGTTCGTCTGCATGAGGCATCAGGACAGCTTTAAACCCGGCGCTGGCTGTCAGATCTGGCTCCAGTCTCGTTTGCCAAACAAGCCAGCATCTCCACAGGAAAACTGATGTTGCCAAGGCCACTGCTGAGCTGCTATTTACAGCACAGTCCAAAATATACATAAGGGCCAATTATAAACACAATTCAGTGCTTCACGAACATCTCCTATTGTGCAAAACAAACCTCCAGGAAAGTCCATTACCATTCACAAGAGGTAAAAACATACAGAAAGAATGGGTGGATGACTTCAGACAGTGCAGCGCTCATAGGCACAAATGAGAGAGAAGGCAAAATGGAGAGAAGTGGAGAAATGTTATTGTTGTAAGGCCATCTGCTGTTGGCTTTTAATGCGTTGGTCTCCGGCCATGAAGACAATCTGCCCACTGATGAGACATCTGCCTCAACCCACTCTCTCTCTCTCTCTCTCTCTCTCGATCCATCTCTCTAGCCCTCTGCTTCATCTCGAGCTGTTCATCTTTCCCTCCAGTCGTGCTGGTCTGGTGTGTGAAGTGTATCTGGCTGGAAAACAGCAGACTAAACAGAGCTGGTGACAATGAACGGAAATGGCAAACTAATGAAGACGTCAAGAGAACATTCTCTATGCAGACACGTGGAGTTATGCGAGCTCGATTTCACGTGGCATTGCATTGTGAAAGAACTCGTAGCACAGAACGGTGCATTCTCAGGATGACTGCAAGCGTGCAATAGCAGACATTAGCAAAAACTGTCTTCCTTTTCCCGTTTTCTCTTTTAGATCAACAACCGTGCTGTCAAGGTGGAGCAACAGTCTGAAGAGAATCTTGCAGTCTTATCGGAAAATATGACATTATATCACAGTAACACGTTAAAGCCAGTGTGAAATGGCATTTGAAACCCATTATACTTCTATAGTCAAAATATTTAACAAGAAAAATGTCGGACAGGGCCTGATTCTGACTCAAATATGCAAAGTGAGCGATACATCTCAGAATAAAAAAGTCAGGTGATTTGAAAGGAGAAATTAACAAGAAAATCATTCTTTATACACAATATTTGTTTGTGATAAATTTTCTCTGCTCTGCAAGGATGCTTTTATTTGATAAAGAGTAAAAACTGTAAATAATATTACTATATTATTAAAATACCATTGAAATAAAAAAAATTAATAATAATACAATTTAGAATAACTGTTTTCTATTTAAATATACTTTAAAATGTAATTTATCTTGGGATGCAAAGCAGATTTGCTGCTCAAATATTATTCATTATTATTGGTGCACAATTAATAATAATGTTTCTTATTATTATCAGTACTGACAATTTTGCTGCTTAATATTTTTGTGAAAATTGTGATAGCCCAATAAATAAATACAAATCATACTTTTATTTGGAAAGGACACATTCAGTTAATAAAGTGACAGTAAATAAATGTATAATGTTATTTCAAACGAAAACTGCTCTTTTGAACTTTCTATTAATCAAAGAATCCTGAAAAACAACAAATAAAAATGAAGCAGCAAAAAAACATTTGCAACATTGATACAATTATTAATAATTAAGTGCCAACAATAATTGATAATAATCGAGCAAATCAGCATATTAGAATGATTTTTGAAGGATCATGTGAGTGAGTATAATATATTTTACTAACATAAATAACCTTAATTATTCCAAACTTTTGATCAGTAGTGTACATTATGAAGAAAGATATATTTAAAAACTTGTCTTTGGACTACTGTGCATGATGATCATTTATAATAAGAGCAGGAACATGGATTAATAAGGTAAGTAGGCTCAATAAATTATTTATGAATGAACGATGCGATGCACACTTGCAATACATTGGAAATGCAAGCATTTGCATCTGTGCTCTGGTCACGACAGCTTCATCCTTCACCAGTGTGAGTGTGTCTCCAGCAGGCAGAGAACTTCGGAGTAAACATCAATTAGAGCAAATAGTCTGTTTTCAAACAGAAAGCTATAGCCATGCAGAGCTGCAAGTCTCCGCGGTCTTGATTTCAATGAGGAAACCGTGTACCCCAGTTCTCTGCCGCCAATCTTTCAGTCTGAATCTTTCTAATTGCCCTAAAAAAAATGACACTGCTTCGGTTTGGCCTGGCAGACTCCCATGTACGGACATTTGGACATTCCAGAAAATTTAGATGATGGCACTGGAGCATGTGGAAACTGAGAAAGTGGATGTAAGCGAGAACTGAAAAATATGCAGGAATGTGAAAAGAGAGAAAGCGAAAAAGAAAGAAATGCTAATCAGAAGGTTGGATGTTTCCGTAAACCTGGATGTTTATTTGCATGTGGAATGATCTGCAGCTGCTAGTCGTCAAATTAAGAGCAGAGTGAAAGAACCGATCCAGAAGGCACATGAGAAGAAGAAGCAAGGGTAATGTTTAGCTGGAGGATGGATTAAAAGTAATTAATAAACTTCAGATTTTGTTAATACACTGAAATTCTGCCTATACAACAGTCACATTTTCTACATCTGAATAGACCAGTGTAACTAAACAAATTTATCTATATTTTTCATCCTTTAAATTATTATTATAATTTTTTTTTTAATCAGAGCAATTTTGACAAACATTGTTGCCAGTTAGATTCAAAATGTTTAACCGAGGGAGTAAAATACAACAGTGTGTTCATATTAGATTATTTATTTAATAATATTATTTTAAATTTATTCACTTACAAAATAAATATAGTCAAAGATAATAGAGGCATGTTTTCCAGAACCTTCTTCACTAAAAATAACACCAGAAACAATATTTAACCATTTTCATTTATATCTACCATCATACAAACAAATAGCAATATTCACCTTTACAGTAAAAACTGAAAAAGAGTGAAGATTGTTTTCTTTTTTTTCTCAGTGTACATATATTTTAACTAAAACATTGAACATTGTATATTTTTGAAGGTCTGGCAAAAAATAAATCCTTAAAATCTGAATTCAAAACTGAATCGAACTGCAACGCTGTTTTGAATCAAAAAACTAAACGAGAGTTTCACACTTATTAATACTATCAACACCATCACACACACCGAACTTTGAGACAAGTCTAATAAAATTGGCTAAATAAAATGCTCATTAAAACCATCCCGGCAAGTGGCTTAAAATACGCCATTAATATTTAACATATCAGCCAACTTTAGCTCCGAATAATAAACTCTAGACTCTCACAGGCCAGCATCGGTGGCTAATAGCCAAACAAAAAGTCAAGAGAGAACTTGCTAAGAATGAGCCAGTGTGTGTGTGTGTGTGTGTGTGTGTGTGTGTGAGAGAGAGAGAGAAAGGGTTTTGCCCTTTCACTGCAGGGATTACCCAAAGCCCCTCCAGCAGGACTCCGTAGACGGATGGATACAGGAAAAAGAAAGGAGGGAGTGTATCCTGATGGACAGATATGGGGAAGAGGCGTGCCCAGACGGATCAGCGGATGGAATGATATTAAGACGGGTCTCTGGCACAGGACCCTCAAACCGCTGTGTAACACGGCTTTACGGTCAGATTACACACATGAGCTCAGTCATTCCTGCACTGCAGCAACTGTCCTTCTCATCAGCATGTTTACAAGATGTGCCATCGCCTCATAACAAGAATAACACCATTACATCATTTCCAGTCAGTGTTTACTTTAATGTTCAAAACAAAGTTTGTTGACCTAAATAACTACAGCTGTTTTATAGATTAAAAGGGATTACAAATCAAAACATGTTTCTGGCAAATCAACTATTCTGACTGGTGTTTTAAAAGGTGCATGTATTAAATGTGTATATAATGTCTTTAAATACAAACTTATACCACTGAAGCTCCTAAATGAGTTTTAGATTAAATGCAAAAATGATGCTACTATCGTGACATCAATTTTGGCTTTGCTGTTATGCTAACTACACTAGCATTTGATATCAGTGTGTCTTTTTGTGTCAGTGAGAACATGCATCACAGAGTAACAAGACGAGATATAATGGGAGCTAATGGTCCCTTTTGAAAGGTTAAGTATGGCCAAGCGCTCTGGAATTTGATACACTCGTTTATTCTCCATTTCTTTTTTTCTGGGAATCCCCACACCTCCAGATGTGAACAAATACATAATAGCCATGTTTATATGATTTTGGTCATAAAAACAGAGAGAGAGATAACAGAAACAATGTTTTCATGGCAAACAAAACTTCCTGATGATGATGACGACGACTAACAAGAACAAAACCAGCCAATCGTCTGCTTCCAATTAGCATATTTCAATTATTATGAGAAGGAAACTTTGACTACAACGAAAAAAAATATGACATTAATTACAATGACACAAATTGACTACTCATAAAAACAATACAAATTTACTTTAAAAAGACTAAAGTCGACTGAGCAGCGGAAGAAGAGCAAGCTGTCATGTCTGTTTCAGGCCTACAGCTGCTCCTAATGCGATCGATACAATCTGACAGTGAAATCATTGAATTGAGGTCATCAGAAGAGGGCTTCCCTCGCCATGTGAGGCCAGTCCTCTGTGCACGAGCAGCAAAAAGTGTTTTCATTAGTGAAGAAGGGCTTCCTTCACCAGTGCAAAAAAAGAAAAACACTCTCAAAAGCTTTCAATATGAGCAGCGCAAACCAGCAGATGTGCAGATCTCAAGAACGCTGCAAGATGTTTCTGATAAGCAGCTCCGATTCAACACGTTTGACTAATTAAGCGAAACAAGAACGCAAGTGAATTCTTGCATAAGAAACAAGACACTGAATTTTCCCTCAGGGATTCCCACTAGACACCCAACCTCACCCGTTACTTTAAAAGTGTCCAGAATTACAGTATCTACAGAAGCATCTTCACTCCAGAGCTGAGGAGCACAGAAGGAAAGCGGGAACCAGGAGGAAGGAGGTTCGCAGTTTTCTGACTCATCCAGTGCACTTCATCACTCCATTTCTGGTCATTATTACTGCCGCTCGTATTGACGAAACGCAGGACTCCGGAGAAAGCACTAGCTAACTATTATCTGCGTCACGCGTGACAAGAGTCAATGCTCTCAAACACTCACTTTCTCTCTCTGGCTCTACTCCTTGAACTCTCACCCACTGCTCTCCCACCTTCAACTGCCTCTTCACAGCAAATCTGAACGAAACAATCTCAAATACGAGCAAGCTGACACTTCTCCTCTCCACCTTTTATTCCAGGAGCAAAAACAGAAGGAAAAGGAAACCAAACAGGAAAAGCAGAAGGAAGAAACTCACCATCACCGAGGAGAGCTACCCCACGCTCTGCCTGTATGAAGTGTGTGAGTAAATGGGATGTTTTGATTTTTTTTTTTTTTTTACGGTCCAGCGAGAGAAGGCGAGCTGAAGTCCAGGCTCGAGGGAGTGGGCTGCACGCGTGCGAAGGGAGGAGAAAAGGAGAGATGGATGAAGGAGTGTGCCTCAAACAGAGGAGCGCTTGCTCTCCTCTCTTTCCAGCCCTGCCATCGCAAAACAAAACGCCCACGCTTCTCTTTCTCTGCTCTGACCCCAGTGCGCTCTCTCGTGCTCTCTCTCCCTCCCTCCCCGCGCTCTCGCTCCTTCTCTGTACACAGACCGAGAGACGGCCCCTTCAGAACCCAGCCAGCCAATCAGAGACGGACTCTGTTTCTCAGCCCAGCAGTGCACACCCACACAAACATACAGAGAGAGAGAGAGGGGTGAGCGACAGGAGACAGAAAACATGCAACAGGATGTTGTTTGTGTGGGTTGGAGGGAAAAGGGTGTATATGAACACAAACACAGATGCGAGGAGACAAGGTGAGGGATTGTAATTGACAAGAAAAGATGAGACGAGAACACAACAGACAAGAATGAAATTAGACGAGAAGAGAAGATGCTATAAGAGACTAAGAAAGAGAAAAAGAGAGGAGGCAAGACAAGAACACGAGAAACAAGAACAAAAGTAAAAAGGACAGCAAAGAACAGAGAATAGAAAAGACCAAAAAAACACCAGAAGTGAGACAAGAAGTGGAGAGATGGGATGAGACGAGAAGAAAGTGAGGTGAGATGAGATAAGATAAGAAAAGAAGGAATAACAATAAAAGTGAACAAATGAGGGAAGAACAGAACTGAGGAGAAGAGAGACGAGAAGACAAGAGACATGCCAAAAAAGAGAAAACAGTAGACAAGAGAATGAGAAAAGAGAAGAGGTGAGACAGCTTGAGAGTAAAAGAGAGAGGAAGACAAAGAAGAGATGAGAGAATAAGAGAGAAAAAGAGACAGATGAGTGGAAAAGACAAGAGATGAGAACAGAAACCAAAGAAACTAACTAAGAGACAAGCTGAGAAGAGAAGAGGTGAGTCAGGCTGAGAACAGAACAGAGACAAGAGATGATACAAAAAGAGACTCGGACGGGCGAGAGGAGAGGATAAGAAAAGACAAGACTACCTGAGACATGGTGTGACATGAAAGAAAAGGAGGAAGAGAAAAGGGAGGTGAGAACAAGAGACAGGTTGGGAATAGAGAATAAGACAATGATGAGACAAGATTTGAGACATGGAAAGGAGAAGACACGAGGAAAGAAAAGACAATAAGAGAAGGAAAGAGATGAAACAAGATGAGACAAGTGAGAAGAGGGGCGCTTAGAGAAAAGAAGAGACCAGGAGATGAGAAGAGACCAAAAGAAAGGAGGTAAATAGAGACAGGAGGAGAAGAGAAAAAAGAGATGAGATGAGATGAGAAGAGAAGGGAGGAAACAAGAGACAAGAAGCTGGGGAAATGTTTATGTTGCAGTCACTGAAGCTGAGAGAGTGCAGAGGTGTATCTCTGCCATACAGCTTTCATTTCCCCTTCTCCATCTGTTTATGTTTCTGCGTTTCCACTGTGACAACAACAACAACACACACACACACACACACACACACACACACCTGGCATTTCCAACACCCTGCTGCTAACAGGAAAGTCAAGATGCAAATCGTGCTGACCGTATCTCTACATGTGAACCTCAGGTGTTTGCTACGGCTGAACTTTCACATACCAGCACTTCATAAATAAAATGAAGCAGAGCATCCACGTCGTTCAGCCTGCTGTCAAACACAGAGCTCATTCTCCTAAAGAGATGTTCAGACACCTAAAGAAAACTGGACAGTAATGATAAATCAAATCTAATCCAGGCAGCTATTCTGTGGCTCGGGCCGGTGGTCCAGTGAGAGCTGGAGAGTGGGCGGCTACATATGTGAGTGTGGACATGGGAGAGAAACTGTGTTTGTTTTTGTGATGCCTTTAAGGCTTAGGCCAACAAATACTGCCAGAGCCCTTTTAACTTATTTTTTTTAAATCTGCACTTTATCTTTTGACATTATACACTTAAAGGGTTAGTTCAGCCAAAAACGAAAATTCTGTCATTAATTACTTACCTTCATGTTGTTCTAAACCCTTCAGACCTCTGTTCATCTTCAGAACACAAATTAAGATATACCTGATGCATCTAGTGAGCTCTCTGACCCTCTGTAGACAGCAAGGATCCTTACACAATCAAGGCCCAGAAACATACAGTAGCTAGAGGACTGGTAAACTATTCAATTTAAAGGAATAGTTCACCCCAAAATTTACATTGTCATCATTTACACACTCTCAATTTGTTGTAAACTTGTAGATATTTTGAAGAATGTTAGTAACAAAACAGTTGATGAGAGCTGTTCAGGAAAGAATACTAAGAAAAGTCAATGTTTACCATCAACTTTTTGGTTATCAGCATTCTTCCAAAAAAAAAAATCTTCTTTCAGGGTCAACAGAAGACAACTTTTTTGGGGGGGGGGGTTGAAGTTTAAATCTGCACATTGTTTAAAGGACACAACTGGGCAACACGAAATAACCATTAGATTAAAAACATAACTTTCCCACTAAATTTCCCACCATAATAAAATGCAGTTTCCGTGAGCCCTGGACCGGATGTTGCTTGTGTATGTGAGGATTCTCCCATAAGCTGAGAACAGGTGGGCATGAGGTTGATGTATCCTAGTGGGCGCAGCTCTGAAGCCCAGCGAGACATGACGCCCGAGTGTTTTTAGTCTGCCATGTGCCAAAACTGATGAAGCCACAGGCTGCTTCCTCACAGCTACTGGTAAACACACCAACACTATCTCAACACTAATGTTACGACCTCCGCTCTGTGAGGACTGTACCAATGTGCCAAAAGGCCACTGGGCAAAACAGCAACAACACATGTACACACACACCATAGTGATGCCATCTGTCTGTAAATCCAGCCAGTTTAGGGCATTTTCAGTGAGGAGTCGTAATCTCCTTGGATTTATGTCTGTGTGTGTGTGTGAAGGGATTTAACTGCACTGAATCGCAGGAACTCATGATGGCATTCATCACACACATGTGTATGAACAGCAGACGCGCTCGACCAGATATGCACTAGGGCTGTGCGATTAATCGAAATCAAAATAAAATCGCGATTTGAGTGTGCGCGATTTCTAAATCGCTTTATAGCATGATTTTCCGCAGCCCTGACCTCCCGCAGTATTTTATCTGATGATTTTAAAATTTTATCAGAGATGGAGGCGGCAAAGAAGACTGCATGAAGAGCAATGGCTCTGTTTTTGGCTTCATTAAAATTTTTTTTATAGAAAACCCTTTTTAAAAGATTTTCGTTTTGTAAAAATTGTATCTTAATTTTGATCAATGTTTTATCAATCAGTTGCCTGTAATTATTAAATAAGAAGCAAATATATAGCCTAGCAGACAATGTAATAAGGTGCCGGCACGATCACTTGCATTGCATGTGAACTAAACTCAGCGTGTGCTCAGCATTCAGATTTGAGAAATATAGGCTATACTACAGAAAGCTTGAAATATCTTCTTCAAAATAAAAAGGGGCTACTCTCGGATGATGTAATCCATATGAAATGTGCATTGTTGGCATTTCTCTCTGACGTTCATGGCAAGTCCGCATTGTCAACTTCATCTTTGCAGTGACACAGAAAACACCAGTTTATTTCTAAACAATAAAATGACTCCTTGCATATTTTCGAACCAGCAGGCCATTCTGGGTTGAGCGAGACCCCACGGAATGAGCGAGCGGATCGGGATAATCAGAAATGCGTTCTCCGCTCACGAGCTCGGATCGGAACAAACCCGAGCCTCTGCTGACCTTGCAGAAACATACAAATAGACATAGCCAGACTAGACTATTTTAGTACAAATTATGAGCTTACTGACGATTTTTTTTATAATTCTTGACAAAATTATAATATATTAAGGTTTTTTTTGCCTAGTTAGTTGTCTACGTTCCTATGGCCCAATGACGCTAAGATGAGCATTTACTGCTTTTTAAAAATGCGGGTCAGGAAGCGGGTCGGGTACAATATTTTTTTTTTTTTTTTTGCGGTCCGAGTTACGGGCGGGTTAGTTGAAAACGTTGGTCGGGTGCGGGTTATTAATACATTGACCCGTGCATGACTGTTACTTAGTGATTATTTTGACTTATGTCTGTTCTAGAGACATTTGATAAAGCTCTCATTGGTTTTCTTTTGGAAATATGTTTAAATATATACTGAATGCATTTATGACTGTAAAGCATGTCTGTCTGTGTCAAAATCGTGATTAAAATCGAAATCGCAAAGTTTATAAAAAAATCGTGATAGGTTTTTTTTTGTCCATATCGCACAGCCCTAATATGCACACATCACTCTTATCTCCAGACTGGATCACGCTGTAGCTGTGATACGGTGAACTTTGACATATAAGGTCAGCAGCATTCGTAGCATTGTGACTTACGTTGAACAGATCGGTCTTATTCCTCTCGAAGAAAAGTCCTTGTGCCGGCATGTGCTTCAGCTGTTGCCATGGGACACTGCTCCCTAGCAACACGTCTCGTGCCCATTGCAGGTTCTGTGAAAACACAAATAAATTCAGTCAGCTCTGCATGCAGGAGGGCGAGAGAGGGTGACGACTTGAACTGAGGGAAGTCTGAAGTCTTTACCCTAGAGTCCCAGTCAAGTCTGAAGTCTTTTTTGTCACGAGTCTAAGTCGAGACTCAAGTCATTTAATGGCTTGCTAAAAAAATCCCATTCAGAATCCTCATGTACTGAAATCTTCCAATTTACGAAACAATTTTATAGGCTATAGCCAAAATATATGATCTAAGATCTGCTGAGTGTAAAAAAAAAACTTAGATTAACGGCTAGTTAAAGATGGAAAGGAAATGGAACTATAGTATTAATTAAAAGTAAACTGACTCTAACAATCAGTTTTTTGCTCACCTTTCCTCCTAATGCCTTTTAACACAATTCGGTAGCACATGAAGACTGAAGCGAGGATGTGGTTTTCATAACTGTGAAACTCCTTGTGGTAGAAAAACAACGCAAAAAAAGAATATAATTACACCACAATGCACACTAAAGCATAAAGCACTATGCGGAGATAGGATATACTTTATACTGCCTACAAATTTTCTGAAAGTTATGTCACAGCATGCAGCAGGTAGTGATAAATATATTTCAAACTGTATTGTATTTAAACTGTCACATGACTTTAATGCAGTATGCTGTTATTTTAGTTATTACTATATATCACCGACTAGTTATAAAGAAAATAGTATGTGATGCAGTAGGTAGTGATAAACATTTCAAACTGTATAACACTAGACTAAAAAGCTTGCAGTAATAGTACAGACAGTACACTGCCTACTGGTTCTGAAAAAGGTATGCATTATGTAGTAAGCATTTCAAACTGCAATACATAACTGAGACATGAAATCTAGTATTTATACTGTCTGCTGGTTTGTAAAAATGTGTGTGAAAGCGCATGCAGTAGGCTACAGTGAGCAGGTAGTACATACTGCGCACTGACTGTTTTCAAACATGTCTTGTACATAGAGTTTGCATTAAAGTAATAATAAATGTTTGAAGTGTACTAAAGTGAACACAGTATGTGAACTAGTTTGCTGCAGGTAACATTTTTACCAATAACATTTCTTTCAAAGTGTTTCAAATCATATTATGCTATACTATAGTCACATAATCTCACAAAATATGATTATTTTGCAATTTTAGTCCAATTTAGAGTAAAAATGTGTTCTTGTAGTCAGGGTTGCCATGTCTGTATAATAAAACAAGCCCAATTGCTACTCAAAACTACCCCAATCATAGCCAAAACGAGCCCTATGGTTTTCTGGGCAGATTGGCTTTTTTTGGGGGGGTTGTGCGAGGGGTTTCGTTTCAACGCACAGACAAAAATATGAAAAATATGGCAACACTTTGTGTTCATTTGTCACACTGGAAACTGTTTAAGACACATTACATTGCATTGTGGGCCTGCAAATACAGAACTGTAATATTTAATCTAACCTAGTAGGCCATCCAGATATTCAATTCGTAACATCTTTAAATTAACTGATTAACCGAGCCCAGGAAAACACAGAAACAACTTTAAAATGTAGACAAACAGCTCCCGTTAGAGGGCTAAAGACTGAAAGCTTCATCCAAACTCAAGATATAATTACACTGAATCATCCCATCAAATCCATTTCCACACCGCAAATTCACCTTTAATGAACACATAACATTCGAACACTGCAGTCTGACTTCTTTATTAGGATAAAGACACATGGATCTCTCCCTGTATGTCACACACTATACAAACGAGAGCTCAAACACTGTTTGGGGCCATTCATTAAATCCGAGAGCTAAATTTCTATGCTTTCGCCTTGGGATCGAATCGGGTGCGATTAAACGTGTTGTGGCGGTTATGAAATCTCTGGCTTGTAATGGCGGGGTGATTCAATTTCAGAGCTGAACAATCTCTGCTCAACGATCAGACAGATTTCTCAGTGTGAAGGGATGGAGATGACATATGTGAGTCTGTTTGGTAAGAAAGCGTCTGAAAGGAGCACAAACACACATGCAATGGATAGAGAGAGACATAAAGAATGAGAGAGATGATATAGTGACTCCAAGTCTGATATTTAATAGATTTTTTTGAATTATGTATTGGCTCCTTGTGCATGGACTGAAACTTCAAGCTTCAAAAAGGATGCAAAAGCACCACAACAATAATTGATGTGCTTTATTTTAAGTCTTCTCATATAATGGAACGAAATTTTAAGTCAGTACTCAGTGACAATCGTCCCTGCCAAGGATCTGGACTTGGACTAAACATTTTTCCTGCCTGAGTGACTGATTGTTTTTTTGTTTTTTGTTTTTGAGGTTGCACTGGTGCCACTACCATTCTGATTAACCTATAGACACCGCCATTTCTGTTGTGTAGGGGAAACTTTAGCAAACGGGCCAGAAGTGGAACAAAACCACATCTGGAGCCCTGTAGATTGAATTTAAGTCATTATTCAATTATAATCTTCCTCTCCAATGAGCTGTTAACCACTGCGATTTGTGAATAAATCACTGGGACGGGTATTGTGGACCAGAACAAAACAAGTCATTAAAAATATTGTACTAAAAAAAAACTACAATTTTTGTTAAAGAACCAGGCAATTGCTACGTTTTTCTCATATAAACTCATGCTCTTCAGTGAATAACATTCAGTCAATTTTTCCACACAAAGCTATCATACTTCTTTAGAAGGCATGAAATATACTTTTACGGTGCTTTTGTCATTTACAGTAAATCAATGTTTGGGTTTCAAGGAAGACAGGAAACTGCAATGACATGAGTGTGAGTAAACGATAACAAAACTAGCATATAGGAGTGAAGGATTCCTTTAGTTATCGTAATTCAAGATATGACAGTGAGAGAAAGAACAAAACAGAAAAGAGAGCAAAAGGCTAGATATCGAAGTTTATGACAGCAGTCATTATTTAGTCTACACTACTGTGAAAGAAACACCCCCAATAATGCTTTGCTGTGTCCTCTTCCACTGAGCAGTCACTGATAATATTATACATGGCTATAGATCAATCAATCTTCAGTACAAAAAAACCCTGCTATTGTTCCGTAGAAAGGGAAACTAAAGCTTTCATAGAAAATTCACCAGAAAGAAAGAGAGATGATCAGATGAAGGGACTGTATGACAATGATTTTAAAATGTTGGTTTCTATTACGAACAAAATGCTGTAATATGCTTCCAGGCAGAGCCCAAAATTACCACCATGTCACACTGGCCGACGGTGAGAAAATTTACCAACCACAGATATTTCATACTGGCCATGAAACTGAATTTTGCATTATTGTAAAAAAAAAAACCCAACAACAACATGTAATGACAACAATTACATTTTTCCTTGCATATCAGTGACAAAATGAAGGATGGCATGTCATTTGCAGCATCAAAAAAATGCTCCTTCACAAAGTCATTAATACAAATCGTGATTTTGCTTCTCTATTTGCATCTGGGTGGCTCCAAAAATTAAAATGAAAAAATCCACACATCACTATATGGAGCTCTACTAATAGACAGTCCAGATATACAGTTCATGGTGAATTTGCCATAAATAAAAGCTTATGAAGACAAGGAACAGCAGATGTTTCCTTTAGTAGATGTTTTGATGGAAATCATTCACGTCACTTCATACCGTTATTCTTACAACTCAAACTCAATTAACATCTAGAGTTAGAGTTAGATAGATCTATTTTAAACAACTGGTTTGTTCTGATGGTTTTATTTAGTAATCAAATAAATATTGATAATAAATATCAACTGAATACTTACATTAATTATGGTTCTATTTTATTTTATTGGCTGCTCAAGAAACACTTTTTTGAAAACAGAGGGCTCCAAACCCCCAAAATGTTGTAAGGCGTCATTGGCTCCAATAAGAAAGTTTTTTTTTTTTTTTTTTTTTTTTTTTTTAGGTAACAGAATAAATGTGTTTTATTTGTTTTATTATTATTATTAACATTTTAACATTTCAATCATACTGCCATGTGTTTATGTCTCATCTTTTCATGACTTTATCAGCATTTTAATCCATCTTGTAGATGTGCTGGAAACTAAGGTTCACTTAAAGTCTGAACTAAATGTCTTTTCCAACTTGATACATAAGGTCACAAAGAATTGTTCATTATCTGTACCAATATCATGGACCATAAGCATCACTTGGCCACTGAGTGTAGTTTACAACTTTTAAATGTTGTCATACACTCTTAAAAATAAAGGTGCTTCACGATGCAACAGAAGAACCTTTTTTGTCTATATGCTTTCTTAAGGGTTTTTCGCACGGCGGGAACCTTTTCATAGTACCAGAACTAATTACTACCCACTTCTGGGTGTTTTCACAACGCTGGAACTGTTTGCAATTTTAATACCAGATTGCCTTTTTCGAAAACTGAATTAGCTCCTACCAGCTCTAACCAGCTCAACTGGTACTAGCCGTGATATAAGGAGATATTGATTGGCCAGACGTGTTCGAAAACGCCCTCAAGCGCCATGATTTAAAACGCTGTGTAAACGTACTGTAAACATTGTGTCAACTTATTTTGCAAGTATGATGAACAGTGATAGATGAACGGACGCTGAAGTGCAGGCACTTGTAGCAAATTTAGCACTGCCAGTTGTCATTGGAGATTCTTAATCCTCCTTTCCGTTCTTCTCTTTACGTATACGTGGACATTTCATGTCCATTATTGTGAAACCCACGAGACACAACAAAAACACAGCTCCGATCACAGTGCCCTCCATCCTCCTGTTGTTAACATTATTCTTCTTTGTTAACGTTGTTGCACAAATGACATAGCTGTCGAACAGTTTACGTCACATCCTAGTACACACTGTCAATGTGAATGCAACCCTTTAAATGGTACTGGGAAATAGTTTGCACAAAATCGCTCCAGTACTTTAGTACTGTAAATTTAACTTTATAGTTATTTTTCTAGCTGACTGACGAGCTTATGGACACCAAATGTTTATTCTGAGGTAAATGATTATTACGTTGCAATGTTTACAAGCTTTATACTTTTATTTTTGCAGTTGGAAACACTGAGGGGCCTATCATACACCCGGCACAATGCGACGCATGGCACAGCCCAAGTGTGTCTGTTAGTTTCAGTCTGGCGCCGTCTGCATTTTCCTGTCCAGCACCACGTCGTTTAACTAGCGAATGCATTTGTGCCCATTTGTGCAACCATGGGCGTGCTGGTCTAAAAAAGAGGTGTGTTCAGGTGCATTGCTTGCGCATTGATATTTCAAAAAGCTGAAAATAGACTGCGCCATAGACCAACTCAAATGTGCCTCTGGGCGGGTTCACGGTGCGCATTTACTTTGTTTATTACACACAGGGATGCGCATCACACAACAATCCAAATATTAAAAACAAAAGGATTACAGGGCAATAACATTTATTGTTTGTGTTTCGTTATGAATTTTGAATCATTTAATAAAATTTTATTAGTCACAGAAAATTAAAATATGACGAAAATTCCACAGGCGAAGTCACGCAGTTCGTGACAGACAGATCATTAGGGGCAGCATCATGTGCTCACTGCAGGACAGATGGAGGCAGTAATACATCTTTCAGATCTGTTAAGACTCTACATTTATTTGTGTGCACTCACAATTAAAACAAATTTGGCTTTTGATAAAGAATGAAAGCAAACAGGATGCGCTTTCTGCCGTCTCGTTTTCTGTGAACTTGTGCGAGAAACATTTGTATATGGACATGAAAAATAGAACTATAGAGAGTAAAACTGGTTTTTCCGGACTACAAGTCACACTTTTTTTCATAGTTTGGCTGGTCCTGCGATTTATAGTCTTATAAAATTAATTTGACATGAACCGAGAAAAATGAACCAAGAGAAATGAACCAATAGAAAACATTATCGTCTCCAGCCGCGAGAGGGTGCTCTATGCTGCTCTATGCTGCTCAGTAGAGCTGAAGATCTTTGCCCGAACCCGATGGGACCCGTCGGGACCCGACGGGTTCGGTCGGGTTCGGGCTTAATTTCTATCATCTTACGCGGGCTCGGGCTTGCGCTCCGGTTTGCGAGGTAAACGAGCGGTCATGTGATGTGTTTCGATTAGCGCGAGAAAGATGCGAAAATGAATGCTGAGCAGGTGTAACGGAGGCTTGCCTCTGGTGATTACGTTTTGGTTGCACCAGCAACTAAAGCAAACTCTGAGGTGTGGAAAAGTTTTGACCATGTTTATAATGAGAATAATGAGTGAATAATGACGCACCATCAGTGAGCGCAGGAACGCGCTGAAGACATCTACAGTGGATTCAATCATTTTCCTCCACAAAAACATGTAGACCTAGCCTAATCTCTGTGAGTAAAGGTTTTTCAAATGATAACTAAATATTCATTGAGTCTTAAATGCATAATGTTGACAGAGTATTCACGCTAATGTTGGCATTATTCTTTTATTAAATAAAGCAAATCCAGCGGAGCCTTTATCTTAATTTCGTTATTGCCAAATACCCTTCTTAATTTAAAATTTATCTTAATTTATTTATTTTTTTAAATGACTCGTTTTTATTGGTGCGTTGGTCTATTTATAGGTTAAATGAGCCTATGTCTAGAATGCTGAGATGTTACGATGTCACAGAGGACTTATTATATTTCTTTATTCCAACTTCCAAGTTGTCTAGTCCACGTTAGTTATGAGTAAATTATGTTAAAACGTGAATAATTTACTCGTTGACAAAAGGCAAAAGAGCTGTGTGCGTGCGCACATTTGAATAATGTCGGGCTGTAAACGGGTTCGGGCTTTAAAAAAGCTGTCAATCAAAATGTACTTGTCGGGCTCGGGCCGAAACCTGTCGGGCTCGGGATCTGTCGGGCCTAACTTTTAAGGCCCGATTACAGCTCTACTGCTCAGTGCTCCTGTAGTCTACACTGAAAACATAGAGCGCCCTCTCGCGGCTGTAGACGGTAATGTTTTCTCTTGGTTCTTGGTTCTAAATAAAAGCGACTTATATTCCAGTTGGACTTATAGTCCGAAAAATACGGTAATTTCAAATAAACCAATTCAAATGAAAAAAAAATTATCAGCTTAAGTAACCCGTTTGAAACCATATCACATACAGGCGTGTCCTCCACTATGGAGATGACGAGTCTGTATCATCGACTTCATCTCTTAAACCGAAAACACTAGTTTATAAAAATATTAAAATGTTAATACAGTTTATTTACTGTTTTTCACTGACACATTCATAATCATTAGGCTACTTCTGCGGTGTGCTGTGGCAAGCTCGTGTGCTTGAGCGCCAATAGGCTAAGTAGGCAATTAAAGGCTCATAATAATAATTTAAATGGTTTATTAACAAACATGCGATTAGTCGGGTAATGCTTAAAATGAACGACTACTAGTCAACCAGAAAAATCCTTAGTCAAAGACCGCCCCATTCCTTACAAAATCAATATGACTATTTGTGAAATATATCATATGCTGATTTCTTTATAATCATTCAAATTAATAATTACAAAATGGATAGTTATGATACTGGGTGCTGATGGTTAAAACAGACATCCAAAACACACAATATAGTAACAGCTACTGCACAGATATTGAATAAATCCAAAAATGTCAAATGTTTTTCATAATCATTTAAGTACTTTTATAATAGCAATACAGTACTTAATTTTCTCCTCTTTTGCATTAATTCTATCACATCTGAAGGGCTTACGTGCACACCACTGCTATGCCTAACAAAGGCCTTCAGCCCATTTGAGCAGGAAGTTGAGTTATTTAGCAGGGGGTTTTACATGTTGACCGCATGTAAAGTAAGTATGGGGAATCCCCACTGACCCCATGTGCACACCTATCAACACATATCAACCACAAGTCAAAAAACAAACTGCAGTGGATACATTAGGCTTTAGGCAAGTGTACGTGGTTTGTTTAGTGGTCAGGGGTGTTAAATAACATTCTGGCACAGCATTAAACTTGGCACTACTGCTCTTTTTTGCACTCATGAGGTGAGTGGGCCAGTCGTAATATCTGTAGGTAGTGGAATGCACCGTGCATAGGCTTCAAACACACACACACACACATAGAGACACTGGTGAAAATGATATCATCCTCTTGGCTCAGTTAGTATAAGAGATAGACACTTATCTGCTGACGCTGATGTTCTTGTACAGTAAATGGTTGTTATAAAGCATATGTGTTAGGTCTGGGACAATAAACTGATGCAGAATCGATTCGTGGATCAATTCTTAGATTTTCAGAATGCATCGCGATTCCTCTGGAATAGATTCTAAGCTTAGATTTTAACAGCAGATGGTCCTCTAATCTATTTTTTATCCGCACACTAAAATGCTCATGAAGAAGAGTGCTAAAGAGTGCTTGTGTGTTCGGCCAGTGAATGTCTAACATGGCGAGAAGTTTCACTTTCACTACACTTCCGGCTTCTGAACTGGTTGCAGTTACACTCTGATTCCATATGAGGGCGCACACAGGACGAGTGCAGAATGAATGGAGGTCAATGGTGCTATACCCCTCAAAATCCAATTTTCTCAAGATATAATTTTTTGTCTAGTAATTTGAATGTTATATTCGAAAGGAGATGCAAAGAAATTACACATTGCTGGGTGTTAGATTTTTTTAGAGTCACTTATTTGCTTTAAAAAGTCTTTTAAAATGTCAATGACGTCATACACATTCACATTCATTAGCAGAATGCTAGCGTGTTATGGGCAACAACAACTCAACCTGTAAGAAATCGAAAGGACATAAGTACTCGTTCATTCAACTTTCTCAATGGCAATCGGGTGAAAGGAACAAATTTAGCCGTCTAGCCCCATAGACTCCCATTCATTTTGCACTCATGGCGATCGCCCCCAGTGGAACTCTGGTGGTACTGCAACCAAAATTCGGTACCATAGGACTTAAGAGGGAGTGGGAAGGCTCTCTGTAGACAGGCTCTGGCTCGGCTGAGCCATGTAATTTCACTTCATCTTAGAATGCTTTTATGATGCAAGATTCACACAGCCCACTGTGAACACCTTTGTAATTCGCTTCAACCTTTTCGAATTTTATGAATGATTATTTTAGGTTCAAGTGTGTGCAATGATTTGGAAACGAGCAGAGTATGGGTGTTTCTAAAGCATGCCGTGCCATCTGCTCTTCAAAACTAAGCTCAGACTCGATTCAAGAAAGAATCGAGATGCATTCAGAAAATCTCAGAATCGATGCTGAATCATTTCTCGATTCGCGATGCATTGATTTATTTTCCCAGCCCTAATAAGTGTATATCTGTTTTTGTGTCAAAACACTTCCCAGTGTTATGTACAGAGACAACTATAACTACAAGCCATTTGCGGTATGATATCCTAAAATGATAAATTCAGTGGAGATTACAAAACATTGTTTGAGCAGCCCAACACTGACAATTGTAGGGAAGAGACTAAAGTAGGTGAATCTCATTAACACGGTCAAGAAATGTCATGGTTAAACTTCAAATCAATGAGAAATAATCTGCATGAAGAAAATGAAGCCTGTTTCAAAGCTTTAGTAATCTATTGTAAATTGAAAAATATAATTCCGATTAGTATAATGTGAACTATGTTTATTATTAAATGATTACTATACTGCATATTAAACCATCTTAGACAAACATCTGTAATTAGTATTTTAGAATGATTTTAATACAATTATTTTCACACTGCAATAATGAGACAGAGTAACATTTATTATTATTATTATTATTATTAATACTCATTGGCCTGTTCAACCAATTGCAAAAGTTAGGAAGCAGCATTATTCAGTAAATACATTATTATATTACATAATTTTTGATTACATTTTGAATGAGATGTTTTTACATATTTTTTACTGCTATAATTTTTTAAGTTATTTTTTTATATATAGTTTTAAGTTTTGCTTTAAGCTTCAGTTTATGTAGTTTCAGTTACATTAGTACTTTAACTTTAACCGTAAGAAATGTTGCCATGGCAATTAACGGAAATAAAACTGACATCTCGTCACTAAAGCTGGTTCTGTGATTAGTAGTAAATTTCCATCAGGTGCTTTCAGAATGAACACCCTTTTTTTACTAAAAAGAGCAGCAGTTCACTGACAAGCCACGCAATACCATGCTCATTATTGGAGTTAAATCGCCTGTGATTATCAACGCAATATTGCATAGCTTGTCAGTGAACTATGGTTTTGCACAGCCCTTATAAAGAGAATACTATACAGCATATATACTATACTATACATACCTCATACAGCATACTATAACAAATATTAATGTTTTACTGTAAAATAGCATATGTTACTTGAAACAATAAATTATAAATATACTAATAATAATTGTAGTGTGATGATCAAGGCTGATATATAATCCGATATTGGTAGCACTTTATTTTACAGTCCTGTTCCTCATGTACATACTATGTACTTATTATAGTAATTACAATAACTATGTAATAAATAGGTACTAACCCTGAACCTACCCCTAAACATAACCCTACCCCATTGTAGTTACCTTGTATTACCAGAACTTTCTTAGATAAATACACTGTAAGTACACTATAAGTACATGTTAGTACACGTACTGTAAAATAAAGTGCAACCCCGATATTTGACATTTTTCAAATATCGGCATCAGCCGATATTTTTCTGTTTGACCAATGTTTTTGAGGGAGGACTTTTATTTTAACAGCACTGTAGTAATGTAGTACTTACTTGTACTCAAGAAAAATATTGAATTACTTTTACTTAAATTAAGAAATTACTACATTTCTAATATAAACAAGTATTAAATATGTAATATGAAACGTAATGCAGTTAAAAGTACAATATTATCCTTTGGAATGTTTCTAAAGAAACACTTATAATGTACAGACAAACTTTTACAGCAGACTAAAAATACTTCACTACTGTCCACCGCTGGTTTATTGGTTTGTTTTCTCCCCTCTTCCCACCCTCTACACTCCAACTTTTCCACGGATGTACATGCCGAAATCGTACATGTTCAAATCTGAGGTGTGAACAACCAGTGCTAAAACGGGAGTTTCATGACACTTTACAAAAAGTTTCTGTTTATCGCAGTACTTTAGAAAATCAGATGTGCCCACGGGAAGAAAAATTTAACTGTACTATATATATATATATATATATATATATATATATATATATATATATATATATATATATATATATATATATATATATAATAAAAAGATCCCTACTTTAGTTGACTCAGGCCAAAGGCAAGTTTGCATTCTTGTAATTCAGTGGCACACAATTGATTCACTTGCGCACCTTGTGTGTCCTGCTGTAGGCGTACAGGTGGGCCAGATGATAGAGACTCTTGTAGTGTTGCGGGAAGTGACTCAGACACAGGAAGAGAGACCTCATACACACATGCACTAGTGTTGTCCTCTGCTCTCTCTGTCCCGGTGGCAGACACTTAGGCAGCTCTATCACCTCCAGCAGCTCTGGCTTGCGCTTGCCCTCACTGGAGGAGCTGGTCTGGGGGTGAGGTCTGTGTGGTTGGGCGGTGTGCAGCGGATGAGGTGGAGCTTGGGTCGGGGTGTCTGAGGTAAAAGTTTTGGGAACGGAGGCCTCAGGGGATGTGTTGGATAAGGTGGTGTCCGAAGACTCTTGTGTAACTGAAGATTCTTGAGAGAGTGTGGCGGAGCTGATATCCATGTTCTTGTCCTCCAAGGGTCAGTGGGAATTCAAGAGGGCAGAGGTAACCACCAGCTGCAGATATTGATTTTAAAAAGCAGCAGAATAGAAGATAATCTACTGCATTTTGTGCTATTGGCAAGACAATTAAAAATGTAACAAAAATTCTGTACAAAAACACTTCTTTACTACTGTACATAAGTTTGGGGTTGGTGAGATTTTTTTTTAAGTCTCTTAAGCTCACCCTGCCTGAATGTTTTCTCTTTGAATACTTGTAAAAATGTAATTTCATTCCTGTGAATGTTCACCATTATTACATTACAGCATTGGTACAGTTTTCAAAGGATCCTTTTAGTTCAATATTTTGTGGAAACATTGAGATATTTTTCTGTGATGCAGCAGAAAAAGTTCCAAATAAAAGCATTATACATGGCGCTTTTAATTGATTTAATGTGTTCCTGCTGAAGAAAAAAGAAAAGAAAAAGCTTCTTTTTCTTTTTTTTTTAACAAGCTTTTGAATGGTTGTGTAATAGCATAAAAAGAAACATGTAAAATAATAAATATTAAATATTAATACCAAATATGAAATCATTTTTTTCACGGTGTAATGAGACTTTGCATTATCTAGGTGTTT
The DNA here is from genome assembly GCF_023724105.1 of Carassius gibelio. Classification (NCBI taxonomy): domain Eukaryota; kingdom Metazoa; phylum Chordata; class Actinopteri; order Cypriniformes; family Cyprinidae; genus Carassius; species Carassius gibelio. Next base: position 24,102,958 of record NC_068403.1, on the reverse strand, counting down.
ATAAGAACTGGGATCAATACCTGCGTCATCTATTGTGGCCGGTTTCTCTTTTCCAGTGGCATTTGATTCTTCCGGAAAAATACTACACTTTCCAGGATCGACCTTGTGGCTGCTGTCCTGTGAGCTGGTGGCATCCATGAAGACATCCTGCAAGGAGTCTGACAAGCCAGCAACACTGTCCTGACTTTGCTCTGATTTTAGGGAAAAAATATACCACACAATTACACTCATTCAACAAGACCTTAATCCTCTCTCCTTTGTAAATATTTATAAGTCGTGGCCTAATGGTTAGAGGGTTGGACTCCCAATCGAAGGGTTGTGGGTTCTAGTCTCGGGCCGGACGGAATTGTGGGTGGGGGTAGTGCATGTACAGTTCTCTCTCCACCTTCAATACCACGACTTAGGTGCCCTTGAGCAAGGCATCGAACCCCCAACTGCTCCCCGGGCGCCGCAGCATAAATGGCTGCCCACTGCTCCGGGTGTGTGCTCACAGTGTGTGTGTGTGTTCACTGCTCTGTGTGTGTGCATTTCGGATGGGTTAAATGCAGAGCACAAATTCTGAGTATGGGTCACCATACTTGGCTGAATGTCACTTCACTTTTTTTTACAATTAAAAACACCCTTTGTTCTGATTGTTTCAGATTCACTCAAATTGCAAAATCCACAAATCGACAGAGATCCCAAGATGAATGGTGTAAAAATCCTCCAATGAACACAAGGCTGGAAACATTTGCTGGATTGACAGATTTACAAATGGTAGCTTTACCTGAAGAGCAGGCAGGCTTTTGTTGGGACAAGGATTTGGATTTTAACGGAAGAATGGAAATTAGGATTTGTACCTGAGAGCATTTACTATGATTTTTTACAGATTAAAGGAACAGTAATAGAGTGCTGCAAGAGTGAATCCTATAACCCAGAAACCAGTTGAGTGGGTAATTGGATTTTATGAATGGGTTTTTGGTTAAATGTCTGAAATAAGGTCTGTGTTTAACATAAGCCCAAGAAGTGTCAATGTTTTTCTATGACATAAAATGTATCAGTAAAGTTGCATTTAATGGTCATTTTGTATACAAATGTATATTTCTGACCAACTTTTTGCACTTTTGATCTTATTTCTAGTGGGAAATCAGTATTATAGTAATTAAATATTAATTAAAGGCATTTTTTACTTTCGGCAATTGTATTTAGGCTTCAAAGTTAATATTTTGTTGGTCACAGAGCTTATTTTCTGCAATAATCCAAATCACAATTCCTAAATTAAAAAATCTTATTTGATTTGTTTGGAGACAACCACGGTGATGCCAACTTTTTAATTTTTAAAAATTAAAAAAAAATACATCACTGTAGCACTCAATTGAACACCAACATGAAAATTCTGTCAAAATTTACTCACCCTCATGCTCATCCAAACCCATATGCTCTTAACTTTCTAATGCCGAATACAAAAAGTTTTGCTTCTACGTGCTTGAAAGTCAATGAGGGGAAAAATGACTTACATTTAAGAAATTATTCACTGATTATATTTCCTATCACAGTAATTCTCATATATCATTTGTGCTTTATTGAAACAGCTGCATGGGCTTTCTCCTTGAAGTCATACAGGTTTGGAAGGAAATTAAGGTGAGTAATTAACGAAAGAAGAACTATTCCTTTAACAGGTGCAAGGATTTTGATCCAGGTCTGAGGTCAGAGGTTACAGGGCAAGACCACAGGGGGCATGTTTCAATGCCATGTTGAATCAGCCTGCTCCTGAGGTAGAGCAAAGCGCTTGGAAATATTGTGCTTCTCAGCAAGCCCAGAAGAGTAAATTAGTGTAATTCCTCTTGTGCTGCCCGCAAACAAGCAGAAAAAGAAGCCTCTGAGCATGCTGGGAGTGTCAGCATTTGGCACAGAGGGTAGAAATTCATTAGCACACACCATCACCTCCATGACACAACAAAGTTCGGTGGCAACACCCCCCTCCCCTCCTCCACAGAACGCCAACGCACCCACACACTCAGCATGAAGGAGAAAAATGGCGCTGTGTCAGCGCAAAATTGCAGCCTCCTGCAGAGCGCATTAGCAGCTTTAGACCAACATTGCCAGGAGGCACATTAGTTGGTCTGCTACAGTTTTCAACAGGAGCTCAAGAGCATGTTAAAGACACAATAAAGGTCTAGACGGGACCCAGTTATGTGTTGGGAAGCGCTAGACAGGAAAAACTTATTGAAGGAAAAATTGATCTGATTGAGGGGGGAAAATCACCAATAGAGCAAGAGTGTTGTCAAATTAATTGCACAGAAGAAAGGACCATTTGTTTTGAAAAGGACAAGTGTTACTGCATAACAATCTCTGATGTAACCCACAGTAAATATCAGAATGGGGTTACATCAAAAAGCAGAGCAAACTACATTTCCATTTTCCAATTTACAGTTACCACATTCACACAGCAGCAGAATACGGTTGTCAGTCCAGTATTTTAGTCCTTAATACGGTTACGTTCACACACAGTACGGTTATTAATGGGTGTGACAACCACACTCTGGAACCGAACTCACATCCGCATTCTCGAAACACAGCAGGACTGGAACTAGATGTCTGTCATGTCATACAGTGTGAGCTACTCTGCCACACAAATGTGGGTCTACTGTGTGTTGTGTGTTTTCGGTAACTTGCAGTGACTGAGAAATGAGCCGCGTGTCATCTGAAAGTTTTAGATCCCATCAGTTTTCCCCCCGAGCTGCTCCCTTCAGTTGTGTGTTCAGCGCACAATTCAAATACTCCTGGGAGAATGCTGCTCTCCACCCAAATATAAAAGCTAGTGTCGGTTAAATGAAGATCTGACGAAAGAACTCATGGCTCGATTGGACTCTCAGAAGTCAGAAGTGACAAAACTTTAAAACGTTATTGTATTATGGATGTTGCCATCATTGATTTTACTTTGTTCACTGTTGCTATAGTAACTGGTAAGGACCTTTATACCTTTATACAGACAGTTTTCCAAATGTAACTGTAAGCTGCTGTGTGAATGGTCCATTTCGGGACTTAAACTTGTAAGTAAATGTGGTTGTCAATCCCTAAAACTGACAGTGTGAACGTAGCCTTAGAAATATTGAGAGAATCATAAAAATGTCCAATGAAAGAGCTCTACAGTCTTCACACATTTTAAGCAAAAAGAAATATTTTCCTTTCAATGCGGACTTACACAAAAATGTAAAATGTGTTACAATGTACATTCTTAGTGAAATTTATCAAAAAGTCGTATTATGGCAGGTGCTAGCTACATAATTCTACACATCAGCAAAATTTGGCTAAAGAATGATGTTAAAGGGATACTCCGCCCCAAAATTAAAAGTTTGTCATTAATAACTTAAACCTTTAATGGGTTTGGAACAACATTAGGGGTGTTTGTCTTCGGAACACAATTTAAGAGATTTTTTGGATGAAAACCGGAAACTTGTGACTTTCCCATTAACTACCAAATAAATTACACTGTCACAGTCCAGAAAAGTATGAAAGGTATCATCAGAATAGTCCATCTGCCATCAGTGGATCAACCATAACATTATGAAGCAACGAGAATACAAACCCGATTCCAAAATAGTTGGGACACTGTACAAATTGTGAGTAAAAAAGTTATAGAATAATTTACAAATCTCATAAACTTATATTTTATTCGCAATAGAATATAGAAAGCATATCAAATGTTGAAAGTGAGACATTTTGAAATGTCATGCCAAATATTAGCTCATTTTGGATTTCATGAGAGCTACACATTCCTAAAAAATTGGCAGAGGTAGCAAAAAGAGGCCGGAAAAGTCAAATGTACATATAAGGAACAGCTGGAGGACCAATTTGCAACTTATTAGGTCAACTGGCAACATGATTGGGTATAAAAAGACCCTCTCAGTGTGGCAGTGTCTCAGAAGTCAAGATGGGCAGAGGATCACCAATTCCCCCGATGCTGTGGCGAAAAATAGTGGAGCAATATCAGAAAGGAGTTTCTCAGAGAAAAATTGCAAAGAGTGTGAAGTTATAATCATCTACAGTGGATAATATCATCCAAAGATTCAGAGAATCTGGAACAATCCCTGTACTTAAAGGGTTAGAAAATTATGTCTTAATAACTCCATTATTCCAAACCCGTAAGACCTCCATTCATATTGGGGAAAACAGTTTAAGATATTTCAGATTTAGTCTGAGAGCTTTCTGTCCCTCTATTGAAAGTGTGTGTACGGTATACTGTCCATGTCCAGAAAGGTAATAAAAACATCTTCAAAGATGGTTTTATTCAAAGAAGACCTAAGACAGTTGAGCAACTAGAAGCCTGTATTAGACAAGAATGGGACAACATTCCTATTCGCTTGTTAAGTCTGATGTCACATAGCAGCGCTTCCGTGTCCAAACGCTCTATCAGTTACCACGAGAAAACAACAAAAGGTGCTAATATAAACTCACAATGTGATACAATACTAGCGAAAAAGTTATAATCTTAACCTTTAACTCCATACCGAAGACCCAGATAGGCAGACAATGAAAATATAAATATAAAAAAATATATATAAAAATTATTTGTGTTTGGGACGCTGTGAGCACGGAGACTGTAGTGTATACCGTAAGTTTGAAAGCGTTTAGCTTAAATTATTAATATGAATAAACAGTGCTCATAAACGGCTGCTGAGGTCGTATTCTCAAGTGAAGCGAGTTGAGGCTTGGACCCGGAAGCAGCGCTTCTTACGTCATCACTTAACAACCGAATTCCTAAACTTGAGCAACTTTTCTCCTCAGTTCCCATGATGTTTGCAGATTGTTATAAAAAGAAGAGGGGATGCCACACAGTGGTAAACATGGCCTTGTCCCAACTTTTTTGAGATGTGTTGATGCCATGAAATTTAAAGTCAACTTATTTTACCCTTAAAATGATACATTTTCTCAGTTTAAACATTTGATATGTCATCTATGTTGTGTCCTGAATAAAATATTGAACACATCATTGCATTCTGTTTTTATTTACAATTTGTACAGTGTCCCAACTTTTTTCCAACATTTCCAACAACCCTAAAACACTACATAATGCAATGTGCAATGCAACATACAGGTAAAACACTTGAAAAAGACCTTTTAAGATTTTAAACAATGGAGAAGTGCTAAATAAAGTCACAATCGCAGATGAATTGCCTTCGATTATGAAAATGCATATTGCATAGCTTGTCAGTGAACTACGGCTCTGTGTATTAAATGGCGCTCCATCTAAAACCACATGATGGAGAATTACTACTAATCACTGAAACTGACGAGATGCGCATGACAATCACGTGTGATTTATCGTGCAGCCCTAATCCCTAAACTGTATGGTTTCCTTGATTTTCTGAAATTCAAAAGGGAAACCAAGCCCTTAACACTCGCTATTGAGCTCTATGGTGCTCAGGGTGCTTGACCACTGGAGTTTGTTGGGAAACTAGAGCCCTGCTTTTGGGGAGTGATGGGTGAGACGGAAGTTTTGTGCTATTGGTTGTGCAAGGAAGGGCGTCTGTACCATACACAGGACCTGGTCACAAAGCAGAGAGACAAAGGCAGTAGTCATGGTCATGTGAGAAGTCAGCTCTAGAGGAAATTCAATTTAGAACACGTTTCATAATCTGGAAAGTCATTCAGTTGTATATTTCATGTACCACTGTAGCGTAAATAGAGGAGATCTTTCATTTTCTGTTGTGATGAGAAAAGAGGAGCTTTTAGAGGTTATTAGAGTGACTCTCAAAAAAAAACTAACCGTGTCCGAGTCATTTTCACCATATTTGGAGGGAAATTATGCTTAATTGTGTTAAAATTGATGCCTCGAACACAAAAACAGACATCATCTTCTTCATTCAGAATAGCTTTTCTTTTGATTTTGAGGTGAAATAAGACCTGCTTGTGTTTTCATCACATTCACCCAGGGCCCCGATATACTTCAAGCAAAATCCAAGTGGTGTGACAGCATTTCGAACAAAATTAAGCCAAAGCGAATTTCACTTTGAGATCATTTTGGGAGTTCAGGAGCTCTACCTTCACTGACATGCAAATCTCCAATTATTGTCCATTTTGTTACTTAAAGAAAAACATGCAACACATATTTACATATTCATCTAAATGAAAGAACTTCACTGTGAGTTTATCGGGGACTTTCAAATCAACAATAGTACAATAAGTCTTGAATACTTGTATCAGCTGATAAGAAGCTAAACTCATTCACACACTAACATTTGCAGAAAAAGCAGCTGAAACTTCCCAATGTCTTTACCAAACCACATTATTCAGAACAACCCACAAGAACAATCTCCCTTGCACATGTGAGCCACAGCAGACACGTTGATCAGATGTAAGTTTGCACACAGAGCAGTGCAGAGTGCATTGTGGGAAGTCTTTGTTGAATCAGGGTGCTGACCCATCATCCATCCATTAAGAAGCAGCAGGTGGGAAGCAGGTCAGAGGTAGGCGAAGAGGAAGCATGCAGGAGGCAGCAGGGAGACAGGGAGACTAAGGCCCCGCAACCTTGCGCGTGGTACACAATCGAACATGCAATAATACATTTATTAATCTGTGTTAATGTTAGTTAATAAAAAGGCAATCGTTCAGTGTTTGTTCATGTTTTGTTGCTGTTACGTGACGTAGAGGCGTCTGACTAAGGGGGAGACGTGGGCTGATGACGTCATCGTTTCTGAAAATATACGGATTAGCCGTCCAGACGAAAACGCAAAGACGGCTTTATCAAATTTATCCACTTTGGGACCCGGTTTCAAAAAATAGCGGTTTCACCTTACGAAAACGCCTAAAGCGTGTGAACGAAACGCCTATGCAATAAAAAATTTTGCGTATTCACAGAAACGCGTCCCCGTTTGGACAGGGCCTAAAGCAGGACATGGGAACGACTGAGGAATATAGGCAATGTCACAATGTTCACCTTAAAAAAAATTAAAAGAAATTCACAGTTCAAATCTGCAGAAAGCCAATGGTGAAGGTTTCAGTGAGGCACTGAGATGAGTCCAGCCATAAAAAAAATATAAAATTAAACAAATACAACATGAAAACAATCAATGTCACACTACATATTATTAATAACTAATAAACTGGAAAAATGAAAATAGTAAATAATAGCCAATAAAGAAACGACACACCTCTTAAGGGTCGCTCACTCATGAAGTGTGTTCTAGCACTGTTTTTCCTGGGGGGGGGTTTTCAGCAACTTACATCATGAGTAAAAAAAAAAGTTAAAAAGCACCCATTACAATTCAATTCCATTAGCATTTTTTTATGATGACTTAACAAATTTTAACAAATAATTTTTCATTAATTGTGAAACACATCTGCAATTTACAAATTAGCAAATAGAGCTGTACGATTAATAGAAATTAAACTGGAAATGGATTTGGCAAAGGCTATGATTTTTTTCATGCACAGCTTGCAAGTGAAGCATGGTTCTGCGATCAGTAGTAAGTCTCCATCTGAAGGCCAGAGGGCGCTCTATCAATGAAACGCTATAATGCACATCATTCCAGGAAAATCCCATATAGGTAGCTGAATAAACAATGTTGCCAATTTAGCAATTTTGTTGGTAGATTTAGCAGCTTCTCAGATTAACCTTGCAACTTTTTCTTCCAAAAGCGCCTAGCAACAACTTTAGCTGTTTTAAAATTTGATTTGGCAACTTTCAGTAACTTTTGATAAATCAATAAAATGATCAAAAGGTACACATTTTCATATAAATTACACAATAAGAGGAAATCAAAGATTCCTACCAGTACATACATCACTAAATCATAAAGGTACTGTATGCTTTTTTAAGTTTTTGACTCTACTAAAGCATAAAAATACCATAATATGTTTGCAGATATTTAAGAAACATGCTAAGTTGATCTGAAATACAATGCTACAGTCAGCTATTCTCCTTTGAAAATGTGCGTTCAGGGCCGGAAAGTCGGTCTCTTTTTTGGTTTGTGAAACCTGCCCACTGCCAGTTTAACCAATCATATTTCGGCAGCCTGGATTGGCGGAAAATACAACATATCTCATATCATTCTTTATCAAGTGCGTTTGTTCTTGTTGGTGATTTCAATCTGGCAACCTGCGTCCTCTGAGGAGGGGAGGTCGGGTGAAAAAAACCCTCTCCAATATTTTGAATTTGGTCTGCAAAACCTAGTTCAACCACTCGGTTTCAATCCTACATACAGCACCTTTAAATTAGCTGCTATTTGTAATAATTCAATAATAATTAGGTGTGTTCAGCTTAAAGCAGCACTGCACAGACTCCATCGGTGTAGGATATCAAAGTTGTTGCTGATCAGTTAGCATCACACTGTAAGAAAAATATCTCGAAAAATGGTGAAGGTACTAGTTATTTTCCAGGACATTACCCATTATACCCATTTAATTTAAAATGCAGGTAAAAAACTGAAAATCCAATATGGAAAATTCCTTCATATTAACATAGACTATTTTTACAGACTTTTCTTAGAGCATATTAACTACTAATACACTGCTTACAACTATAACTGTTCAGAATGTGCAGTTTTACATGATAGCTAACAGCTGTAGTTAATAGATTTTGAAATTTCATAATTGCACTAAACTGAAAAATTTAATCGCAATTTCGTTTCGATTTCTATAAATTGTGCAGCTCTAGCAGCTAAATTTCTAATACTCTTTACCTACACACATATTTGATTTATATAGCTACATCATATGTAGGCTACATCTCAAAAACATTGTCCATTCACAGCCATGCAAGCCACATGCTATTCAGCATTGATGAACACAACGAGAGCTGAGCAGTTTAGCCCCTGACAATCCACCTAAAGACTGAAGTGACTAAATCTAAGAACTGGGTTTCAGAAAATGAGCACACCAAGCTGAAATGTGCTTCAGCAACTAGGTCAACGCCACCATCTGACACAGTTTCAAAAATACTGACTCCATTTCATCAAAACAGGCCACAATAAATATTTAATCAAGTGTCCTATGCAATGCCCCCTTTCAAACTACTACTACTACAAAATAAAACATCTCAAACTCAAATATTCAAACTATGTGAATTTGAAATGAGATAAGAAATAATTTTCATATTATTTTTGAATAATTTGTTTTCTCAAAAACATGGTTAAACCTGAGAACTGCTAGATGTTACCACAGTATAGAAATGCTTAAAGCTGACAAATAGCACTATGACACTTTAAACATTAGAGACCAAATTGAGCTTGTATGGTATTATAAAAAAACAGATTTAAAATGGTATAAATTGTTGTTTTTGTCACATTGAATAAAAGCATCTGATAATTACATCTAATTACATCTACATCTAAATGTACTGGCACTATGTATAATCAATATTCAATAAACATGTCACAAATCGATCGATATAGGGTTGTTTTACTCAAGTGGAAACCCGTTTTGTGTGTTGAAATAATGAAAATAATGAAATTCAAATATGAAGTGGACATCTTTTTTTGTTATTACAACCCTTGTCAAAATAAATTAATAACAAAAGTCACTATTTTGACAAAATAACAAAATATTAAATCAGATTAGTAAACTGTCATTCATGCTTCGCATTCCATCATTTCTACTTAGCCAGCTGTCTAATACTATGTTGAAATAAAACATCAAGTCAACTTACCATATTCAAAAAAGTCAAAATAACTAGAAACTTAGAGACTTTCTAAGCTGACAATAACAAACTACTTTTGTAAAAAGCAAAAACAAGATACTAAATGAAAATGTTATTACTCTTTTTAAAATGACAAAGCATAAATTATTATATTATTAATTTTTTACTTAGCGAAAATACAGATATATGTATGAAGTCACTTAAACATAAAACACTTTAAAAAGACACAAAGTCGTCGACTTACTAAGATGAAATAATAAACTACTACATCAAAAATAAGAAACTTAATTGACTTACATTTATGCAATTAATTAAATACTAAGTTGAAATGACAAGATGTTATTATAAATATAGACAGTCAACTTACTTAGAAAACTGGCAGAAAACCAAGTTGTGACAGCAATTTACAAAGAAAATTTACAAAAATTATCAAGTTGTTTCTTAGTTGAATTATATAGATAAATTAAATTCTATTAAGAGTATTGTGAAACTTCAAGCCAAAACGACATACAAAAAATAATGTATACTACTCCCAAAAGGCCAAAAGGAACTGCATTGCTCAGAAGCTTCCACCACACCACTGCTTCACTTCTGATCGAATTTATTTAAAATGTAATAAATGGCCAACCGTGATGAAATTTAGGTTACCTACAGCACAAGATCTGCCCCAGTGTAAGCTAGCATCTGCTGCCTTAAATTGTAGATACAACAGATCAAATATAAAAAATTGATAATAACATGATTTACTGGGTGAACAACTGTGAAGCACATTCCTAATCTGAGCAGGAATGGCAAGCGCAAATAAAACAGCGGAAAACAGAAACTGGGACTGGGTGTGTACGATGTAAAAGCAATTTAGCCGCATAAACAACAACAAATAAACTTAAACAGTACTGACTGAAAATCTGATTTCATTACCTGAAGGCTAGAAATGGCAAAGTGGAACTGGCCTACAGGCCTAAAGCTTAAGGCTATGTTTACATGTTTTCGTTTTAAAACGGATAAGTTTTGCTATGATCACGCCTGTCATTTTCACTAGTCTCCGGCATTTTAGACCCTAGAAAACAGAGATTTTGAAAACGCTGCAGACCCCATTTTAGTTAGAAAAATCTGGGGTTGCATTTCAGTGTTAATGGACCAAATAGAGAAAAAACGAAAACAACGTTTCGGCTTGGCTGCCCGCATTCACTATGCGTATCTTTGACGACCATGTAAACAATAACAACATGCTCCTTGTGGTACCCATAGATCTATATACACTTTATTCCTAAACGCAGAAGTAAGCCTATGAGCGAGACGTCCAGTTCATTAGCCGCTAAAAGGAAATAATGAGAAGAACAACAATGTGCAGTGAACAGTAAATCTGTTTGCATTGAAAACCAGTGTGTACATAATTAAGATAATACACAAATAATATGGCAAGATGCATCAATTTGCAGTATCAAACAGCAAAAAGAGTGGTTTCACACAGCTAAAAACAGCAGGATGAAAATGAGACTGGAAGCAAGAACCATTCAATTTAGAAATGGGCGCGCCTATTTTTGTGTGAAGAATTCGACCGCTTCAAACATGTAGACATGTCTGCCATCTAAATAACAGGGCATCTAGCTATTAATATCAATGGTTGTACCTGCATGAATGGTCATGTGACATGCGCTTTCAGTTGTGTAGTGTGGACGGAGATCGTTTCAGAAACGCAGTGTAGACGAGAAACGTATTCATTTTAAAATCCTGTTTAAAAACGAAATTGCACTAGAGTTAACAGGGCCTAAAAAACGGCTGGCAAGAGATACATTTCAGGAAGGATCCAAACACAACTTGTGTTTAACTGATTTGTCATAGTATAGGAGTACTTGCAGTACACTACGCATTAAAAGTTTGGGGCAAAAGTTGTTTTGTTTTTAAGAAAACTTTTATTCAGCAAGGATGTATTCATATTTTTACGTTGTTATAAATTTCTATTTTAAATGAACGCTGTTCTTTTGAACTTTCTATTCATCAAAGAATCCTGAGAATTGCTTTCAACATTGATAATAATCAGAAATGTTTCTTGAGCAGCAAATCAGCATATTGAATGATTTCTGAATGATCACGTGATGATGAAGACTGGAGTAATGATGCTGAAAATTCACCTTTGATCAAAGGAATAAAATGCAATATTTGACAATATTAATTTTTCTACTGTTTTTGTTCAAATAAATGCAACCTCGGTGAGCCAAAAACTCCAAACTTTTGTACAGTCGTGTATAAATTTGTAGCATTTGGACCAATCAGACACACAGAGACTTGCTTGTGCCAAGCTTCGGCCTTGACTATTCATTCATCAAGATCCTCTGATTCGAACTGGTCTCATCAACTCACTTAAGCAGAGACCAACTGGTTCTCCAAAGTGCATCAGGACACTTTATCAAACAGACGAGACTTGCAAGTAAGCTCATCACCTTTTTGTACAGATGCAGGTAGTCTTTGGGCGGCACTTCTCTGCAATCTTTCCTAGCATGTAGTGAATGAGCCACTCCTCCTTATCTCCGACACAGCGAGAGGCGCTCTGAAAGCACTACGACGCCGTCTCCAACATCGAGTCCCGGCGCTCGTCCATCTTTAAACACAAACAATGGCTCTTATTTCTAGTTTTTTTAACACACACTCTCACATTGTTTTGTACACAATCACATGTCTCTCTCACTCTTCATCTATACAAACAGAAATACCTGTTTGATCAAGTCAGGAGGAGGTTTGTGTTTCCACTGTTTGAGCTGTCTGGAAGCGAAGGAGTCAATGGAAGTGCTGGCAGCTTGGAGAAAGAGAAATACTTTAAGTGACAGATGAAGAGATTAAAAAAAATCTATATGTGAATGCATGAAAGTCGATGAGCTCATACCTTGAGAGCAGCTCCTTCGATATAAGCAGACACATCGTCTACAGAGATTGTGGGGCCGTCGTTGCGCGGGATTATTCCAGAAAGTCTTTGGAGCAGGTTGGCAAGGTCAGCAGAGACAGTGCTGGTCTTATAGCTGTCAAACTCTGGCAAGGTCTTGGGTTTAAAGTACTCAAACATCATCACAATGAAGCTCCACCTAGAGACCGGAAGAGAGAAAGAGAGATGGAGAGATGTATCAGTACTATGTAATGAGGGTCCAAAACTGTTTTATTTTAGGATTATTTATATATTATTATAGTATTTATTCATATTTTGAATTAGCACTTATTTTAATACATCCAGTTTACATTTAAGTTTTAGTTGGAAGTGATACTGTTATGTGCTTTTATCATTATTAGTATTTTGTTTAATATTTCTATTCAGCTTTAATTTTTATTTCAGTTTTTGTTATTTTATTAACTTCAATGGCAATATTTGCCATTTTCATTTAAGCTTTTTTTTTTTTTTGATGAACATTTTCATCTCATATTTACATTTTATTTATAATATATAAATACTATTTTTAATAGTTGTATTATTTATTTTTAATTTTAGTCAAGAATGACAACATTGGTTCAACATTCACTTTTTGCCAGTAAATTAACTTACCTGCCTATAAATTGAGATTTTATCAATTATAAATATTTACAACCAACCAAAAATATACTTATTTTATATACCTATATATATGTGTGTGTGTGTGTGTGTGTGTGTGTGTAAAATTCTTATAACAATTATTATTTTGTCTTAGAATTGTATTAAAATTATAACTTTGTCTCTGACAAAGGAATGAAAAAAAAATATTTGTCTGAGTTTTTGCCATGTTAATTTCAAGGAGATTTTGCTGTACACACACGAGTGGAGAGTTTTAACTGGGGATTTCTGTCAATCTGTAAGTCAGGACAGACTCTTTTGTCCCCGTCAGGAGTAACAGTAATATGAACAATGGCAGACATGCAGCAATATCCTGTGCAATGGGATTTTTTTTCATTACCTGAACTATTTGACAATACTGACGAGTGACAAAGACAGAATTATCACTTATCCATTCAAACGAAAAGCAATTTCCATGCTGGCATTATGACAATGTTTTTGTGGAGAAATGAGCCAAAAGCCTATAACAGGGCCGAACAATTGTGCTGATTATTTCTGATGTATAACACTAACAATGCAGAATCAGATAAATAAAAGAAGTCTTCAACAGATTATACTGCTGGATAATTCATTCAGAGAAAAGATAGTGGCTGGAATTCAGAATGAGTTCAGAAAGCCAGGATCATGTAATTTGTCCTGATACTGATTCTGAAAAATAGGCTGAAAACATCTGTAACTATGCTGCCTTTTAAGATGGACAAATGTCCTTTGTGGATTATACACTAAATAAAGGTGAAGTGACATTCAGCCAAGTATGGTGACCCATACTCAGAATTTGTGCTCTGCATTTAACCCATCCGAAATGCACACACACAGAGCAGTGAACACACACACACACACACTGTGAGCACACACCCGGAGCAGTGGGCAGCCATTTATGCTGCGGCGCCCGGGGAGCCCCCGCTCAAGGGCACCTAAGTCGTGATATTAGGGAGAAAGAGCTGTTCATGCACTCCCCCCACCTACAATTCCGTCCGGCCCTAGACTAGAACCCACAACCCTTCGATTGGGAGTCCAACCCTCTAACCATTAGGCCACGACTTCCCACATGTTTTGTCACTACTCACTGCTGTGTGTGTACTTGATGGGTTAAATGCAGAGCATCATACTTGGCCAAACATCATGTCCTCCTTAAAAACCCCAAAATCCGCACAAACATTGACTTTTTTTTTTTTTTTGGTTTGTTTTTCTCTTTTACACCAGTGGTGCAGTACCTTGCAGCTGCAAAGACTAACCACAATTCAATATTTGCTAGATGCCTACAAAAACACAAGCAGCATCTACACAACGCAATCTGTTTCCTCCAGAGATACGGGATTAGGTGCAGAACACCTCGGTATTGTACTTTGGTGGTTGTTTACAGCATTTCCTGTGTACAGAGCAGTCCTGCATAATGGGTGTGTGGGTGGCTAAATGATCAATGAGACTCCTGCTGCCAAAAGATAATCAATCAGTGAATTATTGCTGAATCAGACCGCCAACTCATCCTACCCAAATATCCACGTACCTTCATTAGCACAGGGACAGTTCTCCTTCTCTCTTTACAATGCTTCTTAGATATTCAAGACATAAAATCAGTACACAGGAGACATGGGTAATTCCCTAACATGACATTCAGAAAGTTAAGTGTAAACTCATATCATGTCACTGTGAGTGTGTTACCTGTAGGACAGAATGCTCCTCCAGGTATCAGACTTTGCTCTTCTTGCTCGGGTAAGCATACAGGCAGAAGAAACACTGCTCTAGTGCCATCTGCAGATCCTCTTTATATGATAGTTTTTCATTGCCTGAGAGCCTCTCCCACAAAACACACACCTGAAAATAGACACATGACCATTAGACCATTAAAAACCACAACTTGAACCCAAAGAACTAGTTAATTATAGACCGATCTTGAATCTCACTTTTCTGTCCAAGATACTATAAAATGTAGTATCCTGTAGGATTTCCAGTCAGGATTTTGACCGTATCATAGTACTGAGACTGCTCTCTTTAGTGTTACAAATCCATCACGCTCCCTAAGGTCACAAAACGCTGGACTTTTGGTAGTTCCTAGGATAGCAAAGTCCACTAAAGGAGGTAGAGCTTTTTCACATTTGGCTCCCAAACTCTAGAATAGCCTTCCTGATAATGTTCGGGGTTCTGACACACTCTCTCTGTTTAAATCTAGATTAAAAAAAAACCATCTCTTTTGCCAAGCATTTGAAAAGTGTATCTTAAATTGTGAGTGTAGTTGCATCTGTTTAAATGCGCATTTTATCTTTACCTTGGGTTAAACTAATTAATTTTACTTTGTTGGATTCAGCAGCTATGCTAATGATGTCTCTATTTGTTTCTATGTTTTGCCACGGATTTACACAAGCTCCAGTCTGGATCCAGAACACCTGAGAAGAGATGATGCTGACCCTCAGAGGACCCCAGATGATGCTAACACTGAAACAACATACAGAACTAACAAATATCATCTGACTCACTGTCATACGTGCACAAACTGACAGTCACCACTTATAAGCTATTACTAAATATTGTAGATACATAATTTTCTGTAAAGCTGCTTTGTAACGATTTGTATTGTAAAAAGCGCTATACAAATAAACTTGAATTTAATTGAATTACAAATGAGCTGCTCTTATCATCTGATCATGGTTGTATCTCTCTATTAGTTCTATTGAATCTTAGTGCTGCATTTGACACTATTGACCACAACATTCTTTTGCATAAACTAGAACACTTTGTTGGCATTAATGGAAGTGCAATAGCATGGTTTAAATCATATTTATATGATCGTCATCAATTCGTAGCAGTGAATGAAGAGGTATCATATCGATCACAAGTGCAATACGGAGTACCTCAAGGCTCAGTACTAGGGCCATTACTCTTCATGCTTTACATGTTACCCTTGGGAGATATCATCAGGAATATGTTATGCTGATGATACTCAGCTCTTTATTTCTTCGCAGCCCGGCAAAACATACAAGTTTGAAAAACTAACAGAATGCATAGTCGATATAAAAAACTGGATGACGAGTAATTTCTTACTGCTAAATTCTGAAAAAAAAAAACAGAGGTGTTAATTATAGGACCTAAAAACTCTGCATGTAATAACCTAGAGCGCTGTCTAAGACTTGATGGCTGCTCTGTCAATTCTTCGCCATCAGTTAGGAACCTAGGTGTGGCTATTTGATAGCAATCTTATCTTAGAAAGCCATGTTTCTAGCATTTATAAAACTGCAATTTTCCATCTCACAAATATATCTAAATTACAGCCTATGCTCTCAATGTCAAATGCAGAAATGTTAATCCATGCATTTATGACCTCAAGATTAGATTCACGAGTTCACACTTACATATAATTAATAATTAGCTGAGCTATGGTATGCGTATTTGGCGTGCTGTCCAGGGAAGGGCTCCGAGCTCAGGAATGGCCCAAACCTAGAGTACCCCCCCCGTCTAATTATAAAGTGAACTCGAAGTGAGGAGATGGGGTGGAGGAGGGATGCTCATTAACCGTCAATGGATAGAGGTAAGTCAGCAATATTTATACTGTGGGATTGATTACTAGATTGTGGTCCACCTGTGTTGATTAGGCTAAGTATCTGACGCGCTCCTCTCGAACCTTGTTAACGAGAACATCATTTATTTTAATGCTTTATTGGGTGGTTGTTCTGCAAGCTTGGTAAAACAAACTCCAGGTAGTCCAAAATGCAGCAGCTAGAGTTCTTACTAGAACCAGGAAGTATGACCATATTAGCCCTGTTCTGTCCACACTGCACTGACTCCCTATTAAACATCAAATAGATTTTAAAATCTCCTGAATGTTTTAGCACCTCAGTATTTGAACGAGCTCGTTATATTATGATCTGCATTCTCAAAACTCAGGTAATTTGATAATACCTAGAATATCAAAATCAACTGCGGGCGGCAGATCCTTTTCCTATTTGGTGCCTAAACTCTGGAATAACCTACCTAACATTGTTCGGGAGGCAGTCAATCTCTTGCAGTTCAAATATTTTCCTAAACCAAATCCGTTGACTTGATAGCAAATGATTGCGCAAGAAAGCTCTCGGATGTCATCAAAAACATCTTAATACAGGGCTCCAGACTGCAACTTTTTTCTGCATGTGTGATTAAATTTTGTGAGTAAATTTTCACCTCCTTGTTCAACTCATAAGCAATTCCATTTCTGTCCCATGACAAACATCAAATAGCAAACAAAACTTTTTTGTTTATTTTAATTTTGAAAAGCTTGTTTTCTTTAAGCTATGGAGGCTCTCTTTTATTATTTGATTCCTTAGTCTTTGTAAGTTATTAGTCAGTATATAATACATCATGTGCTGTATGCCATGCCTCATCTTATTAGTTTTTGTAAAAAAACGTAACGTAGTTTGTCATTGTATCTTACAGTATCTTACCGTTAATTGTTGCTGTGCTGTTAATTAAGAGTAACAATGAATCCATCTTTTATTTTGGTCTTAAAAAGTGAAAGGTGTGTAGATGTGTATCAGTGATGCGGGATCAATGTAGAAACAACCCGCACCTGACCGCTGTTTTCAACTAACCCCCCGCTACTCTGACACCAAAAAAATTAAAATAAAATATTGTACCCGACCCGCTTCCTTACCCGCATTTTTTAAAGGGGGGTGAAATGCTCATTTTCACTCAATCTCCTGTTAATCTTGAGTACCTATAGAGTAGTACTGCATCCTTCATATCTCCAAAAAGTCTTTAGTTTTATTATATTTATAAGAGAAAAATAGTCTGTGCCGTTTTTTTTCGGAAAAACACGAGCCGCTGGAGGCGTGACGTGTGGGCAGAGCTAAATGATCATGAGCGCCAGTAGGCTTTTGCGTTGAGAGCATCTGGAACTTGTGACATTACTGTGAGGTTACCATTACCGATAGCTAAGTTAACCATACTCACCGCATGCGGTTCCAACACATGATCGTGACCCTTTTTCGTTGGGATTGCATTATCCTTAAGAAATAAACGATATGCAAATCCGGTGTCAAACTGGATCTTCGAAATGCAGGGAACAAACAAAAACACTTGCACAACTTCGATGCTCTTTAAAAATAAACTCCGTCCACTGGTCCCTTAATGCTGTTTCTCTTTTGGTAATCTGTGCAGGGTTGTCTTGCCCTCGCAACCAAAAACACACTTCTTTTGTGACATTTTTATTCTTCCTCTGATCGATGAATGTCTCCGCTCTGCTCTACGGGAGCGCGCGCACTTCCGGCAGAAGTGCCCTTAGGACCCATATAAGGAAATTCCGCTCCATCTAACGTCACACAGAGCCATACTCGAAAAAAACTTTCCGAAACTTGTGACAAACCGGAATTGGAACAAAAATACTCCTTCAAACATACAACTTAATTTTTGAAACTTTGTCCATGTTTAGCATGGGAATCCAGTAACATTATAAACACAGTATAAATAACAGTATAAAAAACTCAGTATGCATGAAATAGCATTTCACCCCCCCCCCCCCCCCTTTAAAAGTAGTAAATACGTTGCCCCTTTATATTCATTTAATTACTTAAATAGGCTATAGCCTACGGGATAATAAGCGTTATGACCGCACACATAAGGCTTGCCACAAAGAAATTGTTAAAGTAATGATTATGAATATGTCTAAATTAGCAGGGAGACATTTAATTGTTTAGAAATACATTGGTGTTGACGATGTGGACTCGCCATGAATGCCAGAGAGAAATGCACATTTCATATGGATTACATAATCAGAGAGTAACCTATTTATTTTGGTTTGAATATTTTCGTTTTAAAACTAGACATTTCAAGCTTTCTGTAATATATTGACTATATTTCTTTTAAACCCACCGACTAAAAGATTAAGACACTACCTGACCCAAAATATCTACAGCATTTTTCTAGCTATTTCAGAATCTGGAAAAAATACTGGGGCTAACTTACTGCAGTCGGTAGAGAGATATGAATGTGTGTGATGAACGGCATGATAAATGCTCATCACTTCTGCTGCCGAAACTTTGTCAGCCTGTGGGTCATTTGGTTTATTGAAAAACGATTGCACCGATTTGCATGTTTCTTGATGATGTGCTTTTTTTCTGTGGAACTCACATGCACCACGTAGCTTCACGTCGTATTCTCCACCATGTCCCACAGAATCTCTCCAATTTGATATTGTTGACAGGAGGCGTTTGTGACCTTTATGAGGTTGTTGGCGAGCAGCTGGAGGATTGTGGATCGTGGGGTGAGGATTAGCAGCTCAGGCTTGTCCGTGACGCGGCTTTCGATGCCCCTCAGCAGAGCCTTGACGGTGGACACCCACTCCTCCTTGGCAGAGGGGCTGCTGGGTAATGCAGAGTTCAAGTGCTGTATGGCCTCATTGAGAGACACTCCAGACGTCTCGAGGCAGGAGCTGTAGTCTCTTAACCGCAGCAGGAAGCTCTGGGGATAGAAAAAAAAAAGACGGATGTGGTGTCAACAGGTTAAGTGTCTGAAAACGCCACACTTTTGTAGAATTGAGGGTTGAGGAAATGTTCGGTCATACACGTCACATTTAAGACAAATGGGATATTGCTCACTTTGTGAGTGAAGCTAGTCATTATTCCCATAATAACTAGCTTTTAACATGCTGGCTCTATCATGTTGAGCTCTGATATGAATTGAACTGATCCATGGATACAGTATGTCTGTGAGAAAAATAGGATGCGTTTATGAGACAATGTGTGAGACAATTACTTGAAGTCTATATACAGTACACTTCAATACAAAGGAATTCATAGTGCCTAATTATATACATTGTAATGCATCACATTTCCTTTCAAAGTTTGGAGTTGGTAAGAGACTTCTTATAAAATCATTTAAAAAAAACACAAATTAAAAAATTAAAATGTTTTTTATTGGGCATCAAATAATGGCGCAAATACCAGTAATTTGATGAGTGCAAACGTTAGTAAATCTCACTGCGTAATTCATTTTAATACTAGTCTCCTCCCATAAATTTTGAGTCTGAAAGGGAAACTCCTACAAATGCATATTAAATAATGTCAGGCGCAAAAATAACTGTGTCCACGCCTGTCAGCATGGTAAATCCTGACAGTACTATTTTAACGGCAAAAGGCGGTTTTGCGCTCATGTAAAGTGTTAGTAAATCTGTCCCCTAACATACTAATTTCTTTAAATCCCCAAAGTTTTAGTGTATATCTTCAAAAATAATTATAAATGCAGTTATAATACATAGTATTGCTCATGGTTATATTATTAAATACAATTGTTCACACAAAGATTTTAACTGTCATTTTGTTTTTCTGCCTGCATATTTCATATGTTTATGTTCCTTTAAATAACTACTTCTATTAAAGAGCATAACACTTCACAACACACAAAATAAAACATAAAATAATCATGCTTTTCATTTATTATACTGTGCAGAAGGGATAAAGTACAGTCAGCTGGTCATTATCGCAAAGTAAACCCTGACAGAAGGATCAGAACCACAGACGCAAAGTGGAGGACTCTTGAATTATCATGAAGGGCTTCATTTTGCATTAATGACCTACTGACTGTACATTATGCTGCTAAACTTACAAAGCCACATGATAAATAAATAAATATCAGGCAGTATGAATCATTTATAATGCATTAATAATAAGTTTGTGATGTATTATACAAACAGGCTTTGCAGGAAGTGTTTTCCCTGCAGCAGTAAGAGCTGTGCTGGTCTCTCAGGAGCAGAGCTGATGTAATCGAGAAGCTCAGGGTGGGCTGCAGCAGACGGACCACAGACCGGTATTCTCCCATGTCAAACAATCTCTGAATCTCCTTTAGAGACTGACATCCCTCTAGAGACTTCAACTTCTTCTCAATCTCAATCAATCAAACAGAGTTATATTCTTCTATAGTTAAGGGCCTATATAATGCAAAACTGGATCTTGGCCAGTCTGATCTACCATACAGACAAGTTACTACAAACTACAAAAACTACAGCACCAAAATGTCAAGTACAAAACATCAGATTGTTGTTTTCCCAATTAAGGACATTGGTTGCACTTTATTTTACAGTCCTGTTGCGCATGTACATGCTATATATTTATTATAATAACTACACTGTGTCATTAGAAGATACTAACCCTACACATAAAAACATACATTCCTCAGCAATTTCTCAGGTGAGTGCGCTGTAAAAGCACATACTGAAAAATACAATGTAACCAGGACGTTTTATAAGCAGTATTTTCAAAAGAATCACTTACACAAATTATAGGGGTCAGAAAAGGGATTTACAATGGAGTATAGTATTACTTTATTTATACCTTATTTAATATAAAAAAGTTACACACACATATACAGTAACAGTTTCAAGATTCTTTAAAAAATGTTACACATAATTATTAATACATTATAATATATTTATTATAATATAGTACAATTATATATGTGTGTCTTTGACACTTTTTTGATATTTCAACCCTCTACATTGCGAGTAAATCACTCACATATGTGACAAAATTTTACTCTGGGCGACTTAATTATGTCTATTGTTAGCCATTGGCTAATTATTCAGCTTTTTAGAACAAGCAGAATTTATGTCGGTTTCTCTGGTAGTGGGCGGAGCTAATGTGCAATTGGCAATTTCATTGGCTGCCGCTGATCTAATACCGTCCCTGTTTTGATTTCAGCAAATCAGTTCGACTGAACGCAGACAACGTGATTAATATTCATGAACCCAGCAGCTCTCTGTAGTGCATTGTATATTGTTAGTATGGTAGGAGAATTTATTTATATAGAGAATTTTTAGGTGACAAACTTCTTTTGTACTGTACCTCCTCTATAGAGATGGCATTGTCCATACTGAGGTTGGGCGGGACGATGGTGATTTTTTCCATCTCACTTGTCTGACCTTTCAGCAGACCGACACACATGTCGTAACACTCCAGCGCCTCCTCCGTGTCACCCTAAAACAACAAATTTACGTTCATATATTCATGTCTACAGGGCAAAAACTTCACACAAGTGTAAATGTACTTTATCTTAACATACTCTATTTGTATATAAGTCAGCACTAGGCATTGGCCCATCACCGGTTTCAAGGTATACCGCGATTTTAAAATTTGGTTTCATATACCGTTCCATTGGTATGCACTGTTTTTCATGTCTCCTCAAAGACTGAAAGAGTAGGAATCCCTCAGGCTGAGTGCAGTGTAGAGAGTAACACTGACCCCTCCTCCTCCGGTTGGTGCGAGCGAGTGGTCAGTCATGTGTGAGTAGGATGACCGAATTTAAAGGGTTAGTTCACCTAAATATTAAAAATATGTCATTAATAACTCACCCTCATGTCGTTCCAAACCCATTAGACCTCCATTTATCTTCTGAACACAGTTTAAGATATTTTAGATTTAGTCCGAGAGCTCTCAGTCCCTCCATTGAAGCTGTGTGTACGGTATACTGTCCAGGTCCAGAAAGGTAAGAAAAACATCATCAAAGTAGTCCATGTGACATCAGAGGGTCAGTAAGAATATTTTGAAGCATTGAAAATACATTTTAGTCCAAAAATAGCAAAAACTACGACTTTATTCAGCATTGTCTTCTCTTCCGTGTCTGTTGTGAGAGAGAGTTCAAAACAAAGCAGTGTAGTGATATCCGGTTCGTGAACGAATCACTTGATGTAACTGGATCATCTTCAACCAGTTCGAACTGAATCTTTTGAAACGGTTCGCGTCTCCAATAAGCATTAATCCACAAATGACTTAAGATGTTAACTTTTATAACATGGCTTATAGAGATCGACCGATATGGGTTTTTCTATAGCCGATGCCAATGCCGATGTTTAGAGGTCAGGGTCAGCCGATGGCCGATATGTGCTGCCGATTTTTAGGGCCGATATCTTGAAGTTTTCCCCTTCATTTGCATGCTAAAATGTCACACTAATAATAAGTGGATGCACAACATTTATAAACTTTTTATCATTTATTGAGCACTTACTTGAACCATCTCTCGAATCTTTATTTTGTGCACTGCACGGTATTAAAATAAAAAATTATTATGTGCCTGTATTAACAGTGTCTCAGAGGAAGACCATGTCTGGTTCAGGAAGGGATTGTGGGGACGCTGATGGTCTAGAGGCCCGCTTTCAGACAGATATGTTCCTCCTGACCATGGCCTCCTCATCAGAGAGATCTGTTTGAAGACGACTGGCTCTCTTTTTCCGTCAGAGTTCACTTTGTTCATTTTGTTTTTGAGCAACAGAATATTAGAAACAGTAGTGTAGCAGAAATGAGTCGAATCAGACAAATCAAAGAGTCTATCAGAGCTGTGTGCATTGAAACGAGAGCCGAACTCCTCAGGAAGTCATAAATCAGTTCTAGTGCCACAGGAACCAAGCAAGATAACCAATCAACCAACTTGTTCACACAACAGCTTTCAACATTAACACCAATAGAACAATTATTGACAATTTTAATTCGAAGAAGAGATTGTCAAATTTATTGTTCGTGATTGAGATGCAACGCTGGACATCACATGTAAACCCAGGAGATCAAGTTAAATACTTGCATTGACTTCCCCCCACCCAGAAGAACCAGACTGAAATTCCTAAGGGGGAAGGGCTTTAAACCTTTGTCTTCACAGAAAAGTCCTTTGCCATAGAATGGCAAAGAAACCCTTTTTATACATTATATATGGACCAGAATGAACTCAAAAAAGACTTATGAATGAATCATTCCATTGCTTAACTCCATATTCATTTATGTGTAACCCACACATTTGACTATCATGTATAATCACTTATTGTGTATGTCTTTTGATAACTATAGGATACATAGTCATGTCTAGTATCGACATAATCGAATTTTCTTGCTTGATATTGTCCTGACAATCATTTATTTGTAAAATATATCATAATCATGTTATAGGAATCATGTCCAAAATTAGACCCTGTGAGGCAAGAACCACATGCTTGGTAAGATAAACAATGATTTATGATACCCCAGACCCCAGGACCATATCTGATTGGTCAAGGCAACATTTGAGGGGTGGCCAACAAGGAAGTTTAAAAACTTTGGACACGATTAAATCTTGCTTTTAGTTCTAGTCTAGCTGCTGCTATTAGCCATGTCGGCTTTTAGTTCTAGCATTGCTCGTGCTATCAGTCATGCCTTGTTTTTTAGTCTGCTTTTAGTCGCTAGCTGCTGCTATTAGCCATGTCGGCTTTTAGTTCCAGCCTCGTGCTATTAGTCATGCCTGCTCTTAGCTTTTAGCTTGTAGCTTTGCTACCTAGCTTTAGCTTGTAGCATCTAGCCATGCGGTTAGTCATCATTGTTCTTTGAGCGCGGTTCCAGCGTGCCTGCCTGCTGCTACTATGAGAAGGAACACAACCTAGTCTCGTCAAACTTTATTTCTTTTCTTTTCCGTTTGAGAGTTTCGTGTTCTGAGTTAAGTTTTGTAACGTCCATTCAACTTCAACCAGCGAACACGACTCTGCGTCTGCACTTTCAGCCAACGCCCAACAACCACGGGCTTCCCAAGACGTCACTTCAGAGACTGAACTTCCAGCCAATCAACGACCTCGGGATAGCCCTTTCACCGAGGCTCCTTCTTCACAGGAGATGCAAGTAACTTTACCTCCAGACTGTGACCTTTACTGGTGTATATAATATAATTTTAACCTCATTGAGGAACTCAATGCGAGCGCTAATTACGTGATTGATGGTTGTTCATGTTTATGCAATTTAACGTATTGCTGTTAACTTGGGATTCCATATTTCCATTCTCTTAAACTCATCTTTCCCTAACTTTCGACCTTCCTGCAACTTGTGTGAATGTGTGTGTGCGTGCGTTTATGTGTTAGATTAGTTTATATATCTTAGATTTATCTAATAAAGCCTTATTCATATCGAAAAGAGAAGTATCTTGTGTTTTGTGCTTACAAGTTAATGTCTTAAACTGCCGATCTTGTTACTGTGCTAATTGATAGTGTTTTCACTATAGTTTGGATATTAGTATCCAGCGCAGATTTGATGTTAAACGGCTCGTTCACTGAACCGCAGGCGCGTCTCCGTGAACAGCCGTGAAACAGTGATTCTGTTCAAATTCCCTTTAAAATCTTAAATGATTCCCTTTGAGCTAAATTGGCCTGTTTCCCTTACATTTATAATGGTGGAGAAAATGCGGGCAGTTTAATCTAAATTGTGAGCATAAACCAAGTTATTTAATCTTTGATTTTGCTAAAGGAATGAAAGGTGAGAAGCTTGCGAGACTGGAGTGTGTGTTTGTGTGACGCGTGACGTAAGCAGCGCGCGCCCGCCTGCCCGCTTGAATGAAAGGAGCTAGATGAGATTTTAACTCAAGTCCGTCTCTTAAATGTTAACAGCAGTAAGTGAACTTAAAAGTAAACATCTGAGATCGTACAATAAGGTAGAAATTGAGCGTGTTCCTCATTTGTGTAATGCCTTGTTTTATAGCTGATTTGAGTTTACTGCGTGTTCCAGTGTCTCAAACGCTATCTCAGTCACTGTTTGCTGAACGGAGCTAAACTGTTAGTGTTTCAAAAATAAAGAATAGTTTTGAGCGTGTTCCTCAATCTATTTATCAAAGCCCCCGTATTCATATTTCAAATAGTCTTATTGCCAGTGCGTGTTCCACTGCCGAATCAAATTTGATATTTGACTCCCCTAAGTTAAACATTAGAAAATAATGTTTGCCTGTCTGTATCCGTTCACAAAGTGAATGCAATCTCGCGTAACACTCCGTGTGTCCGAGAGTAATTTGAATGGGAGTGTTTTAAAAGCTTGATCAAGTAAATTTTAACTGTGTACCAACAGCGAAGGAAAACTTTTATGTTTGTGTCCAGAAAAACTGGCACGGAGAATCAAATTGCTGAGATTGATATAATAACTACAGCAGGAAGCTGCTATTTGAATTAAGATAAATTTAACTCTATACAAACTGAGAGTTTAAGTGCCACATCGCAAAACCAACTGAAAGGCGGTGTTGTTATTTGTACATTGTTGAAATGAGCCGACATTTCATGTAACATGCTTAACTATATTTGCAACAATGCAACGATTCATGTGCTAATCCACTAGAATGTGTTTTGGTTGCCATAGTGACGACCCTCTTCTCTTTTTACATTTGTAGGACGTGTAAGAACCATCAATCAATTCTAAGTGAAGTAAATACACAATCGTGCCAAAGACGACGAATCATCCTTATGAATTTGATTGTAATCATCCTCTCATTTGTTCTTCATAACCTCCCTACATTTGGAAACGCAATCCAAGTTTTAGCATCTCATCCAACGTTGAGATCAATTTAATAGAGATACGTGTTGAGCAACTGTCGCCTTCGCTGACTCCCTGGTGAGCGGTCCAACTGAAAGGTGTACGGTGTCAATCCTGTCAGACTAAGAAAAGAGATATCAGAATTATTATTGTATTCTTTTGTCCAAAGCAAGAAATATAATAATATTGTTTACGTTTTTGATAACATTTAATTGGAAAAAATAATTTTCCTCATTTGAAAAACAGAAATTTTGCTTGTCATTTGAATTTGTTTTTCACCTCTGTCTCTCTTTTCCTCTTCCTCATTAGAGTGACAAAGTCTTCGCATCTCTAGTCTACTTAGACACCCTGGGACCAACACAGTCATCACCACATTTCACTAGTGGTTCACAATCACTGATACAACACTTAGTTGTCTCACAACACATAGGCTTTTACTCCACACAGATCTGTGTCAGTCTCCCTTCTCCCCAGCGTGCCAACATGCCGCAGACTGCAGACCCCATTTCCCATGGGGAAGATGTGAACATTTGGCTGAGAGGCATGACAGACAGCCTCACTCCAAAGACATTTGAACTCTTATTATTTTTAATAATAATCCTAATCCTGAGAAGATTCCTGACACCAGATTCAAGCCAGAACAACAACCACGAGGAGCTAGTCAAGATCACGAGCTCACTAAGCTATGCCTTCACAACCCAGCTGAAACTGAGCGACAAGCACATCACCCACCTTCAAGAGGAGCTGACACGTGCTCAACGTCGCATAGACAAGCTGGAAGTGAAAGTTCAAAATCAACTCAAAGCACCCAGCGAGAGGGAGCAGGATACAACAGAACAAGTTAAGAAGCTCCAAGCAGCCCTGGCAGCAGCTCAGCTCGACCAGCAACATGCAACGGCTGCTCAGAAAGACCTGGTAAACAGACTCCAGTATGCCGAACAGCTACTAGAGAAATCCAAGATAGACATCAGAAACAAGAATTCTGAAAATAGTGCTTTGAAAGACCATCTTGAAAGGTACAGAACTGAAATGGACAATCTGACCCAACAACTAGACGATACCAACGATGAGCTCTACATGGTCAGAAAAGAACTCCAAAATGCTTACAAGCACAAACAAGAGCCAAGGAAAGAGAAACCTCTCTTAGCCTCATCACTGCTGAGCAGAGCAGAGTCCCACGTCCCAGAACTGGCATATGATGAAAGGAGCGAAGGGCCACAACCCAAAACCTCACCTGCCTTCGCCACACAACCCTTTCCTGCCAACGAAAGAAAACCTCCCGTCCAAGGCCTTGAAGCTGCACACGGGATGACCATCAAAGACCTCAACAAGCTGTCTAAAAACATCAGCAGGTTCAACCCGGACTCCACAGAGAGCCCCGACATCCAAGCTTACCTGCGAGATATCGAATTTCACCTGGAAGTGAGACCTCATGTGACTGACAGAGACTGGTTATACCTCCTTAGAGCCACGTCCAGTCCCGAGGTACGAAACTTTCTAGATCGACAGCCCAGTCAAACCAAGTCAAACTACCAGCGACTTCGTGAGGTCCTGATTAAAGAGTTTACAGACCCAGAGTCTGAACATGGACTGTTAACTGCCTTGGAAACCAAACAAGGTCGTCAAGAGACTCCACAAGCTTATTACAACCGACTCCGACAAGCCTACTTTGGTGCACACAACAGCCCTGACCTTGAAGAGGATGTGAACTTCAAAACCCTCTTCCTAAAGAATCTGCACCCCGGAGTAAGTCACCATCTAGGTGTCATGGCCTGTCCGAACTCCATGACCATCCAACAGTTGCGTGACCTAACACAGAAGGCCTATAACAAGCAGAAGTTGGCCTCAAAGAAAGGTAACAAAACATCCACACTCTTGAACTCTGTCAACAAAGACTCAAGCCTTGCACTGGACGACACCCAGTGGCATCACAACACCAGAGTCTTCCATCAAGAGCACAGAGAACGTGACGCCCATATCCACGACCGCTTTCAGCCCAACTGCTGGAAAAATCCATGGGACCAGCCACGCTTCTCAAGAAACCAAAAGGATAACATCTGGAAACCTAACCAGATATCCAAAGGTAATCACCTGACTCATCCAAGAGCAACTCGTGTGGGTAAGCGACAACAAAACCCACCTCAGCACCACTCAGACATGCACAGTGCTGAGTACTCACAAGAACATAACCGCTTACCATTAGAAGACACGGAACAAGTCATGGAACAACTAAGAGAGTTCCTTCAAGACAATTTACATGCAGGTGACCACAAAGTTGAGTCATGCTCGCTGTGACCATCAACAGAACGGAAGGCCGGTGATCACCTGGTGCACCGCATCAGAGATGACAAGCACCTGTTCAACAACAACCCAGAATGAACAAGTCTTTAACGGCCAACTGTTGATGAAAAATCTGAGGTACTAAAGGACATCACCTCAGTCACTAACAAACTGTCAAATGAACTCCAACTCCAAGTTCCAAATTCCCTGTCTGTGCAACAGCAACCACCAGAGCACAGAAGGTCAGAAAGTCTGCTACAGCCAGAAGGCATCACAAGAAGAATGCAACATAGGAGACAAGTTTTGCAACTCAGCTTCACACAGCCATGCCAAACTGCCTCCGACTGTCTGCCAAAGAACTTCCTGCCTTGCTGGACTGACCCCTCATTAGACCATGGACATGCCCTCATCCAAGCCAAGGATGCAGAGAGCCAGTCTTCAGTGACATGATAGAAAAAGGGGGAGACAACACAGACTTGAACAGATCTGACCACACATTACCTACACCCAGAGGTAAACACATCTACTGATAACACAGTCAACAAACATATTCTTCCCACAGGTAGAATATCCAACTTTTAGTGTAACAAAGTTACACATACCCACCATGAAGAAAAGTGCAGCCATCCTCACAGTAGGTAGAACACCTGACACTAAGTTAAGGTTCATGACACACTAGCTGCACCTGACATCCTAGCTCAATAGTCGTTGTAACCCATGCTAGGAAAACCCACAGCAGCCTTGTTTTGTTTTGTTCTTCTTCTACCTATCCTTCTCCTTCCCCTCTTTCCTGAGTAGGTGAAATGCCTAGACACCCTGCGAGGGTCGAAGGTCTGATATTAGGATTGACTCGCAACACCTAATATCCGCCAGCCACTCTAAACGGAATGGAAGCCAGAGAGCTCCATGCATGATAGGTCGATTCATTGAATTGAAAATGAAATTACTAGAAAACTAATGGTAAACATGTAAAGTAAGACAACCTAGAAGAACCAAACAAAGTTAACCACAAATTTGATTGATGAATCAAAATAAAAACAATTTCCAAGACGATCTAAACTATCCTCAATGTGCTAAACTACATTGACTAATTGAACTTAACCACGTGTACCTAAATAACCTGATGCCTGCACCAGTACAGTAACTGTCATGGAGGTGTTGTCTTGCTGTTTGCTGTGTTTGTCTGCTTCTTCTGCCTTTGTTTCTCCAGCGATCGACGATGTCTTCACCTAAACACCTCGCCGATCGAAAGGGGGATATATGTAGCAGAAATGAGTCGAATCAGACAAATCAAAGAGTCTATCAGAGCTGTGTGCATTGAAACGAGAGCCGAACTCCTCAGGAAGTCATAAATCAGTTCTAGTGCCACAGGAACCAAGCAAGATAACCAATCAACCAACTTGTTCACACAACAGCTTTCAACATTAACACCAATAGAACAATTATTGACAATTTTAATTCGAAGAAGAGATTGTCAAATTTATTGTTCGTGATTGAGATGCAACGCTGGACATCACATGTAAACCCAGGAGATCAAGTTAAATACTTGCATTGACTTCCCCCCACCCAGAAGAACCAGACTGAAATTCCTAAGGGGGGAGGGCTTTAAACCTTTGTCTTCACAGAAAAGTCCTTTGCCAGAGAATGGCAAAGAAACCCTTTTTATACATTATATATGGACCAGAATGAACTCAAAAAAGACTTATGAATGAATCATTCCATTGCTTAACTCCATATTCATTTATGTGTAACCCACACATTTGACTGTCATGTATAATCACTTATTGTGTATGTCTTTTGATAACTATAGGATACATAGTCATGTCTAGTATTGACATAATCGAATGTTCTTGCTTGATATTGTCCTGACAATCATTTATTTGTAAAATATATCATAATCATGTTATAGGAATCATGTCCAAAATTAGACCCTGTGAGGCAAGAACCACATGCTTGGTAAGATAAACAATGATTTATGATACCCCAGACCCCAGGACCATATCTGATTGGTCAAGGCAACATTTGAGGGGTGGCCAACAAGGAAGTTTAAAAACTTTGGACACGATTAAATCTTGCTTTTAGTTCTAGTCTAGCTGCTGCTATTAGCCATGTCGGCTTTTAGTTCTAGCATTGCTCGTGCTATCAGTCATGCCTTGTTTTTTAGTCTGCTTTTAGTCTGCTTTTAGTCGCTAGCTGCTGCTATTAGCCATGTCGGCTTTTAGTTCCAGCCTCGTGCTATTAGTCATGCCTGCTCTTAGCTTTTAGCTTGTAGCTTTGCTACCTAGCTTTAGCTTGTAGCATCTAGCCATGCGGTTAGTCATCATTGTTCTTTGAGCGCGGTTCCAGCGTGCCTGCCTGCTGCTACTATGAGAAGGAACACAACCTAGTCTCGTCAAACTTTATTTCTTTTCTTTTCCGTTTGAGAGTTTCGTGTTCTGAGTTAAGTTTTGTAACGTCCATTCAACTTCAACCAGCGAACACGACTCTGCGTCTGCACTTTCAGCCAACGCCCAACAACCACGGGCTTCCCAAGACGTCACTTCAGAGACTGAACTTCCAGCCAATCAACGACCTCGGGATAGCCCTTTCACCGAGGCTCCTTCTTCACAGGAGATGCAAGTAACTTTACCTCCAGACTGTGACCTTTACTGGTGTATCTAATATAATTTTAACCTCATTGAGGAACTCAATGCGAGCGCTAATTACGTGATTGATGGTTGTTCATGTTTATGCAATTTAACGTATTGCTGTTAACTTGGGATTCCATATTTCCATTCTCTTAAACTCATCTTTCCCTAACTTTCGACCTTCCTGCAACTTGTGTGAATGTGTGTGTGCGTGCGTTTATGTGTTAGATTAGTTTATATATCTTAGATTTATCTAATAAAGCCTTATTCATATCGAAAAGAGAAGTATCTTGTGTTTTGTGCTTACAAGTTAATGTCTTAAACTGCCGATCTTGTTACTGTGCTAATTGATAGTGTTTTCACTATAGTTTGGATATTAGTATCCAGCGCAGATTTGATGTTAAACGGCTCGTTCACTGAACCGCAGGCGCGTCTCCGTGAACAGCCGTGAAACAGTGATTCTGTTCAAATTCCCTTTAAAATCTTAAATGATTCCCTTTGAGCTAAATTGGCCTGTTTCCCTTACAGTAGAATTAGTTAATTTTTTTCTTGGATTTGTTTCCTAAAATAAAAAAGTCATCTTTATTTAACCTAAATCTGTAATTACAGTTATTTAATTTTAGTTATATAATTCATATACATATAATTTATATCATTTCTTAGCATTTAGTTCATACACATTAATATGATTTAATAATAACTCAATATGAAGCAAAAACAGAAATGTAATATTCAAAATGACACATTTAAATAAAGAAATACATTGCCATTTTACATATTGCATTTCAAAATGAATTTTGCCAACCGTATGCTTCCATACATCTACTACAACTGAATGAAATATTAGAAATATACACTACAGATTAAAAGTTTGAGGTAAATAAGATTTATATTTAAAATAAATGCTGTTCTTTTGGACTTTGTCTTGATCAAAGAAAAAAATGCACCACACGAAACTGAAGTAGCACAAATGTTTTCAACACTGATAATAAAAAATTGTTTCTTGAGCAGCAAATCAGCAAATTAGAATGACTTCTGAAGGATGGTGTGACACTGAAGACTGAAGTAATGATGCTGAAAATTGCTTTGCATCACAGAAATACATTACATTTAAAAATAAATGTAAAAAACATTTTAAATGGTAATAATCATGTTACTTCCAGATAAACATTCAGTTTGTGTTTCATTTCTGCTCTTGTACGTTAATTGTGTAGGTTCATTTACATAACAGAGAATGTCTGTGACCTAGTTTTTGCTAAAAACACTCCTTAAGGTATCTGTCTCTGTCTGTTTTTAAGTAGACCCACTGGGAGAAATATAGCAAGTTCAGGTGGCATGATGAATAGAGTTTTGTTTTCAGGCAGGTGCAAGCAGTATGTGTACCAAATGGTCTTCCAATGAGGAAAACACTTCTTTAAGTGAACAAGTGTAGCTATTTCCTTCTATGTGCAGATGAATAAACGGTTATAAGTCATTCTTCTGTTCCTACAACAGTTTTCACTCAGTCAGTCACACTTATCCAGGATAGTGGAATTAAATTGCGTTTTTGAGCTGAGCAAAAACACACACACATACAAAACTAAACTACACTAAATAAATATGTTTTTATTTGGTTTTAAATTATTTCTATATTTAAAATTCTTAGTTAAATAACAGAAAAAAATATAGAATTTTTTATATATATATATATTTCAGAATGTAATTATTTATTGAACTGGCAAAGAATAATTATAACTCCAGACTCCAGTGCCCATTAAAAAAAAAAAAAACTAATACTAGCCTAAAAGACAAGTAAACAGTCAGCAATTAAATAAGAAAAAGAGGCTAATTACAAGCAATAGGACAAAAAACTACAGCAGAACTACCGTATTTTCCGGCTTATAGTTAGGTGCGACTTATTTATCAAAATTAATTTGACATGAACCAAGAGAAATGAACAGAAAACATTACCGTCTCCAGCCGCGAGAGGGCGCTCTATGCTGCAAGAGTGCGTCTGTAGATTACACTGAACAGCATATAGCGCCCTCTCGCGGCTGGAGACAGTAATGTTTTCTCTTGATTATTGGGTCTAAATAAATGCGACTTATAGTCCAGTGCGATTTATATATGTTGTTTTCCTCATCATGACGTACTTTGGACTAATGCGACTTACACTCAGGTGCGACTTATAGTCCGAAAAATACGGTAAATGATTCATTCAAATTGTTGGGTGAACTGTACAGTAGGTTCGGTCAAAGTCTCTGTCTGCTGTGTTTAACTCACAGAGATGAGTCCTTTCCCTCCTCGTGTCAGGCCTTCTCTCAGTCCACTGGGCTGCTTGTTCATGGCCTCGCGTCTCTATATATATATATATATAGTTTGTAGTTCTTGATCTTATTTTTTTCTGCTTATGCTCTTGCTTTGTTTCGTTTGTTGTTTATTTTTTTTATTTTGTTTTTTTGAGTGTTTAGTCTGCATGTATCATGAGTTAATATGAGCAGGAGTGGAACTCTGTACAAGTCTAGAGTGGCTTCGTTCCCTCCTTGCATAGTTTTGTACTTGTACTAAACATGTGCTAAACAAATAAACTAAACTAAACCAAACTAAGATACTGCAAAAGCCATAAAAATGTTTTGTTTGGAATGTGCACACGATAAATGTTCCTATCAACTGATATATATATATATATATATATATATATATATATATATATATATATATATATATAGTATATAAGAGTAGTTAACTTGAGAAATGCTTGAGAGACGAAGGAAAATAAATGTTTAATAATCTAGTGCTCAATATTGCTATTTTTAATTTCTAATTCAGTTTGGATGCTTTCATTGTGACTGGGATGTCAAACATATTACATTTACACTATGCATAATTTGACTCAAATCAAATATACACTATTGTTAATAGTTAATTTATAATTTATTATTATTATTATTATAACAATGTTTGTTATTTTTAAGTATATTTAAAATCCTGTGACATTATAAAGTAACAGAAAGAAGGATAAAGAATGGATGGAATAAATAAAAATATTAAACCAAATAAGAAATGCATTGCTACTATAATAATACAACTGTACTATAAAATAAATATATTAAAAAAATCATTTTACATTAACAAAATATAAAACAATTAGTACAACTGTAAAATTATTTTTGTATTATAATTTAATAATTATATTAAAATACAATATTCTAATATTTATGTTTTTTTTGTTGTTGTTTTTTTTAGGAAACTATATACACACTATATATTTAATCTATTAATTTGTCCATCAATTTACTGGTACATACTGTACATTGAGTTTTTTCTGCAAAATATCCAGTAATAAACAGATCACACTGACTTACTGTAGAGAAGCATATACTCTTAAATGCATATAATTTTAAAATCAAGGTCTTCATGAAAAAAATGAATTGAATTTTTACTTCTCTACTTTTTATTTTACTTCTTTAGCATTCTCTACTTAGCAGAAAAAATGTATTATGTGTATTATGTTTCCTTGTCTATGCGCTAGTACATGAGCAGCACTGAATGTATTTCAGTGATCTGTTGATTAAAAATGATAAATCTGAGCCCTAATGAATCATGCAGGGTCAATTTAGATTTTATGTCCAAAAGAAATAATGTATATTTAATGAATTAAGCTGATGACTGCGATAGCTGTGACCTGATTCTAGAAGATCTGGGTTTCTAAAATCCACATCTTGCAGTGAGCCTGGTCACGGTGTGTGTTGTACTGACTCACAGCTGTAGTCACTCAGAGCGTAGAGGACCGTGATGAGACGGTCCAGGCTGGATCCTGTCCAGTGGTCCGGGTTACAGCGTAAGCCCACCTCAAACGCATGACGGGACAAAGACATGCTGGCCTTCCTCAAAGCCAACTTTCTCATCTCAAACCACATATTCACATCAGTGTAGCCAGCATGACAGCCTGCAAGACACATATATACAGTCCTGAGTCTCAACTGTGTCCAAACTGTGTCTGGTTAATGGAACTAATACCAAATACAATACAAACTAATACCAAAAAAAAACAACAAAAAAAAAACACTTACACTATCATTCAAAAGTTGAGAGTTTATAAGATGTATTAATGTCTGTGAAAGATGTGTCTTATTCTCACCAAGGCTGCATTTATTTGATTAAAAACATACTGTGAATATACTGTGAAAGCTAAAATAACTGATGAATTATTCTTTTTTTAAATATGATTTATTATTGTGATGTAAAGTTGCATTTTCAGCATCATTCCTCCAGTCTTCAGAGTCACATGATCCTTCAGAAATCAGTCTAATACGCTGATCAAAACATTATTATCGCTAATTATTATCAATGTTGTGGAAAACATGATTACAACAAATAGAACAGCATTTATATGAAACCTCCGTAACAATATAAACGCTTTTAAATTCACTTTTTGATCAATTTAATGTATTCTTATTAAATAAAAGTATTAATAAAAAATCTTGCTGACCCCAAAGTTTCGAATGGAAGTGAAGTTCAATTGAATTGCTAAGTGAGCATGTAGGACAAATTATGCGACTTGCATTTAGTGATTTGTTCAAAGTACGCATTTACACAGCACAGCAAGACTGGCCAGGTTTTTATAGGTGGAATACTTCAGCTTTCTCATCTTCAAAAGCCACTGCCTGGGGCAAAAAAAAAGTAACAATTTACCACACACTGCCTTTGAGAAACAGAAAGCAATAATAAAGCTAAAGCTACATATAAAATGAAAGATATTCTGTATTTCTATTGATCAGAGCTGAAGGCTTTGGCAGACTCGTCCAACTTGTCATGTTTCTGCAGATCAAGAGCTTTATGATACAGAGCAAATGCTTCTGCCCCATGCAATACAAATGAGAAGGAGACATTTTATTAACCCCTTCTAGCCTAGTATATCATATCTGATAAACAAAAAGGCCTAATTAAAAGCCTGACATTTCATACTTTTTTAACAAGTAAAAAGGCTTTTAGCTGTAAAAACCATTCCCATTTCAGCTTGAGATTCATGTGTCTTTTTGGTAAGAAATCTTGACTGATTTTTATAAATGTAAGAATAACTTTTATATTACTGGAATATATTCAAGATGGATTGAAGCAACTTAGATGGAAAAAAGATGGCCACACAGATGGAAAATCAAAAATTACCTGTATTACAGTGTATGATGTAGCTGTCCATCAGTGTAAACAATGTGCAAAGTAATTAAACCGAAAACTACACGATTTATAAAGTTATTGGCTTCTAAAGTAAGGAGTCGACTCTGAATCGCTGAAACGAGTCGTTATAGATTTCAAATCCTTTGCCCATCTCTATGTACGTCACTAGGAACACTTTGCATAATAATCTCCGCCTACCGTCTCCGCTTACCCCCACACAGACGCTCTGGTTGGTGTGATAGCATCATGTCAAGGAGACAGTGTGTTTTTAATTGTAAAGGCAAGTTTGTTTTATTTTCACTGCCAAAGAATGAAGTTCAGAAGAACCAATGGCTAAAATTAATTTTTACCACAATACCAGAGCAGTACAACAAATCCTTGTTGTGTTCACAACATTTCACCGATGACTGCTTTTCTAATCTCGGAGAGTACAAGGCGGGATTTTCATTTTTCATTACCAACTTTATTTAGAAGCATCTCCGAATCACAATGCAAAGTATGATTATGAAGTTATGTGTTTGTTTTCTCCAGAGAGTCTTATCAGTATGTGTGCTGTCTGCAGCCTGTCTGCGCTGATCGTCAGTACAAACACGTCATTAAAATGAAGTGTAACTCCGTGAATACTCAACGAAGAGACATGAGAGAGCTTGACATGTCTACTCTAAAACTAAACAAGTGCTGCCGAAAACAGATATTCTGTGATAAAGTAATCCATATGAAAACAGCGCCATGTCTGTTTTTCTCTCTCCCTTCATTATATCTAATGTGACCAGGCCCTGGCACTGAACACGCTATTCAGATTCAAACTGAAGCGCGCGGTTTGAATACACCCACACAGAAGAAAAAGCAGCGAGACTGTTCAAGTTTTTTTTTATTTTACCGTTTGCTTCGCGGTGAGAGGAATAAGACATAATTCACCCCAAACAGATGCTAAAGCATTGTTTACCATGAAGTTGTGTGTGGAACAACCAATCAAAAGGAAACTGAATCTTTTGAACAGCTTCGTGCGAACTGTTTGGGGATCTCTGCGAATTGAGGGAATTTTAATGTGGTTTTATTAACAAAGTTCGGGAGAAGCACGATCAGATAATCATCCAATTTGGCACAGGTGCATCTCGTTTAGCTAATAATCTTAAATAGCACGCAAGCGTATATATATCCAGTCTTCCTACCTCCTGTCCCACGACAGTTTTTCGGCATAGACCGTTTGTCAGCATTCGGTTCGCTCTGTCCGTCATCTTATCACAGGCCCAATCTTCCTTCCGACGAAGATATCTATCCGCCGAACACCAACAAGCGTCATCGCGTCAGCTGCTCTTCTCACCAAGCCACACGTTGTGGCCAAAAGCTCGTGCAAATCCTTGAGCTCGCCTCACTCGACAACACGATTTTCTCGCCAGGACCGGGCTCTCTTATAATGCTGGATCGCAGCCGTGCTCCAGTTCTCAGCGCAGTAAACCTCTCTCGCTTTTTCAGCCGTGGCGCAGTTCGATGCTGCCTCCACTAGCGGCGAAGACCGTGTGTTATTGTAGTGGCATGTCGTTCGTGAAAGAATCGTTTTTTCGAATGAATCTTCTAGGCAAACGAATCGTTCTCAGTTTACACTCATTCATGAAGAATTTTTCAGAGTTGTCATCCACAATGAGCGAGTTTCATATGAGTCTCAGAGATCGAGAGCTCTCATTCGTGAACGAAAGGACTAAACCGGTATACATGTCGAGTTGATTAAACGGATACATGTCGTTCGTAAACGCAATGAACTGGTACATATCTTAACAAAATTGATGAGAGTAAACCGGGTCAGTTAGCCATTTAGCATGTCAATCTTGCAAAATGTAAAGCGCAGTTATAGGTACTGTGCACATATTGTTTACATGTTTAGCATACAAAAGATAAATTCCACGTTTAATCCCCGATTTATGAACGTGAATATATAGATCAATATATGAACCGTCTGACCAAACAATTAAAATGCTAATCATGCAAGAAAACCTCGTGATTTGCTCATCTGAACAATTTAAATAGACGTTATATATAGAATGCGCTTATGAAGACGCCAAAATTTGTTAAACGGCGTTATGACTTAACTCTGTCCGATGACGATGCCACTTTTTAACCACGAAGCAAAGGCTTTTTGCAGAGTTGTCATCCACACCGAAATGTCTAAAGACATTACATTTGCTTTACTGTGCATGTTTAAACCTCACTGAGATGATACAGACATAAGTTTCATGCAATTATTCCGGCAGGATCAATTATTTAGGGACATATTTCACCATTTACTGGCATGATTATTCAGAATTTTTCACGCTACTGCCTCGTGTTTGGCTGCAGAACAACAAGTGTGAGTAAATTTTCTATCGTCTTTTTAGGACTGTTATATGAAAAGCATGCAAAGTAAATGTCTTTAGAAACGGCTTGAATTTGAATTACTGCAATTAACGTTACTGCTATAGACATGTCTATTGGTACAATGGTTTATAAAACTAAACATGCTACATCGTTTCAAAGCCTCTATTTTCACAGTCCATACTACAACAGGAAAACAGCATCCCAAATTTATCTGCTCCGGAGGCTGTTTAAAAGGGCCCGAAGGCCAAAACAAGAGGAAAAGATGCTTTTCCAACAGGACTGTATTAATTCAGACAAGGTTTGAGCAATTGTCAAATCAGCCAACAACTACAGCAGCCAAAGCAAGCATGAAGCTACTTTTACTTGCAACACGGGCCTGCACATCTCAGTATTTCCATCCTGTTACTTCTGCTAGCAGTGCAGGCTACACAGGTTCTTCAAGACATCACACACCCCAGCCCCTTCCCACGACCCACAGCTACAGCAGCTGAAGCAAACGTGAGGCCGCCTCCATTCGTAAACGCGCCCTCAACTCTTCCGCTCCCTCATGCTACTAACCATTTTTCTGTTCAGTGGCCTCCAGCTACAGATTTGCCAGAAGGCAGAGGGTACCAAGACCTATTATTGGTCAGGCCGATTATTTTATTTATATATCTATCTCGAACCCTCTTCAGCCAACCCCTCTAACGCCAGCTCATCCCCTTTCACTAAAACTCCTAATCTACCATAGCTAACTCTCCTAACATGCCCTATCTATCTGTAATGGTCAATCCTCACTTCAGCCATCCTTCCGCAGGAGCTTTCTCTGTATCTCCCCACCGCCGCAGCATTGTCCGCTCCCGCAGGAGCCTTCTCTATATCTCCCCACCGCCGCAGTATTGTCCGCTCCTGCAGGAGCCTTTTCTGTTTTTTCCTCACTGCCGCAGCAGTCTCCGCTTCCGCAGGAGCCTCTACCTATATTTCACCACTGCCGCAGCAGTGTCTGCTCCCGCAGGAGCCTCTACCTATATTTCACCACTGCCGCAGCAGTGTCTTCTCCCGCAGGAGCCTCTACCTATATTTCACCACTGCCGCAGCAGTGTCTGCTCCCGCAGGAGCCTCTACCTATATTTCACCACTGCCGCAGCAGTGTCTGCTCCCGCAGGAGCCTCTACCTATATTTCACCACTGCCGCAGCAGTGTCTGCTCCCGCAGGAGCCTCTACCTATATTTCACCACTGCCATAGCAGTGTCTGCTCCCGCAGGAGCCCTTTCCATCCTTCCCTACTGCCGCAATTCTCGCTGCCGCAAGAGCCTCAAAAAAAAATAAATAAATAAATAAATAAAAAAAAAATAATAAATAAATAAATAAATAAATAAAAATATATATTTTATGTCCATTCTCCAATTCAACCTCATCAGGCTCGCTTTTGTCTAACTCCGGAACGCCCAATCTAAATTCACGATGGACCCTCCTTTCATCAACGACTCTGGTTTAAAAATATTAGTAATCAAGTATTCTTAAAAAAAAAAAAAAAATCCATCGATTAATCGAGTAATAAAATAAAATGTGTTTTTGCTTAATTATACTGATGTGCGCATGCACAGTAAATCTGATGGGTAGGATAAAATGTCAGGACCCCGGACTTTTATTTAGTCGGGTTGACGTACCTTTTCAGTTCTGTGTATGTGATGTGATGCTAGTTTTACTTAAATCAAATGGTCAAATGCTCATGAACTGACTGTCAGAGCAGTTCTGGAGATGTTGTTCAAGTCCTTATTTAGTGAGACCGCAGACGCAGAAATTACCGTGAGCGTAACGCGCGCTTCAGTGTGTGTGTGATAAAGGAAGTCGCGCTCCTGCTCCATTCATTAACAGAGACACACAGAACATGCAGGATTTACATTTAAATACTGTTCCGGCTTAATATTTAGAGATATTAATTCGTGAATTGGATGTAAGTGCAATTACCTATTTTGATTCATTCATTCATTCATTCATTCAAAAAAAAAAAAAAAATTAATAATAAAATAAATAATAATAATAATAATAATTGGCAAGTTCTTTGCCATTCCGCGTTCAACTGTAAATTCCGTTTTTGTGACTGGATTCCGCGATCCCCTCCAGGTTTTCTGCATCGCGGAAATTTTAGGGCCCTAGTTGTGGTATGCTAGCTCTATCTTGCAATGGACACATGCCACAACGTTCTCTTTACGTCCTCAAATCAAAACACTGCTGACTCCTTGCAGTACGTGATTTTTCGGACGCAGCGCTTGTCTCCTTCCGCCGACAAAAAAAAAAAAAAAAAAAAAAAAAAAGCGTTGTCACATTTTAAAAAATACAATAAATCATTGCGAAAGAACCTGACGTGAGATTTAGAATAAATTAAAAGAGGCTTCGAAGCAGAGGAATTTGCCTACATCATTTTTTGTAATCGCGTTACTCGAGGAATCGTTTCAGCCCTAAACTTAAGCAGCTCAAAAGGGGCCTCTCACATAATCCGATAGATGCCCTCGGTTGTTGCTCATCAGACATTTAAAAAAAAAATAAAAATAAATAAATATTCCTCCTTAAATCATGTTGTGTACTTGAATAATAGAAGCCTCTCAGTTATCGTTTCTTCGGCCAAAGTAAGGGCCCTCCAGCCATCGTTACAATCTCCTTGCCTATTTCAGCATCGGACAGGGCTCTCCCTTCCGGTGCAGCTGGGCAGTGGCTCCCTTCGGTCGCAGTGTGAGCCTTTCATCTGTCATTGAGTTGCGCTGCGCGCTCAGCGGCAGACGGGGTTATCCCTCCCGGTGCAGCAGAGCCACAGGCCCCCTTCGGTCGTTGTGACAGCCCTCCATCCGATGCATCAAATTAAGCCTCGTATACAGTCGCAAGGGGGACTCTCCCTTCCGGTGCAGCAGAGCCGCAGCTCCCTTCGGACGCAGCGAGAGTCCCTCCATCAGTCGCGTTTTCTTGCCTACTCCGTATCGGACGGGGCTCCCCTACCGGTGCAGCAGACCCACGGCTCCCTTCGGTCGCAGGGTGAACCCCCCCGTCTGAGTTATGTTGCATGCTCAATGGCGGACCGGGATCTCCCTCCCGGGGGAACACAGCCGCTGGCTCCCTTCGGTCGCAGCAGGAGCCCTCCATCCGATGCATCAAACCGTGCCTCGAATCTTCTTGCCTATTCTGCATCTGATGGGGCTCTCCCTTCCGGTGCAGCAGACCCACGGCTCCCTTCGGTCGCAGGTTGAACCCCCCATCTGAGTTATGTTGCATGCTCAAGGGCGGACAGCGTTCTCCCTCCCGGGGGAAAAGAGCTGCTGGCTCCCTTCGGTCGCAGTGAGAGCCCTCCATCAGACGCATCAAGCCATGCCTCGCATCGCAAGGGGGACTCGCCTTTCCGGTGCAGCAGAGCAGCAGCTCCCTTCGGACGCAGCAAAAGTCCCTCCAACAGTCGTATTCCAGTTAGCGTCAATCAGGGCTCTCCCCTCCGGGGCAGCACTCCTGCTGCAGAGTTGCGAACCCCCTACGGAGGCTGGGAGAACCCTCAGAGGCAAAAAAAACGTGCCTCCATAAACCCGCAATGGGGGACTCCCCCTTCCGGTGCAGCAGAGCCGCAGCTCCCTTCGGATGCAGCGGGAGTCCCTCCAACAGTCGCGTCTCTTTGCCTTCTCAGCATCGGACTAGGGCTCCTCTTCCGGTGCAGCAGACCCACAGCTCCCTTCGGTCGCAGTGTGAACCCCCCATCTGAGTTATGTTGCATGCTCAACGATGGCTAGGGATCTCCCTCCCGATGGGGTACAGCCGCTGGCTCCCTTCGGTTGCATTAGGAGCCCTTCATCTGACGCGCCAAACCGCGGCTCGAATCTCATTGCCTATTCAGCATCTGACGGGGCTCTCCCTTCTGGTGCAGCAGACCCACGGCTCCCTTCGGTCGCAGTGTGAACCCCCCGTCCGAGTTATGTTGCATACTCTATGGCGGCCAGGGATCTCCCTCCCGATGGGATACAGTCGCTGGCTCCCTTCAGTCGCAGTGAGAGCCCTCCATCAGATGCAACAAACTGCGCCTCGTACTCAGCCGCAAGAGGGACTCTCCCTTCCGGTGCAGCAGAGCCGCAGCTCCCTTCGGAGGCAGCAAGAGTCCCTCATTTCTTGATATCAGGCATCGTGCTCCTCCCATAAGCGGCACGGAGGGCTCGCTGGTAAGACGTTGCGAGCCGCAGCTCTCGTCGAACACTGCACGGGCTCTCCCGGTCGCTCTGCATTTTCTTCCCAACACGCATATTTTGGGGGGCGACTAAATTTTAGCTCTCTGGCTGCTGTCCTATGTCTTTAAGCTTCTTTTGGGGAGT
Source organism: Carassius gibelio (assembly GCF_023724105.1). Classification (NCBI taxonomy): domain Eukaryota; kingdom Metazoa; phylum Chordata; class Actinopteri; order Cypriniformes; family Cyprinidae; genus Carassius; species Carassius gibelio. The sequence goes on along the minus strand of NC_068403.1, from coordinate 24,059,767 downwards.
TATTTGGGTTCGGGCTATGCTCCGGGCCCGGACCCCTCCCCCAGGACAGCACGCCAAAATATGCCTACTATTTGCCTTCAGATTAGATGTAAGGGTGAACTCGTGAAATGTGGTTTTATTAACAAAGTTCGGGAGAAGCACGATCAGATAATCATCCAATTTGGCACAGGTGCATCTCGTTTAGCTAATAATCTTAAATAGCACGCAAGCGTATATATATCCAGTCTTCCTACCTCCTGTCCCACGACAGTTTTTCGGCAACCCTCCTCCACCCCAACTCCTCACTTCTAATCTATTTATCCCAAATTAGGGATAGGGGGAGTTATTTGGGTTCGGGCTATGCTCCGGGCCCGGACCCCTCCCCCAGGACAGCACGCCAAAATATGCCTACTATTTGCCTTCAGATTAGATGTAAGGGTGAACTCGTGAAAAATGATATTTTGACAAAATGACAATGTTTTTTAACCTTGGAGGGATTTAACCGTAATGTACAGGACTTATAAACAGTGATAGGAAGCTTAGAATTTTCTTCTTACTGGCTCTTTAATGAAGCTTTGGAGAATGGAGATTCATCAGTGTCATAGATAGATAGATAGATAGATAGATAGATAGATAGATAGATAGATTAGTTAGATCAGTTAGCTTAAACGCAGTAAACTTAGCAAGGGCTTTTAAATAATATAATAAATAAAAAGAAAACAGATAGAATAGAAAAAGAATAGGCCAAGCTAGTGTTAGATGTCTTTTATATAATTGTATAATAATTGAAAAGAAAATAGAATAAAGCAAAATTAGAAGGTAGTTATATATATATATATATATATATATATATATATATATATATATATATATATATATATACATACATACACACATATGTTTAAGAATATAATTAAATAGTGAGTGCTAAAGTTAGACGTCAAATAAAGATGGAAGAGATGGGGTTTAAGCCAATTCTTGAAGATGGCTAAGGACTCAGCTGCTCGGATTTAGTTGGGCAGGTCATTCCACCAGGAGGGAGCATTTAATGTAAGTCCATAAAAGTGACATCATCATTTATTATTATTATCACTGGCAACATCTCACGCTCCCTAAGGTCACAAAACGCTTCCTGATAATGTTTGGGGTTCAGACACACTTTCTCTGTTTAAATCTAGATTAAAAACTCATCTCTTTCGCCAAGCATTCAAATAATGTATCTCTTAAATTGTGACTGCAGTTGTATCTGATCAAATGCACATTATCATTCTTTAGTTTGGGTTAAACTAATAAATTTTACTTGGAACAGCAGCTGCGTTAATTATGTCTCTATTTGTTTCTCTGTTTTACACAAGCTCCAGTCTGGATCCAGAACACCTGAGAAGAGATGATGTTGACCCTCAGAGGACCCCAGATGATGCTAACACTGAAACAACAAACAGAACAAACAAATATTGCTACTTACTATGCAGTCACGTTATAATTGCTGTTAATAATGTTCATCGTCTGGTTGACTATCTTGTATTATTTTTTTCTGAAAATTCCTGTCATATGCACATAAACTGACAGTCACCACTTATAAGCTACTACTAAATATTGTAGAAACTTAATTTTCTGTGAAGTTGCTTTGCAATGTGTGGCGAGTGGGGCGGGGCCGAGAGGCGTGGGAACGAGGGGTGAGGCCAGGTGTAGTGATTGGAGATGAGCTACACCTGCACCCCACCGCCAGTATCGAGTCCCACGTAGGAGATGGAAGAATATAAAACTGGAGCGACGACCGTGAAGGACGAGAGAGGACCAGGCCTGGGACATTATTTTATGTTTGCTTTTTATTTTGACCTTTGTAATCATCGGGAAGAAGGAGGTGGCGAACCGGCGCACAATCAAAACACTTTAATAATCGAAAAATAAACACAAAACAGCGCACCAGCCCCTCACGGACGACTGGTGCGCTGTTTTGTGTTTATTTTTCAATTATTAAAGTGTTTTGATTGTGCGCCGGTTCGCCACCTCCTTCTTCCCGATGATTACAAAGGTCGTATCGTTACACAATGATTTGTATCGCAAAAAGCACTATACAAATAAACTTGAATTGAATTATTATAAAGTGTGACTAGTACCTTTGAATAAATAGCACCCTGCCTAATGCAAAGACTCCATTTAACAAATTTCATTCTGCAAAAATTTAAGTATTGCACTAGACAAGACACGCAAAACAGATTTATATTCACATGAGAAATGATTTCTAGAAAAAAAAATCATCGCAAGATGGCGAATTTGATGTCACTGCTTTTAATCAATCACAAATATCAATCAATTTAGCAAATCACAAAAAAATAAAAAAAAATAAAAAAACTCTTAAATAATAACTTTAGTGTCACTAGACTAAAAACATACCATAAATAAAACTTCTTAGTCTATACAACTAAACAGCATTAACATCTTGTACATAAAATGTAATGCAGAACATCAACTTCTCAAACAAACAACTAATAATAGTATTCTCTCAGTCTGGTAAAGATAAAGATGACAGCAGCCGAGACAGTTCCAGAGAAGATCTTCACGATAACCAAGATCTCTCCAGCTGTTTTAGCTCTAAAGCCCAACCGATCCAGCAGCGTTTCTCTGTCTGCCTGAACCCAGCGGAGACAGACGGGACGCTCTGGAGTTCAGAGCCGAGCACTCGGAGCCATTGGCTCTGGAGGACTCTGAGGCTGTGGACTGAGGACTGACTGAGAGAGCGCCTCCGTCGGCCCGCTGCTTCCTCGAAGAGTACGAGGACTCTGGGCTCCTCCCAGGGGCCTCAAACTCAAGCGGCTCCTGTAAAGATGGGGAGGCACGACACAAGCCGACTGGACTCAAAGGCCGGGGAACGTCTTCAGTGTGAGCAGGAGGTTCTGAATGAGTCCGGGATTCAGCTTGAGCGATGTCTGCCATCTGTGTGGTGATTAGAGAAATGAGCATAATATAATAAAAATCAATCAAGAAATACACTACTATTTAAAGGTTTGGGGTTGAAAGCTTTATTATTGTTTTCCAAAAATGTCTCCTCTGCTCACTAAGGCTGCAGTTCTTTGATGAAAAAAAAAAAGAATTAAAACAATTATAAATAACTCTTTTCTATTTTAATATATTGTAAAATATAATTTATTCCTGTAATCAAAGTGTCACATGATCCTTCAAAAGTCATTCTAATATGCTGATTTGCTGTGCAAAAAAACATTACTTATTTGAAATAGAAACATTTTGTAATAAATGTTTTTCCAGCTGTTTTTCCATCAATGTAATACATCCTCGCTGAATATAATATAATTATATATATTAGTGTTTTAAAACTATGAATCGCATCCAAGTTAAAAGTTTTTGTTCATATAACATATGCATATATACTATGTATATTAATGTATAGATAAATTCAAACACATGCATGTATACATTTGAGAAAAATATATTATGTTTATATATTAATATATAAGAATATAAACATATAAATGTGTACACATGTAAATACTTTCAAAATATATACTGCATGTTTGTGTATTTATATACACATTATATATATACTCCGTATACATATATATTACGTAAACAAAAACGTTTATTTTGTATGCGATAAAATATATATATATATATATATATATATACATACACACACTCAATATATTGCATTTAGTAATTTATAATTAATTTACATAAACATAAGAAATATATATTTGTATTTTAAAAATCTAACTGAACCCAAACTTTTAAATAGTAGTTAATAAATCATAAAACAAATCAACAAACAAACAAATAAAATATTTTATTTCTACTCACTGCTAAACTCTTCCTCCTCTCCTCATTTTCTTGGCTGACGTGTGTCCTCTCTGTTGAGGAGAGCTGAGGATGCCCCAGAAGCCCAAAGTCTGACTGGTCTATTCCAGCCATAGATGCAAACTGGCCAAGCCTAACAAACAGCCAAGTATCAAATTGCCAATGAAAGTTTTGAAGTTTCACAGTATAGCATCAAGACCTGATGAAACAGTAATGCATAAATCATTCAGCAGATATTAGTCAGATGTGAGATCAGACAGACCCAGCGTCTTTCAGCAGATCTAGGAACGCGTGGAATTTTTGGAAGGAGGATTCGATGCTTTCTAGCACATGTTCATCCTCCAGAACAGAGGTGCTGAGATGGGCTTCAGACAGCGATTGATTCAGACGCCGCAAACGCTCATTCTCCAGCTCCAGCTGCAGGAAGAGACATGTTAATACACAGCCACGTAACTTTTCATTTCACAAGCAGAAGAACTGGGGAGACTTGCACCTCCACCAGACGAGAGCTGGTTTTGAGTCTGTTGTTCCTCTCCTCTGCCAGCCTCAGACGACACTCTTCCAGCGCCACCTGTGTGTGAAGAGAGGAACTGCATACACAGTGGCACCAAACCATTTAACATCTCATACATTTAAGCCATGCTAATATATATATATATATATATATATATATATATATATGTATAAATAACAATTATTCTGATTGTCATTACATTAGATTACAAAATATCAAAATCTTATGTCACTGTAAACTACTTCTTTAACTTTGAGCTTGTTTTTTTTTGTTATAATCACAATAAAACTGCAACTTTTTGTCATAATATAGTTTAGTTCATTAAATTACATTAGTCATTTTCCAGCTGTCCTAGTTTTCAAACTATGGAAAGAAATCATAAAAATGAGAATGACATGATTATTATACTATTAACAGAAGCCATTACAATATTTCTTGAATGAACATTATTTATATATTTTACCCCCAATCCAAATAATTTAGTTTAGTTTAGTTTTTTTTAGGTTGGTGTGCTTGTTTACAGCAGTGTGACTGAAGAGCTTCAGATTCATGCTGCATTAAGAAAACAATAAAAAGGTGTGCATTTCCAATCAACTGGGGATTTTGTCAAATTATGCAACGTGTTTTTTATTATTCAGGTGCATTTAAAATACATGCAATGCTAACCGTAAAATTAGCTTTACTAAATAGTTTTAAACTTTACAAAAAAAACATAAAAAAAAAACTCAAGCTTCCTCATTCAGTAAACACATGAGAGAGAACAACTGGACAAACGGTTACTGCGGCACCTGTAATCGATTATTCTCTCGCTCTAGTCGTCTGAACTGGCAGCTTGTGATTTTCTCCCGAGGACCCGGTTCTTCTGCACCATCCACCTCCTCGGACTCTGACTCCGACTCAACGGTTACCCGCACAGAGGTGGCGTTCTGATGAAGAAACACATCATGACATCCTCAACACAGGATGATGAATACGGAAAAAGAATTCATACGAACATTTCAGACTCCGTGTGCAAGGTCCGTAACACTACAACTAAAGAGTTTTTAAAAATGTGACTTAACTTTCAAGTCGGTGTACTAAGTATATAATAGTCAAAACTGAGCAAAAACACAGTCCTTACTTGAAAACCCTGGTCTGTCAGCCCATCAGCCTGTGATGCACCTCTTTATGGACACAGAGAGACACATTCACGCATCTTATTGACTTGAATGGAAAAGCAGAAGGATTGAATTGCTTCTAAAACTGTCTGAAATCTATCCTATAATTGATATCACAAACATCTTAGTGCTTACCTTTGTAAGCCAGCCCGTGCAGCGGTGCGCCACGGGACGTACCCCACTGAACCCGGCCGAGGAGGCCTCCACACAGAGTTCACAGACGACGACCGGCGAGATCCTGCAGAGAACGGCCTTTAAATGGTCTAAAAGAACCTACAGAACAATACAAATAGCCAAAATACTGCACATACCAATTCGATATGTAGCTTTTCCTGCATTCTTCCTCCTCGACTGCCGTGATTGATCAAGAGTGCTTTTGGGAGAAGGAGGTTTAAGCCACAGATACTGAAACACAACACAGCGACGATGAGTTGATGAAGCCAGAATCCAACCAACTAGGACACATAAACATGCAAAAGTTGTCTGACCTGCGAGTCATGGCTTTTAGTGTTCATGAGGACCTTTTTCAGCACAGCCTTCACCACATTATTATCTAAGAGACAAATGACAAAACAATGTGATATAGAGGTCCACCTTGCTGTCTCACAGAGCAACTGCTGATCAGGTGCCTTTAGCATTTCGTTCATTAAGAATATTACAGTAACATAAAACCGCATTCAAAAAAAAAAAAAAGTATAATACCATTCAAAAGTTTGTAAGAAATCAGTAAAAAAAAACTATTACTAGTACTATTCTTCTTGTTCTTCTAATAAAAAATCTTTCTGACCACAGACATTGAATTTTGAATGGTAGTGTAGTGCTGATCTGGAGTAGTCATGTATCAATGCTTTGGATCGATTACCGACAAGCGGGTTTCTCCTGATATCAAGAACACACAGAGTGGAATTGGACTGAAGCATCTGCTCTAGAACTCGAGCTCCTTCGTTGGAGATCCCACAGCGCTGCAGGTCCACCGCTAGGGGAATATAACACGGGAATGTGGGTGTCTGCGAGCTCCTGCTATACAGTATATGTACGTGTATGTGTGGAAGAGTGACTTGTCAAACCTTTGACCCACAGGTCCTCTGCAAGCTCGCGGGAGAGTGCCGTCACTCCTCGGTCTCCGATCAGGATGTTGTCGTTGAGAGTGATTCTGCGCAGTCCGCTCATTGCTTCAAACTCTGCTTTCCTGTAGCGCAAAGTCTCCACCCACGCCGTGCTATGCCGTCTCATTGCCTGGTGCTAAACCACAGATGAGCCTCATCAGTCTGAGGGGGTTCTTACTTTTTATCATGACATTTAAAGCAGATCTCTTTTTTTTTTTCACAGGTAATTCTTTTGGAGGATATGAACTTCCAGGAATGAATAATGTTAACAAATGTTCACTTGTACCTTTATGATGTTCGCCATATGCTCCGCTCCCTGCCAGGTGATATTACAGGAAGTGAAATCCACTGTCTTAATCACTGAGGAATATTTGACACTCTGACAGATGACTGAATGACAGAATCATATATCAGAAAGAAACGTTTCTGCATTAATAACTCAAACATACAATATTCAGCACATTCAAAAATATATGCATACAACATTTGCACGTGCTTTTCACAGATAATCAATGACATGAATGAAATGTCATAATCTGTGTGATGATTTTAACTCACCTTCCAAACCTTGATCAGCGATTGGACAGTGTGCTAAAGACAGATACTCCAATGACACACTCTTGGCTAAACCCTAAGAGAATTTACAATGTTCATTAAACAATACATAATAGGATTTAAATAAAAACACAATAAAAAGCAAAAAAAAATGTCACTGAAATAAAAATGAAACAAGTGAAAAATAAAACAAATTAATAGAAAAATAAATACAACACATAAAAGATTAAAACAAAAATGAATGAGGCTTTAATATAAAATAAAATATATAATAAAAGAAAACATAAAATAAATAATAAAATACATAAAAACCTCAGAAATAAAACAACCAAAATAAACAAATAATTTAAACAAAACACTTAAATAAAGCAAATTAAAAAGTAGAAAAAAGAATAATAGATTAATTTAAAAAAAGAACTCCATCCATCCAAACATTCACACATTATAATCATTATACATTATATAACCATTCACACATTATAAACAATATAATCATTATCAAAGAGAGAGGCTTTATGTTTCACTCCACCTTTGTGAGAGCCGTGAGGTCCCTCTCTCTCAGTGGCAAACCGTGCAGCTGAAGGGTCTTTAGGCTGCTTGACTCACACAGGCACTTTTGCACAGCCTTGCACAACTGCAAAGTCATATTCTTGGAATGAATCACAGGGGTCTTCTTCTTACTATGAGACCTGGAAGAACCTGAGAAGATAAAGACACTCCATCATCATAAGACTTACTACACTGACGAGTTTTGCTGAACCAGCTCAGACAGCTTTCTGAGCTAAACCACAGCCACACAATATGTTTCTTTGCAATTTAATTTCAATTACTTTGCAATGTAATTAAATTAGAACAACAGCTCAGCTGTACAAATGTTCTAGATGGCATGCTGTACATTACATAACATGAATTTCCAACATATTTTGTGCACTATAACATATAAAACAGATACTGTGTATGGAAAGCCGTTTTAACATTGATTCTATAAGCCATACTAGTATCTATATTCATGGTACTAGTACTTATTATTTAAATACTAGTATCTTTTACATTAACTACTAGCACTTATTCATTAGGTACTAGTGCTTATTCTTTAGGTACTAGTGCATTTGTAAAGTTAGTAGTACTCATTCATTAGATACTAGTTCTTGTTTATTAGATACTGGTACTTATTCCAATAGGAACTAGTATTTAAAGGCAGGGTAGGTAAAAAATGTATAAACAACTTTCTTCCAAATTCGTTTAAAATTTCTATATATATCAATGCATAATTAAAATGTAAGTACTCTGATAAAAAGAGTATAAAAATCGAGTGACTCTAGACCGTTTAATCTGTATTAAACACAGCTCATTATTTCCATTCGGGACGAAACATAGGATTGGCTTAGGCGACTGTCACTCTCTCGCAACCATGGCAACCACACTTTTGCCACACATGACCTGCCCACTTGCGCGCGTAAGTTTGATTTGAGGAATTCAAGAGGCACGGATCCTAGGAATACCAAAACAATTGTAGAGAAACAGCAAGCAAAATTCACAGTACCGGCCTATGCAGTTAGTGAAGGCAAACCAGGCAAAAAAAGGAAGACAGTGACAGTACAAGAAAAGGCAATGAACAAAAAGTCTTTGGATAAACAAAGAAATAAAACGTGAGTTAATATCGGCGTGGCTTTTCAGCGATGCGAGAACTGAGGGAACTCAAGGGGCTGAAAAGTGACTCCTTGATGGCTTTATTTCTGCTGGACAGGTAAATCTTTATTTTTGTATTTTGATCATACATATTTTTTTGTTTATTTTTTCATGAAGCATGTGTCATTAGCACACATAGCTGCATAATATAGCTAACATAACATTACTTAGCGAGCCGTAGTAGAGACGATAAATAATCTATAGGCCTAGCTCAAGATGATAGCTATAGCGTGGCTTTGGAAGGAGCCCAGAAGGGAGGGGGTGGAGTGAATGGAAATAATGAGCTGTCTTTGTCTGTCGTGAGAGGTCTACAGACACTCGATTTTTATACTTTCTTTTTCAGAGTACTTACATTTTAATTATGTATTGATATATAAATAAAGTTTAAACAAATTTGGAAAAAAAGTTTTTTTATATGTTTTTTACCTACCCTGCCTTTAATTATACTTCATAAGAAAAAAATGTACTTTTACTTATTGTTTTAGTTACTAGTGACGTTTTAGACCATAGATATTCTGAACTTAATAGATACTAGTACTTTTTAAATTAGCACTTCTGTCCAGTAATGTAATCGTATGTTGATTATTAATTAGCCAGCTATTAACAAATAAATAAGTACCTAATAAATAAATAAGCACTAGCATCACTAGTAGTTAATGAATAGGTACTAATACTTAATGGAAAATATAATAGTATCTAAAAAAAAAGTATTATTAAATGTTAAATTAGATACTAGTGAAGTTTAGAGATTAAATGTTAAATGGCTTGCCATATACTACTGTCACTTGTCTGTTAACTAACTTTGAGCTCCAGTGCTGGTGAGGTGGCAGCTCTTCAAAGCAACATGCTGGAGGTGTTTGTTGATGGCCAAGGCTGACAGGATGGGCGTCCAGTCCGTCAGACTGATGTGATCAGGGTTAAACTCTAACATCCCCCGACTCAGGCTGGCTTTCACTGCACGGACAGGAGCTGATCCCTGAGCCGCACACACGTGATCATAGTAACCTTCAAAATCCTGAGCGCCTCTCCGACGGATCTGTGCTGGTTCTAGCATCATGCAACCTAAGACAAATAATGGAAAAATGTAAGATCTGCTGTCGCATCTAAAAGATGTAGGTTCCCACAAGTGACAAACCATGAACTATGACTATTGTGTACTAGATAAAGGCTAGAAATACAAAGTGTGCTTTGTAATAATGTCCAATTAAACTTTTTATCTTTAACTTGTTTTTATAATATGTTTTAATGATCTTTTGTCATGCTTTTTTTATATATATATATATATATAGGCTATACTAATGCACATGTAATGTACTTGATCATAATTTTTACTCTTGTGCGTTATTCAAGTTAATACATTTCATTGTAATTAATGGCAAATTCAAACATATTACAAATGTGTAATTACACATATTTAAATAAATGAAACAAATTTCAACTGAAATTAGTAATTATTAAATTGCATATAATGACGTACTTAAGTGGTTCAAAAAGCACTCAAGTAAACTACCTGTATTTAATATAAATGTAAAGTATAATACAATTCTTTTAATTTTAAATAACATGCATTTAAGAGCCCAAAAACATTAATTCAGTTTGCACAAAAGTATTATTTGCATAATAAATGCTCTTTTTAAAGGTATAGTGATGTGTATTTATTTTGCCAACCACAGAAGAGATTATTAACGCTCAAATGTTTCACAGGTAACAGTTACATTAGCACAAACAGAGAGACAATGATCCATTATCATGTGGAATTAAAATATAACGTTAATTAAATGAAATGAGTGCCGAAAGCGTCCACTTTAACCTCTGGTGGTCACACCAGGGAGTATTGTATTGTAATAAATCTACTGTAAATCACTTCAAGAATGAAACCACCAGCTAAACGAAACATTATAATACATAAGGCCTGTCTCTGCTGACAAGAAAACAATTCTCACTTACTTTAGATCCGGATCGCTGAAGGCTTAACTCACATCGAAATGCAAATACACTCCAAAATAAAATGTATATAGCTAATCTGACCAGGATATTCGTCACATTTCCACCTTTGATAGTTTTTTTGTATTATGTGCACGCGCACATGCAATAACAATAATGAATCTGGTGTTGTCTAAGCTACAGCAAGCGGTTTAAAGCTGATTAAGGCTTTTCCTTTAAAAGGGTTAAACGCTTGGTAGCTGTTTGTTAGTGCTGTTGTCGTGGTTTCTACTCTAGAGACTGAAAACACACCCAGCGTGTCAAAACAAACCGCGGCGGTTTGAAAGAGAAGCAGCGTCTCGTTCTGCGCGTCAAACTCCATCTGCGCTTCTGCGCTCAGCGCCACCTGCTGGCGGGAGTCAGCACAGCGTCTCTTAAAGGGCCAGCTTATGAAGAAATACAAAACAACAACTCGCTTTTCTGTTGTTTGAATGTTGTTTGGAGTATGGTATGCTGTATCCGTCCAATTTGATCAATTATAGATAGCAAACTGCTAGTTATTCAGAAATCAGTATGGTTGCATCAGAACAACAGTGCTATTGTAGAAAGGAAAGTGGAAAGTCTTTTTTACGAGAGCAGCAACTTAAAATGTTTGATTTCTTTTGAGTTCTTCGCAGTTTTGGTTCTTGGTGTTGGTTTAAAAGCATGGAAATAAGAAGATGCTGTATTCCTGACTCTATATGTATTCTGAGTCCCTTCATTTTTACTTGGAAAGTAGTTGCAAATGTTTTCCTTGCTTGCTTTGACTACAGCAAGCAAAAAGGACAGAGTTTTGCCTAAATCCAGACCTTTCTACGCAGAAAGCTCTCTTTAATTGTGTACAGCATGGTTTGACCTTTTAGTCTTTCCAAGCAAATATTAATTAATTTATTTATTTTTATTATTTTTTCATTTTAAATATCAGAATCAGAAACAACTCTTCCGTCTCTGCTCTTAGAAAAGCCTTGTCTTGTACCCTCATATCACAATATGCTGTGATGTGTGTGGGGTCAGTTTACATTTAAACATAATCTATGCTAGAAGACAAATCAGGTTCCATCATAAAATCTCTAAATGGATTATGTCTCTCAGTAATGCAAACTGAACTGATCTTACCGCCATAAATCAATGAAAAAATCTATAAAATAATAAGGAAAAATATATATTAGACACCATTCTAGAAACAAAGCAAATAAATTCAGCACTGACACAGCATTCAGCACCTGTCTGAAATGAATGATTATGATTATGAATGATTATGACCAGATCAGCTTGTCCAAAATCGTTCTCAGACATTAGAAAAATTATACTATAAAATTATTCATTTTACATGCAACCAATAATGACCAGCTTAATTTCTTCATCCAAGATAGTTTTTTCTGTCTTGCACATAGCAAATATTATAAGTATAATATCTACCAAAATTGTGTCACTTTTTTACACAATCTAGCAATTCAATGTGTTCATTTATGATGTTACACCCATCTATCTATCTTTCTATCTATCTATCTATCTATCTATCTATCTATCTATCTATCTATCTATCTATCCATCCCTCTATCTCTCTATCCATCCATCCATCCATCCATCCATCCTTCTATCTATCTATCTATCTATCTATCTATCTATCTATCTATCTATCTATCTATCTATCTATCTATCTATCTATCTATCTATCCATCCATCCATCCATCCATCCATCCATCCATCCATCTATCTATCTATCTATCTATCTATCTATCTATCTATCTATCTATCTATCTATCTATCCATCCATCCATCCCTCTATCTCTCTATCCATCCATCCATCCATCCTTCTATCTATCTATCTATCTATCTATCTATCTATCTATCTATCTATCTATCTATCTATCTATCTATCTATCTATCTATCTATCTATCTATCCATCCATCCATCCATCTATCCATCTCTCCATCCCTCTATCTATCTATCTATCTATCTATCTATCTATCTATCTATCTATCTATCTATCTATCTATCTATCTATCTATCTATCTATCTATCATCTATCTATCTATCTATCTATCTATCTCTCTCTCTATCTATCTATCTCTCTATCTATCTGTATTAGCAGGGAAAGGTTGTGGACACATCACTTCCCTGTTGGTGCAGGTGAAGGTGTGGCACAGACGCTGGTCTCTGACATGAGGATGTTCTGCTGCTCATATCATTCCTCCAGCAGCACTCAGAGTTACACATCCAGACTGAAGTTCTGCCTTACAGCTGGAGATTATGTTCAGTGGACCTTTAAAGGAGGAGCCCATTCATGACCTCTCAGACTGTGGTGTGGAGCAGAGGAGAACAAAATACATCTGATCCAAACTGTAGCCCACTAGCGTGCTGAAGATCGTGCTCTTTTAAACGGGACGGGGAACAGAGAGAGCGAGAGAGAGAGAGATCATGGCTGGATGTTGCATGTCTGCGGAGGAGAAGGAACGGCAGAGGATAAATCAGGAGATAGAAAAACAACTGAGGAAAGACAAGAAAGACTCGCGTAGAGAACTCAAACTACTGCTGCTGGGTAAGACGTGTGCTTCAGAAACATGTGGAATAAGATGATATAAAACATTTCAGTGATAGATAGATAGATAGATAGATAGATAGATAGATAGATAGATAGATAGATAGATAGATAGATAGATAGATAGATAGATAGATAGATAGATAGATCTAAAATAATAGAATAGTATTCATACTGTTCAAAATTAAGATAAAACTAAATAATAAAACTTTACTTGCAGATAATGTTATACTGCTAAATGAAATGGCACTTAAGTGTGCGTAAAGAAAATGGACTTTTATGACTGTTTCTTAACACACTTAAGTACCCTTTTGAAAAGAGCACTTTGTTGCAATGTCAAATTAAACGTTTCAGTTCAATCTAAGTGATACATCATTACGTTTTATGCCATGCTTTAAAGAAGTACACTTATTTGGATGTGTTGACCACATACAGTACTAAACCACATGTTATGTCCTCGATTAACATTTTAACTGCAGTGTGTTATTCAGTATGACATTTAAAGTTAATATATTTTAAATGTACTGAACTGTATCGTCATCATTACAAATGTGTAATTACAAATATATTTAAATACAATGCAAGATTCAGTAGAAATTACATCATGATATGTTTAAGTTCACCATAAATGCTTGTCAGTAAATGCATCAGTATTTTAACCATATTTAAAAATTACATAAAGATGTACTTGAGTCTTACTTAAGCGAGTAAACGAAACACGGTCACAGTTTATTTGAAGGTGTCCTTGTTACAGTGTAATTATAGATTTAAGTACTGAGTAATATTAATTAACTTCATGTACTTATTAGATGGTTGCGGTTAGGATTAGGGTTATTTGCACGTAATTATGCATAATTTATTGTTATTATAAAAATAAGTGCGTGTGACGTGTAATGATGCGTTAAAATAAAGTGTTACCAAAAACACTCTTAAGTTCAACTAATTGCATTAAATATCAGTTTAAACTAAAATAGGCCTACATTTGAATTGAATTCAGTTCACATTCAGTTCACACTTAAGTATATTATTTTAACGTAAGCAGTTTCCTTATTAAGTATTTTTACAATATTCTAAAGTGTACAGACACAATGAAATTACTGTGGCAAAGTTAGAAAAGCTAACTTAACTTAAGTTTGATGGTTTGAGGGTCTGTATGTGTTTGGATTTACTGAAAGGAATGAATGTGTGGTTTAGCTGCTGTGGCACCGTTTTATACAGCAGTTCCTGGCCACACGGCCACTGTCTCTGTTCTTGCTATGCAAAAGCATGCAAAGCAGATCCTGCACTGAACTCTAAACAAAATTTCCTCAACAGCACTCCCTCCCTCAATAACACCACAGCCGATGCACACGCAGGAGAGAAGGCTTTGTCACATGTGTGCATGCATGTATGGTTTGAGTGTCATTTACCTGTGGTTAAAACACACGTGTGCAGAGTGTGTGAACTGAATCAATCTCCCAGTAGATTCATTATTACACTGAGCACATTAAGAGCCAGCCCACGAGACGGGCCGAACAGAAAGGTCAAAATAAGCATCACATTTATGATACTCCTTTTAACTGTAACCAGTGAGCAAAGACTTGGTTTTCTGTATAAATATCAGACGTGAGAATGTTGTATGACGACATGTTTTACAGTATGGAAAACAAAACATTTGCATTTAGGATGTTTTTGTGCTCAATAAGAGACGTAATTTCAGGTGCGACCAGTGCAAAACAATCAGATTTGTTCTTGTTGAATGGCAGCATGTAGTTATATAAAAGATATGTTTGTGAGAAAATATTGTTATTAATACACACTACTTTCCAAAAGCTATTGTTTGAAAAAAAAAAAAAAAAAAAAAGATTTCAAAGCATATATATTCCCTTCAAATAAAAGGTTTGGAATAATTATGATTTTTTTTTGCAAGTCTCTAAAGCTCACTTTGTCCGAAGTTAATATATGCAAAGTTGATATATGATATAATAATGGTCCTTATTATTATCAATGTAGACAAAAATTTGTTTTTGCTTATAATAAATGTTTCTAGAGCAGTAAATCATCATATTAGTGTGATTTCTGAATGATAAGACTAAAGTAATGATGCTAAAGAGTCAGCTATGCGTCACATGAATAAATTACATTTAACAATAGAATGTAATTTTTTAACGTAATAATCTTAATGTTTTTACTGTATTTTTGATCAAATAAACACAGCCTCTGTTAGAAAACATAAAAATAATAATCAAATTATTCCAAATGTCTTACCATTAGTATATTTATTCTATAACTGATGTATAATTCATTATATCATGTATTTCCACATGAGAAAGTGACTGACAATACATTTGAGTCTCTGTGGCTTTTAAATAAAACAGATGTTTACTTATTATAACTTTTAATCTGTAATTATCTACCCCGTAAACCTCCTAGCTGTATAAACATCATAGTGAAATGCATTTCTGTGACTTTCAGTTGAACATTATTATAAAGCTGAAACGTAAATCTCAGGACTCTTGGTTTCGGACTCATTCAAATCTGGTCATTTTCATTTGTGTAAAAAATCGCAATGTCGCTAGGACATTCTCAAGATGCTAATTCATGCAAAGCGGAGAATGCTTGAATGGAAAATGGCCCAAAGAAGAAATTTTCATTTCAAATTTGAATTCTCATAAGCTGTTCCCAAACTTTTTTCCACACCTACTGATACCGGGTGAACTCAGAAAATCAAGCTCCCATAAATATGTCTTACAAGCCACATTTTTATTATGACAAAACAAAATATGTTATAAAGGGTTAGTTCACCCAAAAATCAACATTCTGTCATTAATTATCCATCCTCATGTCATTTCAATCCTCAAGACCTTTGTTTATCTTCAGAACACAAATTAAGATATTTTTGATGAAATCCAAGAGCTCTCTGACCCTCCTATAGACAGCAAAGGTACTACCATGATCAAGGATTAGAAACAAGGAGATTGTTAAAATAATATCCATGTGACATCAGTGGTTCAGCTGTAATTTTATGAAGCTATACGAGAACACTTTTTGTGAGCAAATTTGAGAAAACAAAAAGAATTACTTTATTGAACAATTCATCTCCTCCGCATCACCCTATAGCTCCATTTCTGTGTCAGCAGCACCGTATGCAGATAAGCTGTTTACGATCTTTATGTTGTTTACGCTTTGATAATGAGAGACGTCATAATGAGAATCATAATGATAATAATGTATATGCGTACATTTGTTGCACTCGCTGCTTATTTGATACTCTCCAAATTGGAGCTATAGGTTGATGCGGAGGAGATAAATTGTTAAATAAAGTCTTTTCACACAAAAAGAATTCTCGTAGCTTCGTAAAATTACGGTGATGGATTTTTTTACATATGTCCTTGCTAAGTTTCTGGACATTAATCGTGCTACTACCTTTGCTGTCTATGGAGGATCATAAAGCTCTCAGATTTCATCAAAAATATCTTAATTTGTGTTCTGATGAAGAACGAAGGTCTTTCAGGTTTGGAACGACATGAGGGTGAATAATTAATGATACAATTTTCATTTTTGGGTGAACTACCCCTTTAAATGTGATTGACTGCAAATAAATAAATAAATATTGGGTTTATTTTTAATTGGCTTTCAGTTGCAGAATTTCTTTGTATTTTTTGAAATTCATATTTACATTTAAATCAATTGGAATGTAAATATTACAAATGTAATTGCTGCAAAAAAAATATCTCTAATGCAATATTTGGCAAGGACAGTTTTACTTGCATTTGGCACTTCCTGAGTTTCACATTTTGAAACCCTGAGCATAACTTTTCTGTTAAATGGCTGACAAATAAAGATGTATTTTTGCTCTAAATAAAGGAATAAGCTCTGATGAAAAATGTGTACTGAAGCTGGTAGAACTGAAGGAAATGTTAAATGTGAATGAGCCGTAAAACATTTTCTGCAATGAGTCTGAGCACTCTCTGATTACGACAGCAGTGCCCACTAACACAGTGTGTGTTACACATGAGCCGTCCAGAAGTGAGCTTCTCTCAGACAGCTGTTAAAGTGTCAAACAACAGGGGCCAGCAGTCTGTCGTTCACTTCCAGCAGAAAACACAACTTAATCATGTATATCATGCCTCACTATCTGACTGTAGAAGGCATTCATATATTATATCCATATGTTCACAAACTGTGGCTATAAGCATTACTTTCAGAGTTAATGTTCTGCCAAAGTCAATAAATCAACCTAAGAAGTCTCACTTTACCTTAAATCTGACTTGAAATATATATACAAAGACTGCATTCTGTCAAATCATAACACCAAGGCTCTGAAAAATTAAATGTGATTTGTAAATTAGTGTCTGGTGAAGCTGTGCGTTTGCTTTAGCACATGAAGCAGGCTTGAATGATGGCTTTAGTGTGGAGACTCTCACTCCACTCGGTGACTGTTTATTGGCCAAGAGCAAGACAGATATTCTGCCACACGGCACTTTAAACAAAACTCACTGAAACACATACCTCTCCACTTCAGCTCTATCTTTCACCCCTCTGTCTTCTCTGACTTCTGTGTCTCTCTGCTGGGTGAAACAACTGCAAGGATAGGTGTTATTTTTAATAAGTATTTTATTTCATTTCTGACTCAGTACAACTCAGTTCAGGCATTGTCCTTGTTTATATATTTATATATATATATATACAAAGACTGTTCAAAGGTGGCATTAATGCAATAACACTGCAGCTGTCAAGCAATTCAAATGTATAATCTATTTAATTAATTACATGAATTGCATATTAATTAATCACATTAATAACAAACAAATCACACATCAAGTTGCAATTCAGATTTACATTTTAATTTGTTGGAATTTAAATATTATAAATGTAATTGCTGCAAAAAATGATCTCCCTGTGGACTGAGAAATTACCACCCATAAGATCATTTAACGTCTTTATTGTGTTAAAATAGATAAGCATTGAATAGACCCCCCCCCCCCCCAAAAAAAAACAACAACAAATGAACAAATATTTTGAGTCAACTTTAATTTATTACTCTTAGATTTACATAAAAACTTACATACTTGCTACTTAATCTTGGCTATAATGTGGCCATAACATTGATTTCAGAAGCTGCACCTGAAGTAGCATTAACTGTAGATATACAAAGACTGTTCAAAGGTGACATTAATGCATTTACACTGCAATTAGCATAATGCTATAAGATTAATTGATTTTAAATGGGCATCAATGGGTTTAAAAAAGAAACTGAATATTGCATTTTTTTATTATTATTATTTAAATCCCCTCACCTTTCTCTATGTAGGTATTTATGTACATAAACAAATTGCAAATAACTTTTTGTAATCCATCTTTTTCACAATTGATTTAAAGAGTTAAATCAATTGAGTTTTTTTAGAGTTTTTTTTTTCATCAAACAGAATGGCAGATCGGACCCTCATCTTCCATTGGTCAGATAAACAAATAGCCACGCCCCAGACTCATGCCATTGGTTGAGCCAGTGTGTCTGGTTGGGAGGATCATGCAAACTGTGATGTTTCGTTAGCACCTCAAAGTCACAATATTTATACTGTTCAGGGAATCAACCTAAAGGAAAAATGACATGTATAAGAATGAGAAAATAGAATAGTTTTGGATGGAGTGTAGCACGTCATGCTGCAGGGCTGCACATCTATACACATCCTTCTCCTTCTCCTCTATCTGAAATGATCCTCAGCCATAGCTGTCCTGAGTAAAGCCACAGCAGCTGGAGAATATAAACACAGCTCTGGCAAGCCACACGGTCAGTCTGTCCAACAGAATCGCTTCAGTCTCGTCTTGCTACAGAAGCCAAACACTAAACAGATTTACTTTTTGTTCATCTCTGGGGGGAAAACCTACAAATGAGAAGCGGCCAGATTCACCTAACCATTTGAGTTATTTAATCAAAGCCACAAAACCCGAGAACAAGCCGTTACATCGGTTTTGAAGCATAAAGGTATTCCTGGATTTTGGAGTTTGCTATTATTGGTACTTATGCCGATATCGATTGATGGTAATGATTATTTCTTTAAACTGTTCAACAATTATTAGTAAGATTTTGTAATGTTTTGAGAGAAGTCTCTTATGCTCACCAGTCCACCATTTATTTGATCAGAAATATATAAATGTATTTATCAATTTTTCGATCAATTTAATGTGTCCTTTCTAAATAAAAGTATTCATATTCTCCTTCCACTCTTAAAAGAACTTGCAGTGGCACTTTGGTGTACAAATGCACATGGCATATTCATATACCATGGTCATTTGTCCAAAAACATACATTTGTACTTTTTTCTTAGTGCAGAAGCTGAAGAATTGATGTGTGTGTGTGTTTTTTTTTTCTCTCGTAGGCACAGGTGAGAGTGGCAAGAGTACGTTCATTAAACAGATGAGGATCATTCATGGCTCGGGTTATACTGATGAAGATAAGAAGGACTTCATTAAGCTTGTCCACCAGAACACGATCAGTGCCATGCAGTCCATGGTCAGAGCTATGGACATGCTCAAGATCGCCTACGCTAACTCAGATAACAAGGTACCCCTTGACACCATCCTGCCACGTCTTTTTGGTTTTCAGAAAAGTAAATCAGATCAACAATGTTCCCAATCTCTGTAGCTTATTTTGCTTCTTGGTACATTTATTTATCTTGTTTGGATGCCTTTACTGGAATTCAATAATTTCATAATGAATTGGTCAAAAATGTCTTCACAATCTTGCTTTTTTATGTTCACCTGTTTATTTCCTTCCAAAAGGTTTTGCATTCTGTTTTTAGACTCTGCTCCACTTTCATTAGCTGGCTGAGCTCTTGACCGCACACTCTCATTGGTCCCTGGGGAGATGCTGCTCAGTCCTGATTGGCTGTGCTTGTCTCTGCAGGCTAATGGTACACTGGTGAATGATACTGAGGTGGATAAGATCATGAGTTTGGATGAGGCGCAGGTCAACGCCATCCGGAGTCTATGGAACGACGCTGGGATTCAGGAATGCTACGACCGCCGCCGAGAGTACCAGCTAACTGACTCGGCCAAATAGTCAGTCTTGAAATTTTAAACATGTTAAATCTAGAATCACTGCATTCTTGACATGATTTGACGTGTGATGGTGGTTTGGTCATATATTGTACTGGAAACTCTGCAGACCCTCGTTGAAAGAAGTACACTTTCACATACGTCTTACGGAAATAATATACTTTAAAAGAATATACACTTAAGTGTGAATGTAATGTTTTCGTATGCTTAATTATATGTCATTTTCAATTAATTGCAAACAGAATTCTAGTATATATTAGTATTAAAAATATTTATGAGTGTTTTGACCCACTTAAGTAGAACTTCTTTATATGTTACATTAATATACTTTTATGTAATTTCTATTCAAACTTGCATGTTATGTATTTTAAAATATTGTAAACATACATCTGTTGTGATGAAGATGCAATTTAGCGCATTTAAAAAAAAAATATATTAACTTTAAATGTAATATAAAATATCACACTACAGTTAAAAGTACTTTTCATGTGCTTAAGTATGTTAGTCAACACATTAAAACAAGTGTACTTCTTTAAAACAGAAAAAGAGATTATTAAAACAATGATTTAATAATGTACTTTAAAGTCAAATTTTTTATTTGAAATAAAAGATTTTGAAAGTGTACTTAAGTGTGTTAAGAAAAGTGAACTCTAAGTAGTACACTTAAGTGACATTTTATTTCAGTAGCATCTTTCTTATATATACTTTTTGGATTTTCAGTACATTCAGTGCATTTAAATTAAATTAAATTAAATTAAATTAAATTAAATTAAATTAAATTAAATTAAATTAAATTAAATTAAATTACATTTATGCATTTAGCAGATGCTTTTCCAAAGCGACTTACAGTGCATTCAGGCTATCAATTGTTACCTATCATGTGTTCCCTGGGATTTAAGTGCACTTATTTTGCACAGGGTGTCTTTTCTCTAAATATCCAGCATATCGGTGAACAACAGTGTGGCACTGTGGTGTAAAACTCTCGGTGTGCCATATTTATGTGCTCATAACTACTGTAAAACCTGTTTCATCCGCTCTGGCCATGACTTGACCACAGTATTTGTTTTCATCTGTAACAGCTACCTGAGTGATCTGGATCGGATTTCGGACGCCGCGTACGTCCCCACAGAGCAGGACATTCTGAGAGTCAGGGTTCCCACCACAGGTATCATCGAGTATCCCTTCGACCTGGAGAACGTCATCTTCAGGTGATGACTTAGTGACATATTTAGTGTGCTGAAAACTTAAAAAATGCATGTGCCAAAAAAAGTGTAAAAATCATTTTCAACAAAATATCAAGTGGTGGAAAAAATCAAGTAAAACTGCAGATTAACTATAATTATATTATATAAAATATATTTTCTATAAACACTAAATAAATGTGAATGCAAACATCTTGACAGTCATTTCTCTGAATGTTTCTGCACATTAGTCACACTAATTAAATTAAAAACTTGACAAAGAAACTTGCATGAATGAGAAAATAAATGTGAAACAGAGTCTTTAAGTATGCGGAGTATGCACATAATCACATTCGATTATGTGTTAAACGAAAATAAACCTGATCCGTTTCAGTATATTAGATCCGTCCAGTTGGTCTTAAAGAGACAGCAGTCTAATAAAGCTGTTGCCTGTGTCATTAATGTTAATTAAATAGAAAACGACAAAGAGAAGTCATCGATTCTTCGATTCATACAGTGAAGATTTTGCATTGTTTTAGGCCCTGTTCACATGGAGACGCTTTTAGCTGTATACTCATAAATTTTGTATCATGTATACGTTTCGTCCACACGGAATCCAGCGTTTTGGGAGAGTGAAACAGATATTTTTTTAAACCAGGTCCCAGAGTGGATAAAACCACCATATATTTTCTGAAACGATGACATCATGAGCCCACATCTCGCCCCTAGTCAGACACCGCTATGTCACGTAACAGCAACAAAAGCATGAACAAACTCTGAACGAACGTCTTTTTATTAACACAGATTAATAAATGTATTCTTCCATGTTCGTTTGCATACCACAAGCAAGGTTTATGGGCATAGTCTAAGTTTTCTTCTCTGCTTTAAGTGTATCTTTGTGGCAGAATACATAAATTACTTCTGTCAAACGATTAATCGCAAGTTTTTGTTTACATAATATATATGTGTGTGTTCTGTGTATACTTATGTATATATAAAGACACACATACAGTATATATTTTTTAAATATTTACATGTATTAACATGATTTTATTTATATTTATATAATTAATATTATAAATAAACATATTTCATACATAAACTTAACATATTTTTCTGAAACAAATGCGTGCATGTGTGTGTATTTATATCTAACTAATAAATATACACAGAACACACACATTTATTATGTAAACAAAAACTTGGATGCGATCAATCAAAACTAATCACAATATATATATATATATATATATATATATATATATATATATATATATATATATATATATATATATATACATGCATACATGCATGTCTTTTGTTCCTATTAGTTTTAGTAATGTCTCTGTAGCAGCATAACTGAATAACTGAAAGTAATTCTGACTGTAACTGCAGTTTATCAGAAGGCAACAAACAAGCTGTTATCACAAGTGGATTATACTGTAAGAAGATTGAAAGAAGTTTTTCAAGGATTTTGGTTTTCAAGGATGTTCACAGTTTAGTCTGAAGACCAGTTCTCATTATTAAGACTTTTTGCACATTTTCTTTCTAATTGTCCGCAGGATGGTGGACGTGGGGGGTCAGCGATCCGAGCGCAGGAAGTGGATCCACTGCTTTGAGAACGTCACCTCCATCATCTTCCTGGTGGCTCTGAGCGAGTACGACCAGGTCCTGGCTGAATGTGACAATGAGGTCAGTGCACTCTGAGTTCATCCTCATCCAGGCTGCTCCTCTGGGACTTCATGATCATGGCAGTTGATCGGATTTGAAATCGTCTCATGTGTTTCAGAATCGCATGGAGGAGAGTAAAGCTTTGTTTAAAACCATCATCACATATCCTTGGTTCCAGCAGTCGTCTGTGATTCTCTTTCTTAATAAGACAGACATCCTGAAGGAGAAGATCGTGTACTCTCACGTGGCCACCTACTTCCCAGAATTCACAGGTGAGTCATTCAAAGCAGTTCACTCCGGGCACAAGATGCTTCTTCAGGCGATTGCTCGTGTGGCAAGAATGAATCACTATTGAATCAGTCATTCTGTTAAAGATGAACCACAGTTTTATTTTAGTGTATTTTTATATGCATATATAGAGCGTCACATCATTGACCCACTGATTACTGTCATTTTTCAGGCCCCCAAAATGACCCAAAGGCAGCCCAGGAGTTTATTCTTAAGATGTACCAGGAGCAAAACGAAGACAAGGACAAATCCATCTACTCTCACTTCACTTGTGCCACCGACACGGAGAACATCCGCTTGATCTTCGCAGCTGTGAAAGACACCATCCTCAGACACAACCTCAAAGAGTTCAACCTGGTTTAAACTCAACAGCTAGGAGGACGAACCTGGTCCTGCTCTCTTCTGTTGATCTGTTGAGTAGATTTAGCTCTCACGTTAGCTTTAAGATGTCCTCTTGTTGGCTAAGGACTTATATAAGGAAGTATGTAGGAGAATCGCCTAGTGGAGTAGATGTGGCCTGGGTTCATACCATTACAAGGTTGAACCTTCTTTTCAGTCGCGTTTAGGTCCTCTAATAGATGGATAGGTTTCAACGACAACAGATGTTGTTCTTTTTAAGAGTAGAGTTTACAAAGGATGCTACTTAGGGGATTTTAAGGCACTAATGTAAAAATGTTTTCCTGATGTAATAGATCAAAGTCTTGAAGACTCCTTGAAGCATTTAAAAGCAAAAAGATGGAGAAGTTTACATGTTAATATAATGTAGTTTTAACACAAGATTATACATTTGTAGAAAAAAAATACATTTAATTCAGATATTTTTTATTTTATTATTATGTAAAAATAAAAATAAAAAGGTTTACTAGCTATTTTAAACAGTGGTGTTTTGGTGTCAAACTGATATTTATCAATTTAAACATGCGTATTCCAAACAAATCTCACAGAAAATTCAGTCACAGGGCAACTTTAGACATTTTACGCAGCCACTGAATTCGGTTTCATTATTTGACCTCAGTCTGAAGTAAGTTCAAGCTGTAGTGAATATCTGAAGTGCCTTTAAACTGTAATGTCTGTATCTGCTTTGATGATATTTGTTAAACAAGGATATACAGTAATATGTTGTTAATCATTCAAATTCAAATAAAACAATCAAACAAAATTCTAAATACATTTATTAAATATGCATTCTTAGAAATGACAAGAAAATGATGCAAAAAAATTCTTCACCTTTATTGTCAACCAGAAATTTCATTCACAGTTCTCAATATTACCTCACTAACATGATTCATTTCCAATTGAAAATGATAAAATTGTAGAATTAGTATGCAGTTGCATACAGTATAGAAACAAAAAATGTCCCTTAAATCATATTTATTAGAAACCTGAGACCTTGATGGAGATCTCTCGCTATTCGCTTACATTGCTATAACCTTTATTAGGTTAAAGGAGTAGTTAGTTAGGAGTTATCAAATATTTATTTTTAATTTTTGCAGTAAATGTACTCACCCTCAGGTCATCCAAGATGTAGACAAGTTTATTTCTTCATCAGATTTGGAGAAATGTAGCATTACATCACTTGTTCACCAGTTGTTCCTCTGCAGTGAATGGGTGCCGTCAGAATGAGTGTCTCAACAGCTGATAAAAAAACATCACAAGAATCCACAAGTAATTGATATGACTCCAGTCCACTAATTAATGTCTTGTGAAGCGAAAATCTGCATGTGTTTTAAGAAACAAATCCATCGTTTAGGCGTTTTTAAACTTCAAACCTGTCCATAATCCATAATATTTTTTTTCTCCCGTGAAAAACTCATCTTGTCTGAATCAAGAAAGATAAATGCACAGATCAAGCACCATTTACAAGCCAAAAGAGTTCTGAACAAATATGTTGATTTAGACTCTCATTCTGACGGCACCCATTCACTGCAACTGATATAATGCTAAATTTCTTAAAATCCATTTTGATGATGAAACAAACTCTTGGATGACCTGAAAGTGAGCAAAAATCAAATTTTCAAAAGGAACTTTCAAAAGGTTGCAGACTAAAACAAGGACTAAAGAGTTACTTCATGGTGTACATCATTCACAGGTTCAATAAACAGGGCAGGTTTTGATTTCATGTCAAGTTTAATATCAGTTCATTGACATTTATTAAGAAAATGGTCAACATTAGCTTTACTGAAAAGCTAAATAACAAACAGTTGCATATTTGTGTTATATTACAGTTCTTCAGTAATGGAGTGAGACATAAAGTAATCAAGAAGCAATGGAGTGTTTACTGTTGAGCATTAAGAAGAGCTATATAATTAATTAAACGGACACTGAGAAACAAAATATAATTTCATGCAAAGTCACATATATTAAAAAATATATCCCTGCTCTCCTGTACATTCAGTAAGAGATTTTCAAACATTCCTGGTCATTTCTGTTTAAATGTGACACGCATTCCCACATGTTAAGACAAATAAAATGCATACAGTGTATTGGTCTTTATTAATGTGTATAAAATGACAGCTTTATTTACACTTTAGTGTGGCTTTAGTTGAGAGACGTGTTTTGAGATGCTGAACTGCGTGTAGAGGCACGTTGTAAAGACTTAATATGTAAATGAGTTTGGTGTTCAAGCAAATATGGAATTTGGACAGATTGAGCACAGACAATATAATGTAAAACCTAACACACCAACACACAGTCTAACAGTCATTACCAGTGTGGTATTCAGGGTTTAGTGAATGACTGTTGCATTTTGGGTATAATGTGAAGTGGCACACTGCAAAAGCAGCATAAAGGCACACAGCAGAGAGCAGGATCATCGCATGTCGCTTTTACTGTCCTTACTTCGGCAGACTTTCCCTGGCATCTTCCAGCTTGGCAAGAACCCACTGAGAATGACAGAAATGCATGATGTAAATTAATGCATGGGTACTAACCTTTACAGGCTATTTTATCTACAATTAGCTGCAAAAATCATAAACGTGGTATACAAACTCTTAAAGGGGTAGACCACCCGAAAAGGTTTTTACACAACCTCAAGCCAACCTAGGTGTATATGACTTTATTCTTTCAGATGGATACATTTAGAGTTATATTAAAAATGTCTTCGCTCTTCCAAGCTTTATAACGGCAGTGAACGGGTGTTGAGATTTTGAAGCAGAAAAAGTGCATCCATCCATCATAAAAAGTGCTCCACTTTGCTCTGAGGGGTTAAGAAAGGCCTCCTGAACTGAATCAATGCGTTTGTGCTAGGAAAATATTCATATTTAAAACTTTCTAAAGCATAATCTCTAGCTTCCTCTAACTGATGAACGCACAGGGGAGTGGCGTTCCAGTGGATGATGTAGGATGCAGGCGTAGTGTAAACTCCAATGAGAATATACTAATCTCACGAGAACCAAGTTTTGTTTACAGCAAAAAAAAAAAAAAAAAACAGACTCCAGCTTTTTCTTTACAAATCTTAGTTTGGTACTTCTAATTCATGACCGATGTTTTTTTTACATTCATCATTTCCCACCAGAGCTTACACTATGCTGACGTCCTCCATCTTCCTCTGGAACGCCACTCTCTCATGAACGTGTGTACAAAATTTAGCAGATGCTAGGGATTATGGTTTCTAGAGTTTAAAATATGGATATTTTCCTTTAAAACATCTTATTGCTTCAGAAGGCCTTCTTTAACCCCCCGGAGCCATGTGGAGCACTTTATTTGATGGATGGATGAACTTTATTGGATTTCAAAATCTCGACACCCATTCACTGTTATTATAAATCTTGAAAGAACTAGGACATTTTTTATTATTTTTTATAAAACTCTACTGTATTTGTCTGAAAGAAGAAAGTCATACAGTATACACCTGGGATGGTTTGATGGTGAGTAAATCATGGGGTAATTTTCATTTTTGGCTGAACTACCTTTAAACTTGTGTGTGCTGTATTGGTCTTTTTTGACCTGGCTAAGAGGTTAAATCGAAAGTTTCCCCATTAGCTCAAATTCTGGCATCTTTTACTCACCCTCAGATTGTTCCAAACATGTATGAATTTCTTCTGTTGAACACAAAAGAGGATATCTTGAATAATGTTGGTAACCATACAGTGACTTCAATGGTACTTCATTTCCATACTATGGAACTCAGTGGGGAACTGTTTGGTTACCAACATTCCTCAAAATATAATATTTTCATATGTTTGGAACAACTTCAGGGTAATTAATTTTTTGCTTTGTCGTTTTAAGAATATATACTTATAAACTTCAAGTTTGTTCAAAATGCCTCATTCCTTTTAGATTCGGGTCAATTTTGACCCATGGGTAATTTTGCTGGAGATGAGTGGATAAACAGTTGAAACAGTTTTCAACAACAACAAAAAAAAGGTTCATTCAAATTTACTTCAAACTGTGTACTGTCTCCATGTAGCGTTTAGATAAACTAATATCTTTCACTGATTTATACATAAATTACCTCAGGTTTCAAAATGAATGAACATGACATACATGATTTTACATACTTTTTTAAGTGTCTATTTCACAAGGCCATTAGCAAAAGATACATTTAAGTATGAAATTTAAGGTTTACAACCTTGTTAAAGACCAACTATAGATTATTACCATATATCAATACAGATTAAGCCATATTGGAAATCCTGTTTTTCTGTGCCTGGTCTTAAAGGGAATATTAAGACTTTTCTTATATCATTTAAAATATATAAGGATCTGCTGGGACCATGTTGAGGATCCTGACTGGGGCGTACTAGTGATCCTCACTATGAATGGATTTCACCATCAGTTTAAAACAACCCTACATGACCAGAAGAATTCATCCACTTTCTGCCTAAATAACCATTGTGCTCCATGTGAAGATGCCAGTTCATGAACTAACTTCCACTATTTGTTTACAGCAGTACCTTTGCTAGTTCTGGAGTTTTGAAATTGATGATCTTCCCAAACTCTTTGGCATGAAACACTGATTTGACTCGCTCCTGTAAAAATCAAAACAAGACCAATCACATTTCCTAATAAAAGAGATCTTCATTCAGGAGAACAATAATACAAGTTAACTACTCAGGTTAAGTTTTAGAGTTAGTACCTTATCATAGTGTAAGTACATACTATATAAACATGTACAACAGGACTTTAAATTAAAGTGCTTAACATACATATTTGCACATAAAGAATTACATGCACAATAAGACCAGGGACCAGCCATTTAGATTTAATGTTTTTTATAAATGCACATAAAATCAAACTCTGTGTTACGTATGATGATGTACCTTCGCTTCTATGCGCAGTCTCCTGCCCTCCACGACCATGGGCGCTTTGGTAAACTCATCAAACAGGTACTGCCACTCACACGTCAGCTGCCCAAATGTCCCCTTAGTCACAAAAAATATCCCCCTGAAAGAAGAAAATCATTAAAAAGAAGAAAGTGGCGTAAATTCATTTTTACTGAAACTGATTTCCATCAGTCTCAATGAATACAATCAAAGTCGTAAGATGTAAATAAATGTGCATCACGGTATGACACATGTGCATGGTATTTTTAAGCTCAATAATAGTTGTATTCAAAGCTAAACAAAAATATTTTAAATAGAGCTCAGGGGGTTTATTTGAAGGCTTTTATAAGCTGAAGCCAAACAGATGTGACATGCTTAATGTTATTCATGTTTAAAACCAAAATTCCCATTCATCTAAATGTGCCCATGTTAAAATGAGGGGTTTATATAATACACCTACCTTTTAGTGATCATCAGGAAATCGGATTCATTCACCTTAGCATGA
Source organism: Carassius gibelio (assembly GCF_023724105.1). NCBI lineage: Eukaryota > Metazoa > Chordata > Actinopteri > Cypriniformes > Cyprinidae > Carassius > Carassius gibelio. The sequence goes on along the minus strand of NC_068403.1, from coordinate 24,030,502 downwards.
GCAAAGTATCTGTACTTGGCAAACCGTCCGTTTTCAACACTCTACAAACCAAATGGAGAAACCCATTAATCTTACAAAAACACAGTCCTGAGAACTTCTACGATCAAATGATTTCTGGCCATCACATTCCTGAGATACGGTAATGGAGTCAGTATAATGACACAAGACACACAGTGACAACAAAACTTATGATGTAATGATTCACTCAACTCACGTTTCGATTCGATTCCTACCCCTAAATGAATCGCGATTAGTTTAGAAATTCAACCAATTTGAATTAACATTTCAACTGGCTCACATTATCGATACATCCCGATTCCCTACCTACTCATCTTCATATACAAAGCCCTAGTTTTGGGATTCTTTAAGCAATTTTTTTTTGGGTTCTAAAGCACTGTCATGATGCCCTTAGTTCTGACTGGTGTGTTTGAACGTGCTCCGGATGCGAGAATGCAAATTTCTCAAATTTCCCTAGTAAAAATGACTAGGGAAGAGTTTAAGAATTTAATGCAAAATTTAGGCAAAGGCTTAGTCACTTCGTTTTCTAAAGAGACTAAAGTCACATTACACAGCCTGGCTCCTTTGCAAAGTGCGTCTATAAATCAATGAAATGCGATGTCATTTGCAATGCATTGTGGGATTGGTGGGTGTGGAATGGGTTAATGATGAAAAAATGCACTTGGAAACTTGGAGACTTTATTCAGGAAAAATGACAGATGATGGGGGTGGGACAACAAATTAAATGGAATAAAACCAAGATTCATAAATCCTAAAACAGCAATATTTACATTTCTAATATATTAAGTACTCTATCAGCGCAAACACACTGTAAATTATTCCTATTTTAGATGCAAATTACACAAACAAACTGAACATTTATTGAAAGCCCTGAGTAAAAGACACATTTTCCTCATCCTCATCAGTGTCAGAGCTATTCATCTGAGAGAGGGCCGCTCTGCTCTGTGAACATGACAAGAGAGGAGATGTTAATGTGAACACCAGCACAGTCTGTGTACCAACCCAGAAACACTAACACTAGCAATACTAGCACAGCTAACACTACTGAGGTCACGTCTGCAACTCCTGCACTTACAAGCTACACAACACATCTGGTGTTGGTCTGTTGGGAATTACACAAGTAGTTTTACATAATGAATTACATCATTTGATTTCGTGTGTTAAATGAATATTTTAGACGGTTTGTTTTTACATTTTAGTTTACTGTTTTTATTGCATAAGAATATAAATGTATAATACTATGCATTACAAAAAAGTCATCAAGTTTTATTTTTATTAGGTTTTAAATTAGAAATTTTACACATATATCCTGTACAATCTCTCAGCTGTTCAGCAAGTTAGTATTTCAAATATTAACACCGCGTTCATATCTGATGATATAATGTCAAACCCTCGGCCCATGCTGGTCTCTTTGGTGCCTGCTGTGTTTTGGATGCTGTGATGCTTCTTAACTAGTTAAACTAGCAAGACTTCCTTGAAAGTTTGACCAGCTTCACCATCTAGACACATTCTAAACTAATATGAAACCAGCCTGAAAAAGCATGAAAATTCATAATTCATGGATGTATAATGACAATGGTGGTTGTTTAAGAAAATGGCAAATAACTTTGGAGCAAGAAGCAACTGCAAGTAAATCAGAAATCTTGTTTTTGCATATTTATGATATATATACAATATGTAATTAATGTTACAAATATCTGTATCTGGGTAGCTGACATGGATATATTACCATATACTGTATGTGACCCTGTCTGTGAAAACCCAAAAAAGTAATTTTTTGATGATTTACTGTATTATATAATACTATATAATACCATCCTTTATAAGGTAAAAGAAAATTCAGTGAAAATGTATTCTTTATTACTGACCGAGTAGTAAGACCATGTCAAAGATTGAAATTATACTGAATTAATGGTTGAAATCAAACTTTGATGCTTGTTATCTCGTAATTATTAATAATCATTTTTGAGACTTTAGCCTGGATTTCACAGAGAGGGTCACATATGTTAAACATATATTAGACTTAACGTTTAATTACATGTTTTCATTCAAGTTTTTCATTATAAAAAAATATATTTTTTTTAAATCAGCAACAATGCATAAAACTGTCAAAAGTGACAGCAAAGACATTAAAAAAAGTTAGGAATGATTTCTATAATATATTTAAAAAATAAATCCTGTTCATTTGAACGAAGCAGTTCAACGGTTTTCAAAATTGATAATAAAGTTTCTTGAGCAGTAAATCAGCATATTAAAATGAAGGACCATGTGACAATGAAGACTGTATTAATGATGCTGAAAATTCAGCTTTGCATCACATGAATAAACTACATTTTACAATATATTCAAATTTTTTACATTTCTAATAATATTTCATAATATTGTTGTTTTTACTGTATTTCGGATTATATAAATGCAGCTTTGGTGAGGCCTATTTTTTGATGTTTTCATTTGTAATATAGGAGGCTGCTGTCACTGCTGAACATGTCAACTACCCATTTCTGTTTTTTCATTATATTATCAATTCCTATTATTTTCTCTCAATGCATGGCCATTATCTTGAACACGGGGAGTGTGACGGCAGGAAGTGAAGTGTCATGCGTCACCTGCAGCATCTGGCTGCCTATGCCCTCTCTCTCCTTATACGGCCGGATGACTCCATCCTCATGGATGAAACGAGGAGGACGTAAACTCTCCACATCCTGAGACGTCTCTGCAGCTCTGCATTCAAATCAGGTCAGAAAACACATCACACTCATGGACTAACAATACACACAGATACACAGACACATTCAGACCTTTTGATGCCTTGGAAGGTGCTGCTGGCCATGTCTATGATGCCCCCTGTTGGTCGGGTCAGAGCTCCGACCAAACCTTTGCCCATCCCCTTAAAGAAACCTGCCGCTCCTTCCCTCTGAGCTCCTACAGCAACACACACACACACACACACACACACACACGAGATGCCTGTTAAACTGGATTCTTGACAGTGAAATAAGATAACAGGTAACTGAACATCTTTACCTTTAATGGGTTTAGTCACAATGCCTGTGATGCCGCTCACAAACCCCTGTGTGACGAGGAGAAGAGTTCATATTAACAGACTGACTAACAAAACTACTAAAGGAACTGTGGGGTGCTCATGAGTAGATAAAAATCTAATTATAAAAAAAAAAAAAAAAACTTTAAAAATGTAATTTTAAAAGGCAAATAATTTCTGACCATCGACCAACACCTCAGCAAGTTCAACATTAAAAACTTGCCATTATGTCAATCCAAACCTGTGAGATTAATATATTCTGCACATCATAAAAAATATATTTTAAAGAATGTTAGCAACTAAACTGTTTCAGTTCCCTTTAAATTCCATTAAATATACAAAAAAATACAGTAGTATTTCAATGGGAACCGAAACTCTTTGGTTACCAAAATATATGAAGTCAATTAGGTCTGAAGCAATGTAAGGCTGAGTACTGTATTTTCCGGACTATAAGTCACACCTTTTTTCATAGTTTGGCTGGTCCGGCGACTTATAGTCAGGTGCGACTTATTCATCAAAATTAATTTGACATGAACCGAGAGAAATGAACCAAGAGAAAACATTACCGTCTCCAGCCGCGAGAGGGCGCTCTATGCTGCTCAGTGCTCCTGTAGTCTACACTGAAAACATAGAGCGCCCTCTCACGGCTGGAGACGGTAATGTTTTATCTTGGTTCTTGGTTCTAAATAAATGCGACTTATAGTCCGGTGCGACTTATATATGTTTTTTTTCCTCATCATGATGTATTTTTGGAATGATGAGACTTACACTCAGGTGCGACTTATAGTCCGAAAAATACAGTAAATGATTCGTTCAAATTGTTGGGTGAACTGTACAGTAGGTTCGGTCAAAGTCTCTGTCTGCTGTGTTTAACTCACAGAGACGAGTCCCTTCCCTCCTCGTGTCAGGCCTTCTCTCAGTCCACTGGGCTGCTTGTTCATGGCCTCGCGTCTCTTCTGCTGATACTCCTCATCCATGGTCATAGCAGCTACACCTTTAGCCATCGCTCCCGTGATCCGAGACGCCGCTCCAGCCAGACCGCCTGAATTTAAGTGGAACAAGAACGATATGAGCCTCATGTGACAACTTTTGATTGAAGAGTTCATGACTGCATAGATCCCTCACAATATTAGTGTAATATTGAATAGAGCAAAAAGAGAGTACGCACCCACAGCTCCTCCAACCAGAGCCTTCACACCGAGTGCCATGCCCTCCATAAACTCCTCTGGTCCCTGTATGGCACCCTGACAAACCAACATTCACTCTTATTTCTAGATCTAGAGACTATTAAGAGGTTTGTTTTTTCAGTTAAGTTTAAGTAAATTTGTGTGTGTTTTTGTCAGTTGTATTATTATTATTATTCATATTTTTTTTATACATTTTTATTTCAATTTTAGTTTGTACATGAAAAAAAAAAAGAAATGATGCTTTGGCAGCTAGCTAAAATAAAATGGATATTTTTAGTATTTTATCTATATTATTTTTCACTTAATATTTATTTTATTTCAAGTACCTAACATGTTTTAATTTTAGTCAACTATAATGACATTTACACAACAATAACTAGTAATAAATAATTACAGTTGTGTTCAATAAAAGAACATATGGAAGACCGTTTCTGCCACTGAATAAAAAAAATAAATAAATAAATAAAACAAGGTAATCATGACTTTTTATCTCACATTTCTATCTCAGAATTGCGAGTTTATATCTTACAATTCTGACTTTATAACACGCAATTGTGAGTTATATAGTCAAAATTGCGAGATATAAAGTCGCAATTCTGAGTTTTTTTCTCACAATTGCGAGTTTATATCTCACAATACTGACCTTCTTTTTTTCTCAGAATTCCGAGTTTTAAAGTAAATAATGAGAGAAAAAAAAAAAAACTCAGAATTGTTTATATCATGCAATTCTGAGAAAAAAAAAAAAAAAAGAGTCATAACTGTGAGATAAAAAAGACGGAATTACCTTGTTTTGTGTTTTATTTAGTGGTGAAAACGGGCTTCCACAGAAGAACAAGTAATTTGTGTCAGTAACAAATTTATTTTTGAAAACTGTCAGATTAGAGGGCCACATATTCTTTTCTTATCAATCCTATCAAAAGAGTTGAAGCTTCACCTGATAAGGCTCATAAAAGAAGGCCTCGACGCCTTCAGACAGACCGCGGATCAGTCCGAATGGATTCCCGAGGACATCTAAACCCAAAACCAGAACATACATCTGCTTGATAGCCTGAAACAAACAGCACACAAGCACAGACAGATGAATGTATATGTGTAAAACACACTGAAATCAGCAGTAGAAGGTGAATGTCAAAGGTCAAAGGTCACCTGTTTGGAATAATGGCGGATGACCTCCGACTGCAGCTGCTGAGTGGTGCGGAACTGGAACGTCAGCTCAAAAAACGCAAGTCTGGCGAATGACAGGACACTAATGTAAGGGTTTCCAATAAAACAGATTTCTAGGTAATAAATATACAATTCAACATCACATAAGAGACTTTGTATGTACTGTATGCAGTGGGATACTACTCATTATAATGTGTGCATACTGTACACCGTATATAATTTAGGAATATCCACTAAACCTACTATTTTCACCAAAATGAGAAATACAGAATCAGACCACACTACACTCAATTTGATCTTGCTTTTCTTATTTTACAAACATGCACGACCAACAAAAGTAACCACATTCATTTCTGAAAAGATAACTGGATAGAACATGAGGCTATGTGATAATTTGACAAGCCATTTATTATTACACCCTACATATTGCAGGGGTTCATTGTTTCATTTACATTTTTATAATGAATTAAGCAGCTCATCGTTATTAGCATTAATACTAAAACCAACTAAATTAACTAAAAGAATGAAAATGTTATCTAAAATAAAGCTATCTAAAATTACTAGGTGGAAATAAATAACCAAAACGACAATGTAAAATTAAATGTATAATTATATGCATAACATAATGCATGTCTAATTTTGAATCCTTATTTCTTATGCACAGTTTTGCTCCCTTGACATACAAGTTCTAGCTTGTTTTGGTCTTTCCACTAGAGGGCAGTTTGACAGCACAAAAACTGAAGTGAGGAGTGTGTTTTGTTGACAGCTTCTAACCACATGTGAACCCAATGTGTGAAGTGAGGGTTCAGACTGGAACTACAGATTTCCTGCCGCAGTGAGAGAGTGTGTAATTACTTGAAGAGGACGTCCTGAGCGTCAGTGAGTGTTGCTCCAATGCTCTTCAGCAGGAGGTGGAGAGACTGAACGGGAATGACCTCTGTCTCGCGCTCTTTCTTATTCCCGTCTTCACCACCGGTGCTCAGAGAGAAACTCAAGTGAAGCTGCCCCACAGAAACACAGTTACACAGTATATGTATACACAGTATATGCCTTTTTCTTTCAGACGAATCAACACACATTTTCCTGGCTCTTTAAAGCTCTATCATTGCAGTGGGTGGGTGTTTCTGTTCAACAGTCCAAAACACGTCAAATAAAGTGCATGCATCCATAATAAAATGTGCTCTGGGGCTCTGAATACGAAAAATATCCATATTTCAACGGTAATAAACAATAAAGGTTCTTCACTAATCACACAACGCTGACGTCCGACATCATCCACTGGAACGGCTTCAGCTTTTCACAGTTAGATGAAGTGAGAGACGTGATTATAACATTTTAAATATGGAATTTTTTCTTATAAAAATGCATCAGTTCCCTTCAGGAGGCCCTTATTCCCCACCCGGATCCTTGTGAGACACTTGTTATTATGGATGCACACACTTTATTTGATGCCTTGTGGACTGATGATAAAAAGCACCTGCCCATGCTATGATTGAGCTTAGAAGTGCCAGAACCATTTTTTATATAAATCCGATTGGATTCGTCTGAATGAAGAAAGTCATACTCTGTACACCTAGGATGCCTTGACGGCGACTACTTTTTGGGTGAGTTAACCCTTTAAGCTTTTATTTCTGTGCTTGTGTGGTTACAGTGAATTGGACCGAGGTTTTGGTAACTGACCTTGATGGGTGAGATGTGGAAGTACTCGTACAGGCTGATGGGTGACGTGTCTGTCGCTGAACTGTGATTCAACTCAGTCTTCAGGTACTCAATGTCCTTCTCAAACAACTCCACCTACAGTACAACACCACACACATCTCTTCAAATGTCTCTTATGCTCACACAGGCTGCATTTATTTGGGACGGGGTGACATTTAACAGGTTAAAGCATCATTACTCCAGTCATCAGTGTCACGTGATCCTTCAGAAATCATTGTGATATGTCGCCTTGAAATAGAAACTTCAAAAGAACAGCATTTGTAGTCATGGTGAATGTTAATGGTTAACTAATGAGATTGTAAAGTGATACCTATGGATCTTTATAGTTTTTCTGCACTTTAATCTGTGCAAAACTTTTAACTTTATATATTTTTCTTTATTGTTTTATTTTATTTAAATGTTCAGTTATTTTTGTTATTAGAAAAATTTTTTTTTTAACTAAATTTCAATATCGTGATAATACCGTTTACCGTGATAAAAGCATGAGCAATTAATCGCAACAGGAGAACTTGATACCGCCATATCCCTAATCCCAACACTATGTGTGAATGTTATAATAATTTATTAATAGAGCTGTTGTAAGGAAATTATTATTATCATCATTATTACTGACTTACTTTTTTTATTGTATTTTATAGAACACCAGTAAAATTTACAATTCTATAATTTATACATGTCAGTGGAGTTGTTGCTTTTTCTCTGCTTTTATTTTGGCAGAAACCTGCAGGAAGATCTCTGTGCTTTTTTTTTGACAACAGCAGATTAATAAATGATTCTCATGACGAATTTGGGAGGATGTTTGTCGCCCATATCACACATATCACACATTGTCATATGCCTTTAAAAAATGTCATAAAAATGTTACTGAGCAACTTTTTTTACTCGTCTTACAAAAGCCAAAAGATCCTATGAATGAACAACACTGAGTGGATAATACTCTCCCAAATAATAATAGTGCAGTTAGCGGGTAATAAATGTTGCCAACATATGTATAGGCAAAATGCTACTATGAAATGGTAAGTGGTTTATTTTAGCCTTACAACTTTCACACATAGCTAACTTTGTGTCTTCTTCACTAACAGTAAAAAACTTCCACACCAGCGACATGTTTGCATGCGGCTTTGACGTCAACATTGCGGCTGTGCTTGCACTCACAACCAGATGTAGACAGATCAGCTCAAAATCAGAAAGATGTGAGACTGATCAGCCGATCGATCGGTGCATCTCTACTGAGAAGTATCAATAGACGAGAGTATGGAGTTGCCGGCACATACAGAAGAATCAGTGACTGGTAGCTTTCACAGATGGCTGTGCAGATCTTAGGGCTGTGGGAGCATTACTGTACCTCCTGTTCAGAAGTGACAGCACTGGCGTTCTCAGCAGCGAAGAGCTCAAGTATGGCATACAGGAACCCTAGATCTATCCGCAGGTCCATCTCCTGAATCAACACTTTAAAATACCTGCAGAGCAGAAAAGAAGCATGTTTTGCAGTTTCTTTAAAAGCAAGAGGTGAAATGAAATTGTATTAAGGAGGAAACATACTTGATGCGAAGAATGTCTGAATGTCCGGCTGCTCTGGTGATGATGCTGACATCAGCGAGTGGTTTGGGCTCTGAAATAATAAGAAAATGCCAGACTGGTTAGACACAAATAAATACAATAATATAGAAATAAATAAAAGAAAAATAAATAAAAGAAGATCGAATTAAATAAAATAAAGCAATTATTTTTGCATTGGCTTTTAAATGAATAGGCCTCAAGGCCGTGGATCGACTGACCTGAGTCCATGCTGACTGATTTGGGAGGTTTGATGGGGTAGAACACAAATGGGAAGATGGCTCCAGGCAACTGATTTTGGATCTGAGGAGTAAACAGGGGCATGTTCATGTTCACTGACCATAATAACTGCATCAATTATTGAATTGTGCTGATCTATGCTCTGTGGACGCTCTGGTTTTATAATGTGTCTGAAGCTGGATTGGTTCATTGGGGTGAAGCAGACCTGAATCCTGTTGATCTGGACTCTGTAGGTCTTCTGGCGGGTGGAGACACTGTACTCCACCTTCAGTGCTGGCAGGAAGTTCCTCCTGAGCGGCGCGTCAAACGGCTGCATTATCCTCATGTCCACCCCGTTAGCAGCAAACAACACCTGATGAACATTCAGCACAGCCAGAGACGGATTAAAACAGAAAGAACCTTCTCTGAATAACCTCGGTCCTTGTTGCAGCCCATTTTATTCAGCAACGTGGGGAAGAGAAAGGTTGTGGGTTCGAGTCTCTTTTAATACTGTTATGCAAAAGGTATTTTATCTAAAAAGTAAAAATGCAATTGCAATTTGAAGCAGGTTCAAGCACATTATACAAAATGTAAACACTTTGCAAACCTTGAAAATACTACATTGAAATTAAGCATTTCAAGCACCCATACAAACCCCGAAAAAGGCCTCTAACACAAGCTGTTTTCTTTTTAATTATTATATAATAAAAAAAAAACCTTGCTAAGTGTACTGCGTTAAGCTGAGTCTTGTTATAGCACTTGTATATCATTGCTCTTTTGGTTGCTTCCATTCTCCTCATTTGTAAGTCGCTTTGGATAAAAGCATCTGCTAAATGCCTAAATATAAATGTGAGATGTGAGGGGGTGGGAGCACCAGCTCATTTGCATTTAAAGGGACAAAGACAAATAAAAGGGGCGTTTTGGCTCATACCCTAAAAGTGGCAACTTAAACAAGTTTAAAAATTATCTGTGGGGTATTTTGAGCTAAAACTTCACCTACTGTACACACTCTGGGGACATCAGAGACATATTTTGCATCTTGTAAAAAACGGCATGATAAGGTCCCCTTTTAGAGCTGTGAACTGGTTCATGTAAGCACTAACCTGGTAGTCGTTCTCTATGTCAATGACGATGCTGTCAACTGGCCCGCTCTCCATATAATCTCTGTAGCGCTGCTCCAACATCGTCGCCTCTTTACCACTCAAAACCTTCCACCGGCTGCGCTTCTTGGGCTTGGTTTCCCACACCACATCAGAACTGACCGACACACACAAATTTAATTCATTTGATCTATTTCAGTAAGCAAAATATGAAGAGTTTATTTGCAAAAACAGATTACTTAAATCGTGTTTTTTTTATGTTTTAGTGTATTAGTTATTTTTTAACCTAATCAAAATAACCCAACTGCAGTTTAACTGAGATTAACTGGAATGCTCAATGAAAAAAGCTGAGTAATCCGTTTTGGCAAATAAACTCTTCATATATTCTAAGTTGAAGTGGATGCTAATATAGCTAACTTTCTTGTTGTGAAAAGGCCTTAAACGTGCATAACACTTTTTTGACGTATGCCACCATGACCCCAGCAGTACCTGGTGATGCCAATGAAGGCCACTTCCTGGCTGTTGGTGTTGTTGACCAGTGAAATGCCCATGTTCTGTAACGAGATGCAGGTTTCCTGTTCAGCCAGCTCCATTTTCTCGTTATCGTAAATCTTCTTGAAGACTCGCAGCTCGGTGGTGAAAAGCACCACACGCTGGAGGCCTTCATAAAACGAGATAACAAACAATTTCCCCTCCTTGTTCACATCCAATAACTGGTCCTATAGAACAAAAAAAACACAGAGTCAAACGAGCATCACGTTGCACATCTTCAATGACGAGTGAGGTTTAGTTATCACATTTAACTGAATGCAATTTATCACAATTACATGTTGTGTTTTCAATCACCAGATCTGATTTTTATTTCTAACCTCTTCACTCTTGAGCTCTCCTTTGTATTTGGCCCATTTCCAGCTCAGTATCCTTGAGCCGGTGGGCTCGGCCCAGGTGTAGTACACCGCCTGACCTGGAGCCAGATCATCCATTTCTGCCTGAGAGCTGCTAGAATAAAACCAGCAGTTCAGACTTGCTAAAGAATATATAACATCCTCACAAAACATCCAACAACTGCAACAAACTTCAACCAATTCTGCACAACAATGCAGAAATTATAAGCATATAGTATTAACAAAATAATATCTGAGAATAATTTACACTTGATATAAAGCACAAGCAGTTAACTTCCCTTTAACAGCAGCCAAAGTCACAATAACTAAGTGTCCAATGAGAGAAAAAAGAACCTGTATCTCATCAGTTCCACTGAGACACAAGAGAATACAGTACATTTCATTTGTTAGGAAGTGGAAATGAAAGCAGCTGTAAGCACAGAATCAGGAAGCAAGTACAGTAGTTTTGTCCACAAGGTGCAAAACATCCTGCAAAATCATCACCGAGAAGAGAAAGATTCACTTCAGACGGCAACCTTAAGCTGTGGAAGGAAAATGAGTTAAAGACCATAATAACTGTACTCATGTTTTTCCCCAAAGTGTTTTGGAAGGGGTCTAGCAGCTCCCCTTCACCAAATCCCACGTTAGCTTGCAAGGAGAAGAAAGAAATACTGTTTCATGCATCTCAACCAACATCACTTTGTTTGTCAGTGTGAAAGTGTGTACCAGAGGGATTCAGTCTCTTCACAGACTGATAAAGAGAGATCCAATCTCTCATCCCGAAGCCAAGTAGAAGCTTTCCGCTTACTGGTGCTACAAAGAAAGAAGGATACAACAAAAATGCAACTAAATAAAACACTCTAGTAACATAAATACAAAAAAAAGCAGAGAAGAATTAAAAAAAGAAACATTTTGGTTTTCTAGCTGCTCCCATCTACTGCAAAAGCATTTTTAACTTGTTTGACAAATGCATAAAGAAAATGTATAAAGCATAATGCATAAAGCAAAATTTTGATTGGTTAACTATATAAAACTTATTTTTATATATATATATTTTAAAGAACAAATTAAATAAATGTTTACTTATTTGCCCATTTCTGAAGTGATTTATTTACATTTTTATTTTTGAATTAAAACACTTTGTGTTATTTTTAGAAGCAACATTCCTAATCTACTATAACAGTGAACATCAAGCTTAAAATAATATAGTGTGAGATTTATTATTTAATGACAATAATTATAATAATAATTATATTTTCCTATAATATTAAAGATATTTTGATATTAACTTTTTGTACTACTTGTTTAAATAACATTTTCAGTGGCCCAACCAAAAAAGTTAAATTAAAATTAAATTAAAGCAGGGGTTTACACTAACTTTTTTTGCACTTGTTGCACTGGTGCACCTAACTTTTTTTCACAAATGTTAGTTGCATCCAAATCTTTGACCGCATCGCATTTTACACCACAGTTTTACCAAGTTCACTTTTCTTTTTTTTTTTAAATCGCTGTCCATTTAGGCAATATTGACTTGTAGCCTAAATGATTAACTAACAATTTAACTATTTTTTCAGAAAAATTCATTATATTTTGCCTGATGCTTCAAAGACTATGACAAATCAATCAGTTTGAACCCCAAACTACCAACGATAACTATTTTGATACATCTAATTCAGAAGAATTTACAATCACAATGTCCAATTCCTCAATAAAAACTAAATCCTTGCAAGACATATAAATGTACCGTATATGGGGCCGTTCACTTATCGCGCCTAAAAACGGGTGGAAAACGCTAGGCGCGCCGCTTTTTCCTTCTTTCCAAAGCGCTCGGACAGTTGCGCTCCTGAGGCGCCTGCCTTTGCTAAGCAACCATGATGTGCTCTCTCCATGAAGATGCCGAAATTTCAGCAAAGGATAAATGGATTTGCAGCACTAAAAATCGCTCGCAGTAGCTCTGCTACAAAATTTATTTCAGAATGGCAATCCATATACAACTGTGGTCAGCTTCCTTCATCTTGGCTGAGTTTTCAACGTTGTTACGGAAAAGGATGAAGCTGATTGTTTAGTTTTTGTCACATGACCCGCGGTGCGCTTGCATTCTGAAAAGTTGAGATGTTTTTAACTCGATGCGGTGCGGACGCGCCTGGAAAAACGCGCGCGCCTACATTGGAAATAACGAACTTGCGCGCGCAAAAGACGCGATATGTGAACGGCCCCTAAGATCAACAAGGCCAAAGACCACAGCTGTTTCTCATTGTTTCTTTATAAAGTTTGATCTTAGATCACAGATCTCATGTGTCTGTCCTTCTCACCTCTGGTGGTAATGTAGCGTCTCATCTTTAGTGTGGTTGATGAGGAGGAATGGAGCGGCACCATCGTGGTAATCAGAGAAGCGGATCACGGCAGAATGTTCTGTCAGATTCACATCCACAATAATACCACCCAACTACAAACAACAGGAGACAAGAAGAGGATCAATCGAGGGAGAGTGTGCTTGCAGTCTGTGTAGGAAACATGAACTCACGGTTTTGTCCAGATGCAGCAGGAGGCAGTTCTCTGGCTGGTGGAAGAAAAATGCCCGTGGTGAGGATTGACTGCCCTCCACTTTGACTCGGAGTTTCTTTGAGTCTTTTTCTGGCCAGAATGGAACAGCAGCCTAAGAAACAGATGGATAAATCTCAGCATTCAGAGAAGGAACATTTCTCCTGGTCCAGTTGGGTTGAGTTTCCTGACCTGTCCGGGTCGGGCCTCTGTCCACTGATCCAGACCTTCCTCACAGACTCGGATTATGTGCTTGGTTCTGTTCACCAGCATGTAGAAGGGCAGGAACGTCACCAACCGCGTCAAACTGAAACTGGTTGCATCTATCTTCACTCCCACCTAACAGCAAACCGATCAACACTTAACAAATATTCAATTCAAGTGGCATTCGAAATCCTTTTTTAATTTTGTAATCAGACATATTGAATGCCAAAAAAAATTCAATAAAAGAGGATGGTACTTGATTTTATCCATCAGTAATTTGATTTGATGGGACTGTTAAAGTGTTCATCAATCTAATGTTGATTTATTATGATTTACTATTAGTATTCAGTATTATGTACTTTTATAGTTTTAATTCATATTTTTAATTGTATATTTTCAGTTTTCATTTTAATCTTAGTTTAGTTTTAATAATTCTGATGTGCTTTTGATATTTTAATTCGTTTTTGCATTTTGTAATTCCTATTTAGGTGTCATATGTTATTATTTCAGATTTAATTGCAGTAATTTTAAACTTAAACATTTCAACTTTTTTAATATCAAAATTGTAACATTTTATTTCAGTGTAATTTCAGTTAATGATGTTAGTGGTTTAGGTTTGTGTGTGTGTGTGTGTGTGTTTATATATATATATATATATATATATATATATACATATATATATATATATATATATATATATATATTATTATTATTATTATTATTATTATTATTATTATTATTATTATTATCAGTTTAATAAAAGTACATTTTAAAAGAAATAAACAATATAAAAGTAAAAAAAAAAAGAATATTGGATCTTTTAGCTCAAAGACATTGATTCCATTCCTACAGATCTCATAATGAATGTAGTAAATTTCACCCATTAAATTTTTTAAAAGTTGTCAATTTCCTCTATATACTTTCTTTGAGAAAAACGAACCAGAAATGAGATCACGAACAAGTACCAAGAAGGTAAGTCAATTCAATTTTGATTTTCTTTTGATTAAATGTATTAAAATCTGAAGGTTGTAATGAAAGAACGGTCACCATGTAATCCTTCTGCTTCCCTTTGCACTTGACATCACCATAACTCCCAACAGTGTCGATGGAGAAATCATCTGACAATTCACTCTCTGAAATCATCAAGCGAATCTGTAAACAACAAAGCCAGAATGAAAAGTTAGAAACTTGATCAATAAAACAGCTGAAAGTTTACAACATGCTTGATGTTCTTCCGAACCTTGTTGTTCTGCAGAAAGTTGCGTGGCTTGAAAGAGAACAGGAGGGGCATGTCGTAGTCCTTTGCATGTTTGCGATGAAGATCATCTGCCTTGTACTGCAGCAGTCTGCCCGTCTTATTCACCATCCAGTACGGGGAGTGGACGGCCACCACCAGCTGACCCTCCTCCTTCTTAACATGGACAGCGATGTCCAGATCCGGCTTGGCCTCCATCTCCTCGTCCACTCGCAGCGAGCGGAATTTGATGAAGCTGATCTCTTCACAGTCGCTGCACAGACTGTACTTGGACTCCCAGTCCTGCTGCATGTATCCCAGCAGCTTCAGCTCCAGAATGGAGAAATCCATGATCGCCGTGTGGATCTGGGAGGAGTGGCCTGCTTTCAGTTCAGAAGAGGGGACATCTCCATTGCCCTGTAAACAAAACAAATTTAATACCTGTTACATCCCTGAAAGTAGTGTTGTCAAAAGACCTTCGGTACCAAGTCGGTACAAAAAAAATGAAAATGTGGCGGTACCAGGTTTCTTTAAGTAGCGGTGGTACAGAGCACCCGGTCAACACGGTTCTTCACGCATACAGCGCTATAATTTCCGCGGACGGAATCTCAAAATCCAGTCATGAAAATAATACTTACATTTTAATATGGACAGTCACTGAATTTGTCAAAGTTAGCATAAATTAATCAAATCAAATCTCCATATGGACCAGTATCTGTAAATGTTAAGCTGCAAAAGTTGGTTGAAATATGAATCCTGCATGTTCTGCGCGTCTCTGTGTAAATGAATGAATGGCAGAGACATGTGGGTTTGTTTATTACATAGACTGAAGCATGACGCTTGCAGTAATGAGGACGTAAATACATAAACAACATCACCAGATTTGTTCTGAGTCAAGCATTTTACCGTTTCATTTGAGTAAAACCCGTGTCAAAATAAAAGTTCCCCCCATTTTTACATAAAGGCATTGTGCTAGAAATATTGTGATACTGCTACTACTGTTGAAAAAATGCATAAAACAATTTTTTTAAGAAATAATATGACACAATATTTCTTCCATGTTTTAATTTTACCAAAAAATTAAATGTTTAAATTTCATTAATTTAAAGACTAATTAAATTTGGGTGAAACTTGTTTACTGTTTCTCATAATTATATTACTTGTAGAAAAACTTTAAAACACAAGATAAATAGTTTTTTTTTTTTTTTTAGAATATTTTTGTGTTTTGCTTTGGTACTGAAATTGGTACTGAGAAGAACCGTGGATTTTCACTGGTATCGGTACCGAATACTGAAATTTTGGTACCATGACAACACTACCTGAAAATACGCAAAACAACATCATATTCTATAGAAACTCAAAGCAAACTTCGACTGGGGAGGAATTTACAACAGCAGCTATTTCATAATAAAGTCAGCAGAAAAATGCATCACCTGTCCAAAAATTACAGCTTTAAAAAAAATAAAACGAAATACTATCACAGTCTTTTTTATAGCTAGCCGTCACACTTGGAACTGACATCAAATTAACAGATTTTTTTTTTAATTTCATTACTTTAGTGTTTATATTTTAAATAATGTTGATGGAGATTTACATTTGTGAGTTAAAAGTGGCTTTCAAAATAACCATATAATTTACCATTTAAAAAATTATAATTTGCTAAATAATTGTTAAAATGACTGTTAAAGTGATTATAATTATTCAGGGTGCACTAACATTAAAATTTATGTTTAATACTCATTGAGCTGATGTTTTGATTCATGTTATGGCTGATAACCTATAAATCTACATGATTATAATTCTATATCATTTTGTATGAATCAATAAAAAAAATTAGAATACCTGCATCTGAAATGAAAATGCAATTTTACGAATATTTGTTAGATTTATTTTTTATAGCCTAAATGTCATGTTTTAATTAAAAGAATGTTTATAGAAAAGAGATCAAAGCACCCCAGATGTACATTGACAATTTTATTTAGTGCCTTTTAAAATATCTAAATAATTTAATTAAAGGGGCAGTGACATGGAATGTCAATGATTGTTTGTTTTTTACGTTCCTTGAGGTTAATTTATAAATGTTAACAAAGTTTTTTTGCACAAAAACAAATAATTATTTTCAGCCTTTTTAAGGGGCGTGTCCTTTAAGACTTCTCAGTAACTGGCCACTGCTATGCTTGGCTTATGTCATTACGTAGAAAATAGTATCAATGCCCCCTCGCTATTGTACGTGTGTTTTGACAACATTAACAAAATAAAAAAGTCATTTCCAGAAAACGCATTATTAAATCATGTACTTACGGATTGTGACGTAGCTATGGCTGTGCAAAAAATCTAATGCGATTTTCATGCGCATCTCATCAGTAAAGGCGCTCCTGTGATTAGTAGTATATCTCCAGCAGCATCAGGGTTTCCAGGTTTTCAAAACAAAGCCTGCCCAGCTACTTCTAAAAAAGGGTCCAAAAATAGTCCAAAACTAGCCAAAACGCATTTCTAGGGGGTTCCCTGATAAAAAATTGCATTATGGGGGATACCAAGTATGCGGTTGTTTTTAACGCCTGCGGGTTGAATGCATTGTATTTTAACGTCCGGAATGAAACGCGATTGGGCCAGTTTTAAAAAGCAATTGGCAAGTTTTGTTTTGAAAACCTGGCAACCCTGATCTGAACGCACGTGCTGGAAGTATACTACTAATCACAGGAGCGCCTTTACTGACGAGAAGCGCATGAAAATCGCAGTCGATTTTTTGCACAGCCCTAGACACAGCTGAAGTCAGATATAGTAGGCTATGATAACTCTAAAAGATAATAACTGCACCAGTTCAAACCACACATATCTGGCTCAGTGAAGAGGCACTTAAAGGTGTACCTTTATCTTGAAGGTGATGGGGTATGGCAGGAGGTTACGGAGGAGAACAGTGGGCCACAGGTGCAGAATGATGGGCTTGTCAAAATCCTCCTCAGTGCTGTGTGACATTAAAGCGTCTGGGACAGGAACCATGTTGACCTTCAGCATCTGGGCACTATCTCCATGATGATGGCAGGTTTTCACCACACACTCTCCAGGTTTCTGATTCACCTCAGTGTAAGTGAAACCCTCGGAGTGGTCGTACTGCT
The DNA here is from genome assembly GCF_023724105.1 of Carassius gibelio. Lineage (NCBI taxonomy): Eukaryota > Metazoa > Chordata > Actinopteri > Cypriniformes > Cyprinidae > Carassius > Carassius gibelio. The sequence goes on along the minus strand of NC_068403.1, from coordinate 24,012,519 downwards.
CCTCGCCTTCGGTTACAGGCTGCAGGCTCAGTTCAGCTCTGAGAAAGAATCAAACCAGAATCGAAAATGAAATTTATATTTAAGGGACATACTGTATGCAGGATGAAATAATGGATTCGGCTCAATACAAGCTATAATATAATTAATATTTTAGCTTTTAATGGGTATTTTTCATCCCAACTTTCACCCTTATATTTAAACACGCTTATCTGTCTCAAACTTAAAACTATAGCATAAATTAAATATTAATGAACAATGTTATTTTAAAAAATATATTAAATAATATTAAATGCTAAAATAACATTTAGGCATCACATTATAATATAGAGCATGAACAACTTATTTTGAGAATTGTTGTTTTTAAAGAAAAACCTAAGGTTAGATATGGCAGAATTAATATAAATGTTTAAATGGGGGAAATGAGCATGTATATGTGAATATCCAATATCGGCTAATTTGTATCCAATGAAAACCAATAAATTAAGGATAACCAATATGGTACTATTACAGTGGACATCCCTCATAATTATAAAACATAATAACTGTGACAAGCATTTATTATTCTAACTGGATTAAAGGTATATTCTCGAGAAAGAACTCTTAAAATGTTTGCTTTCTAAGTAAATTTATTTATTATACTCTAGACAAAAATACTGATTTAGAAGGAGTGTATGTTTGTGAAAGTATGCTGTAACAGACCTGTAGGAACCCAGAGGCACACAGAACTCCTCTGTAGGCAAAGAGATGCCCAGACACTCAGATCCCTCATAAACACGGAAAGCCACCGAAAAGTGATTGATGATCTAGAACATAAATACAAAACAATAGTTTCATCCACAACCAGTCTGTCAACAATAAATACAATAAAACAATAAAAGTGCAGTGTAAAAATGTGTGTAGGCTTAAAGGTACAATTTGTAAGATATTTGCAGTAAAATATCCAAAAACCACTAGGCTAGTGTTATATATTTTGTCTAGCAGATTACTAACAATATCTCTAATGTTTTCAACTACTTGTAAATCATGAGAAAATTCCCATTCTAAACAGTGACATGGGGCAGTGCAGTCGCCTGTCAATGATGTTAGTTCTTCTTCTTTTTAGTTTTATGGCAGATTACAACCATGGCTTATCAGGTGCATGCCGCCACCTACTGTATCGGAGTATGTAGCAGGGATATGAATCTAATGACATTAGTTACCATTTGTTACCGCCTTTACTGACGTAGAAACCACATGACAAAAGTGCGTGGACAAATGCGGAAGTAGCTTCGTGACAAACTTCAACTAGAAAGAGATGCCGATCTCGCTTGTGTTTTACTCGACAGGTGAGTTGTATTGATTCATATATTTACAGATAACATATGCTATTATAACGATCAACAAGGTTAGTATTATGGGGCATACACGCCAAACGCGGGTGATCGCGTCTGATCACGTCTTTGCATTGACTTTCTATGTAATCTACTCCACAAATTGTTGAACTCGCGTTAAAACCTTGATTTATGTTTCCATCTGATTTGATGGCCGTCAGCGGTTGAGTAGAAGACAACAAAGCCCATCATTCCACGCTCCTTCTTAGCGTCATCAAACCACGCGATTGTTATTGTTTTGATAGTGCGCCCTCTAGTGGCAGGTCCTACAACCTCTACCTTTAATGAGGAGTCTAAAGTGAAGGGTCTGCTGTATATGTGTGTGTTTGTGTGTGTGTGTGTGTGCATAGGTTTTAAATATATGCACCTGGAAAGGAGAGCGAATCTTGACATATTTGCTTCCCTCGACGGTGTAAATCTGACAGACAAAGAAGCGTGTGACACCAGAGTCATGGTGCATGACGCTGTACATGTCCCGTCCTGTTTTGATTAGTGGAATCACACTTGCAGTAGTGTGGCCAGCTGGAGCTGGAAAAGAGAAAAAAAGAAAAAAATAGCTTTTATCTTGCAATTTTGCAGAATCCAACTATAAAATGAATAAAATATGCTGTTTTAAATTAATTTCAAGTCATTTGAAAATAGATGCCTACGGTATGTTGTGCACACTCTGAAAAATAAACATTTGTTATTAGCATCTATGGTTCAACGAAGAACCTTTAACATTGATGGATTTTTTCCATTCCACAAAAGGTTTTTTATAGTGAACAAAGTTCTTTAGATTATCAAAAAGTAAAAAAAAAAAACAAAAAAAACAACAACACTGTTTCTTTTAAGACCTGTTCACTTTGGGAACCCAAAAATGGTTCTTCTATTGCATTACTGTGAAAACCACCTTTTGGAAAGATTATTTTTAAGAGTGTGCAAGTAATTTTGTGATTCATAAAGGTCAAGTATACAGTATAGGCCATGGATTTTTTATTAGGGATGTAATGATTCACCCAAGTCATGATTTGTTTAGATTCATGATTTTTTGTTTTTCAAAATGAGATTTAAGACAAATTATAAATGAAATGTGTTCATTTATTGCTGCACGTTTCTTTGTGAAATTGAAATAACACATAATATACTAATCTATATAACACTTGCATATTATTGCTCTTTTGTTGTCTATTGTCCTTACTTGCAAAATCGCTTTGGATAAAAGCTTCTGCTAAATGTAAATAACAAAAAGAAATTTAAATTTTAAAACAAGGCTTTGTCTGTGCTTTCCATTTAAAATGAGAGGCAACCACTGGATTTTAATCATGATCCAGACAAAGATGCTGCATACATACTGTACAACATACGCAGTTTTGAATCTAAATTAGATTGTATCATTTCGAATTTGAAGCCAAAACAAAAAGATCTGACTTCAGTTTTGTGAAACTGTATATAAAAACTATCTGCATGAAACAGAAACATCAGACGAGCTGAACGAGATGCAGATTCACTCTCTACCAGCAGGTGGAGCTTGCTTTCCTTGGTTTCTGCTGTAAACAAAGCAGTGCTGCATTTATGAACTTTAATATGCATTATACAGATGCAAGATAAAAAGAAAAATGACCATCTAAACTTTTCTAAATACAGTAAGTTCCCCTCATACATACATTCATATAAACTCCTTGCCCTAACTGAATCGCTATATGTTTAGCATCTAAACCAATTTGAATTGATACATATTTGATTTGATTTTCAACCGGCTCAGGGTTAATCGTTACATCCCTAGTGAGTCTTACTGGGCTGTATGTAGTTTTTGGCACTGAGGCTTGTCATGGCTGAGAACTGGTCACTGGACTCAGCAGTGAGGGTGTAGTCCATATTCAGGCTCTCTCCATGCTGGAGCTCCACCACTCGATTTTTGGACTCTTTACCGATGGGTCTAAACACTTCACTGTGCAACACTGATACTGGCAAACCCAAATTATTCTTCACCACAAACGGAGCCTGGTCTGTTTGAAAGCACTCAGCGGTCTGCTTCGTGGCCTCTGCAAAAGCCTGCAAACCAAACAGAAGAAACCACTCGTCTGTAACACCTGTCAGAGAATGACCCTTTTTAACCATCTCAACAACACATCTCAATCTCTTACCGTTCCTAGATTGCTGAGCATGTGGAGGCCACACTTGGAGAGGGTGACGTTGAGCTGGTCTTTACTGGTGAAGCTGATGACCGTTTTATAGTCAGGCACACTACCGTCCACCTCATCAGATACTCCAGAATATGATACTGGCTTCTTCTTCATCTGTAGACATTACATTATTTGTTTTTTGAACTCATGAAAAGTTCTGTCAATAACAGGTTAGGCATGAAATGAAAGACAACCTTCATTGCTAGAGTCCATGGTCTGAAGCCATCTTTTTCCTCATCGTCCAGCGGCTCCAAAAGTGGTTCCCATACACCCATCATCTCATTATAATAGTTCACCTACAGGAAACAAACAACTTGTTACAGGGTACAAAATCAAATTTGTTAATGTTACATTTCACAGTTTTTTCAGCATCTCATGGCATGAGTTCTTTTAAATTGGTGCACAGGTTAAAAGTTAAAGTTGCAAGACTAGCAAAGTAGTTAAAATTTTTCTGACACTATTAATAACAATAATTATTATTATATTTATTAGGCGGCCTATTATAATCCGTCTATCAAACTGCCCAGCCATTTCACTTCAGCACTGCATTTTACACACACACACACACACACACACACAAACACACACAAACACACACACCGCAAGCGCAAAATAGGATTAGAGCCTATATAGCCTTTTATTGCACTTTAACAAGTAATCTGAATGGCCTATATGTGCAATATTTTAAATGAGCCCTCACCAGCTGAGTTTAATGCCACATCTCATACTTGTTTCTGTTGCGGTGCGTTGGTCTCGTCATAAGGCGCTCAGTCCGGAGCGCTGTATGACTGATGCAGCAATTAATTTCACCTTCTTCCAAATATATTAACTTACCTGTTTTGAACACTTTATATATAACGTGTTCATTTATGTCCAATAATAGTGTTAAACTGTTGGACTTTAAATTAAATCTAGAATCGATTACTGTTGACTGATTTTGCAGAACATTTAGACTGAAAACTTCCGTGCGCAGATGCGGCAAATCTGTCACAGGACGCCTCGATATGACGCTGTCACAGGATACACGATTGCGTCCGGCCATATATGAACTAGCTGTTTTAAATACAGTATTTGTATATTCAACGTTAGTTTATCAGTATCTTTGAATTATATGTTTTGATTATTGGTGATTCCATAGGCTCTGTAAAACACCAAACAGTTATGTTATGACAAAAGCAAAGAGTCTCTCTCTTGCTCCACCCATGCACGATAATATTGTGTATTGTCTATCTCACGGTCTGAAGATATGACGATATTTCCCAAAACTAATGTACAGGCCTGGGGCGGTGTCAGTGCATTAACTGCATTAAAATATTTTAATTGCGTTTTTTTTAGAACTAATTAAGTTAACCCGTTAAAACAAACAGCCCTAATAATACTATTTAGTTAAATTACAGGCTTTGCAATTTGATAAATTACATTAAGCCATATCAAAACTCTGGTTTTATTTTGATTGATCATTGAGCCCTAGCCAGGAGTTCATGATTATTCATGTCATTCATAATGGATAATGGATTCAAATAATCATTCATAAGCAACTTTGGATAAGCATTTCTCAAATGCATAAATGTAAATCAATCATGATATCTCTCAGAATAGTTTTGGTATGTTAATGTACTATATATGACAAGTTAATATATTTGGTCTTTTTTTGCACTAGCACTGCTACACACAGCTGATGTAGAGCAAGCATGGACTTGCTACTGCCAATAGATACTCAGACTGCTGTAAGCATGTAAAATATGCTGCTGCACAAATATGCATACATAAATCCAGTAGCAGATCTAGACAGGTGGTTCTGGGGGAGGTGGAGGGTTTCAGAGGAACTCAAATAGACACAGCAGGACAAGTTTGCAGTCCAAACTGAGCTAGATTATTTAAATGCTGAGCTAGCAATCTCATCAGTTGCAGAATGCTAGCAATGAGCTAATGCTATGTAATAAATGAAGTGATTGCCAGCAGACTGCATATAAAGGGCATATCAGCCCGCACTATCTAAAGTTTCATGATCTTGATCCGTATACAATGCATTACAATATTCTCTTACCTCCAGGTCCAGGTGACAGTGCAGGTTAATGAGAGTACTCCAGTTTTTCACGTCTCCCTTGAACGAGGCTTTGGCCAGCAGCATGGGCACAGTACGATGGCCCACACCGGCCTCCAACGTCAGGCAGATGGACTGGATGTTCATTTTCAGAGACTCTCCATGAGGAACGAGTGGAATGACAGACCGGGTGACTTTCTCTTCTTCCTCCTCCAGGAACCAGAGCTTTAGGTCTCGCAGGTTGCGACGATCCCACAGATCCTGGGGCATAGGACTCTCCAGCTCCTCAGGGGTCTCGGCTGCAGGGCTCAGCGCTGACTGAATGGTGATAACTGTGTTTATGATGATGGGAGACACCTTAGGGAACAGGAAGAGAGTAGATTTTATCAATGATATTACACCCTTTTACTGACCCTCAGAATTTAAAGAGCCAGTAAGAGGAAAATTCTAAGCTTCCTATCACTGTTTATAAGTCCTGTACAACATGTTTAAATCCCTCCGAGGTTAAAAAACATTGTCATTTTGTCAAAATATCATTTTAAAATTACCTCAATTCTCAGAGATCCCCAAACGGTTCGCGCAAAGCTGTTCAAAAGATTCAGTTTCCTTAAACCCCACCTTTCGGTAGCATACTGTGTTCTGATTGGTCAACTAACATAGTCAGTTTTGATTGGTTGTTCCGCACACAACTTCATGGTAAACAATGCGTTAGCATCTTTTTGGGGTGAATTATGTCTTATTCCTTTCACCGCGAAGCAAACAGTAAAATAAAAAACTTGAACAGTCTCGCTGCTTTTTCTTCTGTGTGGGTGTATTCAAGCCGCGCTTCAGTTTGAATCTGAATAGTGCGTTCAGCGCGGGGGCGTGGTCACATTAGATATAATGAAGGGAGACGTGAAAAACGGACAACAGCATTGCGTTGTTTTCAATTGGATTACTTTATCACAGAATATCTGTTTTCTGCAGCACTTGTTTAGTTTTAAAGAAGACATGTCAAGCTTTCTATAGATATCTCTCTCATGTCTCTTCGTTGAGTATTCACGGAGTTACACTTCATTTTAATGACGTGTTTGTACTGACGATCAGCGCAGACAGGCTGCAGACAGCACACATACTGATAAGACGCTCGGGAGAAAACAAACACATAACTTCATAAACATATTTCGCGTTGTGATTCGGAAATGCTTGTTGGTCCAAATAAAGTTGGAAATGAACCCCTCATGTATGGCCAAACGCTTTGAAAATCCCGCCTTGAACTCACCGAGATTAGAAAAGTCATCAGTGAAATGTTGTGAACACAACAAAAGCCATTGATTCTTCTGATCTTCCATCTTTGGCAGTGAAAATAAAACAAACGGTCTCCTCGACATGATGCTCTCACACCAATCAGAGCGTCTGTGAGGGGGTGGGGCAGGTCAGAGTTTTGTTTCTCTCAAGACGGTAGGCGGAGATTATTATGCAAAGTGTTCCTAGTGACGTACATAGAGATGGGTAAAAGATTTGAAATCTATTAACGACTCGTTTCAGCGATTCAGAGTCGACTCCTTACTTTAGAAGCCAATAACTTTATAAATCGTGTACTTTTCGGTTTAATTATCATACACTGTAATACAGGTAATTTTTGATTTCCCATCTGTGTGGCTCTTTAAAAAAAAAAACAGGTTTGTTGCTATTCCTTTAAAGGGTTAGTTCACCCAAAAATGTGATTTCTGTCTTTAATTACTCACTCTCATGTCGTTACAAACCCGTAAGACCTTCGTTCGTCTTCAGAGCACAAACTAAGATATTTTTGATGGAATCTGAGAGCTTTCTGATCCTCCATAGACAGCAAGGATATTACAAAAATATCAAGGACAATTATGTTATAATTTTTTCTTTGTACCCAAAAAGTATTCTCGTAGCTTCAAATCACTGTTGAACCTCTGATGTCACATGGATTATTTTAACAAAGTCCTTGCTGCATTTCTGGACATTGATCGCGTAAGGACCCTTGCTGTCTATGCAGGGTCAGAGAGCTCTCAGATTCCTTTAAAATATCTTAATTTACAATCTGAAGATGAATGAAGGTCTTACAGGTTTTGAACGAAATGAGGGTGAGTAATTAACCCTCTGAAGTCGATTAACGGTTATACGCGTTAGGAGCCATTTTCTCCTGATAACCCCTAAAAGAACCTAAATTACACTTTCAGTTTTGATCGTACAGATAAGAGCAATACATCAATCGAATCTGTAACGGGGTCTACTTTTTTTTGTATACAGACATAACAACAACAAAACTTTGTGCATTTATAAAATAAAGATAACAAACAAGGTGTGCTGTCTGCAACCTTTGTCTGCGCTGATCTTCATTTACAAACACGTCATTAAAATGAACTGTAACTCAGTGAATACTCAATGAAGAGACATGAGAGAGATATCTATAGAAAGCCTGACATGTCTACTTTAAACTAAACAAGTGTTGCCGAAAACAAATATTCTGTGATAAATTAATCCATATGAAAACAATGCGATGTCCGTTTTTCACGTCTCCCTTCATTATCTTCTAATGTGACCACGCCCCCGCACTGAACGCGCTATTCAGATTCGAATGTTTCAAACTGAAGCGCACGGATTGAAGACGCCCACACAACTGAAGACAACACAGCGAGACTGTTCAAGTTTTTCAATTTTACTGTTTGCTTCCTGATGAGAGGAATAAAACAATTCACCCCAAAAATATGTGATGTGGATTACCTCAGGATTGGAGATTTCCTCAGAAAAAAAGAATGAAGCACTTTATTCAGCGGAGATCATAAACACGAGTAAGTCTCTTTTTATTTATTTATATACTTGTACTAGTTTTTTTACATAACGTGTAAACATTTTACTAGTTAGACTTTTTCCAAAGACTTTTTCCAAACTATAATTCCTGACTAAATGTATAATCAAGTGAAATATTATTAAGTTTCAATAACAATATACAATACAAAAGCTTGATGTAAATAATATAAATATAACAAATGTAACACAATGCTGTTCTTTCAATTTATCCCCCCCCCTAAAAAACCTGTAAAAAATATTCTCTGCTCTTTTCAACATTAGTAATAATAATAATAATAATAATAATAATAATAATAATAATAATGATGATAATTATTTTTTGTAGAAAATAAGATCGTTAAAAGGATTTCTGAAGGATTGTGTGACTGGATGCAAAAAAATTAGTTTGAAAGTCAGCTTTGTTTGTTCCTAATAAACTGTTTAACTGCACTCCCAAGTGGATATTGAATTATGCTGTGGGATAATTAAATATATTCTAAATAAACTACAAACATAAAATTATATAGATTTATTTTGTCCTCACATTCTTTCTTGAAACTCTTCTCCCTCAGTGGCACAGCTGACTAAATGGCTCATTATGCGGCTCATTATGCAGCTCATTATGCAGGGCTTTGTCTTCTCAGGTGTAAATCACAATGATATTCATGATAGTTGACACCTACTCACATATGACTTTTACCAACAAAAAGTGTCTTAAAAAATTTAAATCAATATATTGGTTTCTGTGAATGAGTAAACAAGATGATTTTCACATAATTTAGAAAGAAAAATTCCAGGCTTCAAGCTCCAGGTCTCAAAATCCCGGGAACCAATGTTCTGTATGTGTTTTTTTTGCCTTATTCAAGTGATTTAACATTTTTAGTTTTTCACTAACCATGCATAACATTTTTTTTTCTCAAAAACACAATCATGTACATGCATGCATTTCACATATTATTATAGCCCAGTTTGTGCTGATTACAGTGAGATTAGCGTTAGCCATTTAGATGTGTATAAGCAAGTGAAAAAAGCACAAATGTCAGGGCATGACAAAACTTCTCCAGGCCCCAAAAATACCCTTAGACTCGAGAGGGTTAATGACAGAATTTTCATTTTTGGGTGAACTATCCCTTTAAGTCTCTACGAATTCAAAATATGAAATTATCACAATTTCAGATGTTTAGCCTCACCTTGAGCGTGAGCGAGCTGATGGACAGATTGATGGCCTGAGGCTCGGTAGGCGACTGGTTGCTTTGGAAGTACACCTGACAGGGTTGAAGCACCGTCGTCACATTGTGCTCCCGCTTCTCTCGCAGGAGAGGACATGCCACCACCTTCAGGTCTGAAATGGCAGCAGTCATTGACTGACCGCTGGGCTCGTTCTTCATCACCAGCTCACACTGCGTCGTCATAACGAGAGCCGGAGCTTCAGCACGTGTAAGGTCGGCCACGAAAACGATCTCAGGATTCTTTACCACAATGTTCATCTCAGTTTTGGCAACCACTGGCACAGCAACCGCTAGCAAAGGAAAGACACAATTGATTCACCATTGATCGAATTTTCTATCATTTATAACACAATGCTTCCCTGCCATTGACATTTTCCAGCATTTCATGTTTTCACTATTATGCCGTATGGGGGCACTATTATTTGTCTTTCACATCTCGAATTATAATCACCGGTTCAAAGCGTTGTTTTTATCAAGTATTGTTAAAAAGATTGTATGAAGCTAGACCAACATGTTTGCTTTGTTGTTTTTTTCTGATCTTTTGTTTGAAATATTGTCTGTTCAAATATTCAAACAACAAAATAATCAAAATTGCTAAATTTGACATCTTTAGTCTAATAATCTTGAAGAAGATCTGTCTTTATCAAGGTAGTAATGAAGTGCGGTCACTAACCTGGGTCTTTAGATGAACTAACAGGTTTGTTGTTTTTAGGGGGACCAGAGAAGCCATCTGCCAAAGCTTTAAGAAAGACATCAGCTACTGTGAGCAGGAACTCCATGCTGGCACACAGATAGAGGTCCTGAACCAGGGTGTCCAGCACGGTGCCGTCCCGGCCTTGTCTATAACTGACGTCTACCATCACATCCCCTTCCCTGGCCTGACGCATCGCCATCATCCTAAACCAGCATTAAATTAGGGTTAACAGTTAATGACATTTAGTGACTGAATAACTAACTTTGTTTACCATAAGGAAGCAAATAAGAATTTTTTATAGTCAATTAATCAGCTGGATCTTTCTTTGATTAATCAGTTTATTGAATATCAAATATGTACTTTGTGCAAAAAAGTTTTAAGATACAAATGTTACAATATTAATGATTTCAGATAAAGATGTTCTTCATGCACAGAGCGAAATAACTGATGATTTTTGATTTATCGATTAGTTGTTAAAGCTATGTACTGTAGGAAAAACGACTCTAATGTCAGTTGTACAGGGCAGGAAGGAAATTTGTACACATTAAACATGAATTAAAACAAACTGGAGTGTGTCGAGTTTTACCTGGATGTGATCATTTTCACCCTCTGTCTCTTGTCATCCAGCAGACAGTTTGTAAGTTTGAGGGAGGCTTTCATGGAGCTGTCAGAGAACATGTGCACAGCGGTGGAGATGGTGCCCAGTGTGAACTCTGCCAACTTCAAACTCTCATCACGGGAGTCTGATAACTGGATCTGTACACAAACAGATTGCTAAAACTGAACCAGAATGCTACAAATGTAAACCTGGTTTCACATGTAATCATTACACTCTGATCTACACTAAACTGAGTGTATTATGTCACCTCGTTGTTTGGGCTGTACAGGACCAGTGTCATGGAGTCAAACTTGAAGTCCAGTTTCAGAGTGTTCTTTAGTTTGCCTGTTTTCTGGCCCTCCACCACTGCTGCGGTCACAACAGTGTTCCCTACAACACACACACACACACACACAAATACTGTTTATGCACAAAAAACCCAAAAACATTTTAGTTGTTTATTAATTTTTTTAACCAGATGTACTCCAAGACATCCAAATCCTGAATTGGGAAATGTGTTTATATTAATAAAATATATGAGTAATTTGTGCTAATTATTACAAAAAAGGTCTTAAAATTATGCAACTTCTGACTAATATTTTAAATCATTCACAATTATTGTATACATTTTAGAGAGTGATGATTTTTTTGTAAATGCATTTACATATTATATTACAGATTGAATCTTTGGTTAAAATGTAAAATAATAACAAACATTTTAAATGATACATTATACAGTATATACATATTTTATGTACATACATCTCATGATAATGAGCAAACAATGTTATACAGTGTTTTTTTTTTTAAATAAACATGCAAAATAAGGTTAAAATTCGGTGAAATTTTAATGTGTAAGGCTTAATTGTACAGTATATCGAAAGTAAGGCTATCATTAAAACCATTATTAGATTGAATTGTATTTTAAAATGTCATTAAATATTATTTTACATAATGTCATAGCAACTTCATATTTATAACAAAAAAGATTATTTACATCAGTTTATGTAGAATGATGCTAAATTCATGCTTAAACAGCAGGATATCCAAAGACACACAGAAAGTACACAAAAAGCATGCTTGATGCATTAATAATCAATAGAACTTCATTTTTGAATCTGTATTTGTGTGTAATTTATACCTCCAGAACTCTGAGAATCCTTGGTAGAAGTCATGTCTCCTTTATCAGAGCTGGATGGAGCTGGAGGAGCTTCAGAAGTCTCAGACAGATTCTCACTTAGAGTCTTCAGCACTATAGTTAGGTCCTCCTGACTCAAGATTAGCTGCAAAAAATGCACATTAATGTTATCTCCTACACCTGAAGTCTGACATAGAAACAAACACAAATATGCACTTACACTCATGGGTTTGAGGTGTGCATTAATCTGGATGTCAGGTATGCTGTGATACCAGGTGGCAGAAAGATTGCGTTTGATTGACAGGTCCATGTTGACTGGTTTGAGTAACTGAATCTCACTCCTAAACTGTCCATCAGTAAATGTGGTCCTGGGATAATAAAGACATATTATAAACATCAATTAATCAATGAATCACATTAAATTAATAAATTCATCAATTCAAACAAGTAAATTTATGCAAAAATGCTGAACTAACCTGTACATTTTAAGATCGCTCAGTGCCACAGCCATGATGTCCATGACAGGGGGGATCTTGGTGTGAGTTGGCGAGGAGACAATTTCAAAGTGGTTCTTTACAGTCACTAAACCCAGATCTGCCACAATGACATTTTGGGAAACAGAGGACTGTGGGAGGAAAACAACCGGAGCTTTGATGTCTACATCCAGGGAGATACGTGTACTTCTCTCTGCCAGCTCCAAAACCCCTGTGGCTGCTTTCTCTGCTGCCTGGGCTGTCACCTCTGCCAATGCATTTTTAGCCTCTTGGAAATTATTAATAAATGCCTGAGGAGCAAAAATAAAGAGAGGAAGAGAGACGAGAGAGACCATTAGTAAAAAGACAAATATAAAAGCAAACAGAGGAAAAGGAAGTCACATGATCATTTCCAAATTTGCTGTGATACTTAAGTGTAGGTAACACAATATATACTGAAAAACAGGTGAAATAAAATAAAATAAAATAAATAAAAACAACTATGCAGCAATTTGTTTTTGTAATTTTGTAAAAAAAAAAAAAAAAACTGTAGGTGACCCCCAAGGTTCAGTTCTAGGACCTCTCCTCTTTTGTAATATATATAGTATTTACAGGTGCAACAAAATAAAAATGATAACTATTAGTATAAGTATTATTGCACTTTTTCAACAACTGTAACTTCCTTTGTATAGGAAAAATTGTAGATGCAATTGTAAATGAGAAATTAATACTTACCAGGATTGAGGACACAAACTTGTTGAGGAAGATAACCTGAATGCAGCCCACAGTCAAAGTTACACTAGTGTCCACAATGTGCATGTCTGTGTAGGCGTCGCCCTCTGTTGCATCCACATGGTTCACCATGCGGAAATCAAACACCTCCTTATCCGCGATGGACACTGCCTATATAATCATCATTCCATCATTAGTTTAAATCAATTCCATCTCACATTCTCACTTTTAATTCATGATACGAAAAAAAAAAAATCCAAATTTTATTTTAGCTCAGTAAGTTGATATTAATATGAGTTTTTTTTTACCATAATTCTTGCATAAATTTGTGAGCATAAAGTTTTTTTAATCAACCTCTTTAATGTCACAATTTTACTTTATATACATATACATTTTTTAAAGAAATGTATAATGTAAAAAACAATACTGTTACTTGAACCCAATTAAACATAAACTGTTAAACATGAAAGTGTTTGTTTTGTGGTTAAAACACTATTAATGTTTTTAATTCTAACACTATAATAACTATTTATCTAAAATAATATAAAAATGAGTGCTAGTTGTCTACTGTGCCAATTTAGCTCCCGTTCTATGATCTATTAATCCTTGAAAATACAGCACATTTACCTTTTTATATAGTGCCTCTTTGTCACAATCCAGAATTACAATGTTCTTCAGGTTAGCCAGAATCTCTACAGACTTCTTCTTCATCTGAACTTCAGAAACAAGCCCTGGTATAAAAGAGAACATGAAGTACTGAGACATATCCTAACTTTACTGTGTTTATGTGCATTTACAGAACTGTGTGTTACCCTCGATGCTGATCTCAGAGATTCTGGCTTTCTCTCCTCTTATGAAGACCTTGAGGCAGCTGAGGTCTGCTCGGATGTGCAAATTCACCACATCCTCAAACTTTGACTTCTTATTGGCTGAAGAGCAAGCCAATTATATGAGATTAAAATTATACCATGACAGATCAAAAGATGAACCACAGAAAAAGAACTTTCTTACAAGATTTCTTGGTAACAGCAGAATCCTCTATATTTGCCTCCTCTTCTTCCTCCTCTTCCTCCTTGGGTAGGACGGGCTGCTCCTCTTGTGCCTCTTTCTTCAGTGGTGGAAGAAGGTTATTTAGGAAATTTATGGAGTTGAGGAGTGCCTCGGTGTGCAGGTGCACATCCAGTGAGGAGAAATTCACCTGGTGCAAAGAGCATAGTTTAAGAACTTTTAGAGTGCGGTTTATAAGCTTTGTGATCTGTGTGCCTCACATCAGCTGTAGAGAAATTCAGAGCTCTGATCTGTGAAGAAGCTCACCTTGATTAGTTGCTCTGTATTTTTATACACAGCTTTAAAATCTGGTGCATTTTTGTCCGCCTGAAAAAGAATAGAGTATTATTTAACAGCGCTTATACATTTACCTGGACCCAAAGAAGGATGACACGTGAACGCACTCAAGCAAATTTACCTTGATATATTCCAAAGTAAGCAGATCTTCCTCAGTATTATCCAGAGTGGTGATAAGGTGAACGTTCTTGTCCTCAGAATCTTCACAAAAATACACAAAGAGCTTATAACTTGCTTGTTTAAATACAGAAATCATTCTAACATGCTGATCTGACCCTCAAGAAATGTTTTTATTACTGCCATTTAGGGCTCCACGATATTGGAAAAAAATGACATTGCGATATTTTATTTTTCTGCTATATATATTGCGATATGAAATCTAATCAAAATTTTTCTTACAAACAAAAATGGGGTGAGCACACTTACATTCTCATTTTAAATTATTTAAACATCGACACCATCGTGTCAATTGATTAATATGCGCGAGGGAGAGAGAGCAAGACATCGCTCGTGTTTTAATTGTCTTAAAGTGTGTGTTTGCTAACGCACGTGAGCTCTCTTACGCTCTCTTGTTCTCTATCTCTCGCGCTCTCTCCCTCTCTCTCGTGCTCTCTCGCGCTCTCTCCCTCTCTCTCGTGCTCTCTCGCTCTCTCTCGTGCTCTCTCGCGCTCTCTCGCAATCTCTCACTCTCTCTCGCTCTCTCTCGCTCTCTCTCACAATCTCTCTCTCTCTCTTGCGATCGCTCTCTCTCTCGCGCGCGCTCCGCAAATCATATTCGTCAAGGGCCGGGGAGCAGCCGGTCCGTACAGTTAATGAATAGGATAATGGATCAACTACGACAGCCTACATCGCACATCCTGCGATGTGACTATCGTGGATTTGTACAATGCGATATCGATGCTTAAACGACACATCATACAGCCCTACTGCAAATGTTGAAAATTGTTGTGCTCTGCTTAATATTTTGTGGAAACCAAGAAACTTTTTTTCCAGGACTCTTGACAGCTTTTATTTGAAATAGAAATCTTTTTTAACATAATAATTGTCTTTACTGTTTTTTTATAAATTTAATGCATCCTTGCTCAATAAAAGTAGCGCAATGTAGTGTGTGCAATGCACTTACCCAAGTACTCTGAACACTCGAGGCAGATCTCACGCAGGAAGGTGTACGATGACATATCAAAGGTACGAAGTTTGAGTTCTGTCCCTAATCCATCAATGGACAGATGCATGACGCTCACTTCCTGTCTGCCTGACAAGCGACACAGCTGAATGGAAAGCTAGAGGAGAACAAAGGAGGGAAAAATGTCACTTCGACTTAAGAAGCCTTGAAATGTTAATGCACATTTATCTGTTATCATCTCTATAAGGACAGAAAGGTAAAGTTGAAATATAACTTATACAGTTTAAATCTAATAAAGAGCATAATCAGACCTTGTTGATCTGGAATTCCAAGAATAACTCGGTCATGTTCTTCTTGGGGTCTTTGAGCACCATGCCCAGACGCTTATCAGAGGCTGAACCCTGCAGAGAGTCGGACGAGGCCTCAAAGAACGGCAGATCCTCAATCGGTGAACTAGGGGCATCGAAGAACAACTCCTCCTCTATAAAAAAAATTCAAGGCAGCATTTTATTGTCATGATATTTGATTTCTAGAGTAGATCTCTATGTTTTATCACTGATGTTCAGAGAAGACGTGGCACTCGTCATGCAAACGTAACACTGTTTGTGTGAAGGTGCATCTGACCTGAGCCGTATATGATGGATGCACGCAGGTCATCTATGGCTGGTCTTCGAGGGGTGAGCTGAGGTGTGTTCACTCGTTTGTAGGCCTAATGTAAAAAAACAAAAATCACACAGCTGCAAGAAAAAAAACTATTCTCAACAACATTGGTGGATAAGAGCAAGCAAAATAGAAATATGTCCAAATAAATCAGATCTAAATTTATCTGAATCAAATCTGCTTGTGAATTGATTTGGGAATTTCTAATAGATGACCAAATTAATTTAAGTAAAAAATAAAAATAAATAAAAAAGTTATGAGAATATTAAATAAAATAAACAATTATTAGCTTTAATATTTGAACTTATGGGTATGAGATGATAACTGTGACTCCATATCAGACAGAGTTGTTATAGTTAACTAAAACAACTACAAATAAATTTCATTATTTAAAATGAAGCTGGAAAAAATTAAGCATAAATATAAAAATAATAATAATAAATAAAAAACTAAAAAAAAAAAAACTTAAAATGAGTTGGAGTTGAAGTGAAATTACTAAAACTAATATTTAAATACATTTAAATTAAAGCTAAACAGAAAAGTAGAATTTTAAATGAAAAAATCTAATTATAAAAATAAATTACTAAACCAGAAAATATTAATAATAAATATATTAAATAATAATAAATAATATCATATATTATAAATTACACTAAATTACAATGAAAGAAGCTTCAGTTTTAGTTTTTGACATTTTCAAAGTCTACTGTTGTTTACTGCATAATACATTATTTTATTTCAGCAACATAATTTAATCTCAATAATTCGTACCCATTATTTTCTGCATTACATTTTATTATTTTAAGTTGAACAATTAAGAACCAAAAGGTCAGTTTGTCGAGTGACAATGACAATCTTATCTATATTTGTCTAGGAAGACACACCCATAAGCGTTCTTCTAATTACCTTGGGTGTAACTTGTGGCGCTCGAGTCTGTGTGGCCGGGCGACTCTCAGGAAGAGGAATGCTGCTGAGCAATGCCAGGACACCACGCACTTTATCATCAGAGATTCGCAGAGACAGCAGAGGGAGCTCACCGGAAATCTTAAACCTGAATTAAAAACATTAGATACAAATGTTTTAATGCCTAATGTGTGCGGCACAAGACAGTTCAATCCCACGCACACCAGACAGGGAATATTCTGCTTACTTGGGCATCCGTGAGTCCGTCACCACCATGGCTCTGCTGAAGACCACCTTCAGGTCCACAGGCTCCAGGATGTGAAACGCAGACTGTCTCAGAGGACGAGCCCGCTTCCAGTCACCACCTGATAACACACACAGCGCATGTAAATCCCTGTGAAGTCTGCATCATATCAAGCACTGTGCAAGTCTGCGCACCTGCTTTGGTGTAGAGGAACTGTAAGCTGCTGAGCTGGACATCGAAGCTGTCGTAAGCTCGAGACATGATGTCCTCTATAGTGCTGCTGCTCGCAGACAGCTGAGGCAGGTGGGCTCTGCTCTGACTGGACATCTACACACAACAAACACACACTTTAAGACAATTACGTAAACACTGTCATCCCCACACTGGTAATGCCCTTTTTAGAATATAAGGCAACCATATCATTTCATGTATATTTATATACATGCATTTAATGTGATATTATATTAAGACACCAAAATAAATGTTCACAAAACCATATGTAGATACACTATTCTCTTATTAAAAGCCATTGATGTCAATAGATGCGGTCAATAATTTCATGATTTGTGACAAAAATTATCAAAGACCCATACACAAGTTAACTCTGACAGTCCTAGAAAAAATAAATTTTTATTGATTTTATTTTTTGTGGACCACTTTATCACCTCATGGGGGGGTGGGTGCTGATTTTTTGCCGGCTTTGAAAACAAAGTTTTGGCAGCTTGCTGGATTTTTTTTATCTTCACTTTATCTTGATTCAAAAACAAGTATGACCCATCAGGGAAAAAAAAACTCCCAAGAAATCTTTCTGTTTGTTGTTTTGCCTGATATACATTATTGGAAGCACTTCACTGAAACCTAGCTTATTAAAACTCCTACGTCAAGTATGATTTAAAAGAATAAAGAACCATGTGCACTGACAGTGGCTTGTTTTTACCTGGAAATGACCTAAATCCAGAATAGCAAGGTTGTGTTTGGGGTCATAGAAGCCATTTTCTGGTACAATGACATAGGAAGCCATGAGGTTTATCTTCAGATCCAGAACCTTCTGAGTCTCAATGATGTACATGAGTCCTGTGGACAATGAACAATACTGTTTTAGTACAAGCTACTATTTTATAACCACAGATTATAAAAGGTGCATGTAAATCTGGAGTTATGAGAGCTTGTTTGGCTGATCCACACTGCACCACTGAATCTGGAAATGAAAGCAAGTAGTAAAGCCTTGTGGATCGGCACACACCTGTGGAGGTCTTGTCTCTGAACTGCTCCAGCTTCATGAGGGTGGCATTGGTCAGTTCATCCAGCTGCAGGTCTTTCGGAGGCATGAAGAAAGCGGACATACTGTTCACTGTCATCTACAAAAAGAACAAGCAACACTTAATATACACCATCCATTATCACATTTGTGTTGGAACTGCAGGGGGCTTGTGACTATTAATTATTCACATAATACAAAGGTAAAACGAAAACAATAAAATAGATAAAGTGGTCTGCACATGGCTTAACTTGATTATAAAACCCCTCTAATGCACGGTGTGTGTTCATTTACATGCGAGCAGCTCCAGATTCAGTGGATTTACAGTAAATGCTGCTCTGCACAAACAACATCTCTGCTTCTGCTGTAAGTTTGAGTCTCTGATAGCCTGCATATGTGAACGCAACAAGGGCCAGGACCCATTTTACCAGATTTGTCACAAGAAGCGTTTCTAAACCTGTAATCATAAAGACAATTAAAGAGACTTTCCGGCAGTTTCCCCCCCAAAATAAAACATTAAGAATTTAACATTTGAAGTGAGTGTTTATTAGTGTTTTAACTTGCAGAATGAAATAAAATGACTATAGTATCAAAAAAATGTTTAGCTATAAAGAACAATTGTATTATTACAGAGTTATACTGTATGTATATTTCTGTCTTTTTCAGTTCTTTTGTTGTCGTTTGCTTGTTTGTTTATAATTAAGGTAATAATAATAAATAATTCAACTTTTCCGATATTTCTAAAATTCTACTGGCATCAGACTGTGGCAGATTAAATATTACTACTGCTGCTGAACTATGTAGACAAAAAAATAAAGACATTTTCAAATTAAGATTAAGCGTTTATCAAAAAGCAGTTCGAATTGCTATGGCCATATATGACACTATGTATGACGATATTCACAATATCATTTTGTGACCAACTTGTGCAGTCCTATACTGTAAAAATACTTAAGTGAAATTAAATATTTCTGTTTTTAGTGTTCCTGTAGCTCAAGTGGTAGAGCATTGCATTACCAAGCGCAAGGTTGGGGGTAGGGTGACCACCCGCCCCGCATAGCGCGTGCGCGCACAGCGTTTGAAGCCCAATTCATGCGTCCCACAAATTGAGACTGTGTCACACATAATCAATGCTTGCTCAAAAAAAGTTGGTCGCTCTATATCCTCGAGCCCCAAACGAACATTACTTGACAGTTCAGCACGCTACTGTTGCCACACCCTCCCCTAAGTTTAACTGCTAACTAGGTTGTTGTCAACTTTTTCTTTGTTGTCATGACAGCACAAACACATGCATACCAGACACACTGGGAAGGAACTTTTAGATGCACGCTTTCCAATTCAAAAAATGGAGAAAGTGAGGCACCGCCATCATCAATTAAAAAAAGAGAAGGTGTGTCCTGTTTCAAATTGGGTTTTTTTTCATGCGCCTACCTTTACTAACATGCAAGTTCACCATCATTTCTCCCCCTTCTCGTTCCGTGAACCTCTGGAGTTGTGAGTTTAGACTTTTTTTTTTTAACTGTTCCTGTGGTGTTGACCACCTACAATTCATTTTAATCCTATAATTTTATATTATAATTTATTTAAATTGAATAAGTTGTAATGAAAAATAAATTAAATAGCTAAAGTAAATCGTAAGTGGAAGTGCATCTGTCAATTCTGTCATGAGCATACATCAGCAATTACACATGTTTAGGGGAATAGGGCATTATTAATATATCATGTAAGGTGGGATGTGCTAGAAATAGGTAAACCACTATCAGTGAGTCTGCCCATGGGGTGGGGACACCGCCGCGCAAGGCAGTGTCCCACATTGTCCCTCAGAAACATACCCCTTGCCCCCCTTTGGGCTTATTAGCAGGTAGTCACCCTAGTTGGGGGTTCGAATCCCAGGGAACACATGTTAGGAGAAAATTGTTAACCTGAATGCAATGTAAGTGGCTTTGGATAAAAGCGTCTGCTAAATGCATACATTTTATTTGTTATTTTATTTAATTTTACATGCATGTCATGTGACCATTAACCAACAGCAGCGTGCATCGTGTGTTGTTAAATTATTGAGATATTAACTTAATCTCAAGAAAGGGGTTCAAAAGCGTCAAGGAGGCATGCTCCCTCACACTCACAGCATCATAGATGATCTCTAGCGGCTGGGACTCGATGCGGAGTCTCTGGTCCGCACTGGCGTCCAGTGGGTTCGTCTCAAACATGAGGTTCAGTAGAGTCGTATCTTTCATCCCCTCCACACGACGTGGAGACAGCAGGATGGGGGCCGACTTTCCTCGTGGGAGACCCGACACTTCAAACGATGACAGTAGAGCAGAGATCCTGGCGAGTAAAACATTACGTCACACAACCGCATGCTCTGGGTTACAAGAGCTCTGACTAACAAAAAGGAAGTGTGTGTGGCAAGACGTTCTGGAGGGTTAAAAAAGCCAAATGTGCAACTTGTATATCTTGTGCACATCATGTGAAAGTTACAGCAAGATTTCTTCCAGTGCAACGTCTTGCCCAATCCACTGTCATTTTGAGTGCATTACAGTAAATTATTTTTGACCTTGTTTCACAATTAAGGAACAAGTTAAATGTATGTGACACTAAGTCGAATCGAACACAGAAAATTCCTTCAAGTTAAATAAATAATAGTGGCTGAGATGAGTGGACTTGAGAAGAGAAAGGCAGTACTTTATAGCTTGGGCCGCAGGTCTTTGAGTCAGCATGGCTTTCAGATCAATGACAGACAGTTTGATGATCTCCGGCTTCTCTCGGCTCTCTTTGATCGACAGAGACAGGTGATTAAGCTGGAAATTTATCTTCATATTTTCGAACTGCAAACAAAAATATAAGTCAGTGGTGTGATGCTTTACATGAACCTAAGTTGTGTAGCTTCAATGGACTGAAATGCTTTTTGACTTTTATGCAGCACAATTAGAATGATTTCTGATGGATCATGTGACACTGAAGACTGGAGCAATGATGCTAGAATATAGCTTTGAAATCACAGGAATAGATTTTAAAATCTATTAAAAAAAGAAAGCAATTATTTAAAAAAGTATTTCACATTTTTTGCTGTATTTTGGATTAAATAAATGCAGGCTTGATGAGCAGAAGAGATTTCTTCAAAACAAAACCTTATAAATCTTACTGTTCAAAAACTTTTGACAGGTGGTGTTCATGTTATGATAGTTTGTCACTAACATTTTTTGGCAGGTTTGGATTGACGGCGGTCTCGCTGTATCCGATGGCAGCGTATAGTTTGGCTTTCTCTGCTGGGGTCATGAGCTCATCAAACCCTGAGAGATATGAACCAGAAGGTCAATGAATCTACCAGAAACAGATCTACATAATTCTGTGCATATTTAAATTAGTACTGGGCAACAATAAAACATTTTCACGATTAATCGCATGGTTTTTCTGCGATTAATCACGTTGTTCTGCACAAAATTCAATAGAGAATTCAAAAGTAGTGTATTGTGCACTTTTTCATTTAAAAGTACTGCTATATTAACAAAAGTGCAATAACACTTGGTTTACAAACACTAAACAAATAAGGTGCTTTTCTACAGCAGTATGCCTTTTACATAGTAGCAGTTAAAATATCAAATTAAATCAAATTAATCAAATTAAATATAAAACCCAAGCTGTTTGCAACTTCTAGGGCATTAATGTTTTTTATAAAACATTGCCTGAGATTCTCTGTAGGAATAAACAGATGCAGTGCACAGACAAACCTCCGGTTTTGACATCTTTGGTTTGTGTGCTGCTGTCTCCAGACCAGCTCCACATCCAGCCGATCCAGCCCTGTGACTGTTCCTCCTCCACCTGCACCCCAGGACGGTATATCCTGAACCCTGCCTTTGAGGCCTACAACACAAGCCACAGAATATACAAGAGTCAAATGGCTTTATTCAGTCAGAAACCAGAGATTTTATCAGAGACCTTTATGCTGTTAGCTTCATACTCTACTAGTTGAACTACAGGAACACATTTCCAGTGATATAAGCCATTGGCCACTTTGTATTAAGGAGTCAAATCCATATATTATTATACGAGTGAAATGTGGATGTGCCTTCACGTCACCTCCATCTCAGCCTGCTGTCTCGCCATTGTGATGTTGAAGATATCCAGGGTTCTCTCAGTCTCCTAAAGAATGGACAAAAATACAAACATTCTGTTCAAAGCAAAGCAGTCACAGAGATGAAAACATTTGGTATTTGGTTCTTCCTTCATTTCAACATTCATCAAAAGAATTTAAAAAGGTTAGAGGATAGAAATGGATCTGTTGTGATCAAAACACACCTCCTTTTTGTAAGTGATACCAGAGTCATGGAAAATCACATTTTTTAATTGTAAAGAGTAACTAAGTAGTTATGTTGCATTTTTTTCATTATTATGTAAAGTAACAGATCATGCATCAGTCGGCAGAGGCTCGTCTCTTTCAGAGCAGCAGTGTTATGTTCACCTTGAGGTGTATTTTTAATGTATTGCACACTCTCATGTCACTCCAAACCCACATAATGCTATTTTTTATTACAAAAAGAACATTATTTGAACAGTCTTCATGCAACTCTTGCCAGTTCTCAAAGACAGTTCAATGACCACAGCCATCAAACTCCAAAACAAAACCAAAAATAAACAAAACATTCAAACAAAACCATATTATACCCACAGACAATTCATAGTCACCACAGTTAACTTCAAAACAAGTAAAACAATTAATTACATTAAATTAAAAGACAAACACACACACAAACCAAAGATATATTTCTCAATTCAGTGCACAAAATTTCAAAACAAAACAAACCAAATAAAAAAAAAACAGCCATATTTGACAGTTCACAAAGGCCGTTCATAGTAACCACAGCGGACCAACTCCAAAACAAGACAAACTAAAAAAATAATAATAATAATACACAAAAAATCTATATATTTGACAGTTTAAAAACCCCGTATGGTTAGTCATGGAATCCCCAATGTCAGTGCAGACCGGTTGTACAGGGGTACTAGACGGTGCTAAATACCCTCAAACAAAAGCACAAACTATTAAAGATCTGGCAAACTACCCAATGTGTTTTTGTGGCACTGAGCAGCATAGCCAATGTTGATTTCTTCAACGCACTGGCCAATCAGAAACATTATTAGAGTTTTGCACGCTCGTGAATCATCTCTTAAGTGGCGACTTTATGTAAATAAGAGATTCATTGTGTAGTTTAGAGAGCTTTGACAGGTGATTATAACAAAACATTGTGAGATTGCAATGAACTAAGATGAGTGATGCGTAAAATTATAATTTAATTTCCAGTAAACATATGGTAGAAATTTCAGAAATGAATGCTATGCAATTTATGACAATAGTCCATCAAATGACGTTTATTTTTTTCCTCATGTCTCACCTTTAGTAACAACGATTCAAAACGGACACATTTCAAGAGAAACGGGAAAAACAGACATGGAAAACTTAAATTAACTTCAAACGGCACCATTCAAATCAGCAACAAGTTCCTCAGTTTAGTAAACACAGCCAACCCCTTTATTCTTGTTATTCTTGATTGTATTGCATTGACTGCTTTGATGCGTGGTAGAGCAGTGTTTTGATGCATACATCTGAAAAACATGTATTTTGACCTTTTTTTGCTTTTGAACGATCCCATTAAAAAAAGCTATATTTGCTAGTTCACAAAGACTCAAAATTCCCAAACAAAACATAAAAACAAAAGCAAAACAAAGATAGATTTGTCAATTCATTGTACCTAACTCCAAAACAAAACAGCTATATTTGCCAGATCACAGAGACAGTTCCTTGTGATCACAGCTATTAAACCAAAAAACAAAAAGCTGCCATATGCCGAGAAAAAATAGCAGCATATGGGTTTGAAACCACATGACAATGAGTAAATAACAGCAGATTTTCATTGTGTGTTCGTGATCATTGCTCACCCACCTCAAGCTCCTTCAGCAGACTCTCCGCAGGCTTCTTACTGGTGATTTTTTTCTTATAGATCTCTCTGTACTTTTTCACATGCTGCCGATGTCGACGGATGTGCTTCCACGACCACATGTGAAGGCTGGGCTTGACATTGACCTCCAAAACACCTGTGATCACATATCTCCACCTACGAGATCCACAAAAACGTCAGCACAGAGCCTCATCAGATTAAATAACAAAGGGAATCAATCTCCAGATGCACTTACCACTGATGTGCATTAGTGTGAACGGCCACATCTGGACGATACTTCCTGTACGGGAGGTTACGGGTCATCATGTCCACCGACCCCAACAGCTCCAGGATGCTGACGTACTAGAAAACAACTAAAAGTCAATTCACATTCATTATTACAATCACAAATATGCCAATGAAGTGTGCACACCTGTGGCCGGCTGAGTTCAACGGCCACCTCGGGGAGGTTGACTACTAGATCCACTTTCGGTGAGGAGAAATCCACATCGGAGCGCGGATTCATGCGCAGCTTGGCGTTTGCAGATATTGGACGAAAGACTGAAGCAAAAACACAAAGTTGGTTTGCATTTCATAGAGAAATCACTGTTGGTGTTGGATACACATGAAATTCATCAGGGACTCACTGAAATGATAATCCTGAGGGATAGTGCTCTGGATGTCGACACTGTGCTTCAGGTATCGCTATATAAAAAAAATAAAACACACAAACAATGAAAATGTGCAATTTCTTCGACTAGAAGTTTAATCAAATTTGAAGAGCCTACCAGAGCCTCCTCAGGGTTGTGGTTGGAGTACAGCTCTGAATTCACGTTCCAGTATGCGAACAGATTGTCCAGGCGTACAAGCTAAACGATGTACCAAACAGGATTTAGCGAACAACACCGGCTAATAATGCTACTCATAACTGTGGAAGTGAAGAAGACATGTTTGAACCTTGAAAAACAGCTTGGCTTTCTCATCCAGAAGACATGGTTTCCAATTCTGATCAGCTGTCTGGAAAATTCAACAGAAATGTTCATGGTTTATTGTTATTCAAAGAGTCTATTAGGAAACATATGAAAGCATGACTTGGTCGTACTGTATTTCACCCCAGAATCTAAGGAGTATAAAGAAAAAAAACTAAAATAAATATATTACACAATGTTTAATACATTTTAATAAAATATTATATTGTATAAATATTTTCTTAATTTGTTAGAATAAAAAAAAATATATTAAGAAATAATAAAATAGTAATAAATACATTTAAAAAAAAGAAAGAAGAAGAAAATATGCTTTATATTCTTTTTGCAAAATGCACTTTTTTCCCCCTTCTTGATTTTGGTGTTAAATATCCCTAAGAGATTCGATAATCTCATAATTCAATCAATTTATTTATGGTTTTACCTGGAGACTGAGGTTCTGCAGAGACACTCCGAATGAAAGCGGAGCACTCGGATTGGTGACCTGAACACATGGGTAACATTTGAGTGATAATGCACACAGAACAGACAAAAAAAAAGAGTCTTCTACACTTCATATCACTCAGTAATAAAGCACATGTAAACACAGATGAATATACAGTATATCGCAGGTTTTTGCATATAAAAGCTCCAAGCTGAAGAAGCGCAGAGAATGTGGTTAAAAGTCAAAAGTACTCACATCATCCTCATAGCGGACGTGTATGTTGGAGATCTTCACCTGCAGGTTTTTGATCACCTGTGTAACCAGTTTCTCCACAAACGTATCCTGCTTCTCCGCCTTTGGATTCTCTGAAATACAAGAACACAAATGCAAATTCAGCAACTACGTTACCCGTCTCGGTGTAAAGCCAAAGTGAGCTTCGAAAACCTTTTTCTGCGGCTTTCTGTTTGGACTCCTCGATCCGCTGCAGCTCCCTCTGCCGAGCTTCCTGCAGCTGTCTCTCCTCCTTCTCTGCGTCATACTTTATACCTGCGTGTAAAGTGCGGTAGCATTTTAGCTGTAGCTTAGCATAGATCATTGAATCTGATTAGACCGTTAGCATCTCACTCAAAAACGACCAAAGAGTTGCTATATTTTTTCCTATTTAAAACTCTGTAGTTACACCATGGAATAAGACCGACGAAAAAAAAGAAAAGTTGTGATTTTCTAGGCTGATATGGCTAGGAACTAGACTCTCATTCCAGCGTAATAATCAAGAAACTGTGCTGTTGTAGCATGGGCGCAGTGATATAACGCAGCGCCTGGAAATAATTATATTATTCCGCCTGCTGTAAAGTTCCTTGATGACATCTTCATGGGTCAATAAATTCAGCTCTTACTAGCTGTAGGCACGATGAGCAGGTAAACTTCATCCAGCGTGGCCTCCACAGACTGAGTGTACAGCTTCTTCCAAGGGATCTTCAACTCCAAACGACCTGACAAAGACACAAACATCCACTGCATGAGCTCAGATCTGACTTTATGCCACCACAGTGCAAACTGGTTTTACAAAGCAACATCAGTGCATCACGCTGCACTTCTCTTCTCTTACCTATGTGTCCCGCTCTGACTTTGAAAGGAATGTCCAGTTGACTCTGTTTCAGAAACAGTTCAGGAAGCACAACTTAACAAAGCATTAGAAGGATTCACATTACAGGACATGACCGAGAAACAGAAAGCGACATACCAAGGCATTTTCTTTTATCTCGAGGTTTCTTAATATGGCATCACCTGCGAAAGAAACATTGACACAATGCACAGGGCTAAATATTACCAGTCTATAACAATTAATATATCTCTGAGCAAACATTAATGCATGTATTAAAAGCTTCTTATCAGTAAGTCAATAAGACACATGGCACATCATAAAACTCTGCAGGATGAGGGAAGATTGAACATCCCTGTATTCCTCATTCCTCTGACGAATTTAGCATTCACTACAATGAAGGAATCAAGTGAGACTATCCAAGACTATCCTACTACACTTCTGCTATTAACAGAAACTGGGAGTGATATACAGTATAGCCAAATAATTATACTTCTTCTTGGGGGGAAAAGTGTTCGATTTAGGATTTGAATTAAGTTCTAATATAATTAAAGAGTCTGTATTCTGTGGGCCCTGGTTGAGAACCACTGGACTACAGGATGTTTTAAAAACGGATGGTTTGTTGGCTTTGATCATAGACACAACATTTCCCAATGTTGTTGACATATTATATAATATATGTATTATATAAACAAGAGACGTTTCTACAGGAGGTGTTTTTACTTATCGGACAACTGTGTAACTTTTTCATTCATATCTGATTGTATTAACAAAAAGCAGAGACAATATTTGATTTTAAGATCCTCAGTTTTTACAGAATATAGTAGAAATGTAAGGTTTAACGCTAGTCACATACATATAATATTTGTAAATAATGTATTCATTTTAGTTAATGTTAGTATTTAATATTTATTAATACATTATTTAAATACATTGTATCTGTTGTTATTATTATTTAAGATACTTTTTTATTAATAAAGCGAAATTAAATGGTACTGTGTTGCAAAATATTGCCAATGCTAATCTCTGATCAATGTCCAAATTAATATATTCTGGCTTTAGAAACTAAAGACATATGTCCCATAATGCATGTAAACAGAAGTTGCATGCAGTGTCTCTGAATGAAACTCTTATACAGTAAGAAGAAGCTCATCCAAAAGTGAAAGCGGTCTCTTTAATTACTTCCCAGGTAATTCTGCTCAACTTAGTATCTTGACAGCAATAGCCCCCATTAACTCTCATTGTACAGAAGCAGCTGGATGTTGTTTGAGCTACATGGGACTGAACAGATGACATGAGTTTATGCTATATTCAATAACAATCCATTTAAACCACTATGCATGGGTTAGCTTTGAGTTAAGGGTTACTGTAAACGCATGTTCAAACCTGTACTCAATGTCAAAGCATGATTCAGGGTAAGCTCGAGCTCACTTTATCAACGTAAGCAACCATATGTTCATGTATAATCATGAATGTACGCAAACACGTCTCTGGAGCAAATCAAACAGCAAAGAAGCATTCGGCTTTGACAGCTGGCACGTTTACCTCCCCAAATGCCGAGGCTTAGCTGCGAGCTGTCGAGGTTCACCACATAGTCCCCCAGAAACCTGTTCAGGACATCGACCACCACCGACTCAAACACCATCTTCAGCACGTCCCGTTCACACACACATCAGCATGCTTGCCTTCGTCTGCGATCCGTGCACCACCCGAGAATGTAGCTGTAATTACTGACTGTGTCCCGTTTCCTGAAATAAACATCACTGGAAGGACTGGGAGGTACTGTGCTGATCACTCGTCACTGCTTTCCCTGGGTTACACTGCCCTCTGCTGCTGACATCCTGCGCCGTCGCGTCGGTCACGTGCGCCTCCGGAGCCAATCACGGGAGGATCTGTTGCGTTTCAGAAGGTAAATAGGAAGTGGTATAAAAACAATCGCACCTATATGTGATATATAAGCATCAGATTTGGCTGAGATACTACCATTTGAAAATCTGGAATCTTACGGGTGCAAATAAAAAAAATATACATGGATATAATCGCATTTAAAGTTCTGTTTTTCGTATCTACTGTTTTAATTTAAACACAATTTTTAACATGTTTAACACTGCTCTTGTTTTAAATTAATGGTTTAACCACCCCCCCCCCCCCCAAAAAAAAAAAAAAATTGTAGCTGACGGTACTCACCCTCAGGCCATCCAGGATGTAGATGAGTTTGATTCTTCATCGGACCAGGTTTGGAGAAATTTAACATTGCATCACTTGTTCACCAGTGGATCCTCTGCAGTGAATGGGTGCCGTCAGAATGAGAGTCCAAACAGCTGATAAATACATCACAATAATGCCACTTGACTCCAGTCCATCTTTTTTCAAGAAACAAATTAATTCTTTAAGTCTTTTAACTTTAATGCATCGCTTCTAGCCAAAATAGCAGTCCATAATTGATTATCACTGCCTCTAGTGAAAAAGTCCATCCTCTGTTGTCCTCTCACATCAAAATCCTCCCACATATTTGTTTAGAACTGTTTTCACTTGTGAAGTGCTTGATCGGTGCATTTATCTCTCCTGATTGAGACAGTACAACTTTTTTCCCACTGGAAAAAGCTAAATTATGGATACAGCACTCATATTTGATCTTGAAACAATGTTTTAAAGTAAAAAATTTCTTAAATTATATGCTCAATTTCTAATTTTTAATGGGATGCTCAATTAGGAGTGATGGTCAGGTCAGGTGTCCACATATGTTTAGCCGAACTTTCTGCAAACCTTTCTTTGTAGGACTTCCTATTGAAATTTTCACCTGGATCAATCTCAAGACAACATATTGCTTGTTTGTAGCAACATACTGTAGCAAAAAAAAAACTAATATAATAATAATAAAAAAGACTTGAGACCAGAGATTTTTTTCTTTGACAGGACAAAGCAAACAAGATCAAAAACAATGCAAGGTCTTTTTTATTAAATGCGCATATACATGGTAATTTCCATGCTGTAAGTTTATAATGTTAGAGAATGATGAGGGTAAATAAGGTGTCTTCAGCCCTTGTTACTAAATATGAGTTCATGAGAGAAAAGACTAGCAAGTGCCAAAGAAGAGCAGTTGGGGGAGATATTGTTACTGAGCTGGATGAAGAAAAACAAATCTGCATTGATTTGGCACACAAAGGTACAGTAATACATCACTGATTTGTATGAACGGGAAAGCAAAGAATCACAATGATCAGAAACATAGTATGCCATATTCAATTGAACAAATTTTCAATTTAAGGTCTCAGTGGTTGCTGCTCTCCTGCTGTTTCCACTTCTGTTAAAGGAGAGTCTGAGATCTCTTTATGTCATCAGTGAGGTGAGTGTATTTGTATCCATAATCTCTAAATCTATAAGTGTTTTTATTTTTCAACCCCTTCTCTTTGTTATGATTTCTTCTAAACATTTGTGTAGAATGGGGGTTATTCTGTGGGACTGTTTGTGTCCATGCAGGTTCCACAGTAACAGCAGGAAGATTAAATAAAGGGAACATTCAAACAGAAATTAAAATTCTGACATCATTTTCTCACCTTCATGTTGTTTCAAACTTGTATGACTTTATTTTGTTCTGTGAAAGAAATTATTTTCAAGAATGTCACTGAAAATCACTGACATGTTGTTCTGGACCCCAGTGATTTTCATCATATGGACATCCTGTAACATTCTTATTCTTAATATCTTATTTTGTGTTCTGCAGAAGGACAAAGTTATACAGGTTTGGAACATGTCGAGGAAATTCTGACCAAACAGAGTTTTGTATTTGTATTGTTTTAATTCTCTGCAGAGAATGCAAAGAGATAACACACATACTCATAGCCCACCTTTTATAGTATGTAAAAAGATACATTGAAGGACAGATTAGGACCTTTAAGCCAATCATGTTGCTTAGTGCACATCACCTCATAACACATGCACATCTCATGGTAGATGCCTGGTTACTCTCAAAAATTCCCCTTCCCTGGTACACAGTTTCCCCTTAAATGTTGTTTTTCAACTTAAAGCAGTTACGTGCACAAGTAACATAAAATAACTCAGTATCCCTATGGACTATATATAATACCTTGGTCATTTGTATGTTAAAAAAGTTACTTAAATGAGATTTAAAATGATAAACGTCACGTTTACTACTAAATATTGTAATAGTATAACATTATTCTCTCCTTGTTTAGGAACTACATACACCCAGCCCTGTGCTGTTTATAAAGGGCTGTGCCTTAGATGCAGAGTCTCTTTTAGAAATACTGATGGAAGAAGAGGAGGAGGTCTGTGAACACAGCTATACTGAGAGACACCCTGACATTCACTGAAGACTGTTTGATGTATTATAATGCCAAAACCAATATGCCACCCACAATGGCCAATTTGATATATTTTACTTGATTAAATTAATGTTTATGTATATAAAGGCATGATATTTTTTGTTGTTTATTTATGTGTTTGTTTGTTTGTTTGTAATACATATTTTTGGATGATTGTTGTTTATTTATTTGTGTTTGTCGATTGTGTGTAATACATATTTATGTATTGAACAGTTTACGGACAATCATGGTCTTTATAGTGAAATTGGATTAGTAATGTATAATAACAACAATAAAACTAATGTTATTGCTATCTAGAAGAAGGTTGAAAAAGAACCAGCGTGGGTCATTAATGCACCTTTAAGTGAAGGTTCCAATTAGAACCTTTTCAAAAAGGTTAAAAAATGAACCTTTAATGTTCCCCCACAGTTGCAATCTTGAACCTTTTCTTCTAAGAGTGTTAGCAGGACATCCGTTTAGTTACTTTTATGACTTTAACTCTTCGGTTTGCTGAACCCAATCCAGTTTTGGATGAAATTAATTTCCTCCTGAATCAAAGGCTTGATATTGTCTGACGTAACTTTTATGAGGTTATGCATTGTGAAACTACAGTTGACATTTTGACCCATTCTGAAAAAAATCCATGGACAAAATACATGCATTCTATTCCTTAAATTTATAATCTAGTTCATCTTTCAATGCTGCTTAAGACATAGAATTATTTCTTTAGTTGAACAGAGATGTTAAAGCGATATGAGAATGTTTAACAGTTCGTAGTGATGTGTCTCTGGGGTTAAACAATGGATGGTGCAAATAATTCAAAACAAAAGTCTTACCTTGATTACATTTTTCTGCAGTACCTTCACATTGTCGAGAATGTTCCAATACTGGCCTCTGGGCATTGCAATTTTAACAGACTTCATAAATTGCTCCAGGTGTTCTGCAAATAAGGCCTCACACTCACACTGTGATAAAAACACAGTCCCATAAGAAGCCATTAATGCAACTTATTATTATATGTAAAGTAATTGTTTCGATGTTCTGTAATACAGAGAAAATTTCACAATACTCACTGGATTCTCTATTTCTCCAGGTGTTTGGATTTGTACTGGTTTACTGACATCCTAGAAATTAAAAATAAAAGTCAGTTGATTTTAGTCCATATTAGTACTTATGCAGAAAGTATGTTAAGCCAAACAAACACTTCTCTTATTCGACTTGTGTTTAACTATTTTTAAGAGCTAAATCATTTCTCTTACGCCTTAATGCAAAAATAATCGTCTTACCTTGAACTCATGCTTCTCAAGAATTTCGATCCTGTTCAGAAGTGCACTGAAGGTTTTAGCAATGACTTTGTCCGTGTTTGCGTAGCTAAGAGCAAACAGTTCTCACAGTGTCTGGGTTGTGTTCCCTGGGATTCCACTAGGTGTCCTCCTTTCTCACGGTGTCTGTCACCTTATCACTTCCTGTTCCCTTATTTGGTCACCTTCCTCCTTGTTGTGTAATTGATTGTTCCCCACCTGTCTCCTGTTCCCTCATTATCCTTCCGTGTATTTATACCCTGTCTGTCTGAGTCTGTGGACGGAGTCTTTGTTTAATGTTTTCACTTGTAAACAGTGCTTGATCTGTGCACAGATCTCTCCTGATTCAGACGAGGTTAATCTTTTTCCACTGGAGCAGCAAAACTATGGATAGAGCACTCATATTCAATCCTGAAACAATGTTTTAAAGTAAAAAATGCATAAATTATAGATTTGTTCCTTACAAACACACAGCTTTACACTTCATAAGATGTTAACCGATGGACTGGAGTCATATCAATGTTTTTTATCAGCTGTTTGGACTATTCTGACGGCACCCATTCACTGCAGAGGATCCACTGGTGAACAAATAATTTAATGCTCAATTTCTCCAAATACGTTCCTATGAAGAAAAAAAAACTCATCTTCATATTGGATGGCCTGAGGGTGAGAACATCTACAGCAAGTTTTAATGTGTGTGAGGAAAAAAATGTTTTTTTATTTTCCTTGAATGTACATTTTATATATTTACAAAGGAAGTAAAATGGGCTTGGTTGGGGGCAAATCAAAAATTGCTCTGATTACTGTATTAAGTTTAAGATTGTTATTTTTTTGATGGCTGGTTTTCTTTCCTCTTGATTGTTTAAGTCAAGTCATATTTATATAGTGCTTTTCACAATACAGATTATGTCAAAGCAGCTTCACAATAATGAGCAGGAAAATTATTTATTTAGTGAAATTCAATAATTATTAAACAAATTTGATTTCAGCTATATGCAGCTCTACAGGAGACAAGTGTCATTATTCAGCTCAATTTAGTTTTGAATAATTAATTATTTGGTTGACTGTATAATTCGTTTGCTTTTTCAGATAACTGGACTACAATTATCTGAAGCTTACTCACTTATGAAGTCAGCTGCATCTTCACTAATCAAAATAAAACTTTACACTACATATAGTTAAGTTTAACTTAATGAAATCTGTACTATAATTTTTCCACTTTTGGTTCTTGTAGATTTTTTCTTCAAAATATGCTTCTTTCTCACATATGAATGTTTGCTGTCTGATATTATTGGAGGTCATACACATAATTGACTTCCTTTTTGTGTTTTTGTTTTACAGTATATGTGGTGAAATTATAAGAGAATGCTTTCATTCTGACGCCACCCATTCACTACAGTTGGTGAGCATGTGATGTAATGCAACATTTCTCTGAATCTGTTCTGATGAAGAAACAAACTCATTTACATATAGGATATCCAGAGGATGAGTAAGTTGTCAGCAGATAGCTTAGCTTTTGAGTGAAATATTTCTTTAAGTTAGCTCAAGGAAAAGTAAAATGATAAATGCATCAAATGACACGTTCAACATCCTTCCCCTGAGTAATTTTAAATGTAATGGTCCTGTTCTACCATATCTTTTAAACTGAAAGTATTTAACTTAGCTATAAAAAAAAAGACATGCACACACTCACACACACACACACACACACACACACATAATAGAAAATCAAACATACTGCACGGAAAAATGCTTTCAAAATGTTTTTTTTTTTTTTTGGGTGTGAAAACATTGACTAAAACACAGCAGGTAGTAACAACAGCAACCAGATTACAGTGAACAAGCACAATACAAAAAGAAAGCCACTTGTGTTTTCACTGGCAGCCCATTTCTGTGTCCGGGACTCGGGGAACTGTGGTAGTGTTTGTTTAAAATCTCTTAAGACAGTCGATGATTTGTGCACACATAATCTAGAATGAACGAGACATCCAACACTACTACTGGTGACTGTAAAACACACTCACACTCACACACACACACACTGATAAAGTGATTTGGGCCCAGTGTACTGTGCTGTTGTCACTTGCGGTCCAGTGTTCAGTGCTGGAATGATGTAAATCCTGTTTCCTCCTCATCTGGTCGGATGTAGAGCATTTACAATACAGATATTTAGCTTGTAGTCCCAAAACCCGGAGGATTTCTCATAGGAGTTTCAGTTGTTTTCTCAGTGGTCTGTTTACATTTCATTTTGGCACATTTTGTTGTACAACATAAATTACACTTATCCATACCTCAAATGTAAAACTTCTGTGTGCTTTAAAAAGTCACAACATAAAGACTACAACGGTTGTTTGTTTCATCATGTGTGTAAACACACATCCTTGTGGTAGTTGTAGTTCTTACTGTAGCAGCTTGAGTTTATAAAGCACTCAAGAGTTTCCCAATTTAAATTCTTCATGAATCTTAAAATAGTGTTTCAAACAGGCCTTGTTTTACTCAGAAATCAAAACCCGTTTGGTTTTAAAAACCCTTATTAATTCCTGAGGGATCCGGAGGTGAATTAGCCTTCTAGGATAGCATACGAACCGACATTATGACTGAACAGCTCAGTTAGCATTCACTGTTAAATTAAAGGCTTTTTTACTCAAAAGATACAAAGCCTTAGCCCGAAGGTTTCTTCAGTCGAGAATCTACGGTCTCCCTTAATGTTTTATCGAGAAGACATGCCTCTTGACCTCATCTGAGGTTCAGTCTCACAATACAGTGAGGGTCACAGTCAGGTCTGTAGAGATTTTGAAGGCTGATGTGGGTCTTGTCCCTACACCAGCTCATCCAGCAGTGTGCCTATGCTCTGGTGCTGTTCGGAGGATCCCGCCAGGGGTTTATTACACATGGGGCAGACGCAGCGCACCTCCAGCCACTTCACCACACACCTGCAAACACACGTTCTGTGTTCAAATAATGTCAAACTACACATTACAAATGTGACTTTAAAGATATAGAGAAATGGAGCATCACTTAGTTTTACCAATGGATCCTCTGCAGTAAATGGGTGCCGTCGGATTGAGAGTCCAAACAGCTGATAAAAACATCACAATAATGCCACTCGACTCCACTCCATCAATCAGTCTTGTGTTGTGAAATGTGTTTGTAAGAAACAAATCCGTCCATCAACAAATCACCAAGATACAAATCCATGATCAATAATACAAAAGTGAAAAAAGTGTTTTGAACTGTTATGGACTATTTTCACTTGTAAACGATGCTTGATCTGTGCATATTTCTCCCCTGATTCAGACAAGGTGACTTTTTCACTAGAGATAGAAATATTATGGATTATGAAGCTATGGTTTAAAGTTAAAAAATAAAATTCACAATAAATTAATTGATGGGCTGGAGCGGTGTGGAGTACTTGTGGATTATTGTAATGTTTTTATCAGCTGTTTGGCCTCTCATTCCGACGGCACCCATTCACTGCAGAGGATCCACTGGTGAACAAGTGCTCTGATGTTACATTTCTATTATATTTCACATATATTATTTTGTTAATAAGTTTTAAAAGTACTAAACTGAACAGTAGAGAGTAGTTAACTTCACAGTCAGCATGTTTAACCTCACATTATGGGGGCAAAACACATCTCCTTTAATGGCTAATCGCTAATGGCTAATAGGAAATCTAATTTGGCAAGGAATACATATCACAAATAATTGCATTTCAAATAATTAATGCATATAATCTGGAATGATCTAAACAGAGAAATGGAGAATGTTTAAGAGTAAAAGACCATGTCTGTAAACATGAGGTATCGAGGATCAGTCTGCAGAGCTGCTAACAATAGCAGGATGCTGCTGCTGCTGCTTTATGAACACCAGCTGCCAGACTCCAGCTCATTACTCACCTCCTGTGAAAGGCATGTTGGCATGGCAACACTCCCAGCTCATCTTTCACCTTAAAGTCCTCCAAGCACACGGCACATGTCTGCTGTGGAGGGACGTCACGCACCACAGGGGTGTGGAGACACAAATAAAAATGAGGAAAAGTGAAAAAAAGAGTGGAAAGACATGGGTGGAAATAAAATAACTCTTGAAAGCTTTCCAAATATATAATAGCATAGTAAAAAAAAAAACACACATTTGATCATGGGTTTGAGAAAGGTTCACTGGATGCTTCTGCAGTGATTATCGATTTGGTAACACTTGAGTTTGGGGACCAATTCTTAACTTGCTGCTTATTAGCATGCATATCACTAGCATATTGGCTGTTTATTAATACTTATAACGCACATATCAATGCTGTATTCTGCACAACCATATTTTAGATCCCTTACTTAACAAATACCTTACTAACTAATAAGCAGCAAATTAGGAGTTTATTGAGGCAAAAGCAATAGTTAATAGTTAGTTAATAGTTAGAATAGGTCTCCAAACTAAAGTGTGACCATATATTATTTATAACATTGTGACATTACTTATATTTGTATAGTGCACACACACTGGTCAAAAGTTTGAAAGAATTAACTTTATGTTTTTGAAAGAATTTGATCAAAATACATGAAGTAAAAATTAAAAATGTATTTTTAAAATGTGATGGTATATTTATAATTCAAATAAATTTTGTTCTTTTAAAAGTTCTATTCAGAATCCTGAAAAAAAAAACACGATTTCCTTATAAATATGAAGCAGTTGTTTTCATTGTTGTTGAATAATAATAAAATCAGCATATTAGAAGGATCATGTGACATCTGAAAATTGCATTAATGCATTACAAGAACAAATTACATTTTAAAATATACTACAGTAGAAAATATTTTACAATATTACTATTTTTACTATACTTTTTATCTAATAAATGCAGCCTTGGTGCGCATGTATTCCATGACTGCTCCAGGTCTGGGAATTCCTGATATTTCCTGGTTTTCCGGGACGATGGAAGCTCTAGCATTCGGAATGTAGACAGGGCAGTTTCTTACCCCATGAAGATTCAGCTTCTTTGGATCTCCTTTTAAAATGACCTGCATTGCCCATATGCTAACAGTTAGTACAATTAGCCTTGATTAACATAATGCTTAGAAAAAAATTAATGATAAAAATGTAAGAGAAGACCTCTTTAATGTATATCTGCTTACTCTCGCTTACCTCTCTGTATCCAAAGCGTTCACTTTGGGCTTGATGTCTCAACTTACTATTGATTAAAAAAGAAAAAAATAAAGCATACAGTTACTGATAAATGATGAGAAATGCACAACAGTTTATGTAAGTCACTCAGTTTTCAGCAAGTCCCTCTAGCATCTATGGACTGAACGGTGTTCTCTCTCTAATGTTAGGAGAGGGATTGAGGATAAAATCAAACTTAGTGAGACTGAATCTGTGACATGGACACAACAAAATGAATCATGGTGATACATGCAGGCGTGAGTCATTTTCTGAGCTGGGTTCGAAACCCTGAGTTAAATTTTGCTGGTGAATCACTGATTTGACTGCTCACGACACAAGCTCTTGAGGGTCTGAACACTTGTTCACACAGCACTCTTCAAGAGCTTTCATTTGCATTTGACATGGTTTACATGCTGTCCAACAGTCAAGAGCTAAGAGAGAAATCTCCAATAACTATATAGAAGTCTTCTGTCTGTGCTTTGCCATTTATATACTGTACTTCATTTTGCAACAAAAGACACAGATCAAAGACTGGAAAAAGAAAAAAGAAAAGAAAAAAAAAAAAGAAAAGAAGGTTTGAAGAAATAGATAGACAAGGAGGAAAGAAAGAAAGAATAGATAAGGAAAGAAAAGAAAAAAGATTGAAGAAACAAAGAAAAGCAGAGAAAAGAAAAAAGAAAGAAAAAAAGAAAGAAAGAAAGAAAGAAAGAAAGAAAGGAAAGAATAGATAAGGAAAGAAATGAAAAAAGATTGAAGAAACAAAGAAAAGAAGAGAAAAGAAAGAAAGAAAGAAAGAAAGAATAGATAAGGAAAGAAAAGAAAAAAGATTGAAGAAACAAAGAAAAGCAGAGAAAAGAAAAAAATAGGATAGAAAAAAAGAAAGAATAGATAAGGAAAGAAAAGAAAAAAGATTGAAGAAACAAAGAAAAGCAGAGAAAAGAAAGAAAGAAAGAAAGAATAGATAAGGAAAGAAAAGAAAAAAGATTGAAGAAACAAAGAAAAGCAGAGAAAAGAAAGAAAGAAAGAAAGAATAGATAAGAAAAGAAAATAAAAAAGATTGAAGAAACAAAGAAAAGCAGAGAAAAGAAAATAGTAGGAAAGAAAGAAAGAAAGAAAGAAAGAAAGAAAGAAAGGAGAAATAGGTATAAAAAGAAAGGAAAGGGAAGGGTGGGATATTTGAGGTGGTTTGTATTGGCCTGTAATACAATAGTTACATTAATAACAGTGTTCAGGAAGCGTCCTGCTGACGTCTGAGAGTGTATCATCAACAACACTGCAACTTCCTGTTGACTTTCACCGCCGGCCCGTCTACAGCTGATCAGTCCTCAAACCACACATATGCTTGAGTGTGTGTCGTGTGTGTGCGTGAGATCAGACTCACCTTATAAAATAGCAGCAGAATATAAGGCTGAGAACGAAGACGAAGATGCCTGTGCCGAAGATCACCATATAGATATTGAGAGGAAGGTCCTGGAAGGTGACGGATGACATAGTGCAGGTCTTATTGAAGTAGATCAGTCCCAAACCGCAGAAGCACCCTACACAGGCAGTGAAATCTCATCAGAAACACGTACAGCATGAGAACAACACATCAGTTACAGGTCTGTATTAGAGCACAGATATAGCTCTCCTCTCCTCTGATGACAGGTTTGATGACTAATCTAAGTGTTTCAGACTTGAGCACTGGGTATAAACAGGAAACATTGAGGGCTTTCACTCAGTCGAGTGTCTAGGTTCTCTGTCAGACATGGGACACAACAGAAATGCAGATGTGGTAACTGACTGCCAACTATCATTACATCATCAGAATTTGGTTCCAGAATCATGAGAGAATCTGATAATCCAGTGACCCTTTGGACCATATCTTTTGTGTTTAACTTTACTGAATGTACACTTTTAGTGTACTATGTATTTGCAATTAATATATACCCTGGGTTTGGGACAAAATTCTGATTTCAGAGCCCTCCCCTCCAACAGCATACCAAATACGCATTACCTTTACTCTGTTTATTATATGTAAGTGTGAACTTGTGAATTAGCTCTTATTAGTTTCATGATGGAAGTCGCAAATAACGTAAGTGAGGACATTTACTGGGCTGCTGTGTTAATAATAATACTATTTATTATAAATCATGCTTGTTTGTCATGAAATATCTATCATTAATTTGTTTGCTGTGAGCTCTGTCCTCTGTCCTGACATTTGTCGGTTTTGTGCACGGACCAATTGTGTGGTGATGCATTTCAGACAGGACCACTTTGGCAAGTTACTTGAGTTTATTAAACATAATTTATCTTTGGCGGGATGGTTCCTTATGGGGGTTCTTGCTCCCAAATTAACTGAACATACAAGAGCTTAAACATTAACCCCCCAAAACCATCAACTTGGAAATAGAAGACAATTAAGACACTTAACAATGTCTTTAAAAGCAAACAGTGGTAATCGTGTAGATGTAGCAGTGGGACGTCTATCCT
The DNA here is from genome assembly GCF_023724105.1 of Carassius gibelio. Classification (NCBI taxonomy): domain Eukaryota; kingdom Metazoa; phylum Chordata; class Actinopteri; order Cypriniformes; family Cyprinidae; genus Carassius; species Carassius gibelio. The sequence continues at coordinate 23,972,045 of NC_068403.1, read as the reverse complement.
GTTGCTTGGTTATGAGGATGAGTGTCTCTCAGTGGACCTCAGTGAAGTCCATGCCAACCGGGACTTGAAAGCTTTAGTGATATGAAACAAAGCTCATGCTTATAATGGGGAGGGAGGGAGGGTTGTGAGCCATTTGAGCATATTTACCGAGCAGTAGTCCCATGTATATATGTCCTATGTCTAATTGGAGAATGGTAATGATTCAAGCTATTTGACAGCTGACCGCATCAGCTGGTCGCAGCCTATGCCTCCGTGGCCTGACTGAACTAACACTGCACTCAATTTGTTATAAGGAGTTTAATTTTACCTAAATTTAGCTGTTTTATTTTGGTGATATCAGTCACTTTCACTTTCTTCTAGTTTCATTTCTGAAAGAAAGTCAGGCACGGGACATGTCGCATCCAGTCTAAGATGCCAGTCCAAAACCTTTAATCTATCCTCCAAACAGCTAAAAGTTAATTTGAAGAATGGGCGAGTTGTATCAATGAGTTTAAAGTTCGATGATTGAAAAAACCTATAGGGAGAGGGCCTAGGTTCAAGAGTAAAGATTCGCTTCTGTTGTTTTTAAAGTGTGGAGTCATGTTGAGCACTTTTTATAGCACTTTTTATGATGGATGGATTGTCATGGTAAAACCATCGTCTGTTACGATGTGGGTGGAGTTATGTGTGTGTCTCGTCTACACTAATCATTTTTATGTGGGCGTCACAGTTAATTGTTCCATCTGCAACAGCTGCCATTAATTTCCTGCTCCTTATTTATTGCCCTGTCTTTCATCTTGTGTTTGTCAGATTATTGTTGCAGTTTCCCGTGTTTGTGCATGGTTTCTCATCCTTGTTTCTCTCCTGTTCTCACGCTACATGGATCGCTTCACTTCCGGACTCACCCTGCATTCCTCACCTCCTCTACTCATCACAGGATTGCCAATCTCAGTCCCTGTGTCACACTCTCCTGCTGACCGGTTCTACACCTGCTCCCTGGCCGCCAGTGACCTTCTCCATTTCCATCCTGTTGATCTGACTGTTTATTATCTTACGTTCTGTGCTACCATACCTATTAAATCATCACTACTCTTGCATTTGCTTCCTCTCATACTTTACCCATTATAGAACGATCTGACCACTTATGGAAGTTCATCCATCACAGCGTCTGCTGGATGGATCAGCAGCAGGAGAGCATCACCAACACCGCATTCCTGCTGTGTCACCCGTCTGTTCCCTGCATTGCCCCTGAGACAAGCCATCGACTGAAGCCCCGTCTACCCATTCCTGAGAGTTATGCCGGTGAGCTGAACTTCTGTAGAGCATTCCTTTATAAATGTTCTATGCTGTGGTGAGTGGGGCGGGGCCGAGATGCGTGGGAACGAGGAGTGAGGCCAGGTGTAGTGATTGAAGATGAGCTGCACCTGCGCCCCACCGCCGGCATTGAGTCCCACGTAGGAGATGGAAGGATATAAAACTGGAGCGACTATAGTGAAGGATGAGAGAGGACCAGGCCTGGGACATTATTTTATGTTTTGGTTTTTATTTGCGCGCACCAGTCGTCCGCGAGGGGCTGGTGTGCTGTTTTGTATTTATTTTGAATATTAAAATGTTTTGATTGTGCGCCAGTTCCCGCCTCCTTCTTCCCGATGATTATGGAGATTTTATCGTTACATATGCATTTATCATTACAGCCCCGTACGTTTGAGATGGAGGAGTTTAAGGTAGCTTTCATGCTCATGTTATCAACGGGATGGGCAGCCTTGTGGGGAACGAAAGTGTGGAAGAAATGTCCCATTGTCTATCACCTGGTAACAGAGAATTGTTGGCTGTCAAGTTAGTATTGGAGGAATGAATGGCATCATTGGTTAGAAGGGTCAGGGGTAACTTTTATCGTCTGGACTGACCATAAGAATCTCAAATACTGTATATTAGATCTGTGAAATAACTCAAGTCCAGGCAGGCTCGGTGGGCACTTTTTTTCAAGTGTTTTGACTTTTCTCTCTCGTACCGCCCGGGTTCCAAAAACATCAAACCCGATTCATTAGCTCGTATTTTTGATCCATCCGAATGCCCGGACACTCCCGAGTGCATTTTACCCAAGAAATTAGTTATCTCCACACTCATATGGGAGGTTGAATTGAAGGCCAAGATGGCTTTAGAAGGGTTAATGCCTCCGCCCGGTTACCCACCGAATCGATTTTATTCGTTCCCGAGGGGTTATGGTTTGACGTGATTCAATGGGGTCATTGCTCCAATATGGCTTGTCATCCAGGAGTAAACTTTACTAGCTGTTTAGTAAAGCAATGATTCTGGTGGTCATTAATGGCTCGCGATATTCAAGATTTTGTTTTGGCTTGCTCAGTTTGTGCCAGTGGTAAGACGTCTAACCGACCTCCAGATGGGTTACTCCAAATGCTGTCTGTCCCTTCGAGACCCTGTTCCCACATCGCACTAGATTTTCTGACAGGGATTCCCAATTTGTGTCTAAGTTTTGGCAAGAGTTTTGTAAATTATTGGGAGCTACGGTAAGCTTGTCTTTGGGTTATTATCCCCAAAGCAATGATCAGTCCGAGCGAGCCAACCAAGATTTGGAGAGAATGTTGTGATGTTTGGTATTCAAGAATCCTTCATCCTGGATTTGAGTGTAGTATAGGTTACCAGCCACCAGTTTTTCCTAGTCTTGAATCTGAAGTCACGATCCCCTCTACTCCAGAGGTGCCACCGCACATGGACCAGAGCCCTTGAGACTCTGCTCCAGGTGAGAGCGCGCACTAAGGCTAAGGCCGATCGCCACCGGTCAAGGCCTCCCGTATTCGCAGTGGGTCAAAAAGTGTGGCTTTCAACTAACAACATTCCGTTACTTTTTCCAACAAATTAGCTCCCAAATTTATTGGCTCGTTCCCTGTCACCAAGATCATTAGTCTGGTGACAGTTCGCCTCAAACTTCCTCCGCCGTACAGGAGAATTCATCCCACCTTTCATGTATCTAAAATCAAACCTGTGGTTTACTCCTGTATTAATCTGCAGTCTCCCATGTCCGTGCCTGATTTCTCGTCCTTGTTTCTCTCCTGTTCTCATGCTCCATGGATCGCTTCACTTCCGGACTCACCGTGAAATCCTCGCCTCCTCTACTCATTGCAGGATCGCCCATCCCAGTCCCTGCGTCATGCTCTCCTGCTGCCCAGTTCCACACCTGCTCCCTATCTTACGTTCTGTGCTTCCATACCTATTAAATCATCATTACTCTTGCATTTGCTTCTTATCATACTTTACCCGTTACATGGATGCACTTTATTGGACTTCAAAATCTTGACCCCCATTTACTTTTACTATTATAAAGCTTGCCAGGACATTTTTAATATAGCCTAACTCCGATTGTATTCATCTGAAAGAAGAAACTTAGGACGGCTTGAGGGTGAGTAAATCATTAATCATTCATTTTCATTTTTGGGCAGAACTATCGCTTTAATTCTTTGTGGCATAGATTCAACATGCTGCTGGACAGGGTTGCCAATTCTGCACATTTCCAGCGGAATTAGGCTACTTTTGCACAGTTGCTGTGAGTTGTTGTTAGTACACAGGTTAAAGCGATCTCGCCGGAAAACTATTTCAACTGGCCACTTTGAATGGCCAAGGACCACTCAAGAATCCATTCGACTGACAGGTAAAGCAACCTGTCTGAAAGTCTATTTGTTTAGCGCTGAAGTTTTCTAAGCGCGTGAACGCTCCATCACGTGAACTGCGCCTGGACAGAGAATGTAGCGCGCTGCTCAGTTGTTCGCGCTCAGGGATGACGAGAGAAGACTCTGAGACCCTTTTCGTTACTTTTGTGTGCGTTTTATGAAAAGCAAGTAAGTTTTTACTACTGTTGCATGTTTGTACTGCATTGTGATGAATGTTTTGAGATTCATGTATGTTCATACGAACTAGTTTTAGTTGTTGAACTGCGTGACTAATTAGTGTAGTCATGATGCCAGAGCGTGATATAATATGCGACATGTTTCCTGTGTGCAATAATTAGCCCTCTATATGTCGATTTAGACTTTATTTGTGTTAGTTATTTAGAGATATGCTTCTGTGTTTCAGTGCAGTGCATTTACTGTTTATTTGGTGCTACCTGCATCGAGTGTTATAGTGATACAGTGTCAGGCTGCATAGCCAATTAAAGGTGCAGCAGTATAGACATTAAAAGGCATAATAGTAACATATTTTGTTGCACTGTATTAACGTAAATTATTATTTATGTACTGTACTGTTGTGAATGATGATAATGAGCATAGTATAGCATTCCTTTATTTGTTTATTAATCAGTTATTCTTACCATTGCATTATTTCTTTTTCTTTCTCTCTGTTTAGACCACATACACACTTATAAGAACTTGTATATTGGCATCCTGATCTTGAAAATAAAGCTGATAAAAGGATTCTCTGGCCGGAATCTTTCTGTAGTGCTCCCATCCTAAAACGAACCACTAGTCCATACATTACATTGGTCCTTTGAGCCGGATTTAGGGTTCCACCAACACTATGGAGTCAGCAACTGATGGTCAGCAACAGGAGTCATCGGACAGACCCAAGAGAGACCCTCGTCCACCTGCACATTTGGCCCAGTACGAAGTCAATTTTCTGCCCTATCAACAGCCTGTGGTCCAAGCCTCTTCTACCCCAGTAGGACAACCAGACCAGGCTCAGTCAACTAGAGCTAGGAGTTTGACAAGTTACCGGTCAGCTGCACATTCACGACGGTCCTCTCAGTTATCTTACGGACTCCATCTGTTTCGAAGTACGTCTGATATACAAGAAGCTGCTTTAGAGGAGGAGATCAAAGGATTGGAGCTAGCTGACCTACAACAGGAAATAGAAGAGGAAAGGAAAGCTGACTTAGAAGCGGCAGCATTGGATGCATAAGCCAGAGAAGGACAGCGGCTGCAAGAGGAAGCACATCTGGCTAAAGAGAGAATAGCTAGAGAGATGGGAAGACGCAGACGCTTAAAGAAACTCGAGAAGGAGATGCACATTGCCAGTCTTGTAAAGACCTACCTGACAGGGACGAATGATGATTTCTTATCTACGTCGTCAGCTCCTGCTACATTTGCAGTGCTCGATGATGGTTCGGAGAGAACGATTATCCTCCCACAAGCTGTAGAGCAACTACAACTCTCTCAGCATCCAGAGACACTTTATCTGAGGACAGTCCAGCAAGAGGTGAAAGAACTGAAAGGTTCCTCAGTTAGCTTTCATGTATCCCCCGTCTTCAAGCCAAACAAGAAGTTTTGGATTCAAAATGCGTTCACTGCAAGCAGTCTGAGTTTATCTGAACACACATACCCAGTAGCAGCTCTCCAGAAGCGCTATGAGCATCTCAAAGGACTTCCTTTGACGCCTATCCACAGAGCCCAACCTCTGCTCCTCATCAGCTCTGATATGCCTCAGCTTCTTACTCCTACACAGCCAGTCAGAGCAGGTCCATCTGGCTGTCCTATAGCCATCTGCACAAGGCTAGGCTGGTCCTTGCAAGGTCCTTCTGACATCATACCAGTCTCTTCTCACCAGTCTTCCTGTCTGCACATCGCCACTGAGTCTTCATATACTGAACTCCTCATGAATGTGGAACGTCTTTGGCACATTGACACAGTCCCCTATGTCAGTGAGAAGACTGCAACACGTTCCAAGCAAGACCAACAGGCACTCATCCTCTTACAGACAGCCTCAGAACATGTATCTGTGGATGGTACCCAGTGCTACGCTACTCCACTGTTGCGTCGTCAGCCAGTCATCCGCCTTTATGCACAGCAAGATGCCGTGATGCCTAACCTACGCAGCACTGAGCGCCGGTTGGCCAAGGATAACGCTCGAGCAGCCTCATACTGCAAGGAGATGGATAAACTTATTCAGTCTGGTTATGTCACGGAAATTTCTACAGAAGAGGCAGCAAAGTCCACAGAGTCGTGGTATGTACCTCATCATATGGTGCACCACAATGGAAAGGACAGAGTAGTATTTAACTGTTCCTTCTCCTTTAATGGCCTGTCCCTGAATGACCAACTCCTGCCAGGACCAACGCTCGGTCCGACCATGATTGGAGTCCTGATGCAGTTTCGATGTCATGCTGTGGCCATCAGCGGAGATATTAAGTCGATGTTCCACCAGATCCGCTTGTTGCCCAGTGATAAACCACTCTTACAATTCCTGTGGCGTGACATGCAGAGGACATCTGAACCACGCATATTCCAATGGGAGGTGTTACCATTCGGAACAACGTGCAGCCCCTGTTGTGCAGTCTTTGCCCTCCAGCAGCACGTCAGAGACCAAGAACAACCAGACTATCCTCTCATGCATGTGATCAAGCACTCGTTCTATGTCGACAATTGCCTCCACAGTGTGAGTAAAGCTGAGTATGCCAAGGTTCTAGTCGATGATCTGCGAGCACTTCTGAACAAGGGAGGTTTCGAGATCCGGCAATGGGCTAGTAACATGCCTGAAGTTGTAGCACATCTACCTCCTGAGGCGCAGTCGGCTAACAGAGAGCTATGGCTATCCAAGGCCAGTGACAACCTCCAAGAGCCCACGCTTGGACTCTGCTGGGACTGTCTGAACGACACCCTGAGTTACAAACATCGCCATACTGAATCTTCAGACGCTACTCCTCGTAACGTCTACAGTGTCCTTGCCAAGCTTTACGACCCATTGGGCTACATTGTGCCATTCACAACAAGATGTTAAGGACTGGTTCAGGACATGTGGAAGGCCAACATTAGCTGGGATGACAAGATCCAACCTGCTGACCTTCTGGAGAAATGGTTGAATTGGGTGCAGGAAATTCCCACTTTGCAACATCTCAAGCTGCCTCGTCCCTATGCACCAGCCACTGCCGATACTGCCATTGCAACCCGTCACATCCACATTTTTTTTGTGATGCCTCGGAGCGCGCCTATGGGTCAGTAGCCTACATGCAGACGACAGATGAGAGTCAACGAGTCTATGTCTCCTTCATGTTTGCCAGATCGAGAGTCGTGCCCCGTAAACAGATGTCTATTCTGTGTCTTGAGCTCAGTGCCGCGCTTACAGGTGCACAGCTGGCTAGAGTGATCGAGACAGAGCTTGCAGTACCCCCTGAGCACATCACTCTTTGGTCAGACTCCACAACTGTACTACATTGGATCAAATCAGAATCCTGCCGTTACAAAGTGTTCATTGGAACACGCGTCGCAGAAATCCAGAACCTGACCAATCCTGTTCAATGGTGGTATGTTCATACTCTAAACAATCCAGCTGATGATATAACCCACGGACTCACTCTGCAATAAATGGTACAGGATTATCGCTGGAACAAAGGTCCACATTTCCTCCATTTGTCTGAGAGGGAGTGGCCCAACATGCCTTCATCTGAGGTAGAACCAGACACCACAGAGTTAAGGAAGTCTGCCTTCATGGGAACTATGTCCAGCATCTTGCCAACACAACTTCCAGACCCCAGTAAGTTCTCCAACTGGAAAGAGCTTCTTAAGGAAACTGCTAGCTCCCTTTACAGGTCGGCTGATGCTAATACTACAGTACACTTTCCCGCTGCTGATTTTCTGCAAGCAGAGAAGCTGATGTTACAAAGGGCTCAAGAGGACTGCTTTGCTGAAGAATTGAGAGCTCTCAAAGCTGGACGTACTCTTCCTTCAGACAGTCGTCTCGCATCTCTGTCACCAGAATATGAAGGAGCCACGGAGCTACTCAGAGTCGGTGGCAGGTTAAGGTATGCTGAAGGACTAGACCTGGATACTGTCCATCCAGTTATCCTGGACCCAAGCCATCCCGTGACAAAGCTTATCGTCAAGGATTTGGATGAGTCACTACTGCACCCTGGGCCAGAACGAGTTCTTGCCGAGATCAGACGCAGGTTTTGGATTATCCGTGGTAGAGAGGCTATTCGAAAGCATCAACATTCATGTCTGGAGTGCCGGAGATGGAGAGCAAAACCCGATGTACCGAAGATGGCAGATTACCCACCAGCTAGGCTACGACTCACTAAGTTGATTGCTTTGGACCTTTCCAAGTGAGGATCGGTCGCCGCACTGAAAAAAGGTGGGGCATTGTCTACAAATGCATGACAACTCGCTCGGTGCATCTGGATCTATTAGAAAGCCTTGATACCGATGCTTTCCTGCTGTCACTGAGAAGATTCATCTCTCAACGTGGTAGACCGTTCAAACTCCTCATGGACAATGGTACCAACTTTGTCGGTAGAGAGAGAGAGCTACGTGAAGCCGTTGCTGCCATGGCACCTCAGTGGAGAGAGCAACTTGCTGAACAGCAGATATCCTTCCGATTCAATCCTCCAAGTGTGCCACACTTCGGAGGCACATGGGAGAGGGAAGTGAAATCCATCAAGACTGCACTTCGCGTTGTCCTTAAAGACCAGACTGTTCCTGAACCAGTCCTGATGACAATCCTAGTGGAGGTCGAGGGCATAATGAATGCGAAACCCTTAGGCTACTTGTCATCAGATGCCTCTGATCCAGACCCGGTCACGCCTAACCTCCTCCTCATGGGCCGTCATGACTCGTCACTTCCTCAAGCAGTTTACAATCCCAGTGACCTCGGGAGAAGACGTTGGAGGCATAGCCAAGCCATCGCCGATTGCTTCTGGTCATCCTTCATCAGTCACTACCTACCAGGGCTACAAGAGCGCAGTAAGTGGAGGAAGGACGGTAAGGCACTCTCCACAGGCGATGTTGTTTTAATCGTGGATTCCCAACTCCCCCGAACGTCATGGCCTGTAGGACGGATTACCAAGACTCATCCAGGAGCAGATGGACGTGTACGGACTATCAGTGTTCAAGTGAAGGACCGCACCTACATTCGTCCAGTCGCCCGGCTCATCCTGCTCCCAGCTCTGGAGGACAAGGACGAGGAAGAGAACACCAAATAGACTTTCTCATACTCTTTCAACTGCCATGTGGACAGTTGGGGGCGGCCTTGTCTGAAAGTCTATTTGTTTAGCGCTGAAGTTTTCTAAGCACGTGAACGCTCCATCACGTGAACTAAGCCTGGACAGAGAATGTAGCGCACTGCTCAGTTGTTCGCGCTCAGGGATGACGATTATATACGTTATAGTGATACAGTGTCAGGCTGCATAGCCAATTAAAGGTGCAGCAGTATAGACATTAAAAGGCATAATAGTAACATATTTTGTTGCACTGTATTAACGTAAATTATTATTTATGTACTGTACTGTTGTGAATGATGACAATGAGCATAGTATAGAATTCCTTTATTTGTTTATTAATCAGTTATTCTTACCATTGCATTATTTCTTTTTCTTTCTCTCTGTTTAGACCACATACACACTTATAAGAACTTGTATACTGGCATCCTGATCTTGAAAATAAAGCTGATAAAAGGATTCTCTGGCCGGAATCTTTCTGTAGTGCTCCCATCCTAAAACGAACCACTAGTCCATACTTTACACAACCAATCATGTTTCATTTTGTGCCACGTCATGTTTAGGGGAATAGAAATGACAGACCATTGTGTAAATTTCTTGGATGTATTTTAAAGTGTCTATTCCACAAACTTTACATATTTCACATCCTTTTGTAGACCCACTGTTCAGTTGATTCTATAAGTGCTCATTGTCATAGCTGTAAACACGATGGCTTTCTCCTTTCATTAGGGGCTTTGGCATCACGGTATCTTTGTTTCCAGAATGCGCCACATGCTTCCAGGGAATTCTGTATAATTCAACAAATCAGATGACGACTTTGAAACTCTCTAAGTGTTTCAAATTTTCTGTGCCATATTCAGTGTTGGGAAAAGTTACTTTTAAAAGTAATCCATTACAATTTTGCGTTACTCCCCTAAAAGGTAACTAATTATGTTGCTTATTTACATTTGATGGGAAGAAATGCGTTACTTTACTTTTGAGTTCCTTTTTAAATCTGGGCGGGGCTTTCTTGTTGGTTTTTAATATATATAAAAAAAGTTATTTTACAAATGTAAAAGCCTTTTCACAACAAAAGTGAAATGAGTTTGCATTTGACTGTTTGTATTCATTTTGAGGAACACTGAATCTGATTTTGTGTAGGTGAGATAAGTAAATACATGTTTATTTTTAGTCAAGAACTAGTCTAGAACTACAGTAACATCACAGCGCACACAACACCTCTGCACTTACTCCCAATTCTTCTTAACATGGCAACACGAGTGCTGTCAGTCAAGACATGGGAACAAAGTAACTGCCGTTACTTGTTTGAATAAGTAACTCAGATAATTTTCTTCTAAATTAAAAAGTAATGTGTACTTTGCTAGTTCCTTGTATTGCTTTACCCCCAACACATATGCATCAGACATTCAGCCGATGGTCTGTATGCGTGACATCTGAAGCTGAGACTAGGAAAACAATGGAAAAAAACGTGATTAGCAATGGGGATAGTTTTGTTTGACAGGCAACCTGGCAACCTGGAAACATTCCTCAGAGATTTTGGTCTATATTGACATAACAGCATTGTGCGGTGGTTGCAGATTTGTCAGCTGCACATCCATTATACAAATCTCCCATTCCACCACATCCTGAAGCTGCTTTATTGGATTGAGATCTGTGACTGTGGAGGCCATTTGTGTTTAGTCAATTCATTTCCATGCACAAGAAACCAGTTTGAGATGATTTGAGCTATGTGACATGGCAGCGTTATCCTTCTAGAAGAAGCCATATGGGCACACTGTGGTCATAAAGGGATGGGCATAATCAGCAACAATAATTAGGTAGACTGTGGCTTTAAATGATCCTCGGTTAGTACTAAGTGGCCAAAAGTTTACCAAGAAATTATCCCACACCATTACACCCCCAGCAGCAGCAGCGTGAACCACTGATACTAGCAGAATGGATCCATGCTTTCAACGCTGTTTACACCAAATTCTGACCCTATACCATCCAAATGTCACAGGCAACCTTTTTCTAATCTTCTGTTGTATTTTGGTGAACCCCTAATTATTATCAGTTGGTAAGGTAGTTGTTAAGTTTAGGTTTTGAGGATTAAGGATGTCGAATATGGTCATGCAGAATATGTGTTTTATAAGTACTAATAAACAGACAATATTTTAATAAACGTCATGCTAATAAGCAATCTCTATACTAAATTGTTCCCTGGTTTAGTGACTAGTTGGACTAGCACTAGTTGATTAGCCTGCTAGCTTACCATAATGATACCTAACAAAGCATGTTTTCTTAGCATAGTGATATAGCCAATTAGCTTTGTAGCTTAGCATAGCCTACCATAACTATTAGCCAGTGAATCTGCTGGCTTTGCTGCCAGTGCTACTCAAGAGTAACTAAAAATGCTATCAGATTATTTAAAAGATAATGCGTTAACATGATACATTTTTGAAACAGACATTTCAAAAGGGGTCAAACGTTTAAAAATATTATATATAGGCTACAGTACACATTTCAACAAAAAAATATGAAGCAGTAGAAGTGTTTTCAACATTGATGATGATTATAAATGTTTCTTGAGCAGGAAATCATTCTATTAGAATGATCATGTTACACTAAAGACGAGTAATTATGGTGAAAATTCAGCTTTGCATGACAGAAATAAATTACATTTTACAATATATTCAAATAGAAAACTGCTATTTTAATATTTCACTATATTACAGTTTTTTTTGGGATCAAATAAATTATATTGTATGATGGTAGTCTACAATATCAAAGTGTCAGGACATAAATCATAGATATTTCACATATATCTGATAAATGTAGGCCTTTGATGATAAACAAAACAAAATGTTCAACTTTTTTTTTTTAATATCTGTACTCTATAATAATCTCTTTAATTACAAATAAAGGGTTACTTTTTAAATATGATCTTTTATTTAATTATATTTTTTTGTAATATTCTTTTACTTATATCTTCATATTTTGGTCCAAAACAATCTTTAAAGACATTAAATGGATAGTTCACCTAAAAATAAAAATTTTATGTTTATCTGCTTAGCCCCAAAGTATCTAGACTAAGGTCTAGACTAAATGTGAATGTGCATTAATTCACCCTACTTGCAAAAAAAAACTGATTTAGTGTTCAATGAATTAAATTAAATACAATCTCAGAAAATGATGCAAACCTGCAACAATTAAATGTTAAATAACACAAATGTATCTAATCCCATTTTATTAACTATGTCTTAGCTGCTGACCTTTGATGATCCAGTTCAACCATACTAATAAGCAAAAATGACTTTAGATAAACTAATAATTGTGCTTCATATTTTTTTTTTTTTGTTTTTTTTTATTGCTGAAGAGTGTTGAACTGTGTTCTACTGTACAGACGTGAATGTACTTTTCCTTCAGTCTGAGGTTTATACATAACACTTTTTGATGTGAAAGGGCTTTTAAATATGCTATAAATAGAACTTCTTATATTAAAAACAATCAAACCCTGCCCATATTTAAAAAGTAATGCGAAATTAATGCAACAGTAGCGTAAAGCATTACTTTCCCTAAAAAGTAACTAAGTAATGTAATTAGTTTACTTTTTTAGGGAGAAACGCAATATTGTAATGCACTTTTAAAGGTCCCACTTTTCGTGTTTTTTTGAGGCTTTGATTGTGTTTACAGTGTGCAATATACCATGTGTTCATGTTTCGCGTGTAAAAAAACTGTATTTTTCACACAATTCGCTTATCTGTATACCGCTGTTTTCAACACGTGCTGGAGATGTACTTCTAATCACAGAACGCCTTTACTGACGAGATGCGCATGAAAATCGCATTCTATTTTTTGCACAGCCCTACCATCTAGTTAACAAAGCTAAACAACGTTGCCCTTTGTGTAATAAGTTACAGAAACTGTTAAACGCACCAACTTAAATAATAAAATACACTTACTGGTTGTGGTTCATAAACAACGCCTTCTCCAGACAAAGAGGGAACTGCTCCATCTTTCAAGAATAATCTTTGTGTTTGAAACATGGGATCACGAAGAACGGGACCTTTAAAAGTAACTTTCCCCAACACTGTTCTCAACAGCTGGCGTGTAACGCGTCTTCTTCTTCTTCTTGCTTTATGGCAGATAGCAGACTTATAAGTCAATTGCTGCCACCTATCTCTCAAATGGATCATTGTGACTCCTAATTGAGATTGTAGATAGAGTTTCAATGGTCCATTTGAGAGATAGGTGGCGGTAATGCATTAACAAGTTTCAGACATTCCATGAATCAGAGGTAAAAAAAAAACTATATAAATACTGTTCAGTTTCTTGCACAAACCAATAGTTTTTTCTCTTTACACATCAATGTATCGTCACGAGCCGCAGGGTTTAATTTGGTTTTGTTTGTGTATGTGTACTGACATACTGGAATGGTTTGAATTAAAAATCTTCATTGGTGTTCTACTGAAAAAACAAAGTCACCTACATCTTGGATGCCCTGGGGGTAAGCAGATAAACATCACATTTTAATTTTTGGGTGAACTATCCCTTTAATATGTGATACTAGAATCATTTTTAAGATACAATATCATTATGTATAGCATTATATCGGTAAATCACACTGGAAAATGTCTGTTACTGTGACTTTAAAAGAAAAGCAAGGAAAACAGATATTGGACCTGATGAATGATTCAAAGCTCTTCACCTTACCATTTATCAAGAGGTCCCGTGGGTCGCTGCTACACTTAAAGTGCAATTAGAATGCTGATTGAGTCTAATTTCCCTCAGTAACTCTGGAATAATCACTGATTTTGAGCAGCTGGCTGAAAGGAAATTCCACCAAGCATTGCCACAGCATTACACAACATGCATAGGCCTGTTCTCAAGTTAAAACACACAGGAGGACATTGCATGCTTTAATAACACATCAGTGATCTGTGATTGGACGAGTGCCCATATAACTTCCCCACTTGCTGTTTTCATATTGTTCAGGAGCAGAAGTGCCTAAACTGCTCTGCTATTAATGAATAGGTGCCTGTGGCTTATAAATTGTAGACATTCATTATGCTCACATGCATTTTGTTGGCTGCTTGTAAAAAACAATCAAGAAATGGAGGACATCAGATTAAAAATAAAATGTGTTTTAAAAGCTAGACTGATGTTTATTATTTTCATAAACCATTCTCAGGGAATCATTTGCCATTTTGTGCCTTATGTGTTTCTCTATGACCTACTGTATACTCTAGATATACGTGTATATAATTCACAGCACAAACCATATTATTTAATATATATTTACCTGTTTAGTGTGTAATACAAAAAATAGTCAAATTAAACATTTTTTGCATGTTTACAACACTGTTGATTTTTCTAATAAGCTCTATGTAAAAGCAGATTTTGTTTTTGCCCTTGCACATTCAGCCCTGTTCTGCTGGAACATTTTCCCATTTAAATGCAGCTTGAGCTTTCTGATATCATATTTGTAAGTTAAGTTTTTTTTTTACTTTTTTCATACCTAAATATAGAAAAATAATTCCAAGAATATCACAAAAGATATTATTTATTATATATTATTAGAAAAAATATATAACATTTTAAAAGTAATCCTTCTATGTATGTGCATCTGTGCAAGACACCGGTGTAAAAGCTTCAGAATCAAGCGCTTGTAAACCCACATAACGGTATCGTTTCCTGATAATAAGACCAATAAAAAGAAATACATTTGGATGGCACTTGGTATTCTTGTACGAGATTCATCAAATAAAAACATAAACACCCGGCTCTTTCATTTCTGCTGTCTCTGTCAGCTCTTCAGAAGTTACCTGGACCAACAGAAATCGATAACATTGTCATTTAACATAATTTCTGTTGAAAGTGAGACTCGTCTGCCTCAAGTAGAGTTGTGCTTCCTAGAAGGGAAATCGATAGCAGATCACTGCTGCAGTCTCAGTCTCTCCACTTCATTCTCATACTCCCTGCTGACAAAACAACTGATAATGGCCTCTCCAGTGTTGCCAGGTTTTCACAAGAAAACCTGCCCAAGCGTTTCGAGGGGGTCCCCAGTTAAAAATTGCGTTCCAGTGGGTATAATACACATTTCCTTTCTAAAATTTGAATTCCAAAAATATCATAGGCAAGTAGGCGTCTCATTGCAGTCTGCGGTGGACATCCAACCCCGCCCACATCCAAGTGTGACGTTGAAAGCCACACCCACGCCCGAATACGTTACAGTCTCATTCATTTTGAAACAGGAAAAAGCATCCTTAAGAAGTTAAGTCGTATTGTTTGCCAACCACTAAAAAATAAGTTGTTTGCCGTGTCGGTAAGTAAAAAAATTATATTTGGTCTATACCAAGACTTAAAACATTGACAGCATTAAAAATGTGTGCATCGTTTGTGTGCATGAGTATAAACAAAGGTTTGGCATGCTTAGTATGTTTTGAACTTTATATAGGCACGTTATTACATAGCTAGCAAGATGGTCTCTCAGTTTGGTTCACTAGGCTACATAATCATGGGGAAGACTGCAGATCTGACAGTTGTCCAGAAGACAATCACTGACACCCTTCACAAGGAGGGTAAGCCACAAACATTCATTGCCAAAGAAGATGGCTGTTCACAGAGTGCTGTATCCAAGCATGTTAACAGTAAGTTAACTGTCAAAACGGTCAAAGAAACCTGGGCTTCCAGACCACGTCAGCAGTGACACAATCTGATCACCTCCATGCCACGCCGAATTGAGCAAGTAATTAAAGTGAAAGGAGCCCCTACCAAGTATTGAGTATATGTACAGTAAATTAATATACTTTCCAGAAGTCCAACAATTCACAAAAAAAAATGTATTATTATTATTATTCTTATGAAGTATTCTAATTTGTTGAGATCATCAACTCAAATTGTGAAACTTGTGTATTAAATAAATTCAATGCACACAGACAGAAGTAGTTTAAGTTTTTCTTTTAATTGTGATGATTTTGAAATATCTGTACTATTTAACTGTTTTCTATTTAAATGTATTTTAAAATGTCATGTGTCCTGTGATTTCAAAGGTAATTTTAGCATCATTATTCCAATCACATGATCATTCAGAAATCATTCAAACATTCTGATTTGCTGCTCAAAATACATTATTTCTTTGATGAATGAAAGTTCAGAGCATTTATCTGAAATAGAAATCTTTTGAAATATTTTGCCTTTCTCATTAATTTTGATCATTGTAAAACATCCTTGTTAAATAAAATGATTCATTTCTGTGTTCAGTGTTTGTGGGTCTGGTGGAAACGCTGCAGTTTTGCCAAGTATAGGTCTCTGCAGGAAAGTAATGGGAGTTACGAGATCAAGGTGTTTTTACACCATGATACCTGATTAGTTGATTTAATAGTGACGTTAGGTTTAGGGGTGGGGTTGGGTAAGGGGGATAATTTAGATTGCATGATTCAGAAACACCCAGCAGTTTCAAAACACCCATATGGTGATAAACGCCCACTTTTGCTCTGCAGAGACCTAAGTCTCCAGTTTTGCGTTATATATATATCTTATCAAAAACCTTTGACTGGTAGTGCATTTTTGTTACATTTTTAATTATTATTATAATTTGTATTTGTATTTTTGTAAAATAATAAATATAAAAATACCCAGTGAAGCAATGAATGTCTTTTTTTATTCATCTTTAAGTGTGTGGAGAACCCAATTTGATGAACAACCCCTCATGTTACTTACTGTGTGTAATCTACTAAAGCAAGTAATCTCTACTGTATGTAGCCTATGTGTAGCCTACTGCATATGGAGAACTGTTGCTTCTGTCATTCAAATATGAACACTTTATGATAAGTGGAACACATATTTAGATAATTAAAATACAATTATAAATGAATGAAAATGCGTTTTACCTTTAGAACACCAAAATCTAATTGTCCCCTTTAAATTTTATACATTCAAATCTTGCCTTAGGTAGGTCATATGCATCTCATTACATAAATGAACAAGGTAAGCTTTTATTATTATTAATAATTAGCCTTATTTAATCAATGCAAGTGTTTTACAAGCTATGATGACTAAATCAGCACCATATATGAGCAATATTACATATATTAGATTTAAGTTGTGCCATTTTAGCCTAGACATCCTTTACAAAAAAATAAGAAAACGTGTATTAGTAAAATGAAGGACAACATTATTTTTTTTAGAACCCCCGAAATTGCCCTAAATTGCTTCAACGTACTTCTGGGTTTCCCGTACGGGGATGGGGAATCACAAGATGACGTATTTGACATGGGCGTGTCTTCCGGGAAAATCTGGGATTTGGCAACACTCTCAAGAACCTCAGTAAAGTACTTTGAATATATTACTGAAAAAACTGCTTTGTCCAAAAGAAGTCCAAAACTTATTTTAAACGTGTAAATATTACCAAGTACTGGCATATGCTTCCAATTGTTTATCGATGAGCTCTTTTCCTTATGCTTGATCATTATCAATATCATTTAATAATATAATCTGTTGCTTTTTCCCCAAATAAGTTTACAGTTAAGGTTTTCTTTTAATATTGATATTGCATTATTTATCTGATTATAATTTATAATGTGTAATTAAGCATTCATTTAGCCTACATTTATTCATTTTGCAGCCATTTTTATCCAATTGGGGAATACATCGAGCGATTCATCTTAAAGAGGCAAACAGACCCAGGAAGTGCAAAAGAAATTATGTTTTATATAAAATACTTAACACTTTCTAGCATGGTATTTGCAATTAATTATAAATGTTTTATAGGTTGAATTTATATTAAATGCAATTAGTTGAACTTGAGGATGACCTAAATACATTTACATGCAAATTAATAATTCTATTCTATTTTGAAACGTGTGCTGTTGATTGCATTCATGCTAAACTATATACCGTATTTTTCGGACTATAAGTCGTACTTTTTTTCATAGCTCGGCTGGTCCTGCGACTTATAGTCAGGTGCAACTAATTTATCAAACTTAATTTGACATGAACCAAGAGAAATGAACCAATAGAAAACATTATCGTCTACAGCCGCAAGAGGGCGCTCTATGCTGCTCTGTGCTCCTGTAGTCTACACTGAAAACATAGAGCGCCCTCTCGCGGCTGTAGACGGTAATGTTTTCTCTTGGTTCTTGGGTCTAAATAAATGCGATTTATAGTCCAGTGCGACTTATAATCAGAAAAATACGGTACTTGT
The DNA here is from genome assembly GCF_023724105.1 of Carassius gibelio. Lineage (NCBI taxonomy): Eukaryota > Metazoa > Chordata > Actinopteri > Cypriniformes > Cyprinidae > Carassius > Carassius gibelio. The sequence continues at coordinate 23,953,944 of NC_068403.1, read as the reverse complement.
AATTTCTATTGAAACTTGTGATGCATTTAAATATATTTGCAATTACACATTTGTAACGATGATGTTACAATTTAGTACATATTTCCTTTAAAGATAATATCGAATAACTCTAATTATAATTAAGTACTTTACATGTGATTTAGCATGTTAGTTGGCACATCAAAATAAATTCTTTAAATTATGACAAAACACAATGATTTCAAATTAATCTGGTAATAATAAAAAGTGTACTTGATAGTATAGTCTCTTTAAGTACTTTTAAGGTTCTATTAATATTATATCATCTGCAAGTACATTTGAAAAACAAATGTAGTATTCTACAAATGCACATTCGATACGATTAACTTCTTATTCGCAATAAAGCATAAATAAAAAATCAAGCAGGAGGTGAGATGAGAGGTGTTTGGAAGAGACATACACAAGAAGGCGTATAAATGTTCAAACTAGGTCACTAGAGTTGCTTGCCATTTAACAGACACATTTGCTTCAGTAACAGAAAGCCATTTGCGGAGGCCGTCCCGCAGGAGCAAGCACATGGTGAGGAGTCTCTCACTGATAAAGCAGGGTTGAGTCACCTCTTCTTGGGATTTAAACTGTGCTTTCTGTGTTGGCAAACCAGACCCTTAAACAAACCATGCATTTGCCAACAGAGCTCTTTGCAAAGCAGCTGACCTATATTGTGAGGATAATGCCGGTTTGAAAAAGATGGTTGCTTCCTGTTCTCTGTCTGTTATCAAAAGATGCAGCAACATTGACACAGTTACAATCGATCTAAATCCATTGATACCTTAATATTATAAATAATTGTTATCAAGTAAGTACATATTTTTAACCTTCAGTGTTTCATTGACATTAAAATAGTTAGAATTCTGTCATTATTTATCTTCTTTTGTGGAACACAAGAATGTATTAGTCATGTTTGACTGTGTAATAATAAAATGACTGCTTTTTTACATAAAGCAGGCCCAAAATGTGCATTTCAGCTTATTCTGATCTTTTTAGTTGAGTTTAGCATTAAATATTAACAAGCCCACGAGATTATAGAGGGCTCTCGTCTGTGAAATGCTTTCAAGACAAATATGGAATGACCTATAAATATGAAACAAGGGTATGATCGAAAAATTCGAACAACTCTCAGTGACTCCAGACAGAATGAGATGTAGATCAGTATCAGATCTAAAAGTATAATCAGATGAATGCCACAGCTTTGGTGTATTGGGGAAATATTAATAATCTGTTGAGAGATGTATTCTGTCAAGCTGATTGTCCCTTTACATGTCAACATCATCAAAAGTCAGTTTGAGGTGACAAGCTGACAATCAATCTAGGCTCCTTTAATTAATGGTTTGAGTATATGACTGTTGAAGAGTGACTAGAATGAACCTTGTATTATATGAAAATAGATATTGCATATGGGTCAATAATAAGACACTTTTGACTATCTCCTAAGCTATTAAAAAATGCATGAAAATTAGTGCTGTCAGACGATTAATTGCATCCAATATAAAAGTTTTTGTTCACATAATATATGTGTGTGTACTGTTATGTATATAAAAATTAGGGGTGCTCCGATCACGATCGGCCGATCGTTATGCGCATCTCCTCAGTAAAGCCGGTTCTCTAATCAGTGGTTAATTCCATCAGGTGCATGATTTCACATAGAGCAGCTGTTACTACACAGAGCCGTTGTTAATAGAGAAGATGCGCAAATCCACTTCATTTTCAGCGTTTATTGGCGCATCTTCTCTATTAACAACGGCTCTGTGTAGTAACAGCTGCTCTATGTGAAATCACGCACCTGATGGAATTAACCACTGATTAGAGAACCGGCCTTACTGAGGAGATGCGCATAACGATCGGCCGATCGTGATCGGAGCACCCCTAATAAAAATACACACTCATACAAAATATATTATGAAAAGATTTACATGTATTTACATGTATATATTTATATCATTTATATTATATAAATATATTTAATACAGTATATAAAAAGCATATATTTCTTAATATATGCATGCATGTGTGTTTTTATATATACATAATAAATATGCAGTACACACACATATATTATGTAACCTAAACAAAAACTTTGATTTTGGATAACTTATTAAAATACAGTTATAAAAATGGTTTAAAACATCTGTTCAGTGATGTAAAAAAAACAAAGTTCAGTTTCTAGTTTAAAAAAAATGGTATGTTTCTTTTTAAATTAGATTAGCAATGTTATTATATTATTAGCTATATTGTTTGTTGGCATATAATAATAAATGAACCATCATTTAATAATATTATTTTTTTCTGCCAAATCAAAGTCATTTTATAACATGACAATAAAACCATAAACAGATCCCTTTAGACCAATCACTCCATGTCAATGTCATTAAGTTTGATATATATTTAATTAATCTTACAAATGAAGTAACCCTGAGAAAACTTAAAATACTGTTATAATTATTGGATATTCAGGACTCAAAATGTGTGATGGTTGTAAAAAAATTCATTCGGTCATTCGGTCAAAAAGTCATTCGGTAAAACTTTTTTTTTTTTTAAGAAATAATTGTTTTTTCAAAATGTCTCAAACCAGTGTGGATACAAATATTAGCCTACATTTCTAAGACCTTGCATGTGCGTTTTAAATTAGATCTTTAAAATATTTCTTTGCCAATTTATAGAAACATCTCATTGTTATGAACACGGTGTTTGTTTATATCAACCCTCACGCTTTTATCTTCATTCACTGTTTAAATATAGCAGCATATAAAATAGCCTCCAGTATTTGAGGACGGATCCTACCGTTGCACCACTGGAAAGGGTGCATCAATCCCCGTGTTTATAAACAGAGTCTGTCTGTCTGCCACGCAGCACAGCTGGATTCATCTAAACACACTCCTCACTCGTCCTCATCGCGATCTCAGGTCTGATCAGCTAGTAAATACGCGCACATTCACCACATCTGACTCGTATTCAGCTTGCGTTTAGGTCCGTCCTTCGTTGTACATCTGATCGCGTGTCGTGGCTGATGTTGATGGCATCCATTGAGAACTAAACAAGAGCGAATTAAAGTCCCTCCCAGACGGAGTGATGGGCACAAAATCGAGCCAATCTTCCTCTCCACTGTCTTCTGTGACTCACACATGAAGACATAAACAAGACAGTCCTCTGGCTGTCATTTTGTACATTCATATGACACATTAAATGTCATATAATCAAAAAAGAAATAAAATAGCAATGTGTAATTACACTTTCTAAAGATTTTTTTTTTTCAGTGCAACATTCATGACTGTGTTGGATTTTGGGGTATGCTGGCATTAGTCAATCCACCCTCATGCCTAGGTTTGAAATGTGACAGTGGCCCTCAAGAGCCCACAATGGGCGCCGGTATTAAAAAGAGCCCACCCTCTTGTCTTCACAATGTGGTGGTACTGAGATATTAGAGGGGCCCCTAAACTGTCACAAGTATAAAAGAGTACACCCAGCATGTCTCTGAAATATCCTCATCTTGAGGGGCCCCTGAGGGCCTCAATACACAGCACCCCGGTGCCTCTGTGACGTTGTGCTGCCAAAATATCTATCTACACAGAGTTGACTGGTAGCCACAGTACTCAATTTTCTGTTTTTAATTTTATTTAAAGCATTGTTTAAGCCTTTGAAGATATGAAAACATTAGTTTAAATGTGATTAATAAAAGTTTTAGTGCAAACTTAAAATCAAGTAAAAAAAATTATATTATTCAGTAATAACACATGGCTTGTAGATGGGAAATATTTATTAAATTGCATATTATAATATATACTAATTATATATATATATATATATATATATATATATATATATATATATATATATATATATATATATATATATATATATATAGTTAACATATATTATTATTATTACTAATATACTGTGTATGTACTTTAATATAGCATACTGTTATACTGTAAAATATACATAAAACTGTTTATATATATATATATATTATAGATTATAGAATATTTTACAAAACAACATGAGGGAAAAGCAATAGATTGTGTCATAAACATGAAAATACTGCCCTCTTCTGGCACATAAAGCAACAAACATGCATAATACAATATTGATTCTATTTGAAAGGAATCAAATATGTAACCATCTTCATAATTAATGAGTGTTAAAATAAATGTAAAATCATTTAATAAAACACTGATTATTTGAATTGTCTCTCAGCTAAAAACAATATTCCTAAAATGAGGTCTGTGATGAGGGTACATCTTTTCTTTCTTTGTTTTGTTCAGTGTTCTCCTATATTGTGCCTGTCAGAAGAAATAAGTCTGTTCATATGCAGAGATATTCGCCACATATACAGGGTTGTAGTTGTATATGAGCGCGCCGCTCTCTTCTGCTGCTTCACTGAAGCGGTGGGAGCTTCTCCTTCCTGAAATACACACATGTATTTGTTTCATCCCAATTCATAGAAATGAGGAACAAGCAAACACATAAATAAGTATGAGACTGCAGTTACCCTCATTAACGAAGAATTCAGCCAGTAAGGACGACACGCGCACAGCATTGCTGGAATGAGGAAAGTTGTAACGGGGGTCCCACTGAAAGCGGTTCACTTCCGGATGCCACTGTACCCCATAGAAAGGGTGCTTCCTGCCTGCAGGCCAATGATATTTCATCCACACTGTGTATGAGTGCTTGTATAGGTTGTTTTAAATATAAAAAACGTCTGGTTTTGTTACCTTCCATGGTAGATACAAACTCAAGGCCATTCTGTGCTATGTTTGTGGAGAGCACTGAAAAGAAGCCACTTAATTTCTCATTTCCCATGAATGCCTGAAAAAGAGGAAGACCTTATAGACCTTAATCAGGTTAGACATCATACTGAATTAACACGGAGGGATGTGAGGGATAGGCTTAGTGTCTTTACAGTGGTGCATGCTGTATAAAGGTCCTAGAACACATACAGCTGTTAAAACACAACTTTCTAGTCTGTTTTATGTTGTTTTTGTCATCTGAATGCGCTGTACTTCTATCCTTCACAGCCTAGAGGTTATGGCATTACCCTGACTAAGGTCTATTTCTCCTTCCTTGTTATTTTAATCAGAAGTATTTAAATGAATATGGTGTGCTTATAAAAGATGTACCTCTTTGGTCACTCCATAATGGTGGAAATTTCCAGTTAGCGGTTCCTGGGACAATGCTTTACGAAGGTCAGATGGGAAGTTGGTAAACATACGACTGGATGAAGCCTCTGGTAATCGAAACATTGTGATTAAATGAATGATGTTTACACCTTCGTTTGAAGCAACTGCATGCCATATTTTTCTATGACAATAAACCAGCTGAAAACACAAACTGAAACACTTTTATTGCTTTTCTATATTATTAAGTCTCAAACGTCAAATTTGATTGGTTTCTTCTAAAAAAGGTACAAATATGCATGGTATTATATTATTAAACTTACACTAAAACATAGATAACATTTTGAAAGAAAACAAGCATCTTAAGCATCCAGAATAACATAAGTAGACTTTGTTATATGTAATTGTGGCTTTTGTAATTGTAATCGCGATTAGAAATTGGGTCAATTGTGCAGCCCTAGAATAATATGATGATTTATCAACAATTTTGAAAAGTTTTGTGCTGCTTAGTATTTTCTTTGGTACACGTGATACTTTTCCAGGAGACATCAATGAATAAAACAAATTAGAAATCTTTTTTTAACCATATAAGTGTTTACTGTCCCTTTTTTATCAATTTATCACATCCTTGCTGAAAAACAGTCTAAGAAAAGAACCAATTACTGAGCCCAAAACTTTGATATTTGTATATGTATATTTGTATTTGTATATAATGTATATTTTTCTTTAGTTTAAAGAAAATTTTAATTATCTACCTTTAACAATAATATTTTTTTTCCACTATAAAAGGACCTTTTATGGAATGTGAAGATTCCATGGATGTTAAAGTTTCTTCATGGCACCATTGATCACAATAATAAAAAAATATATAATCGGCAAAAATAAAAAAGTGGACCATGTTGGATGACGTACCTGCGGTGAAGTTGAGGGGATAAGTCACATTCTCTGCAGTTGTCTTACTCAACAGGTTTTCTCCAGCCACCAGCACCGTGAGCAGCTGAAATCCCAGGCATGTTCCCCAGATGGGAAAGTAATCACCTTCATCATTCGCCTGAGACGGCACAAAAACAACTCTGGATAAGACTATTGGTAACGTCTAGCAGTTTAGTTCCTAAAATAGATACAGTAATGGCACATGATAAAGTCCAACTGCTCCAATAAACATCGTTGATGATAAAAAAAATACCATCATTTTATTAACAATGAATTATTCAGGATTCACTGTAACTCCCTCACCTTCAGGGCCAGTCTGAAGTAAATCCCGGCGGTGTGAGCGAACTCAGATGTCTGCAGATCCACAGCGCCTCCGATGAGAAGAAGTCTGATTGAGGGGCAGACAGGGAGTTTATGCAAAAATGATCTTTGTATGTGAAATATTATTGCATTAATGTGAACCACAGCTTTTGTTTCTGTAAGTTACATTCAGACATGGACTTGATGGACTTGTCAACACCCCATGATAGACTTTTGAAAGAAAGATGGACAACATACCCATACCCAACTTACCCATTTATTGACCTGAAGATCTGTTCATGCTCTGCCAAACTCTGGTTTAGCCTGTAACAAAGAAAGTGTGATCGTTGAAATTACACCTCTTGAATATGGATTTGCTGTATGGTTGATGTTATTATTAATATGACTCTTCTGAATCAGTTCCCCTTCCCGGTTCATTTGGGCCAAATGAATCACTCACTCACACTAATTGACTTATGTTTGTAAATCACTCGATTGACATGGAGATAAAACTTTGCAGCCTACATTTGCTGTACATTCATTTCAAAGAAAAAAAAGAGAAGAAATTATTAAATAATATCCCTAACGTGGGTCAAAAAGCACTCTTACTATGTTCAACTATCTGTATTTAGCCTAATATAAATGTAAAGTATAATACAATAAACTAGCCTAACATGAAGTGTCCTAAAACATTGCATTAATTAAGTTCACACATAAGTATATTATGCATCTTTATGTAGAGTGTACTATTTTTCCATGAAGAAAAAGCCTACTTTGGTGTTACTTGAATCGATTAATCGAATTTTAAACACGAATCGTAACCTAATGCTAACAAACACACAAGACTTACCTAATCGGCACAACTCTAGCTCCCCCAGATTCAATGTACTTCACATATGATGAAGGGATGTACGTCTTTCCAAACTTTCTCATTGACTCATTGTCAACCTCTTGCGTCAGAATCCCTAAAGACAGAGTTATGCTCGAGTCACGTGCGCTTAAAGGTTAGTTGTTAGCCTATTTATTACCATGATAAGAATAAATTCAGTAAATCTAATTTTGCGAGCCGAAAAACTTTAGTGCACACATCATCTTGCCATACAAACAGTGTGGGTAAGAGGTTTACCGATGATCGGTCTGTCGTTTCTCTGCGGGAGTTTAACCGGAGCTGCGCTGCACAAAACAACAACACACGCGCACAGGAGCGCGCTGAAGCCCATTCTGTCCACACACACACACCGGTCCACAGAAAACCCTCTGCGACCCAGTGCTCCTTCACTTAAAATATGTTCCATATAGCATCTGAACTGAAAGTTCTGAAGGAAGTCATCAGATGGGCGGGGTTTGTACTTTTTGAAGGAAGGAAAACAGGTTTACATCAGTAGTAAAATACCGCTTATGCCAGTTTGTTTGGTTAAATACGGAGTTGTTGGGTGAGTTGGCAAAAAACTGCAGCCGCATTCTCCACACACGAGACCAGAAGTTCCTGAATATTTTAGGAACTTGTATTTTCCGAAGCGTTCTCACGGCCAGCGTTTATCACGAAGTGTAATGTGAAATATTAGAACATCAGCAATCTAGACTAGGCTTTATATAAATTTATAATCCACAAGTGAACCTCAGGCTGAATTTCGTCGACTTCAGGAGGGTGGAAAATGCAATTATTCGATATGGCTTTTCCACAAACAAACTTTCATAGCAACACAGTGGAAATCATTCAAATTATTGTACTATTTAAAACAACCGTGCACCAAAAAAATGCATATATTAAAGTAAAACAAGAAATCAAGTAATCGAGGTTTAACTTGCATGTTTTGTGTAAACAATTTTAGTTGGAAAGCCACATAAAAGTAAAGTGTTTAATAATGAAAAATTAGACTTTAGCAAACAATTTTTTTTACTATGAGTATTTATTAACAAAATTATATATGTGAGCTGATATCGAGCAGTTAGTCTATTTTTGTATTTGCAATCAAATAAAAATACATTACAGTTTAAATATATAAATGCAATTAGTTGAACCCAGCAGAAAATCATTCAGATTTAGTGATTCATAAAATACAATATTGAGCCGACTATTTATAGGACTCTTAATGAGTGGACTAGTTATTTACTGTACAGTCCCACAGCAGAAGTCAATAAATACATGATTGCACAGTGGGATTCTATGCAGTGCATTCTCATGACCCCATCATATATCTAAATATCTAATCAATAAAATATGAAATTCACTAGTTGTGAAGAATTACAGTTGGTGGCTCCCTTGAAGTGCAAGAGCGTGCAATTATTTTCATATTTATTCAGAATACGTAACCTATGACAAATATACAATAGCTCCTGTTCCAAATGTAATGTTTTTTTTTTTTTTTTTTTTTTTTTTTTTTTTTAAACAATGATATTGTAAATTACAATGTAATTTTTTCCTTTGATGCTTGATCCTTCAGACATCATTCTAATATGATGATTTGCTGCTCAAGAAACATTTCTTTATCATTCTCATTTATTATCAATGTTTAAAACAGTTGTTCTGCTTCATATTTTTGCGAAACCCATGATACGTTTTTTTAAGGATTATTTGATGAACAGAAAGTTCAAAAGAGCAGTCATCTGCACTAAAGGAAAGATGCTTGTGAATGTCACATTTGCCATGACTTCTCATAGTGTCACTTCAGCTTCTTGTTTTTAAAGCTTTTATAAAGCCAGTGCCGTGTAGTTCAGAAGTACAGTGTCACGGTGACATATTAGCAAAACTGAGCAATAGTCCCTTCACGAGGAGCAGTTCTTTCTGATCATGCTTCAAATCACAGTTTATGAAGTAACAGCAGTTTTTATTATTTTATTTTAGTGGTTATAATCTAAGTAGGCTAGCTGATAATTCATTATGTGTTCATTCTCCTTAACCCTATGAATGTTTTATTAAATTAAGTTTAGTAACACAATGAAGTCAGACTATGTATGCATGTACTATGTAAAAAGTGGACCTTTAAAAACCCAGGTTGATTCAGTCATATTAAATTAAAATAAAAAAATACATTAATATATTTGACTTGAACAAAACTGGTTAGTTTAAATGTAACAACATTTGCAACATTTTTTTTCCAGCATGTCTTCTCCGAGTTGTCCATCTGTGATGGTGCATGGGAACATTTCCTCAAATTGATTTACAGCACTGAAGTTAATTATTGGCGTTTCTGGCTAGTTTCCCAGAAGAGCCTGGAAGTCCGGTGAACAAACCAACTTGTGTTTAATGTGTCCCAGCACAGACATGTCTCCCCTCCTGCCCTCTGTATCCACTGAGACCAGTTCCTACAAACACAGAAAGAACAACAGACGATGTAACACAAACCTAAGAGCAAGTATGAGACATACATGAAGAAGCTAAATAGTGTATAAATTGCAAGTACAGATTAAAACCGAAAGTCCCATGAGGATTACTGCTTGGTCATGTGCTTATAAAGCATTTGTCACCAATTTCATTACATTATTTAGCCTTTGGATCTTCAAATGCTGTTATAACATCTTTATCCCAGCAGTGGATGATTCCCCACCAACAGGTTAAAGGAATAGTTCACCAAAAATGAGAATTTGCTGAAAATTTACTCATCCTCAGGCCTAAGATGAATTTGTTTGTTCATGGGAACAATTTACAGTATCATGAAATCACTTGCTGACCAGTGGATCCTCTGCAGTAAATGGGTGCCGTCAGAATGAGAAAACATCACAATAATCCACACAACGCCAGTCCATCACTTAACACCATGTGAAGCGAAACGCTTTGTGAGAAACAAATCCATTTAGGCGTTTTAACTTTAAAAAGTTGCTTCTGGCCATAATCCATTATAACGCTTCCTCCAGTGAAAGATCCATCCCAAGTTGTCCTCTCGCATCAAAATCCAAAAACTTCTAGAACTGTTTTGGATTGAGTTCACTTGTATTTGTCGTTTGATCTGTGCCTATTTCTCTCCTGATTCAGACAAGATGACTTTTTCATTGGAGAAAGCAATATAAAGGACTCGTATTTTAGCTGGAAGCAACAGTTTGACATTTAAAAATGTGTTGATTAAACTTTCTTATAAACACGCATCTTTTCGATGGATGACGGCACCCATTCACTGCACAGGATCCATTGGTCAGCAAGTGCTCTGATGTTAAATTTCTCCAAATCTGTTCCCATAAACAAACAAACTCACCTATTTCTTGGATGGTCTGAGGGTGACACACTGGACTGAAGAGGGTAACTGACCTGCAGGAAGGCGCAGGGGGTTCCCAGGGCCACATCCAGGGTGACGTTACCCAGTATAAGCTGAACTTTGCCTGACTTCCTCACAAGCATCTTTCCCACCAAACCCTCCTGTAGATCCTTAAGACAACAGGTGTTCTCATCTTGAGATTCATCCTGAAAAAAACACATGCACACGAGAACAAAAAATGCATGAGTATTTGCGCAAACTAACATGAATCTGTGATCTAAACCTAGCCAGCGCCAACCTGAGTCTCGGTCTTCTGCATCACAGCCTGTCCGTCGCTCGACTGCACCTCTGTTCTGGTGGGCCGGACGTCACTGGTGGGCGGCTGGCCTGGCAGACAGTCAGGAAGCTGCATGAAGAGAAGCTCCTCCTCTTTGCAGTGATTCCACACCTCCAGTAAATCAGGCAGCAAATCAGGTTTGGCCAAGGGTGGCTGCCTGAATATAGGCTCCGCCTTCTTCGGTTCAGGACTTTCCAAAGTTATTTTATTATAATTTAATTAAATTCTCAATTTTTTTATATGACCAACTCTTGAGTATGAAATTGGCCAGTGAAATTTGGCAGAGCAACTTGAAAAGTGACCACACTTGAATATGTTTGCTAGTTTGTGCATGTTTGATGAAGTTTCTCCTACTCTTCACTTCAGCTCCAGTGTTGTCTGTGCTCATCGGTTCAGGGTCTGAGGTGCTCTTTTTTTGATTTGAGAGTCTCCTCGCTAAACTCCTCTTTGAAGACCCATCCCGACACAGCCAGCGGCAGCTGCACAGGACAGCTTCCTCTTTCTCCTCTCAGGTGAGGGTCATCCAGAAACTACACACACAGAACCAAAGGCTTGAGAGTGGATCATTTTTCGTTGAAAAAAAAACATAAAAGCATGGTCAAGGACATATTTCACTATGAAAACAAACTGCAAAAAAAGAGGGGAAAAAATTATTATATTTTGCCAGATAATTAAGCCTGTTAGGACCATTATGTCTTTGCATAATGACTTAATCAAATTTTTCCACATAATTGCCATCAGTTTAAAGCACCTTCCCAATCGTGGTGATTCTATTGATTAATTCACTATTTTTTATTTTTACATCATCCATGAAAAAGTTGTACAATAAACTTGTATGTTGTATAATAGTTTACAATTTAAAGAATAAATCTTTATTTTATTGTATTAAAGTAATGTGAATCAAACTTTGTCAGTGCATTAATGAGAATTCATTTTAACAATATGATTAATTATTATAAAAAATTGTGTCTCAATGGGAAAGACGTAAATGGACCTTAAGTAAGACTTCTTTTCTTTTCGTAATTTCTTCCTTTTGATTTTTGGGCACAGTTTTGAGTTAATAAGTTAATTAGAAGTTAACAAGTTTCAGTTTTTTTAAACACACATTGTCCTTCTCAAGTTTGCGCAGGATTTCTTTGGTCCCCTCTTCGGTCTCTCTCTCCTTTTTGATGTTGATGATGGGTGAAGGGCCACTGTTTGTGGTTTCTCTGGTATCATCATATACACCTAATCAAATAAAACACATTAAGAGAGCACGGATACAAAAGACATGTCACAACAGAAAATGCTAATTAATTTAATTAATTTAAAAAGTTATTTAAAAAGTTATTTTTCCATGAACATTCAAACCCATTGTAAATAAATACAGACTACCATTCAAATGTTTACTTTATATTTAGCAAGGATGCATTAAACAGCAGCAAATCAGCATATAAGAATGATTTCTGAGGGATCATGTTTTACTGTACTATTAATGAAATAAATGCATTACCAATGTTTTGGTGAGCAATAGTGACTTCTTTCAAAAACAAAAACGTACCAACAACCACAAACCTTTAAACAGCAGTGTACATACACCTGTTACTTAAAGTGAGTCTAGTGTCTCAGATATTTGAAAAGATCTGAATGTCAAGTTGTTTGACTGTAAACAGCCTCAACCCAGCAAACATTGGTCCAACGGCGACGTCGTGTGCCCGGCCAAAAATAGTCGCGGTAGGACGGCATCAATCGGTAGAAATATGTAACAGAACATTTCCTAAAAATGCATTCAGATAGGTTTGTACATGTCTATCGTTCTATGGGGTTTCATGTATAATTGTTTCTTTGACTTTTAGCTATGTGTAATTCAATATTTACCAGTGTTGTGAATCGGTTATGAGAGGACGTCAATAGGTGACATCTTTTACACGTGCATTACACGTCCATCATGACCCTCTGTGAAATCCTTGTGGAATATGCAAAAGCTGTGCTTACACCTTGATTAATACTGCAATAATTAAAGTGCACCAAGTAGTTTTTAAGAGGTTTTAAAGAGGATATGAATAGACATCCACTGACGTCTTTTACACGTCTAGTCATGGTTGTGAAAAGACGTCCAACCAAGACTAGCAGGAAAAAAAAAATTGTATACAAAGTAAATATATTTACTTTATCTTGTTTAAATTATAATCACAAAGTGCCCGGTGTGGTTAAGGGATTGCAAAGCAATGCTGCAATTTAGTCATTATTTCAACCTGTTTTGTGTATTCGTTGTTATTATTTTCATGGAATCTATGCATTTACATGTAAAACAGATATATACTCGGTCACCATTTCGGTCTGAGTTGGATATAATTGCCAAAATGATGCTGTAATATATTTTGTGATATTACAAAATCCCACGATAGGATAGATTAGGATAGAGGAAGTTAAAATGTAGTTGTCAGAAAACTAGTCCTAAAGTTTAATGAAGACAAAACTGAGACCATTTCTTCTGGATCTTCATTGTGTGTCACTAATATTGTAAACCAAAGAGGTTCCCTGACTTTAACACTGCACAACAGAGTCAAGAACCTAGGCGTTGTCTTTGATTCATTTGACAAACAGATCAATTCTGTCATCAAAGGAAGCTTCTTTCCTCTCAGATCCATTGCCAAATTAAAACAGTTCCTCTCAAAGGAAGACCTAGAATTAGTGATCCATGTATTTATTACATTATTACTGCAATTCAATATACAGGTGCTGGTCATATAATTAGAATATCCTCAGAAAGTTGATTTATTTCACTAATTCCATTCAAAAAGTGGAACTTGTATATTATAATCATTCATTACACACAGACTGTTATATTGTTTATCAAATGTTTCTTTCTTTTAATTTTGATGATTATTACTGACAACTAAGGAAAATCCCAAATTCAGTATCTCAGAAAATTTTATAGTAGCTTAAAGGGTTAGTTCACCCAAATATTAAAATGTCGTTCCAGACCTCCGTTCATCTTCAGAACACAGTTTAAGATATTTTAGATTTAGTCCGAGAGCTTTCTGTCCCTCCATTGAAACAAAGCTAAGAAAAACATCGTCAAAGTAGTCCATGTGACATCAGAGGGTCAGTTAGAATATTTTGAAGCATCGAAAATATATTTTGGTCCAAAAATAGCAAAAACGACGAGTTTATTCAGCATTGTCTTCTCTTCCGTGTCTGTTGTGGGAGAGTTCAAAACAAAGCAGTGTGTGAAATCCGGTTTGCGAACAAATCAATCGATGTAACCTGATATTTTTGAACCAGTTCACCAAATCGAACTGAATCATTTTAAATGGTTTGCGTCTCCAATACGCACTAATCAACAAATGACTTAAGCTGTTAACTTTTTTAATGTGGCTGACACTCCCTCTGAGTTAAAACAAACTAATATCCTGGAGTAATTCATGTACTCAAACAGTACACTGACTGAATTGCTGCAAAGAGAGAACTGAATATGAACACAGAGCCGAGCCAGATAACGAACAATAGACTGACTCGTTCACGAGTGAAGAACCGTTTCTGTCAGACGTGTCTGATTCGAGAACCGAGGAGCTGATGATACTGTGCATGTGTGATTCAGCGTGGAGCAGACCGACACACAGAGCATCTGAACCGAACTGATTCTTTTGGTGACTGATTCTGAACTGATTCTGTGCTAATATTATGAGCGCGGGTAAACCGAAGTCTTGAATCAAGGGCAATCATCGCCAATGACGCCATTACGTCGAGCGCAAAAGAACCGGTGAACCATATTATTCAACCGGTTTATTGAATCTAACTGTCCGAAAGAACTACTGGTGATCCGAAAACCAATGCTTCCGGTTCTTGACTCGTGAACGAGTCAGTTTATTGTTCGTTATCTTAAAATATCTTAAACTGTGTTCCGAAGATGAACAGAGGTCTTACGGGTTTGGAACGACATGAGGGTCATTAATGAGATAATTTTTATATTTGGGTGAACTAACCCTTTAAGACCAATACAAAGAAAGGATTTTTTTGAAATCTTGGCCAACAGAAAAGTATGAACATGTACAGCACTCAATACTTTTGCCTGAATTACTGCAGCAATGCGTCGTGGCATGGAGTCGATCAGTCTGTGGCACTGCTCAGGTGTTATGAGAGCACAGGTTCCTCTGATTAGTGGCCTTCAGCTCTTCTGCGTTCTTGGGTCTGGCATATCACATCTTCCTCTTCCCAATACCCCATATATATTCTATGGGGTTAAGGTCAGGCGAGTTTGCTGGCCAATTAAGAACAGGGATACCAAGGTCCTTAAACCAGGTACTGGTTTTGGTAGTGTGTTCTGGGGCCAAGTCCTGTTGGAAAATGAAATCTGCATCTCCATAAAGTTGGTCAGCAGCAGGAAGCATGACGTGCTCTAAAACTTCCTGTTATATGGCTGCGTTGACCCTGGACCTCAGAAAACATAGTGGACCAACACCAGCAGATGGCATGGCACCGCAAACCATCACTGACTGTGTGGAAACTTTACACTGGACCTCAAGCAACGTGGATTGTGTGCCTCTCCTCTCCTCCTCTAGACTCTGGGACCTTGATTTCCAAATGAAATGCAAAATTTACTTTCATCAGAACATAACTTTGGACCCCTCAGCAGCAGTCCAGTCCTTTTTGTCTGAGAGACACTGTCTGTTGTTCAAGAGTGGCTTGACACAAGGAATGCGACAGCTGAAACCCATGTCTTGCATACGTCTGTGTGTAGTGGTTCTTGAAGCACTGACTCCAGCTGCAGTCCACTCTTTGTGAATCTCCCCCACATTTCTGAATGGGTTTTGTTTCACAATCTTCTCCAGGGTGCGGTTATCCAGGGGCGTTGCACCCATATATCTCTGTGTTTTAACACCCACACTTTTCCCGGTGAGAGGGTTCAACCCCCGCACGTTTTCCGCAGTTTTGCACAAATGCCTTACTACAGTCGCTCCTCCGTTTCTCTTGCCGCTCTGTGTCTTCGCTCGCTGCGGCTGCCTCTTCCCCCCTCCCTCTCGGTGTACGTGACACCGGCTTTGAGTGTGACCGGCTGATGATTGGCTGTTCTGCCTCTCTTGGAGTGTTATTGGTCAGCTCGTGCTGAGGAGGCGGGGACTTATTGTTATGGTTATTTACGTCTCCCTTTTCCAGGTACTTTGAATGAGTGTTTATGCTTTCGAGGTTTTTAAATAAGCTTTGGGAAGATGTTCTGTTATAGTTTTGTTGACATGTCGAGTGTTTTCGGTATTATATTTGGTTTTTTAGACTAATGCTATTATTGGGATATTGTTTGTTGATTAGCTAAATACTTTTGTGGATACCTGTTGTGTGTGATTGTAACGTTACCTGTTGAGGAGAAAAAAGTGATAAATGATGACATTGTTTGGATACCTGTTGAAAAACTATGAAAGAAAATTGTATATTATTTGAATGTTTAAAAACAGTAAATTGTTACATTATTTATACCACTATAGAAAACGCTTTATGTGGGTGTTTTTTTTTACTGCCCTTTTCTATTTTTTTTTAATGTAGGATTATTTTTTTTCCCCAGCCAAACGCTGCAAGCCGGAAATCCCGCACAGTGCCGGAGAACTTTAAGCCCGGCATTTTGTACCCCTCTGCCACTGTATTCATTGTTTTTATTGTTTATAAACAAACCACATCCATCCCCCGCACTTTTGAAAAGCTTGCTACGCCCCTGCGGTTATCCCTATTGCTTGTATACATTTTTTCTACCACATCTTTTCCTTCCCTTCGCCTCTCTATTAATGTGCTTGGACACAGAACTCTGTGAACAGCCAGCCTCTTTTACAATGACCTTTTGTGTCTTGCCCTCCTTGTGCAAAGTGTCAATGGTCGTCTTTTTCAAACTGTCAAGTCTGCAGTCTTCCCCATGAATGTATAGCCTACAGAACTAGACTGAGAGACCATTTAAAGGCCTTTGCAGGTGTTTTGAGTTAATAAACTGATTAGAGTGTTGCACCAGGTGTCTTCAATATTGAACCTTTTCACAATATTCAAATTTTCTGAGATACTGAATTTGGGATTTTCCTTAGCTGTCAGTTATAATCATCAAAATTAAAAGAAATAAACATTTGAAATATATCAGTCTGTGTGTAATGAATGAATATAATATACAAGTTTTCACTTTTTGAATGGAATTATTGAAATAAATCAACTTTTTGATGATATTCTAATTATATGACCAGAACCTGTATATGGGTCAATCTCATTCCACTATACATAATTTGCAGTTGGTCCAGAACGCAGCATCTAGACATCTGACAATCACAAGGAACAGAGAGCACATTACTCCTGCTCTCACTTCCTTGCATTGGTTACCAGTTAAATACAGTCGATTTTAAGGTTTTACTGTATGCTTACAAAGCTCTGCATGGGCTAGCACCTCAGTATACTGCTGATCTCCTTAAAAATATACTCTGTGTCAAGAGCTCTCTGCTCTTGTAACTGATTGCTTCTTTCTGTTCCCGGTCCCGTTTAAAGACTAAGGGTGACCGAGCCACGTTGTACACTCATTTACTCTCTTTAGCCTATGGTGTTGCCTGAGAATATTGGGATTATAAAGCGGTTTATGATTCATCTTGCATGCTTTTATTTGTATCTAATGAGTTTTTATCTATTTGTTATTGCTTTTTGATATCATTTAATGATGTTTATAAATTGTACAGCACTTGTACAACACAGCATGCTAGTTGTTCTCAAAGGTGTGTGTTACTGTGATTTCACTATATTTAAGAGGTGCTGTGAGGCACAAAACAATCATTACTGCTTTAATGCCATTTAGTGTAACAAATAACATGCTCTGGCTCGAATCTCAGTACTTGGCCAAAGGATTTCTCAGATCCTCCCCTGATGACCTGCTTTACCTTTCCTCTTGGCCGTCATCTCTGCAGGCCCCTGCTCAAAGATAGAATGAGACTGGATGACCCCTGGGCGACCTCGGCCCCTCCCTCGGCCGTCCCGATGCCGACCTCGATCCACATCCTTCTTATCCCGTCTTGTTCTTTCATCAGCCTTTAATCTGCAGCCAAGTAAAAAAACACCATCCAATGAATTACTGACGATATATTGATGAATTTCTATATTGATTGTAAATGGACACCAATTATAAAAGAGTCTGTCACTCACTCCTCTTTTGATTTTCGACCAATAATATTGGGCGTGAAGGTTTTCTGCAGCACAAATTAGAAGATGTCACTTTGAGTTACAGCATGAGGCATCTGAAATGTCTAGCGTGACTGTAATGTTCAGCTATGTATGGTGACCTTTTTGACTCCTCCTAATGTGAGGTCTCTGGAGCGCATTGTGGGGAGGCGTCCCGGAGAGATTGAAGCAGGCAGACGACGGCCCATCGGCAGCCCTCTAGCTCCCCCTACATGCGGCGTCCGTGGAGGACCACTGGGGTCACCAGAGCTCTCCATCCTCACTGACAAAATGAGAGAGGGTTACAGCAAGTCAATTTTGACATGCAAACTCTATTTGCTTTGAGAAAAGCATATTCAAATCATCTATAAGCAAATGTTTTTTTTATGAGAAACTAGCATCGGTTTGTTAGCAAATGCTTAAATGCCATTGTTCCGTTCCAGTCCAAAACCTTTTAAAATTTCCTTCTAAAGTGAGCATTTTTCTGAGGCTGCTATGTTTGTGTTCTGTCATTTCACTTTAATGGCAATGAAAAGAACCTATTCAGAGACTTCTGAACTAATATATATATATATATATATATATATATATATATATATATATATATACACGCACACACACACACACACACACACACACACACACACACAGTAAAAATCCCCATTAGGATCATTTTGGATTGGTTCCAGATTATGATTAGAGATATTCTGTACTAATTGTTAACTTTATCGCATTCGGATGTTTTGTCTAAGATGATGACACGCCACGTTACTGTGAACATCAGTCCCACACATGTATTTACACACATGTCCAGCAGACAGCGGTATTCTCACGCTTCCGAACACATGGCGAGACAAACACAGACTCATGACTGGACTCTTACCAGAGCGCTTCCTCTGGTGCAGAGATTCCTCAAACACAGCTTACTAAATAGGCTACTGCAAAATACAATCGAGCTACAGAAGAAATCCAGATTTTACGATGATGATATCTAGTGTAAATTTAAGGCGGAGTTTCACGTGTAATGACCATAGACAGTAAAGGTAATGACCTTTCTTTTACTGTCTATGGTAATGACACTTTGACCCGTGTGACACAGTGCTGTGTTTGGTGAACGTCAACTCTGCACCACTTTACGCAGATGTTTTTTAAAAGCCTAACCAACACGGGACCGCTCACATTTCAAACAAGCACAATCAATTTTATAGTAAATAATTAAACTACACACACACACACACATATATATATATACACATTTAGATGTTTAAAGTGAGGATAAAAATCAGGTTCAGAATAAAATTGAATGATGACGATGAACATAATGTTGAATATTAAATATTTCGATGGGTAATTAAACACTATTGACTTCCACTGATCAACCCCCCCCCCCCCCCCCCATTAAAAGCCAATGGCTGCCATCAACTGTTTGATTACATTCTTCAAAATATCTCCTTTTATGTTCTATAAAAGAAAGAAACATCACTAACATACAGGCAGAACAGGAAAATTAATCTTAAACAAGTACATTATTTTATAATTACTGTATATAATCAGTAAAAAGGGGGGGGGGGGTGAAATGCTCGTTTTTCACTCAATATCCTGTTAATCTTGAGTACCTATAGAGTATTACTGCATCCTTCATAACTCCAAAAAGTCTTTCGTTTTATTATATTCATGAGAGAAAGATAGTCTGTACCGATTTTTTTCCCAGAAAAACACGACCGGCTGGAGGCGTGACGTGTGGGCGGAGCTAAAGAATCACGAGCGCCGGTAGGCTTTTGCGTTGAGAGCGTTTGGAAGCTGTGACATTACCTTGAGGACAAAACCAACCAAAACAAACCATGGCTAACAGTCAGATTCAGCGTATATTTATGATCCAGAATCAGATCCAGAGGCTGAAATTTAACAAGAGCAGCATCAGCAACGACGTCTCTATGTGGTATGTACTGAAACTGTATACATTTGCTTAGCGGTTTTGGAAAATGACTAAGTTCCACTTTATGTCCTCTTTTTTTTCTTTTTTTTTTTTTTTTTTAAGCTGTACATGTGGAGAGTGCAGTTTGATGACAACATCGCATGTTGTTTACTTGATGTGCTTACGCGCAGATAGCTAAGTTAACAACACAGAGATATTTGAAGCAGTTTTACTCACTGCTTGCGGTTCCAACACACAATCGTGACCCTTTTTCGTTGGGACTGCATTATCCTTAAGAAATAAACGATGTGCAAATCCGGCGTCAAACTGGGCCTTGTTTGTAAAACAAGCATCTTCGAAATGCAGGGAACAAACACAAACACTTGCACAACTCTGTTGATGCTCTGTAAAAATAAACTCCATCCACTGGTCCCTTAATGCTGTTTTTTTTTTTTTTTTTTTTGTAATCTGTGCAGGGTTGTCTTGCCCTGGCAACCAAAAACACACTCCTTTTGTGACATTTCGCGACGCTCTCGCTCTGATCAGTGATTGTCTGTGCTGCTCAGCCTCCTTGCTCTGCTCTACGGGAGCGCGCGCTCTTCCGGCAAAAGTGCCCTCAGGACCCATATAAGGAAATTCCGCTCCATCTAACGTCACACAGAGCCATACTCCAAAAAAACTCTGTAAAAATACAGAGTACAGAACAAAAATACTCCTTCAAACGTACAACTTAATTTTTGAAACTTTGTCCATGTTTAGCATGGGAATCCAACTCTTTAACAGTGTAAAAAACTCAGTATGCATGAAATAGCATTTCTCCCCCCTTTAATTTCTGCTACACGTCTATATGATAACAATATACTAAACAATCTCAATCATGTCCACTACTAAGAAGAGCATTTCAAATGACAAATCAGAATGTGCACATCTCTGAGGAAGCTTGTCCTTGCATGTGTGTCAGGGTCTATTGTGTTTTAATGATCTGTGGTCCTTTAATTACTCTCCATCCTGAGAAAACTCAAGTCATCTGTGTGATCCATCAATCACAGTGAGTCAGAAACACGGCTCTGGATCATCTGACCTTCACACAGCTTCAGTCAGACGTGTCGCTGTGTGTGTGTGTGTGTGTGTGTGTGTGTGTGTGTGTGTGTGTGTGTGTGTGTGTGTGTGTGTGTGACCATATGGTGCAGCATTTGGTGAGTTCCTCTGTATGCTGGAGCATCAGATGGTCCTGTACTTGAGTAATAACATGCTGGAGCGGACACTGATATCAGTGTAGCAGATCCACACGAGCATGTTCTTGAGTTATAGTGCGTCACAGTGGAACCAGTGTAGTCTGGCCCTCAGTGTAATGGTGACACACTCAATAGTGTGCTCGCTGCTTCTGGACTCAAGCCAGTTTGATTTCTTTGTGCATGTGTGTATTCCTGCAGAGTCTGAGCTCTTTAAGTCTTATTCTTGAGTTTGTTTATGAAACTCAGATTCGGAGTCTGACAGCAAGAATATTAGATATGGTTTTAAATCCTAAAATAAAAATGGTCCCGCAGTAAATCCTGTTCTACAGACCATCTACATCTCAAGAGGGGTGTGAGATACATGAACACACACTCACTCAATGTTCACATCACCACCATTGTAAGACTATGTGAAAATGAGAACAAGTATTTAATAATAATATTTTATGTTTTTAATGTTTTTAACAAGGTTTCTTATTCTCATCAAGGCTGTATTCATTTGATCAAAAATACATTTAAAAAACTGTAATTTTGTGAAATATTATTGCAATTTAAAATATTAGTTTCTATTTGAAAATATATTAAAATATAATTTATTCCTGTAAACCAGAGCTGTATTTTCAGCATCATTATTCCAGTTTTCAGTGTCACATGATCCTTCAGAATCTTTTATTAGTGTTGGAAACTGTTGTGCTGCTTCATTTTTTATTTATTTTTTGGAAAAATAAAAGCATTTATTCAAAATATAAATCTTTTGTTACAATATGCACTACCGTTCAAAAGTTTGGGGTCAATAAATTGTTTTCTTTCTTTTTTTGAACGTAATGAATTCTTTTATTCAGCAAGGATGTGTTAAATAGATAAAAAGTGATAGTAAAGACTTATATTGTTACAAAAGATTTCTGTTTTAAATAAATGCTGTTCTTTTCATATTTTAATTGATCAAAGAATCCTCAAAAAAGGTATCACAGGTTTCGAAAATAAATATGTCACGGTTAATAAATATGATCTCTGGGTTTTGCACTTTGTGGGTGAAGTCTGAGTGTTACGCGTCAGCACTGATTAGTTTGTGGGCGTCTCCGTTAATTGTCATCTCAACTCCGATGAGATCTCAGACCTGCGACAAGTAAGATCTTCGGTCACGGACTATTCCATTCAGTTCCGCACCCTGGCGGCCTCGTGCCAGTGGAACGAGGCGGCGCAGTGGGATCGATTCCTGCATGGGCCGGCCTACCGTGTTCAGAAAGAGATCTACCTCCTCGAGCTTCCCCCCAACGCACAATGGCCTAATTAACCTTGCATCTAACCCTGCCCGGTAAAAGAGCCAGCCTGGTAGTAAAGATGACGCTACTATAGGGTGGGATCTCCGCCGGGAAGTCCTCAATAACATCATTGGCTCTCCTTCCAGTGAAACTGCGGTGGGAGAATCACACTCACGACTGTCACACCCTTCTGGACTCTGGAGCCAAAGGTAATTTCATTGAATCTCTCATTGCACGTCACTTGAACATTCCTGTCCTTCATGTGTCTCATCCCATCCATGTCACCGCACTCAGTGGCCAGGAACTGCCACATGTCACCCACTACACTGAACCCATCACTCTGCTCACCTCAGGCAACCACAGTGAAACCATATCCTTTTACCTCATGGACTCCCCCGTAGCTCCCATTGTTTAAGGTCACCCCTGGTTAATCAAATATAATCCACGAGTGGATTGGGGTTCCAACACTGTCACATTGTGGAGTGAAAGTTGTCATGAGTCTTGTTTGGTTTCTGCTTGTCCTGTTGTGCCTGTTTCTGTCTTTCAGAAAGAGAACATGGTGTTATCAAACGTGCCCGCAGAGTACTTGGACCTGAAGGAGGTGTACAGTAAGTCCCATGCTGCTTCTCTTCCTCCACATCGTCCCTACGACTGTGCGATCGATTTAGTGCAAGGTAAGTCTCCGCCTAAAGGCAAACTTTACTCTTTCTATTCCAGAGAGGCCATGGAGAAATACATTTCTGATTCCTTGGCATCTGGGTTCATCCGTCCTTCCTCTTCTCCAGCGGGGGCAGGATTCTTTTTTGTGGGTAAGAAGGATGGTTCTCTGGGACCTTGTATTGACTACCAAGAGCAATAAAGAACACCTATCCTTTGCCGTTGATATCTTCAGCTTTTGAGAGGTTACAGGGAGCATCCGTATTCACAAAATTTGATTTACGTAACGCTTATCATTTGGTCCGCATCAGGAAGGGGGATGAATGGAAAACCACCTTTAACACCCCCAGAGGGCACTTTGAATACTTGGTGAATGCCGTTGGGGCTCGCCAGGGGTTTTCCAAGCACTCGTGAATGACGTGTTGAGAGACATGGTAGATCAGTTTATATATGTTTACCTGGATGACATACTGATTTTTTTCTTTATCTCTCCAGGAACACGTTCAACACGTCAGACGAGTGCTCCAGAGATTACTTGAGAATTGGCTCTTTGTCAAGGCGGAGAAATGCGTATTCCATGCACAGCCTGTTCCCTTCCTAGGGTATATCGTCTCGTCCGAGGGAATACGTATGGACCCTGACAAAGTTAAGGCTGTGATAGATTGGCCATCTCCAGACTCCCTTAAGGCCCTACAGCAGTTTCTGGGGTTCGCCAATTTCTATCGACGTTTCATTCGCAATTTCAGCCAACTAGCCTCACCTCTGACGGCCTTGACCTCCCCCAGTACTCCATTCAGGTGGTCAGATGCAGCCGAAACGGCATTTACCAACCTCAAGAGCCGCTTCCATCCTTGTGGCCCCTGATCCCACATGGCAGTTTGTGGTGGAGGTCGACGCATCAGTGGTGGGGGTATGAGCAGTGCTTTCCCAACGTGCTGTCTCGGACAATAAGATGCATCCCTGCACGTTTTTCTCCTATCGTTTATCTCCTGCTGAACGCAACTATGACATTGGAAACAGAGAATTGTTGGCCGTCAAATTTGCTTTAGAGGAGTGGCATCACTGGTTGGAAGGTTCAGGTGTACCTTTCATTATTTGGACTGATCATAAGAATTTAGAGTACATTAGAACTGCCAAAAGACTCAAATCCAGGCAGGCTCGGTGGGCACTTTTTTTTTCGGTCGTTTTGATTTTACTCTAAAGTTACCAGCCAATCAGAATTTCCACTAGCCATTTTTTTTCTGTAAAAATAACAAATGATGAGTGCCACTGAATGAATTTGACCATTTTATTAACATTGTTGGCATGAAAAACACACATAAAGGACAATGCATACAACAAAATATACACTGACTCAAATTTAAAATGATTAGTTCCCACCACGAAATTGCTTCTTTTGTTTTTTTTCTTTGGCGTAACTTACATGCGGCAATCCTGACAAAGCATTACGACATTCTTGTGATCAAACACAAGCCATTCATGACCCGTCAGCCATTTGGCATTACATTTTATTTTGTTTGTTTCTCTGTCGATATCATACGGAGCCCCGCACGTCACCTGTAGGAGAAAAAAAAATCAATCCATGGCGACGGTTGTGCAATCCATCCCCTCAGTTTATAAACCGTACTCACGAATTTATAAACTGTTCCTGTCACGATCATTACATGGAGTGCCCATGAACTTTTGTAGAGGGCACTCCAATCAGGACTATTCCACACTCACAACCAGATGTCACTCGGACTCTAGCACCTCTTATCTGTTGCACCACACCCTAACTACATTTCCCATTAGTCTCTGCATCACAATCACCCTGCCACACCTGCACATCATTCCTCAATCAATCTCCTTGCCACACCTGCACCTCATTTACACACACATATAAGCAGCACACTCACTCTCACTCACTGCGAAGTCTTGTTTTGCTCCGGCTGACATTTCCAAGCGTTATTTCCCGTGTTTGATTTCCTGTTTACCAGTTCTGTTTGTCAACCGTCTCTTGAACCATTGCTGCCTGCCTCTTGACCTTGGATTGTTTATTGGATTCTGAATATTGCTTGCTACCCCGATCTTCTGCATGTGTTTGACGACGATTCTGGTTATCTCTACTATTGTGTTTGCTGGTACTGATCCCTGCCTGTACGACCACGAGCTATTCAATAAAGCCTGCAAAATGGATTCCCCGTCTAGTGATGAATTGTTACAGTTCCCTCGGTTTAACAAATCGTGCCCACGAATTTCCAATCCGTGCGTACAGATTTTGTTAACCGTACCCTCGGTTTTTGAATCCGTACCCACAAATTCATAATCCATGCCCACGCTTTTGCAATCCGTTCCCACGGATCTGTAAACCGTACTCACGGATTCATGCAGCAAGCTCCTGTTAACACACAGTTCTATTGAATATTATTATGTGGAATAGGTTTAATAATAATAAAAGAATAATCTTATAATAGCACTTGATTATTATTGTACAATAAACCTGGCATTGTGACTAACTCTGGAGTAATTTTTTCCTCGGTTGTAAACTGTTTTGGATAAAAGATTCTTATGCATAACCTGTATAATAATATATATTATTGATAAAAATAAAGTTATTTTTATAATTTAAATTTGTAGGCTAAATAAATGAGTACAAGAAAATAATTCATGAATTGCTTTATTTTTAAATAAACTTTGACAGTTTTGTAAATGCTTGTGTACAATTCTTTCTTAATATGCATGAAGACTTACTTTTGTGATTTTATTATACTAAGCTCCATCCACCCCACCTGCTGGAGTTAGATGCATGTTTCACTGTTAATGTTATTAATAAATAATGAGGCCGAAAATAACATTGCATTCAGTTAGAGAGAAAAGGAATGAAAACATAACCGGCATATTATTTGTTTTGTTTTGCATTTTACCCTTATTTTCTTCTTTTTAGCGTTTATTTTTTTGGCCATAAAACACAGGCGGCTGTGTCTTATCCTATTGGTGATTAATGTAAAATAAATGCTCAAAGACTCATTGGATACTATGAAAAATAATGTTTAATAAACAGAAATGAATCTGCCAGTGGGGGCGGAGCTACATATGCGATTCAGTTTACAAATCCGAGGGAACGGATTGCGAAAGCGTGCGCACGGATTAATATGAATTCGTGGGTACGGATTCAAAAACCGAGGGTACGGTTTACAAAATCTGAGCGCACGGATTGGGAATTTCGTGGGCACGGTTTGTTAATCCGTGGGTACGATTTGTTTAACCGAGGGAACAGTTTATGAATTTGTGAGTACGTTTTATAAACTGAGGGGACGGATTGCAAAACCGTCGACACGGATTTATTTTTTTTCTCCTACAGGTGATGTGCGGGGCTCCGTAATATCCTCATCCCCTGCCTCGTTCCTCTTTTCGCCCCCAGAAATCTGTCCCAATCAAGGCCGCATTTAGTTTAATCTTAATTTTTTTCTTTAATAGCTAACTCCCTCCTCTTTCAGTCTATGCTCCATGCTCTGGCTCCATTAGTTTTTCTTCCTTGTGTTTTATGATGGACTCTCTATTCCTTTCCATGTTTTTTCGCACTGGTTTCACTGCAAACTGCGTGCAGCCAATGGGAATATGAAACGTCATCACATAGCATTACAGCACAGTGTTCATGGGAAATGTAGGAAGTGCTGCCAGGGGGATAAATGACCGAGAACAGAGCCTCATGTCATGCATCACCAGCCAAACTGGCTAGTAAGTTTTAATTAACACCCGCCAAAATGAATTTTAACCCGCATTTGGTGGGTTGGCGGGTGTTAAATTAGAACCCTGCTCGTGACGTCCACAATTTTGTTATGGCTTGCTCAGTTTGCGCCAGTGGTAAGTCATCTAACCGGCCTCCTGATGGGCTCCTTCAACCGCTGTCTGTCCCTTTGAGACCCTGGTCCCACATTGCACTAGATTTTGTTACCGCCCTCCTGCCCTCTAATGGCATGATGGTCGTTTTGACCGTAGTGGACCGATTCTCGAAGGCGGCACATTTCATTCCCTTGCCCAAAATAACGACCACCAAGGAGACAGCCGTCACTGTCCTAGATCACGTCTTCCGGCTACATGGCCTCCCGGTAGACGTGGTTTCTGACAGGGATCCCAATTTATATCCAAATTTTATATCCAAAACAGAGCGTCAGTTAGCCTGTCTTCGGGTTATCATCCCCAGAGTAATGGGCAGTCTGAGTGAGCCAACCAAGATTTAGAGAGGACGTTGCGACGTTTGGTCTCCAAGAATCCTTCTTCCTGAAGCCAACAACTCTCAGCCACGGGCCTCTCTCCGTTTCAGTGCAGCTTAGGTTACCAGCCACCAGTTTTTCCCAGTCTGGAATCTGAAGTCACGGTCCCCTCCGCTCTCGCATTTGTCCAGAGGTGCCACCGCACCTGGACCAGAGCCTGCGAGACTCTACTCCGGGTGAGGGAGCGCACTAAGGCCAAGGCCGATCGCCACCAGTCAAAGCCTCCCGTTTACATCGTGGGTCAAAAAGTGTGGCTTTCTACAAACAATATTCCTCTGCGTTCCGTCTCTAAAAAATTAGCTCCCAAATTTTATCGGCCCGTTTACTATCACCAAGATCATTAGTCCGGTGACAGTCCACCTCAAACTACCTCCAGCATACAGGAGGATACATCCCGCCTTTTATGTGTCCAAAATTAAACCCATGTTTTATTCACATCTTAATCCGCCTACTCAGGTTCCCCCGCCGCCACGTCTCGTAGATGGGTAACTGACCTATTCAGTTAATCGTATTCTGGACTCAAGTCGGAGGGGATGAGGATTCCAGTACCTGGTGAACTGGGAAGGTTACGGTCCGGAGGAGAGGAGTTGGGTACCTGCTAGGGACATACTGGATCA
This sequence comes from Carassius gibelio, assembly GCF_023724105.1. Classification (NCBI taxonomy): domain Eukaryota; kingdom Metazoa; phylum Chordata; class Actinopteri; order Cypriniformes; family Cyprinidae; genus Carassius; species Carassius gibelio. The sequence continues at coordinate 23,925,964 of NC_068403.1, read as the reverse complement.
CTCCCTTATTGATGATTACAATCAGCAGGTAGGCCCTTCTGGGGGGGGGGGGGTACTGTCACAGTTGTTAAACCGTGATCTCTGGGTTTTGCACTTTGTGGGTGAAGTCTGTGTGTTACGCGTAAGCACTGATTAGTTTGTGGGCGTCTCCATTAATTTTCATCAGCAACAGCTGTCACTCATTACTCATCCCTATATAATGGCTTGTCTTACGTCTTGTGTTAGTGCGAGCGTTGTTTCCTGTTTGTTAACTCGTGCCTTGCTTTCTCGTGTTTCTGCGTGGGATGTCATTGTCTTTCCCCAGAACCCCGTCCACTCTTCGCAACCACCATCAAGCAACACTACTTACCTTTGGCTCACTTCCCCGCAGTTCCTGTGCCACCCTCTCCTGCTGCCAACTCACCTCCGTTTTCCGGATCCATCACTTCCCGCCCCCATCTTGGACAGTACCTTCATCCCAGCGTTATTTGTGTTCCAGTTTTGTATTGTCTGCCTTCTCTCATTAAACATTGTTAACCCGCATTTTCGCTTCTAGCTCCTCCTTCACCCAGTCGTCACAAAATACTGAATACAGAATAAATGATGCAGAAAATAAAGCTTTGATCACCGAAATAAATTACATTTTAAAATATATTAATACAGAAAACCATTAATATTATTTCATATAACAATAATAATTTTTATTTTGCATATGTATACATATCATATGTATACATATCATCATATCATATCATCCTTAATAATATCATTGCTTTACTAAGTTTTTTTTTTTTTTGACCATCATGTAGTTTTGTAAGAAAAGAAAAAGAAGGAACAGAATTATTATTATTTTTAACATTCATTTAAATAAATCCTGTTCATTAGCCTTCATGCTATTTTTTTAAGATAAAAAAAAATCAAAGTCATTTATATCATAACTATTCTTGCAATTGCCAAGATAAACAGTTTGTTACCTACTAGCAACATTAGCAGCTTTTTTTAACCCTTAGAGAAAAAATTATATAACTTCAGTTTAAAGGCATCAAAGCTTTAGACACCAGAAGACAACAACCAGAAATCTTAAAACTCTAGGCTTCAAACTCATTTTTGTTAAATATCAGGAATATGGAAGTGCAGGTTTTGAGTCCCACTGATGAGTGTGATGATCATGACTCTTGGTTTGTCGCTGATGTAAAAGTGCATGCTGTGGTGGTCTCTGTGAAGGTGGAGCGAGGAGCTCGTTACATCACTTTTACAGCTCAGTGATGCTGCACTTTCTCATAGCTGTTCACGTCCCTCGGCATACAGCTGTAGAAAAACAGAGAGAGAGAGAGTGAGAGAGAGAGAGAGAGAGAGAGCACGAGTGGGCAAACGAGAAACCTCTCGCTCTCAGTTTTCATCCTCGTTTAAAGAGCTGGCAGCAGTGAAAGAGAAGAATTACAGCCACACTAATTTCTTCAGCTTCTGTCAGTGGAGATATCCCTTCTTTATCATCATCATCATCATCATCACTGCTTCTGAACACACAGGTACGTCTTTCTCTTTTATTCATTAAAAGCAACACTGAATTCAGAAAAATATGAACATTATAACATAATATATTATAATATAATACATTTATTTACTTATTTATCATTATTATTCATTTGTATTTTTTTGCATATCTTTTCTCTCCACAAAACTGTTGTTTTCCTCTGGAGTGCAGTGTGAATTGAGGTCAGGACTGCCTTGTAGACGTTCACCGTCCAGAAGAGAAGCACAGATAATCAGATTAGAGCGTTTTGTCCGAAGTGTGCTTTCATGCGCTGATGTTTTATGTTTCTCTCTCTTTTGTAGTTGTGTGTATATCACAGTGAAATGTAGAACAGTGTTGCTCTTAATAGTTTCACTGGCACCACGGTGGAGCTGCATTGCAGAGACATGTGAGAAGCGCTCATGAAGAGAAATCTGAAGCATGACAGTCATTAATACTGTGCGAATCAGCCTCTCGTTTCTCCCTGAATCACATTCACTTCTCTGAGACTGACCCGGTGAACGTTTATGTGTATTATGGGTCACTCAATACACTTATGTTGAGGTCTTATCAAAGTGGAGATAAAGAGTTTTGGGTAAATTGTTTCTTAGTTCACAAAACTCTGTAAAAGCAGTTTGCATCTTAAGATTTGCATCTCTGTAGTTCTGCACACAAGCGTGATGTTGTATATGTTAATGTGTATACATATTTACACATTCAATAATTTCCTGACATGCTGCAGTGTTTATTAATGCTGTTCTGCTCTGTTATACCACTGAGTGAATCTCATAAGACCAAAATCAAAAGAACAAAATACAGTATATAGTGCAGTTTGCTTGAACAAATAAATTAGGCCTAATTATAGTTTGCATTATTATTTATTTATTATATTATTATAATGCCGATATATTATGAAAAATGGTATAATCTTATTCTATAGTGATTATAAGCATGTTTACATTGTCTTTATTTATATTGTATTACAGTCATTTTTATATTAAATGTACATTAAAAATATAAAAAATTTTATTTAACATTTAGATTTTTTCAAAATATATTTGTAATACATTTGTATTTGTTAAGTATAATATTGAAGAGCAGACAGTTACTTTTGTATATTTTAATTTGAAATAAATTATCAAATCAGCCTTAATGAGAATCAAAAAAAAATTATATGTTTTTAAAATAATTACATACATTTTAGCTGACTTCTTTTTTTCTCTATTGTTTTTATTTTCAGAATAATTGTAATCACAACACACAAAAACCCAAAAGTAAAATGTCTGGCTGTAATGAGACATTACTGAAATGAGACTTCATAAAAATAACTTTTAATTGTCATTAAAAAAAAAAAAACAATGCAAAAAAAAAAAAAAAACACTTTATGGTTCTTAAACATGCTATATTTTTATGTTTAAAATATAACAGTTTTTTCTTTCATTATGAGGTAAAATGTAGCTTAAACATAAGATTTGCTTGCCATTTTTTAAGCATATTTTATAACAGACAGCGTGCAGCATCCTGATTTTTTACTGAGCACTAGAGCAAAACTCAAAAATGTTCAAAGGTTTTTCTAAAATAGTAAGCAAGCGGCTCCACTGCATGTGTGTGTGTGTGTGTGTGTGTGTTTTGCAGCTTTGATTCAAGTCCTTTGAGGGTGTTTGTCATGGCCTACATTGCCTTTGACTGAGCGGCAGCCGTCTGGGGAGCTGAAGTGTTTCCATGACATTAGTCACTGCCTCCTGTAAGATGGACGGTTATTTCAAAACTCACAGTTCGTTAATCTTAAATTACTTTTTAAATTATGCTCCATCCTGAGGCAAAGCAGATGATCACTTCAGGCCACACACACCTAAACATGTCCTCCGTGGAAAAAAAAGGAGTGCGCTTAATTGCATTGGATAGTGAACTTCAAATCTGTATTTGTACTGAAATAAATGTTTGCTTAAGTGAACTAGAACAGTGTCTGCCTCTATTCACATTTTTAAAAAGTGCCCTTTGCAATAATGTCAAATTACCAATTTTACCTAAAACTCCATTATGTTTTAATAATATGTGTTATATTTTAAAGAAGCACACTTATTTTGATGCGTTGACTAATACACAAATGCACATTTAAAGTACTTGATAATTTGTTATTACATTTAAAGTTCATATATTTTAAATCCACTAAATTGCAACGTCATCACGACAAATGTGCATTTACAAATATAATGCATCACATACAAGGTTCAACAGAAATATTTCAATAGAAATATAGTTGGGCATAAATGCTCGCCAGTATTAAACAGCAAAAAGTAATTGTGAAATTACATGAAAAGATGCATTTAAAAATCACTCTTTAAGTTCAGCTGATTTAATAGTAAGTCAACTATAATACATATCCATTTCATTATAAATAACATGCATTTAAGAATCCAAAAACATTAAATTCAGTACACACTCTAGTGTAATGTTTCCTAATACATTGCTAAAGTCTATTGCACTTTCACAAGGGATGCCATGTCTCTAAGCCAAAGCATTCATGTGTGAAGTACTTGCTGTAAAACATATTCTCATTTTCTGGCATGCACACATTTATGCCGTCCAGCATTGCTCTTGGCATTGCGCTGCCTCAGCACTCTGTCCATATGGGAGATTTACACCAAAATACACCAAATTTCTGACAATTTAGCTTACACATACATTTTACTGACCCCCTAAATGCATTTGGACACTTAAGAAGTATATGTCAAAAGAGTAAATATCGAAGAGGACAACTGCTATGAGGAAAAAAACTGAAGGAGGACAAGAAAGCGAGGTGTTTATAAATCACCCTGCCGTCTCTCTCTCAGAGTAGTGAGTGCTTCACGGAGCACAAGGGCTGATAATAGATGGTGTGACTTCACATTACTCTAGGGTCAGCACTCACAGGAAGAGGAAGTGACAGCTAATCAAACACACACACACTCACGACAGTAATCACACTCTGAGGAGAGCACCTTTCTTATCTCTCCTCTGAGAGGCATCTGTCAAACCATACTTCACCGCTTTGATTAGATTAGATAATGTGTTTACCTGTTAATGTGCCGTCTCCAGCTAAATTCAGATATTTTGTTATTCAACTTAGTGATATAAAGAAGTCTTCATTAAATGTAATGGGGGTGGATGGCAACAAAGTTGAGTTTAATTAGAGATTGCATGGTTACAAAGCAACTCAGAATTCAATTCTGATCTTTCTATGTATCCACTTTGTAATGTTCATTTGTTTACTGTACAAAATCATGGTAATGGGGTTGATGTTATTCAATTAGTTATCGAAAGAATTACGATGTCATCATGTCAACAAATTATGGAAAAATAGTTTTTTTTTCTTCTTCATAATATATGGTACCATATGGTAACAGGTTTAACAGTGACCCAGAAGTGGTTTATTTAACTTTTTTCTTTGTATTTTAACTCTACTCGCTACTGTTGAAAAGTTTGTGGTCAGTACAATTTTGTTTTTTACTGAGCCCCGCACATGACATGCAAGAAAAAATAAATAAATTGTGCGCACGATTTACTAATTGGTTGCCTCAATTTACTAAAACATGCACACGATTACTATTGCATTCCCTCGATTTGCCAAAACATGTGCACAATTTAGCAAATCGAGGGAACGAATTAGTAAATCATGCACATGATTTAGCCTTATATTTTTTCCTGCATGTCATGTGCGCACGTCCTGATTTTGCCAAGTCCGATGTGTTCCTAGGTCAACATATTTTGTTGACCCTGGAACAACATTTTACTCCAAAAATATATTCTTAACCATATCCCTACACCTAAACCTAACCTTAACCATGAGTAATCCCTAAAATCAGAGGATATGATAGATGAATGACACTGATGTACAAGCACCAAACACTGATTTTAAGCGTAAACTTCACAAAATCTATAAACTGGTTCTTCAAATCTGATTGGTTAATCACAATGTTGTTCCAGGGTCAACAACGATGTTGTCCCAGGAACATGTCTCACTTGGTAAAATCAGGTTCTGCGTCATGTGCTCCGTAGTTTTTGAATGTTTAAAAAAAAAATATTTTACCAAGGCTGCATTTCTATAATAAAAAAAAAGTAAAACAGTAACATTTTGAAATATTATTACAGTTCAGAATAACTGTTTCCTATTTGAATATATTTTAAAATATTTTTTATTTATTTAAAATATTTTTAAAATAATTTTCAGCATCATTCCCCCAGTCTTCAATTGTCCCATGATCCTTCAGAAATCATTTTAATATGATGATTTGCTGCTTAGGAAACATTTCTGATTATTCTCAATGTTGAAAAAAGTTGTGCTGCTTCATATTTCATGCACGCCATGATACATTTTTGTCCAGTGATTAACAGAAGGTCCAAAATAATAACATTTGTTTTAAAATATATTTTGTAATATTATAAATGTTTTTACTGTCACCATTTGACCAGTTTAATGCATCTTCGCTCAAAAGAAATTATTTAATATTTTAATATTTAATATTTTATTGGTCTTTTTATTTGTTTAGAAAGATGTCTGTATTGACAACATCTATAAAAGTCAACATTATTTATACTTTGTATAGATATACTTTTTGTATACTTTTTTGCATATACCTCTCAGTTTTGTGTAATTTGTTGCATTGTCGGCCATAATGACGTCGCTGGGAGATGTCATAAGTTTCCAAGCATAACATAAGCACATTTTCCCCTCAATTGTTCCATTTGTATAGAAACCAGGTGGTTAATGAAAAAATAAGTAATTCAGTCGGCTGTGTCTGAAACTACTGCTGTGCTGCCAAAAGTCAGAAGATGTGTGTTTTCTCCATTAACCGTCTGTGATGTTTCGGTTTGACAGGTTGTTGTGTTGTGTTGTGTTCCTGCAGGCGATGGCTGAGGTGGAGCTGCTCTCCACACCCCATCATATTGAGATCAGCGATGTGACCTGCGACTCGTTCCGGATCACCTGGGATATGACCCCTGAGGACGCGTCCCGAGTGACGCATTACTTCATCGACTTGAGCCGCAAAGAGGGCAGCGAGCACAACCGCTTCAAGCACAGAGTCAGTATCTTCCCTGTTGATCTCACAGGAGAAAACACAGCCCTGATTCAGTGTCAGTGCAATCTGTCAACTTACTTTGAACTGAGGGTCAATCCTCTCAGGACAGTCCGGGGTTAAACCAGGACACTATAGTGAGGGTGATGATTGATAACTGGTGCTTGAGAACACTGGACCCTGTTGACTTTCATTGTCAGAAGACATTATTACTTTTAATAAACAATTTTTAAGTAGATTTTTGATAAGCAATTGAACCCAAAGCACCTAAGGTTTATTAATGACTCTTCCTCAGGAGTGAGTCAATTTGACTGGAATTGGGTTCAGGACAATCACACTATGAAAAACAAAAACAAACAAACAATGAATCAACAAACAATAATTTAATTTTAGCCCGTGCATGATTCTCCACACACGAAACCTGAACATGTTTTATATACTGTACAGAGCGCGCATTCAGGCCACGCCCACAACACTATTTATAAGCTGTCGACCCGAGTGTATTTTTTTAAAGAGCCAGTAAGATGAAAATTCTAAGCTTTCTATCACTGTTTATAAGTCATGTACAACAGGTTCAAATCCATCCAAGGTTAAAAAACATTGTCATTTTGTCAAAATATCATTTTAAAATTACCTCAATTCTCAGAGATCCCCAAACGGTTCGCCCGAAGCTGTTCAAAAGATTCAGTTTCCTTAAACCCCACCTTTCGGTAGCATACTGTGTTCTGATTGGTCAACTAACATAGTCAGTTTTGATTGGTTGTTCCGCACACAACACAGGCCCGCCTGCAGGATGAAATTACTGAGGGGGCATGTGAAATTGTTAAGGGGGCTTAACTTTATTACACCATCAATGATTAATACACACAGAGATTTCGCTTTGCAACGACAGATTTTTAAATACAGCGCTCTCTAAAACACTCCATATGCAACTGCAGGTAACCAGAGACTAGCAAATTTTAAACAGTGTAATGATGATAGATCATGCCCTATACCTTTTTAGAAGAGCTGCAGTCTCCTTGATTTGGCACTGAATCACTTAAGTTTAAAATATCCTAACTGACTCCCGAGAGTAAGATTTTTTCAAGGCGACAGTTATTTTAGAACGTTCCCCCTTAATGTTTCCATGGCAACGCGTCATATTTGTCACGTGAAACACCGCAGCCACAATAATAACACTGTATAACAGATGTAGGCTATCCTTCATTTCGTTTTTCCTTTTTTATTTGAAATATTCACAAACTTACTTACCATGTCATCAACTATCCGATTCTCAAATATGTGTAAGTGAGTGTGTTTGGTCGTTTAAATTTTTTTATAACAATAGAGTAAACTTTATTGTTAGCCTTGTTTATCCGATATGAATAACACACGTCGGCAAAATATATTTGGATAGATTGTTTTTGCTGCTTTCACAGACTCCAAATGTAGGCTATTGTTGTACCAGTTCTTATGTGTAGCCTATTTAAATGTATGAAATCTAAAATAAACATTATGAGGTTGAAAACACTGCATAGTTGTGATATGACAGCGCAAAGCTCATCCGTCTCTGGCTCAGCGCCAACCAACGCGACAATAGCACTTGCTTCCACAGACATCAGTGTGTATTTTACAAACTCCAAATGTAGGCTGTTGTTTTACCAGTGCTTATGTGTATTTAAATGTCTGAAATCTAAAATAAACATTATGATGTTGAAAACACTGCATAGTTGTAATAAATGACAGCGTTGAGCTCGTCCGTATCTGGCACAGCGCCAACCAACGCGAAAGACGTTTGAATCTGGCAGTAATGTCACGAGTTACAACACTGAACATTCTAAATCCCATGGGGATAAGGTTAAATTATTATTTAACTCAAAAGGTTGAACATTTTATTTTTAACCATGAATACAAAAATGAAACAGAGGGGGCACAAGTCAGATCTGAGGGGGCATTGCCCCCTTCTGCCCCCTTGTGGCGCCGGGCCTGACACAACGTCACGGTAAACAATGCGTTAGCATCTTTTTGGGGTGAATTATGTCTTATTCCTCTCACCGCGAAGCAAACAGTAAAATAAAAAACTTGAACAGTCTTGCTGCTTTTTCTTCTGTGTGGGTGTATTCAAGCCGTGCGCTTCAGTTTGAATCTGAATAGCGCGTTCAGAGCGGGGCCGTGGTCACATTAGATATAATGAAGGGAGACGTGAAAGATTGGACATCACGTTGTTTTCATATGGATTACTTTATCACCGAATATCTGTTTTCGGCAGCACTTAATTAGTTTTAAAGACAACATGTCAAGCTTTCTATAGATATCTCTCTCATGTCTCTTCGTTGAGTATTCACGGAGTTACACTCCGGGGAAAATGACTCATAACGCGTATCCGCGTTAATCGACTCCAGAGGATTTTAACATATAACTGTTTGTGCTGGCGCGACATACTGATAAGACGCTCGGGAGAAAACAAACACATAACTTCATAATCATACTTCGCGTTGTGATTCGGAGATGCTTGTTGGTCTAAATGTAGTTGGTAATGAACCCTCTTTTATGGCCAAACGCTTTGAAAATCCCGCCTTGAACTCACCGAGATTAGAAAAGCAGTCATCAGTGAAATGCCATTGGTTCTTCTGATCTTCATTCTTTGGCAGTGAAAATAAAACAAACTTGCCTTTACAATTAAAAACACACTGTCTCCTCGACATGATGCTATCACACCAACCAGAGCGTCTGTGTGTGTGGGGGGGGGGGGCAGGTCAGAGTTCCGTTTCTCCCAAGACGTTAGGCGGAGATTATTATGCAAAGTGTTCCTAGTGACGTACATAGAGATGGGCAAAAGATTTGAAATTTATAACGACTCCTTTCAGCGATTCAGAGTCGACTCCTTACTTTAGAAGCCAATAACTTTATAAATCGTGTACTTTTTGGTTTAATTACTTTGCACATTGTTTACACTGATGGACAGCTACATCATACACTGTAATACAGGTCATTTTTGATTTCCCTTCTGTGTGGCTCTTTAATTATGAATATTATAAATGATACTGTAACAATTTTTGATTTTTGATTGATTTTTTTTTTTAAACAACATAAGTAGGGAGTGGTGCTTGCAACGTCATGAAATGGGTTCGGTTCAAAATAGCAAAAATAACATGACGAACTATTAAACATGTCTTCAACACAAAACGTCTTGGTTACGTATGTAGGAGGGAACAGAGACGTTACGAATGGGGATCTCGCCCGAGAGCCCAATCACCTTCGAGTGGTACAAAACGAGCCAATGGTACACAAAGTACCTTGGTGGGTGCCAGAGGGTGCCCTGTCTCTGAGAAAGAAGGTCCTTCCTCAGAGGAATTGGCCAGGGAGGGGCTGTTGCGAGGAGTACAAGTTCGGGGAACCAGGTCCGGCCGGGCCAAAAAGGCGCAACCATGAGGACCTGCTCCTTGTCCTCCCTGATCTTGCACAACGTCTGTGCAAGAAGGCTCACTGGGGGAAACGCATACTTGCGCAGGCCCAGCGACCAGCTGTGTGCAAGGGCGTCCGTGCCGAGCCTGAGTGTCCGGATGAGCCAGCGGGAAGGCCTGGGGAGCTCTAGCCAGGAACCAAACCAGCGGGGTCAAGGGGACTACAGGCATACCCACAGTGGGGCAGCGTGGTGGAGCAGACAGCCCCGGCATGGGAGGCATAGCATCCCTTAGCGGGGGCGGAGTGCGGGCACTCGTCTGACTCCAAGTGGCAAAGAGGGCATAAGAAGGCGAAGCGTTCTTGAGCCGTCTTTGCATGGAAACTGGCAAGGGGAGAGGAGAACGAGAGCGGCGAGGAAGCACATCGCCAGCTGTCGTTCGTGGCCTCTTGGGACCCGGAGGTAGAGGAAACAGCTCTTAGTGAAGGTTTGGGTACCACCGGCCGCAGGGCCAGTGGCGGAACAAAAAGAAAACGAGAACAAAGGATTCTTTGGAGTGGAAGGAGTGGTCCTGCTACCACCTCCTGATGAGCTGACGTCTCCAACTCCGGGTCGCTCGTCTCAGGAACGCTGCTTGGCCTGGCGTTTGGCAGGTTTAGGGGCAGAGACGGGTTGCGCCGCCCTTCTGCGGCCATCTCCTCGCTGCGGCCGGGGTGAAGGCTGCTGCTGTGGCCGAGCGGGAGTGGAGGAGGCCGCAGGGGGGCACCCTCGGCGACGAGCAGGCTGAGGTTCTGCCAGCGGCGGGGTGGAAGCAGCAGTGGGCCGCCAGGGCAGGATGTGTCTAATGGCCTCAGACTGCTTCTGGGCGGCAGAGAACTGCTGGGCAAAGCTCTCTACCGTGTCGCCGAAGAAGCCATCCTGGGAGACCGGGGAGTTGAGGAGCTGAGCCGGATCAGACTCCCTCATGTCTGCCAGGTTCCAAGGAGCGCAGTGACCTTCGTCGCCCGGAGAGCGAGGTCGGTAGCAGTGCGCGCCTCCTGCAAACCCCTGGGTCAGCACTGCCCTCGTGCAGCTGCCGGAGCAGCTTGGCCTGATAGACCTGCAGTGAGGCCATGGCATGCAGGGCAGAAGCGGCCTGGCCCGCTACTCTGTAAGCCTTGGCCACAAGCGTGGATGTAAACTTACAGGCTTTGGAGGGCAGCTTGGGACCACCACACCAAGCGGAGGCGCTATGTGGACACAGTTGCATCGCAACAGAACGCTCCACTGGGGGAATCCCAGCATACCCCTTGGCCGCCCCGCCTTCGAGAGCAGTGAAGGCGGAGGAAGAACCAGAACGGTTTCGGGCAGTTAAAGGTGCCTTCCATGAACTAGTTACTTCCTGGTGCACTTCCGGGAAGAAAGGAACCAGAGGGGGGTGCTGGCGATCCGCATGAGCAGCCCCCAGGAACCAATCATCCAGCCTTGAGCGCTCGGGACAGGGTGGAGGATTCCACTCAAGCCCGATGCTCTCCGCTTCCCGGGAAAGCACAGCCGTCAGCTCGGGATCGGACTCAGACAATGCTGGCACTCCCGAGGGAGGCAACGCAGCCGAACCCTCATCTCCCGAGGACTCAAGCCCGCCTTGTGATGCGCCGATCGACATACGGTTCTCTTCGCGAGCCCCGAATGAGATGTCAGGAGCCTGAGAGGGTCCAGCAAACTCATTCCGGGAACTCAACCGGCTGCGGCGTATGTGAGGGGGGTGTGGCCCGAGGAGGTTCGCTCATCGGGGAAGCCCACACAGTAACCCTCAGATCACCCTGGCCACCAGCCGAAGTAGCCCTCTTACGAGAAGAGCTAGAACGGGGTGTGGCAGAGGGGACTCTATACATTTTAAGGTAATCGAGTCTCGATCTCAACGCCGAGATGGTCATGTCCCCGCAATGAGAACATGAGCCATCCACGAACGCAGTCTTAGCGTGCTGGAAGCCCAAACATGTGACACAGCGATCATGACCGTCACGAGGAGCGATATATCGACCGCACCCAGAAACACACGGGCGAAATGACATCTTTAAAAAGACGCAAATCGGCCCGTATCTCTTTTGTGAGAGAAATTGCTCTTTTAGGGGTGTTGAAGCGCTCAGGGGAACACGGGAGCTGTGGCAGGAAACCCAGACGAACCGCTGAATCGCGCCGTCACACCAACACCAGCACTTGCTTGTAAACACTCCGGTGATTGCAGCAAGCGATGTGCTCGGCTCCGAAGCGAAAGCTTGAATGCGAGTTGCTCGCGTTGCTCATTATATACCCGCTCTGCGGGGCGGAGCTTGCGATGCAGATTCCACAGACCAAGGTACTTTGTGTACCATTGGCTCGTTTTGTACCACTCGAAGGTGATTGGGCTCTCGGGCGAGATCCCCATTCGTAACGTCGAACGTGACCGACTGAAAGGGAACATCCTAATCCTAATATAAATTTAATATGAGTAGCCTATTGAAACTTTGCAGGCATGTTCATGAAACAAAATGAGAAAAAGTCACAGAACTTCAAGAAAAATCATAGATTAACCAGTATTTCCAACAACTCAAAAATGTATGCCACGGTCAAATTGACCTGCAGTGTAATGGACGGGTTAAGATCTGTTTTCATGTTATATTTCTTTAAGCGGAGCATCCCCTGCTTTCCTGCCTGAGTAAAGGAGAAATAAAGCAGGCGCTGGAGAGGCAGATGCAGGCTGATAAAGGTGGTAGGTGTGTTGTAATGAGCACATCGGACAGTGCTTCAGGGCTACGGTGATGCTCACATCACTTCTAATACAGCAGCAGAGAAACTTGACCAAAGCTGCTATGAGCGGATAATGACTCACCACAACACAAACCCCCCAATCCCAGGCCAAGCACCCCTTTAAGAGCATGTATGAAACTAGGATATTGCTTTGGAAAAAAACTATTTAGTGCACTAATAATTTGGGGCATCATGCACCTAATATTTATTTGTTTTCAGTATTTTTTCAGTAAAAAGTTCACACATCTGAACATTAAAGTCCACAACAGTGTTTAAAAAAACATAGCCAACCAATTAAAAAGAAATAATAAACCAAACAAAAAAATGTATTACAATTAGGATATTGTTTCACATAAATTAATAATAATAAATAATAAATTACTAGTAATTTGTGGCTTTATGCACCTATTTGTTTATTGTTGAGTAGGAGTCCTCACCATCTGCACATGAAAATCAACTATTTTATTTTATTATTTTTTATTTTATTTATTATTTTTATATTGAGTCCTCAACACTCACACATGAAAATTTAGATACTGCTTTGCAAATATCTAAATTTAATGCACTAGTATTTTGATCATCATGCACTTATTTTTTTTTATTCAAAAGACAAATGCTATTGTTTGTACAGAGATCATATTTTTTTACATTCGTAAACCCTCCACAAACAACCGAAAACAGGCAGCCTATTATAGATACTACTACTACTACTACTACTACTACTACTACTAATAATAATAATAATAATGATGAAAGAAAATCTAAATAAGACAAAGATAACAAAGATGCAATAGTTGAAAAATGACGACAAAAAAACTAACAAAAAAAGTAATTGGATACTACTAAAATGTATTTTTATTATTATTATTATTTGTTTAATTATGTTTTACAATTTGTATCTCTTTATTTTTGAGCAGTACTACATATATAAAATTTAGACATTATTTTGGAAAAAAAAAATTGTACACTAGTAATTTTGGGAATCATGTGCATATTTTTTATTTGTTTAGTTTTTTTCTTTTGTGAGTATTCCTCTCTACTTACACATGAAAGTCTGCAGCAGTCTTCAAAAAAAAAGAAAGAAATATATATATAGTACAGACCAAAATTTGGACACACCTTCTCATTCAAAGAGTTTTCTTTATTTTCATGACTATGAAAATTGTAGAGTCACACTGAAGGCATCAAGGGCTATTTGACCAAGAAGGAGAGTGATGGGGTGCTGCGCCAGATGACCTGTCCTCCACAGTCACCGGACCTGAACCCAATCCAGATGGTTTAGGGGTGAGCTGGACCGCAGACAACAAGTGCTAAGCATCTCTCGGGGAACTCCTTCAAGACTGTTGGAAGACCATTTCAGGTGACTACCTCTTGAAGCTCATCAAGAGAAAGCCAAGAGTGTGCAAAGCAGTAATCAAAGCAAAAGGTGGCTACTTTGAAGAACCTAGAATATGACATATTTTCAGTTGTTTCACACTTTTTTGTTATGTATATAATTCCATATATAATTCCAGATGTGTTAATTCATAGTTTTGATGCCTTCAGTATGAATCTACAATTTTCATAGTCATGAAAATAAAGAAAACTCTTTGAATGAGAAGGTGACCAGACTTTTGGTCTGTACTGTATATATATATATATATATATATATATATATATATATATATATATATATATATATATATATATTTGTTTTTATCTACAATAACTGTAACTTAATTATCAAAAATCCAACTCATTTCATTGAAAGCTGCATTCAAAGTCTGCTTGACTGAAACATCTACAACACTTGCAAGACTTAATTGTCAATTTAGTGCACTATTTAGAAAGTGCTAGGAGGATGCTGATGAGATATTCAGAGTTGAATGAATGAAAATCTTCATTGTGTTTCTTGTTTTTTAAATTCTTCCTGACAAAATGAAGCTATAATGTAGGAGTATTACCATGCATCTATTCTGCACTCATTGGCTGCCAAAGATAATACAGGCATGAATTGCTGCTAAATTACTTCTGATTTTGCCACGGCTCTAATATTGCATTTGTGGCTGAAAGGACTTGCTGAGGAAGTTGCTATGGTTCCGCCCCTCTGAGCATTTCATAATTGGTTCTGCTCGTCAGGATCTTGAGCCTCCACAACAAGACTAATTAACTGTGAACGAGCTCTTATATGTGAGAGGAAATACTTTACGCTTAGTGAAGTTTGAAAATGTCTGTCACCTCTCAGAAAGAAGATTCGTCTAACAGATAACAGGCGTAAGATTACTGCACTGGATGAGACGGATGCAGATGTTATCTGCTCAGAAATCATATTATCTCACTGATTAGGCTGCATACATAATTATCAGGCAATAAGTGTTTCCCATGACTCATTTTACTGGTAAACTATTATCCGTCAATCACAAACTTGATTTTATAACACTAGAAATTTATAAATACATAATCAGACGTATATACTATAGACTAAATTAAATTCATTGCATTGCGGTCTGTATTGTTTTATATTCACTTCTTATGTCTCTTTTAGGATGATTTTGCACAGTTCTGTTGTTCTGTTGTGCTTTATAAATCATTTTTGATTTGATTCGACTAAACTAT
The DNA here is from genome assembly GCF_023724105.1 of Carassius gibelio. Lineage (NCBI taxonomy): Eukaryota > Metazoa > Chordata > Actinopteri > Cypriniformes > Cyprinidae > Carassius > Carassius gibelio. The sequence continues at coordinate 23,910,669 of NC_068403.1, read as the reverse complement.
ATACAACAAATAAATTATATTTTGGCGTTTATAAAGATACTTGATTTTTTCAGTCTTTGGTTGGTTCTTCTTCATATTCTTTTTTTTTTTTTTTTATAGTTCATTTTTCAGTCAACTTAAAAAAAATCCAACTAGCCTGTTATTTTATTATACTACTATTATAATATGTATTTTTTAATACTATGAAGTGGCTTTTATTTTTAGATTTTAATTTAATTTCAAATATATTTAACATTTTAATATTTAAATGTGCTTTGGTCAACTTTTTGTTTTTTCTTAATTTCTATTTAATTTTAATTTATTTTAAAACAGTTTTAATTAAATATATATATATATATATATATATATATATATATATATATATATATATATATACACACATTTTACTTATTTTATTTTAACGTTTAAGTTTAAGTTTCATCTAATTCTCATATTTAATTGATTTAATTTCAGCTCAAATTTCAATAAAAAAGACCAGACCTGATCTGACTACCATTTTGTGTCAATCAAATGCCATTCATAAAACTTTTTTAGTTCATTTTAGTTTTTTAGTTTTTTCCCCCAGACGTTTCTACAGTGCAAATTTCAGATTCTATCAGATCTCTCTTCTTTGATCCAATTAAAAACTATGTATAAAAATCCTTTTATATGACTTTTCAAATTTGAACAGTTTTTGAAACTCTAGGCTTGAGGATCACACACTACCATACTTTATACCCAACTTGTAGGGGTTTAACAAACAAAAAATGGTCAAGTATTGTAAAGGGTTGGTTGTTTTCTTGAAGGCTGAACACAAACCCTTTAAGCCAACAATCAACTATCAGGGCCCTCTGTTGTTTGGCTTTTCAGGATGTCCCCACCAAGCTAGTGACAAAAGCAGGACCCCTGCCGATGGCTGTGAGAGGCCACTGGTTCCTGAGTCCTCGAACAGAGTACTGTGTGGCTGTTCAGACTGCCATCAGACAGCCGGACGGAGACTATCATGTGTCTGAATGGAGCCAAGTAGTAGAGTTCTGCACTGGAGGTGAGCAGAGCGTTTTCAGGGTTAAAATCGTTCCTCTTGTTCCAGCTTAATATGCAAAGACAACTGACCAAAAGATTTGTCCCTAAAAAAGGGCTAAACACTGTGACTCTGTAGCTCCATCAAATAATTTGTCAACACAGCAACAGGCTCAACCAATGGTGTGAGTTTAGGGGAGGGGCTAGTTTTTTCCAACCAATAACAAACAGGAAGACTATTTGGGGAAACCTGTTCGGAAACAACCATAATTTCTGCACTACTTGGCATAAAAATGACACACTAGCACTCTGTATAAAGTATCATGATTATCTTAAATTATTCTTCAACGCACACATTTGCTATTGAATACTAATGCTAAAAAACTCATGAACATATGGCTTAACATACCTATCGTCGGATTGAAGACACAACCAATTTGGACACATCTTGCTTGCTTTTTTCTTGCCTTCAGTGTCATAAGTGTTTTATAGAAAGCACTTGTGTTTTATGTTCAATAGTGATGGTTTTAAATGGGTTCTTTTCTGCAGATTATGCCATGGAGCATCTCCAGCAGCTGTTAGATAAAGCTCAGGCTGCTGCGGGGAGGCTGCTCAGGTTCTCCGTCTTCTACCGCAATCAGAGTCCTGAATACTTCCAATATGTCAGGTTAGTGTCATCTGTCATCCTCAGTCTCTCTAGATCTTTCCTTGACAGCTCTGAGACTGCAGTTTCTGATTTATCTGTTGTGTGTTTTTGTGATTTGAGAAGGCTAGTGAACTTGATATGAAATCAAAACAGACTCTATCTCCTTCTTTCATGTTCCTTGTATCATTGCATGGAATTCTTCATTGCATGTTACTTGAAAAACGTTAGTCTTTATACATAATATAACATCAAAATAGAATTGCCTTTTAATATCTCGCCATGCAGTTTCAGTTTGTCATGGAGTTTGTCATATAGTATGTCATGCATTTTAGTCACCAAATGCAATAATAGTGTGTGAGAATGTTATCATCCATTGGTGTTGACATAAATTGTTAGTTATTGTCATTTCTTTGAAGAGGTCTTTAAACCAAGCCCCGTCCTTCATTTGTGTCATGCTGAAGTCCTGTGTTCATCACATTCAGAAATAAAATGAGTTGCTAATCCCACGTACAGTCATGAAAAAATGGAAGGAGTGACAGATATTTATAGCAGGTTCAATAACTTGGTTCACTGCGTTGGTTGTTGATTAGATGAAGGCAGATCTCAATGTAAGCTTGCAGTCGACTGTAAGGAAAGGGACAGGATTTAAATGGACTAAATGATTGGAGAAGTCCAGCGTACTTTGCCCGGGGAAAAATGTAAAGATATTTGATATTGATTAAACATGATATTTTGATTAAAATGAGTAAGGTAAAAAATAAAAATAAAACACCCTTGTGAAAGGAAAATATATTCACCAATATATTTCTTAAAATATATTGTGATATATTGTAATATATTATTTTCCCTTTTTATTTTCTAATATTTTATATATTTGAATACATTTAATAATATATTGACGATACATATATTATATAATATATTGCAAAATATACAAATGATTGCCACTTTCAATATATTGCAATATATTGTAAAAAAAACTATATATATATATATAAGAATATATGCCTAATATATTACATGATATTTTCCAATATACTGCAATATATTTTTGTTTCATAAGGGCACGCACTGATGATAGGTGATTTGTCCTTTGAATGTCAACATTTCAACTTTTTAGTGATTAAAACAGCAGATTTTTTATTATTCTACATCTCTCTCCATAGGTCAGAGTGTGGAGGTGCAATGCTCCCATCTTTCAAAGACAACAGTGGAAGTCACGGCTCCCCCATCAACGGAAAGCTCCGTGGCGTCTTCCTCAGCTGCAGCACAGAGTTCGACACAGGCCTCCCTCCTAAAGACTCCCCATACGGCCCTCTGCGTTTCCAAATATCTGCCGATCGTGTCCTCACCCTGAGTACAAACCTCTACTTTGCTGACTTCTACTGCATGTACACAGCGTACCATTATGTAGTGCTGGTGCTGGCCCCTGCTGGATCGGAGGGGGATAGCTTTTGCAACAGCCGCCTACCACGACTGGACCTGTCAAGCAATCCCTTCCTGACATTCACCCCTGGAGACGCACCGGCCTTCTGTCACGCCAGTGATGTGATTCTGGAGGTGCTCTACACAGAGCCCTTGCTTCTGGAGCACGGCATACTCTCTCAGATCAGTGGCCGTCACCAGCTCATGAGTCTTTCCACCGCAAACGCCAAAAAAGACCCGAGCTGTAAGGTGTGCAATATCAGCGTGGGCCGCTGAGCTGTGAATGGCAGCTATCACTGGAAGTGCAACCGGAAACCGGATCGTGAGAACCTCTCTGGTCTGGAAATGGACCCAAAGGCATAATGAGGATCTGAATAAATATTCACTTATGAAAATTTGAAAATACACCAAAGGCATTGCACAAAAGAGGCAATTAAAAATATAAAAAAATGAATGGGGCCATGATAGTCTGGCCACTTGTCGTGAATCAAAGCCATATGGTCTGTGAGGAAACTATTCAGATCTTAAAGAGACTGTTCACCCCAAAATATTTCATCATTTACTTACTGTCTTTTAAAACTTGTATTTTAAAGCACGATAAAAGTGGTCCATGGGACTAGTGTTATATTTTTAAAGTCTTCTGAAGCCATAGCTTGTGAGTCTAACCGTATATAAAGGTTACATTATTGAATTATGTAATTGATTATGTTTTTTTTTTTTTGTATTAAGTCTTTTGGATTGTCACCTGTAATTCATTTCATGTGTCGTTGTGTGCATGTATATGCATAAATATGTTACATTAACTGTATTGAATGCTTTAACATTAAATAAAAGACTTTTGAGAGTTTCTGCATGTTGTAGGTTGTGTGCGTGAAAATGGTTGTTTCAGTACAGCTATGACCAAGTTTTAGTGGTTTTGATGCACACACACACACACACACACAAAAACCTTGCAAGATGCTTATCAAACATAGTACTGCATAGGTATCATGGAGAAAAATACATTCACATCTTTGTTTCAGAATTACATATGATAGGCCTCGAATTGTCAATATTTGAGTGATAGTGAGAATGCTTGAGCTTCAAACTCCAAAAACTGAATGAAATCCACAATATATAATAATTTGTTCCAAAAAGGAAATGGAAGAACTGCCTGAAATTAAACATTTCTAAATAACATAATATAATACACAGAGCATATGAAAGCCATTAAATCACTTGTGTCATTATGTTAGATATTTGCTCACTGAAGGTGGCTGGTGTATGTAATACATAATCTGATCAGGGTTGATTATGAACAGGCCATTCATAATCAGACTGAACAAGCACTGATCTCTATAGGTCTGTCTGTCTGCAGCTGAGAGCAGGATTTATATTGCACATCCTTAAAACTCACATGAATAAGACAAATTACAACATAAGCTCTAAATTTCCCTGCCGGCAGGGATGATTTCTTTGGTTTCTGCAAAGCATTTTGTGCAGCAGTCCTATATCCTGGAGGTCAAATGAAATAACTCGATTGCGTTTAGTTTTCCCACTTAAAATAGTTATATCATAAACCTAAAACATCAATAAAAAACATAATTCTCAGATAAACAATCAAGCTACATAAATGACATCAGTTTTCGATCAAGGGTTCTTGCATCAATCCAAAGACCTGTCAGGCACCAGTCCTTGGAGTTAATGGATTTAAATGGATTATACTGATAGAGTCCAAGACAAAAACGTCCTGGGATTTGAATGAACCTCTTTGATCCTATAGTTTGTGTCCCATGCGAAACCGTTTTAGCTCATAACATTTGTTAGACTAGATTAAAAAAAAAAAAAAAAAGGAAATTTTGATATAAAAACGCAATAGATAAATGCAAGAGAGAATGACCAATCATTAGGATGCAAGTTCAATGAGCTTTATTTTATTTAATAAGATACTTTAAAAAAAAAAATTAAATTACCCACAGTATGGAAAGAGTTTCATCAACATGTTAAAGTGCGCAGACTCCCAAAACAAGTGGCACATTCCTAAAGTCATCTTTAAAAGTATAAGAAAATATAAAAATGACATTTATTCGATACAAATCCCAAAATGTTTTCCCACAGCACGCAAGGTATAAAAAGGCAATACATTTCCACAGTATGGGAGACTTAAACGCGTTGATTTGCCAAATATTTCCAATACATTTAAAATGTATAAAACAGCATAGTCGAGTGCTCAGAAAAGCATTCCTTGGCATGTTTTAGTCAGTATATGCTGAACGGGTCAGAAAACAGGTCACAAAGTGCAACGTTTGTAGTTTTTGGTGTGTTTGCACAAACAGTGCGAGTGTCGTTAGAAAACCGCACATTCAGTCACACTTCACACACATAAATACAGTAGTTTTTTCCGTTGTTATTGTCCCATTGAGCAGCACTGAACGCAGCGGGCGAGTAGGACACGCAGAACTCGACGCGCTCGCGCGGCTCTAACCGCTCAGGGACGCTGATGTTGAACTCAAACACGTCGGTTCCAGGCTCCCCATAACTCTGCTCCAGGTACCTACACGCCACGTCCTGGTAGCTGCGCCAGGCGTCGAAAGTTATCCGGATGTGCACCGCTTTCTCAAAACAAACGTTCTTGACGCGCACGGTGCCGAGGATGGAGCACCTGGTGACTTTACAGCTCTCCAACGCCACCATGCTTTCCTGAATCCGAGTCCTGAACGCCTGGAAGTCTCCACAAGGCTGCTCAAACCCAAGCCTCAACCTCGAAGTATTATGGACGGTCTCTTTAGCGCAGCCCAGCTTCTTCAGCCGTGGGGTTTTCACCGGTTCGCGCGGGATTGTATCCTCTTTCTCGGAGAACAGGCGCACCGTGATGAGCGAGAGTCCTTTGGTGTCCGCGAACGCGACGCGTTTCTCCCTGCGGCTGCTCTTGGCTTTGACGAGGCCTGTGGAAGGGGAGTGTCTGTACTCAATCACCGGCTGATGGGCGATGCAGGGCCGCAGGGGTTTGGGGGAAGACACGCCACGCAGGTGTGTGATGTTTGGCGATCCTCTGCACCTGAAGCCCACGGTCATGTCCATAGACCTCACGGAGACCTGTGGCCCAAACCTCGACATCACACTGGAGGTGCACAAACACGACAACATTAGCATTTTAACACTTCACGGTCTCTGTTGCCACAGTTTTTGACCAACGTATATAATGTTTACACTCACAAACAGTGAGTTCTAGCTGAAGAAGTCATTTAGAACAAGGGTTTAATAGAAATATTGACTACAGAAATTCCTACGACTAAATAGCATTTTAAAAATCACTTTTAATGACTTGTTCAGACCTGGAAACTAGGCTACACTTTTGAAATATTTCCAGATTTTTCATCACTGTGGAAACCCTAGTTGTATTAAGACAAACTTACTTTGCACAAGTCATCTTCAGCAATATAATAGTGAAATTTTCCTTCAGAACTCTTTTTTTTCCCCCCTTTTCCTCCCAAAGCAGTCACAAACTTTAAAGTGAGCAGATGCTGTAAAAACAAACATAAGTGGTTTTAATAATTTAAAACATTTTTAACATTCTTCATCAAACTTGGGAGAAAAAAACAAACAAATCTTACTGTGCTTTAATTTCAAGCATTGGATTATCCGATGAAATCCTTCCAAAATAATCTCTCTCTTTTTTATATATATTTTTTTTATTGAAGGACAAGTTTGAGATGTCTTGTGCCACCTGCTCAGCTGAGCTTCAGGAAGCATTGAGTGAAATCTTGCGTCACTTCATCTTTTATAGTAGATTGAACCCTCCTCCAAATTCAAGCCAATGAGCTTTGCAAAGACCAGATAGGACTTAACCAGCTATTTATGACCTGATCTGTGGGCTAAAGAGGAGGAGACTAAATCCTAGGGTAAAAACATTTGGATACTTGACAAATATCAGGAAACATTCAGCTGGATGAATATCAGGTTAACATTCATATGAGTGCTTAGGGAAAACAGCTATATTGTTTTTCCTGTGTCCTTTATTTTTCTTTAAATTATTTATTTATTTATTTCAGGTGACTCAAGTAGTTTTAAATAGTCCATCGTGACGAATTAAATTATTTTTAAGGTGTAAATACACCATGTACATTATTATATCTTATTACAGTGCAAAACATCACTTTAAAAAAAATATATATATATTTTAAATTTTTAAAATCATCTATTTTCTCTGTGTCTGTGTGTGTGTGTGTGTGTATATATATATATATATATATACACAAAAATAGTTTTCTGAATAAAGAAAAATGTAGTGACATGGTTCATTTACTATACATAATGAGTGGCACTTGTGCAATTTTTTACTACTTCTGACAAATCTGGATGGACAGTAATGATATTTCTATTTGATGCAATTTATGTAACACAGTGAAATTAACATAATTATGCCTTAGGATGATGGGAAAAAGCATGAAATTTCCTCAAGGCCATCTACCCAAACAACCCAGTGAGCATGCTTTTTCAGCTCATTAGGCTTTCATTCTTCATGCTTGAGCTTGTTTTACAAAGAGAGAAAATAACCATAGCTGCCATATCAGGTCTGTAGTATGGCACGTAGCATGAATGTGGTTTGAACTCGTGCCAATTGGTCTCTCAAAAACAGAAATGGCAAGCTGACTCAGTGTCAGTTTGCTTAACAAATTCTAGTTAGTAGTAGCAAAAATAACTTGGTAGTGAGAAGCAGTGCGAATGTCAGAATATGAATATACCATTCAAGGCACTAAATACATTTTAAGTCCAAGTCTATGCTTAAACTCATGCTTACAGAAGTTTAGTTTAAGTCCACAGGGCCAAAAATGCCCATATGTCCAATTTTATATTTATTAAATGAATACTAAATAGCGGATCTGGACCTAAACATTGCACACTTGGTGTACGGTGGTGGAAACGCATAATAATGATTTTGGCAGAAATGCTCTTTTAAATGCATCCCACTGCGATGACTTCAAGTGGATCTGTGGGGTTCAGAGAAAGACAAAATATCCAAGACCAGTGTTTCCAATCCATTTTGGTCTCATGCACTCATCAGCGAGACTCAAGAACCCCTTCATCATCACCAAACCAAAAACATGTTCATATTAACTCATAATCGATATCATTTAGCATCAGTAACACCATTATAATACTCATTACTGCAATGATTCACTTTTGAACTGAAACTTAAGAACAGAATCCCACTTTGTAACTGCGTTTAGTTTAATAGCGAAATCCATGATATTTCGGGGAGAGCAGAAGCAATGTTTTATATGTCAGTAATGCAAGTTTAGATGTCTCATTTGTTTCCTGATTATCGGTCGATGTGTGCTTCCTGTGCTTCATAACAAAAGACTTCACTTTTCATTCCAGTATTTGTACAATGCATTAGCCAATAGCTGGATAGTTTGTGAAAACAGATGAACAGTTCTCTATGATTTCTGCCAGGACTGATGATGGACAGTGTGGGCTTCCTGCCGCTCTCAGGGTTAAGGAAGTCACTGTGAAATCGGAAGCTGTGACAGAGGCCAATAAGCTATCATCAAGTTTACAAAAAACCCACATTACCAAGAATTATGTTAATTGACGTCAATGAACTCTGGGCGTGACTGTCTGACAAAAAGTAAAATTTTACAGCATCTTTTGAAGGGAAAGTTAACAGAAAAAAAAATTGTTACATGTCATTCAAAACCCGTATTAAAGGTTTTTTTCTCAAAACAATCAAAGGCGGTGTTGTTCTAGATCTTGTAATGGACTCCATTGAATTTCACATTTAACATTTTTCATAAAGATTTGGAATGACATCTAAATTAAATTAAAGTTTATTTGTATTGTGCTTTTTACAATATAAATCATTGCAAAGCAACTTTACAGAAAATTTTATTTCTACAATATTTAGTAGTAGCTTATCAGTGGTGACTGTCAGTTTGTGCGCATATGACAGGAATTTTCAGAAAAATTAATACAAGATGTAGTCATCCAGAAGATAAACATTATTAACAGCAATTATTATATGATGCAATAACACTTGTAGCAATATTTGTTTGTTTTGTATGTTGTTTCAGGGTTAGCATCATCTGAGGTCCTCTGAAGGGTCAGCGTCATCTCTTCTCAGGTGTTCTGGATCCAGACTGGAGCTTGTGGCAAAACAGAGAAACAAATAGAGACATAATTAGCGTAGCTGCTGTTCCAAACAAGTAAAATTAATTAGTTTAACCCACTAATGCGCATTTGCATGAATGAATGCTTGGTGAAAGAGATGTGTTTTTAATCTAGATTAAAAAGATGGGGCAGCTGTGGCTAGAGAGCCGGAATGGTTACCAGAAGCTCTTTAGAAGCTTTTTAGATAAGTAATATCTCGGTCTCTTCCGAATTTAATAGGAGAAAATTATTGGTCATCCGTCTTTAAAATTTGATTTAGAAGTTTCATCTGGTATCATTGAGATGTATAGTTGAGTATCATCAGCATAACAGTGGAAACGAATCCCGTGTTTTTTTTTATGATATTACCAAGGGGCAACATGTATATTGAAAATAGCAGAGGGCCTGGGACAGATCCTTGTGGCACTCCATATTTTACTGGTGATAAATGAGATGACTCCACATTTAAATAAACAAAATGGTAGTGATCAGACAGGTAGGATCTAAACCATCTTAAAGCCTGCCCTTGAATACCTGTATAGTTTTGTAATCTATCTATGAGTATGTCATTACTAACACTAAGATCAAGCAAAACTAGCAATGAGATGCAGCCTTGGTCTGACACAAGAAGCAATTCATTTGTAATTTTAAAGGGGGGGTGAAATGCTTGTTTTCACTCAATATCCTGTTAATCTTGAGTACCTATAGAGTAGTACTGCATCCTTCATAACTCCAAAAAGTCTTTAGTTTTATTATATTCATAAGAGAAAGATATTCTGTACCGATTTTTCCCGGAAAAACACAACCGGCTGGAGGCGTGACGTGTGGGCGGAGCTAAAGAATCACAAGCGCCAGTAGGCTTTTGCGTTGAGAGCATGTGGAAGCTGTGACATTACCGTGAGGGAAAAAACATCATCCAAAACAAACCATGGCTTACAGTCAGATTCAGCCGTTTATTTATGATCCAGAATCAGATCCCGAGGCTGAAACTGAACGAGAGCAGCATCAGCAACGACTTCGCTCCGAGCGGGGCTCGAACCCGGGTCTCCGGCATGGGAGGCGGACACACTAACAAGGAGGCAGTGATATTTTAAGCAGTTTTACTCACCGCCTGCGGTTCCAACACACGATCGTGACCCTTTTTCATTGGGATTGCATCATCCTTAAGAAATAAACGATACGCAAATCCGTCGTCAAACTGGGCCTTGTTTGTAAAACAAGCATCTTCGAAATGCAGGGAACAAACACAAACACTTGCACAACTCCGTTGATGCTCTGTAAAAATAAACTCCATCCACTGGTCCCTTAATGCTGTTTCTCTTTTGGTAATCTGTGCAGGGTTGTCTTGCCCTGGCAACCAAAAACACACTCCTTTTGTGACATTTCGCGACGCTCTCGCTCTGATCAGTGAAATGTCTGTGCTGTGCTCTGCTATACGGGAGCGCGCGCTCTTCCGGCAGACGTGCCCTCAGGACCCATATAAGGAAATTCCGCTCCATCTAACGTCACACAGAGCCATACTCGAAAAAAACTTTCCGAAACTTGTGACAAACCGGAAGGAGTATTTTGGGAAAAAAAACTTAATTTCTGAAACTTTGTCCATGTTTAGCATGGGAATCCAACTCTATAACAGTGTAAAAAACTCAGTATGCATGAAATAGCATTTCACTCCCTCGCCTTTAACAAGTGCAGTTTCTGTGCTATTGTGGGGCTTGAAACCTAACTGAAATTATTCATACAGATAATTTTTTTGGAGGAAGGAGCACAACTGAGCAGACACAACTTTTCCTAAAATTTTAGACATAAATGGAAGATTTGAAATAGGCCTATAATTTGCCAGTTCACTAGGATCTAGTTGTGATATCTTAAAAAGAGGCTTAATAACCGCCAGCTTAAATGGTTTTGGGATGTGACATAAAAGATAACGACGAATTAATAAAATTGAGAAGCGGTTCTTCGGCTACAGGTTATAACTCTTTCATTAATTTAGTGGGTACAGGATCTAATAAACATGTTGTTGGTTTAGATGCAGTGATAAGTTTATTTAGCTCTTCCTGTCCTATAGTTGTAAAGCATTGCAGTTTATCTTTGGGTGCGATGAATGAAACTGAAGTATTAGACGCTGTTGAATTTACATTTGTTATTGTATTTCTGATGTTATCTATTTTATCAGTGAAGAAATTCATAAAATTCAATGCTATTAAACGTTGATGCAATATTTGAATCAGGTGGCATCTGGTCATTTGTTAATCTAGCAACTGTGCTAAATAAAAACATTGGATTGTTCTGGTTATTTTCAATGAATTTTATATGCTCGCCGCTGGCAGTTTTTAGAGCCTGTCTATAGCTGGACATACTGTTTTTCCACGCAATTCTAAAAACTTCCAATTTAGTTTTTCTCCATTTGCATTCAAGACTATTTGTTTCTTTATTGAGAGAGTGAGTATTACTGTTATACCATGGCACAGTACGTTTTTCTCTAAAGCTTTTTCAGTTTGATGGGGGCAACAGTTTCTAATGTATTAGAGAAAGTAGTGCCCATGTTGTCAGTCATTTCGTCTAATTCATGTGTATTTTTGGGTACAAATAGCAGTTGAGATAGATCAGGCAGGATATTTGTGAATCGGTCTTCTTTGGTGGCTGGAGCAATAGTTCTTCCCAGACGGTAACGCTGAGCCATATAGTTAATATCAGTGATACGCGGCATGCACGATACAAGGAAATGGTCTGTAACATCATCACTTTGAGGTACAATATCTATATCAAGGAGATCAATTCCATGTGATATAATTAATTTAGTGTATGATTAAGACAATGAGTGGGCCCGGTGACATTTTGCTTGACTCCAAAAGAGTTTATTAGGTCATAAACGCAGGTCCTAATGCATCATTTGTGTTATTAATGTGAATATTAAAATCTCCCATGATTAGCGCTTTATCAACTGTAACCAAAAGGTCTGAGAGGAAATCTGCAAAATCTTTTAGGAATTCAGCATACGGCCCTGGTGGTCTATACACAGTAGCCAGAGCAAGAGACACAATAGATTTCTTTTGCATATCTGACAGGGTAACATCCTGTTTTCTGGGTAAAATTGAAAATATCACTATATATTGTTGCAACACCAACGCCACAACCAGTCTCAATTAGACTCATTTAGAGCAATATAATCATTTGGTTTTAGCCAAATTTCAGTCAAGCAGAGTACATCAAAACTATTAGCTGTGATCATTTAATTTACAATACCTGCTTTGGGTGGGAGTGATATAATGTTTACGAGCCAAAACTAAAAAAAAGAAAAGTTTTTGTTCATTTTATTTTATGTTTCTGGTTTAATCACGACAAGATTTTTTCTTAATATTTTTAATAATAGATTGTCTTAATAGATAGGACAGCACAAGTACTTCTATCATTTGTGTGTGTAGAACAAAAGTCATCATAATAGTTATTTGAGAATTGTCTTACTAGTCACATGGAGCGAAGTGTCCTGGAGATGTTGTCAGAGAGAAGCTCCGCTCCGACTCTGCTGGGGTGCAGGCCATCAGCGCGAAACAGCCTAGGACGCTCCCAGAGAAGATTCCAATTATTAACAAATAGCAGTTTCTGTTCTTTACACCATGACAATAACCATTAAAGTTACTACTTAACCTTTCGTGTCCTCCTCGTCGTTTTTTCTTCAGTAGAACAGTAGAAGATTTTTATCGGAAACCACAGTCCTTGGTTATTGATAAATACAAGTAAATGGCTACCTAATGATATATTGAGGTCTAATGAAGTGAAATGATAAGTTTGTGCAAGAAAGTGAACATTTACAACAGTATTACCCATAATTCAGAGCCTAATGCAAACAGTCCGTTCTGGGATTTTGCACAAGGGCAAATAAGTTTGGTTGCTTTCCAGTTGGTCTTTCAAATTCGCCATATTGAGCAAAAGAAAGCTACTTGGATGTGAACTGTGCTTCATACATCGCTACACTATTGACAATGGACCTTTTTTTGCAAAATAGCATCGACTGAAGATTGTGTTACACCAGTGATCTGTTAAAGTATTGTAACAACCGGTTTCTACTGCATTACAGGTGTCGTTTACACATGCTTCAGTTGTTAGCTGGCCACATTTCCAGGATTCAGAGGCTAATCTTGTTGTGAATCAGAATTTTAGTTGAGATTCCAGTCTGATTTTACCGGTATTTAGTGAATCACACATTTCGTAATACTGGAACTACAATGAAAATACTTTTAATGTTGGTTCAAGCCTGTAGACAGAAGTTTCAACACGTGAAGCTGCCACATAACCACAGGTGTATAATTCACGTAAACGCCGAGGAATGATCTTGTACACAACACCAGAGGGTCAACCCAGGATATGGAGCAATAGGTTTGTTTCTCAAGGTGGAATAGGAGTGAGATTAAGCAATGTAATCAGTAGAGTCAGGTCACAATGTGAACGCAGGGCGTACGTGTGATTTTATTAGAACTGATGGCACTTGTTGATTGAAAATTTTATATTGAATAAATAGTTTTAACTCATAATTTTGGGCCCACTAAAATCTGGGCATTTTAATCCTAACACCTGGCATATGAAGAAACGAAAATATGTTTGTTTGTTTTTAATCTGGCTTTTATGGCACATAAGAAAATATAGAGCTAATGGTGTTTTATTCAGAGGCCCAAACTGCAAAAATATGCAATTTGGTGTACACATTATTTATAGGACCAAAAAATTAAATATTGTGGTAGCTTTTGTAACAGTATAAGAGACTGCGTACAATAAAAGGCATAAAAATAACCCCTCTACATTGCCCAATTTGAGGTACTTTCAATTATGTGATCAAACACATAATATAATGCAAAACAGTGATTGAGAGATTAACAAATCCTCAGAAGCCTGGTGAATCATAGTCAAGATTTTTTCTAAAAATTAATGTATTCATAATCAAGTTAACCTCATAACCAAGTTAAGTGCTCATCCTGAAATATTATTAATAATATAAAAGTATTTCTTCCGGTTTTGATCATGTAGGTAAATTAGAGAACATCGAAACATATGCATCTAACATGATACACTAGGCTTTATAGTGTTATTCATAACAATATTAGAAATACTGTTTTATAGTCTTCCTGAAATTGAACTTTTAAACTGTAAGGCTCTTAAAAAGGTGGTACATATCAAAACAAACATGAAAATGCTGATTCTTTTTTAAAAACAGAAACTCTTTGAAAATATAAATGTTGGCATGAGAACAGAATGACAGAATTTTGATTTAGAAACACAAAAAAACTGATTTTACTGAATAACTCCTGTAATAAAATACAAGATAGACATGCCTGACCCGGTTTATGTTCAAGTATGTCGCTATAAATTAGTTTTTCGGGAAACCGAGGAACAAAATTATTTTATGTGGTAACTGACATTATGCCATATATCCTGTGGACAAACTTAAGAGTTTAACATGCAAGACAGCTAGATATAACACACTACAAAACATGCAGCAGGCAACACAATAAAAAACAGGACCAAATAGAAACATAAATAATACAAATTTATTCCATTACCACCAGCAAAAACCCAATGACCATTTAAACGACCAAATACGCCCAAACCAACAACTTCCCTCTTACAGAGAAAACCACAGCTTCCGTTTCAGAGCAAGAGTGTCAGGTTCACCAGTTTCTGATCAGACTGCAATAACTGAGCTGTAAATAAGTGATGAAATTTTGCTGGACATCAACAAATTAAAAACAATCCAGATGAACGTCCTATCTGTGTTTGGTTACATATCCATTTTCCGGAATACTTTAAAGATTGTTAGCATTTTCTTTTCTTTTTTAACTCAATAATAATAATAATAATAATCCATACTGCTTTTAATTCAGTTTCATGATGAGAATTAAGCATTTTAAGATATAAATGCTTTTGGATTCAAAGATATGGATGTGTTCAAGGTGTTGAGAGGCTGACAGATGTTAACAGCTGGCTATTTAGCATGCAAGGATAAAGTACACAGGCAATCTGTTCCTCTGTGGTGTCTTCATTCAGTTCCTGAGGCTCTCTCTGCAGGTTTAAATGAGTTGCACTGCACCGCTGGCCACTAGAGGCGCTATAGTACGGTAACGCATCAGGTGCTGCGAACCTTCATCCAAGTCCACAACGTACTCCCTGAGAGAGACAACAGCAAAGATGTCCAAATAAATACGGTTTAGGAATAGATTTATGAATTCGCTTGAATTTGCTCATTAAAATGAACAGCAATGCTGCCCCTATAGGACATTGTAAATTTTGATTAAAAAAACCAAGGCATTTTATTAAGTATCATTCAGTTTATTGATAGGTTATGAGACAACCAACATTGTTCCAGAAACTATTGGCCTCCCACACCACATCCTAACTAGGCTGTAACCTGATTACTGGATTATCAGATTAGTGGTCATCAACCAGTATGGGTTTGATGGATTCCCAAACTTAGTGTGTGACTGGTTTGAGCTGAACGAAAATGGCCTTACCTCTGCTCATCGGTCTCAGGCTCCACCAGGATATTCTCCTGCCTCTCTTTCACTCTCAAGAAGACAAACGAGTCCAGACACGGCTCAGGAACTTCACACAAACAAACAAACCCATACACCAATTAAACAACAACCAGTATGAAAGGTATGAAAAGTATGAAAGACGTCATCAGAATAGTCCATCTGCCATCAGTGGTTCAACTGTAACGTTATGAAGCAACTAGAATACTTTTTGGATGTGAAGAAAAGTTTGTTTTTTCAATTCAGCTTAAATTTTCATTTTTCAATCAATAAACCGCTTGAATATTTGATTTAACGCCCCTGTCTGCTGATTGGTCAGCCGAAGATCAAACCGTGCAGTCATCAGTTCTTCCGCAGTATCATGCATCTTTCACTGCTGCAGTTGTACGGATTAATAACCCATTTTATTGCAACTACATTTTTCTAAGCAAACAGTCTAACACAACTCGTACCGGGGAAGAGTCTAGACAGGGCTTTCTTCTGTGTAGACCAGCAGTTCTTAAAGTGATAGGGGTCCCCGAAATAATTAGCTATAGTCTAAAGTTTCCAGACTGTAAAGTCACTATTTTATCATAATGAATTAACATATGCCTACTGTGATTTATTGCAAAGTGACTTATATGATGCATTTAAAATGTCAAATAATCGAAATCAGGGGTGCCGAACCCTGTAGCTGGAGATAAACCTTCCTGCAGAGTTCAGCTCTAATCCTGATCAAACTGAGCCAACTAATTAGGGTCTGAAGGAGCACTTGATGATGACAGACAGCTGTGTTTGATCAGGGTTGTAACTGAACTTTGCAGGAAGGTAGATCTTCAGGAACAGGGTTGGTCACCCCTGATCTAAATTATGCCTTATAAAAGACAAGTATTCGCTGTGGTTCATGTTTGTGGCATGCGCCAGAAAGATGCTCGAGGAGACTGAGACCCATGCGCTAAAGCACCGCATTCTGTCTGCAGATTGAGTTTATTTAACCTATCGTAATTTAACCTATCGTAATTTATTGGAACTGTGTGAACTGGAGTGACTTCTCACCTTGATGTTGTTCTAAAGGCTTATTACTTAACACAAAAATGTCCTGCTCGCACTTGCCAATTTAATTAATAATCAAATAATCTGATGCATCTCATTGCGTATACAATTCTATTATCATTTTATTTCCTTTTTTGTTGGTGTTTAAAATATTTCTGCTGCATGATACTGCGGAAGAACTGAGGACTGCATGATTTGATCTCAAGATGACCAATCAGCAGAAAGGAGCGTTCAATTCCCGCCCATGTGTAGAAATCATATATCCAAGCTGTGTATTCATTTTTCTACCCCTGAACGAAAAACTAAAATTTAAGCTGAATTCTTGCTTTTCATTAAAATTATCAGATGATACACAGATTCAGGTGCACTATTCTGACGATGTTTTACATATACTTTTCTGGACCTTGACAGTAGAGCTGTGCTATATGGACAAAAAAATTTCATAAAAAATAAAATCATAATTCCATTGATCAAATAATTTCCAAAAGAAAAATCAATTAGAGCTTTATGAAAAAGTTGTAACATGTCTCTAGAACAGACATAAGTCAAAATAATCACTAAGTAAAGGTGTGACAAAATGTCTAGACATGGCAAAAAATCCTGTGTCCAGGGATTTATTTATTTTTTTGCAATGCATTGGTCATAGAGCCTCGGGTGTTGAAATAGATTTGTTGCACAATGTTCACACGTACTCCGTCTGCAGTGCGTCTACAGTATGTGCATGTGTTGCAGAACCAGCATTGACTCCTGGTCTGCGGCTGTTTACCACAAAAACATTTATCCATTATTTTGATTTCAAATCCAAACGTTATATATATTTAAAAAAAAAGCTTTTTCAGCATTATGATTCTATTTGATCACAGTACAATTTTACAATCTTTCATAGACACCTTTAAACTCAAATATATTGCCTTGTATATCTAAAAGTGCACTTTTCCTTGTTTTAAATATAGCCAAAATCCATGTGTTGACTGTGAAACAGTAGACATTAATTAAATGCATTTATAGTGTAATCCATGTTTGGCGTGCTGCATTCTGATTGGTTCGTATAACATACTGTGGGAGGTCAGGGGCATGGATAAAAATAAGCTATAAAGTAATTTAGAAATCCTGCATGCTCAAATCACGATTTTAGGACAATTCCTATTAATCACACAGCACTACTTGACAGTGTAAGTTACTTGGCAGTCTATGGGACAGTCACAAGCCTCCTGGTTTTCATCCAAAATATCAAATTGTGTTCTGAAGACGAACAAAGCTTTTACAGGTTTGGAGCGACATGGGGCTAAGTGATTCATGACAACATTTAAAGACTTTAAAGACTTCACTGTTTTACTTTTTTTATCCATTTAATGCATCCTTGCTGAATAAAATTATACATTTCTTTCAACAAAAAATTTAGTGTTCATGCTTTTCTGATACATTTCTTTATATAAATGCAGATGTGAATATATGCACACTCTGGACTGTTTAGACTCGATTAAGATGTAATCATCATCCAGGGGTTATAAAATATATTAATTTTATGTGACTGATCGGGCTGTGGAAACATCCTAGTTTTTCACTCTCAGAAAAAGCGGTCAAAAAGCTGTCACTGGAGTGCTACTCTTTCAAAAAGTACACCTTTGTACCTTATTTACCAGCTCAAAGTAGTGAAATGGTACGTACGACTAGTATCTTGAGGACAATAATGTGTGTGATTTTTTTTTTTTTTTATAATTGAGCACACCTTCTGGGAAACAACTTGCTGATCTTGACTTCTAGTATTTTCTGGCTAGTAACATTTTGAAAAATACACTAATAAATATACACCATACAAGAAAAAAGTAATGTTGGTTAACTATCTGTCTCTAGGAAATGTTTCTCACCAGCCTTCAGCATGTCAATGCTCTGCAGGTTCGGGGGCATGTGTTTCAGAGCCACGTTTCGGAGGTACACCTCTGTGTTGGCCAGATACCTAAACACACAACATATAAGGTTTGGAGACCACACACGTCACAATGTGCATTGTGTGAATTAGATGACACAAACACAGGCAAGAACAGTCATTCTCCTGGGGATTAAAAGACTGTTCTGGATCTGTTTGTACTTTAGCACATGGTCTCTCTGATACAGACAAGAGAAAGGATTCAGAGTGAACTCACTCTTTAGCGAAGGCAAACTCTTCAGGAGAAAGAAATGAAGGATCTCCATCAGCACGTGACTTCTCTTTCTCCAAAACATGAGGGAAAAACTTCTCTATCTGCAGATGAGACAACACCAATATATGAATATACAGGGTTCCCACACCTTGATTAACTTCAAATTCAAGGACTTTCTAGGTCCAATACCCTCAAATTGTGGGGACAGATTTCAAGAGAGAAAGAGGTTACATTGTGTTGTCTTGTAAGATACATTGTTACAGTTTTACAGTTGGGGCTGGGGTGTGGTTGGCTGGTGAAAATGTAATTTCCATACCTAAAATACATATTTTACAGTCACTATTATGCATATTTATCATAAACACAAGCCAGTGGCCCTCCTTCACAAAACTTAACATCTAGAACAGTTTTATCACAGGCAGAATGCAAAATGTTTCAATACATTTTAGTCAAATGCAATTAAATCTACATTTCAAACCTCTAACCAATGGGGAAAATCAACACATTAACAATTTAAAAGTAGCCATAGAAGAAAAAAAAGTGGACTTGGCGGGTTGAGGAGAGAGAGATGGCTGAGTTAGTTTTAATACTCTGCGTATTATAATGATTGCAGGGACACAAAAAAATCACGGGAGTGGGCAATAATGGTCAGGAATTCAGTGGGAGCGGGATTAAGAAAACAGTCCCTCACAGTGCTCGAATACAAAAAATAGGTCCAAAAAGAGGACATGTCCGGAAAATAGGAAATATGGTCACTCTAACATCATGGCAATGTACAACACAAAATACTACACGCGCAAACTCTTAACGTAATTCGTAAATGCGTGTAACTAATGTAAATCAAGCAAGCTTCTATGCATAGGCCACAAATTGTTGCCAAAATAACACATTAGCGGACCAGAGGGAATAATATGGAATTTAATCCAGAAAACTTCATGCACAAAATAAATTCAAGCACTTTCAAGGACCTGCATCAATGTATGTTTATTTTCTAAAACTTTGCAGTAGTGTTGGGCTATATGGTCATTTTTCAGATCGTCATATCCTCAGTCCATGAGATCGACGCTACACGATATTATCGTGCGTGTGTGGAGCAAGAGAGAGACTCTTTGCTCCTGTCATAGCATAACCGTTTGGTGTTTTAAACCATACATGTGCGCAAGAGAGAGCCTATGGAATCACCAATAATCAAAAATATATACTTTCAAACATACTGATAAATTAAAATTAAATATCAAAATACTGTATTTAAAACAGCTGGTTTATATATAGTTGGATGCAACTTCCATATCGCTCATCCTGTGACAAATTTGCCGCATCTGCGCACGGAAGTTAACAGTCTAAATGTTCTGCAGAATCAGTCAACGGTGAAAATCAATAGTAGATTTAAAGTTCAACAGTTTAACACGATTATTGTACATAAATGAACACATTAAATATAAAGTACTTTAAAACGGGTAAGTTCATATATTTGGAGTAAAGTTGAAATGAATTGCTGCATCAGTCATACAGCGCTCTGGCACGTGCACCTCATGACGAGACCGACGCACCGCCACAGAAACAAGAATGAGATGCACTCTAACATAACTGTGGCATTAAACTCAGTTAGTGAGGGCTTGTTTAAAATACTGCACATATATAATAAAAGATTACTTGTTAAAGTGCAATAAAATTCTTTATCTGCAGACGATGTATGGCTGTTTGTGGATGGAGACTTTGTAACGGCTGAAACTATGTATTTTACATGCATCACATTATAGTACGGTGTGCATGAAAATAACAAGGCGGCAGCGCGAACTTATCCATAGAAGGACTACGTGAGAACCACTATGGATAAATTCGCTCTGCCGCCTTGTTATTATTTTGTCTTTACTTGATTTGTAAGCCAAGAAAGAGTTAATCTCTCATGTTTGAGAAGAGCGCGTTTTCGTGTAGCGGCCATTAAATGTGTGGGACACCAACTCCTCGATTTCTATCTCTTTTATTTCATGGATTTAACGAGTTATCCGAGTCAAAGGGTTACAACTTCACCGACTACAGGCTCTAATCCTCTTTTGTGCTCGCGTGCGGTGTGTGTAATGTGAATTATAATATATCTGTAAGGACAGCTGGATATTTGACAGGGTCTAGATCATAACTGTGTCTGTGAGAAAGACACATATCACTTTAATGTGTGTAATATGTGGAGTTGAAGTCATGTAGTGGTAGTGGTGTTCAGGATACCTTCTGAAGTCTTGAGCGCAGGTAGCTGCTCAGAACGAAGCGGATGCGATCGATCTCCATGCGATGCACACTGGCCTTCACATCACCTTTCTTCACCCGCTGCAGATTTTCCTCCTGCGTAAACAAATATAAATGACTTACTGATAAGAAATTTAAATAAATGTATATAAAAATATATACATTTTATGTAACTGGCTGAGGAAATATTCTGGGGCGTTTTTCTCACTGTAAAAACTAATTAAAAGTATATTTAAATTACTTGTTCTAAAGTAATTTTGTGATTTTAGCATTATTGTGCATACATATATTGGGACACAAACCATTTAACAATTTAAGTAAATATGTGACTAAAAATTATTACAAATTTTATTTGTCAGCTACCTAAATATAACATGCAATGTTTGAGCAGAGAACACAGATCCATACCATGTGTGTGATCTGCTCCATCACACACTCCACCAACTCGGACTTGTTCTCCAACAGTTCTGGAGAAAACTTCTCATTCAGCCAAGCCTGAAACACATTCAAAAACACTGTTCCTCATATCATTTGTCTGCTCTGCATGAAGACTCATATTATAGACTTGATCTAATGCATGCATTCATTTTACACATGCACTGTTCCCATAATGTGCAGCACTTATTAAATACTAACAATACTAAAGTCTGAGCATAAAACACTAAGTTTCTAATTGCGAGTTTCTAATTGCAATTACAATTACTGATGCCACAATTACATAATCGTTCAAAGTGCACTTATATGTTATTCTGTGTCCCTAAGAGGTTTTTTTTTTCTTTTGGCATGTTATCTTAAGGGTTTTTCAATTGTTTTAATTTTAGTACATCATTATAATACCATTGTTTATATATATAAATAAATAAATAAATAATTTAAAGAAGCAACCAATCCAATGAATAGTTGACATTTGAGGCTTGACACTATAGAAAAGCACTGAAGTGTTTTCAGCTTGTTTATTTTCATAAAAAAATACGGCATGCAGTTGCATCAAACAAAGGTGTAAACATCATTCAGTGTAAATAGTGATAATCGTAATTAATAAATAAAATAAAATAATCAAAATTCATAAAAGGAATAATCGACAATTATAATTTTTGTCAAAATCGTGCAGCCCTATATTATACGGATTTCTGAAGGATCCTGTGACACTTAAGATTGGAGTAAATAATGATGTTGAAAGTATACAAAAATAAATAACACTTTGAATTATATGACTATAAAAATGGCTATTTCAAATCTTTTTTTTCCTGATCCCGAGACTTCATTAAAAACATAAAATGATAATGTTTACAGACGTTTGTACTGTAGTGACCACAAAATGTTAAGTTTAACGAGTTTGTGTGTCTTATCATAGTTTTGATTACGTCACTAGTCCTGTAGATATGTACAGATGTGTGCAAACTTCTGACTGTTAACGTTACTGTATACTTAGACTTTATTCGGTCGTTTCTCTCCGCTTCTTCGAGAGTGTATATGAAGATAGTGTTAGTGTCGGTTGGAGCTCGGGATAGATGTCTAACCTCCTCTAGTTTGGCGATGAGCTCGGCGGGGGTCATCAGCTCCTCCTGGCTCTCCTCTCCTCCGCTTAATTCACTGGCGTCTGCCATTCAAACACACTCAACACGACAAACAGACGCTGTAACAAGACAACTGTACAGGGAAGCAGCTCGGCGACTGGCACTCCGGACAATCAAACTTCACAAGAAATGCTAAACTAGATCCCAAACTCAGCGCTGTTTACATTCTCACGCGCGTTCACTACGGATCCTTCGGATGAGGAATTTCGCGCCAAAAAACCTACGACGTGTCGACTGTCATGACGTCAGCGCGTGCTCAAGCCGGTTAAAGTCGCGCTAGTCTGTGCAATGCGCACCAAAATAAAGCTGAGAAGAGAAGCTTACATCCAATCTTATAGAAAAACTCATAAATAAGTTGTAACTTTTATGATTGTAAAATTATTTTATGACTCTATGTTTATGATGTTTCTAATTTGTATTAATAGTATTATTTTAAATTATGTAAATATTTTTTAGTTTTTATGTATCCACCACATGTTCTTGTTCTAAAGTTTACGTGTCTCTTTTTATTGATATTGTTAATAAAACTAGAATTAAGAAAATTGAGCATAGAGACAATATAAAAGAAAATACACTTTTTTAGTGATATACTTGATATAATAATTATATATATATATATATATATACATACATATATATATATATATATATATACATACATACATATATATATACATACACACACACACATATATATATATATATATATATATATATATATATATATATATATATATATATATATATATATATATATACTTAGTGTATTTTTAATATAGTTAATAGTATTAATATATTAAAAGTTAACAATATCTAAATATTTAATATACACACTGGTAAAAAAAAAATGTATAGCCTTAATGCACTGTAAGTCGCTTTGGATAAAAGCGTCTGATAAATGTAAATGTGAATATAATTTAAGTTCTCAATCACCAAGATTTAGAGAATTCAGTTTCTGTGAAATTAGGTATATATAGTCATGCTATATATAAGAGGCTGTTTGAATAAGAATCTCAGTATTTGTGAATGTTTCATATTACGTTGTTCTCTGCAGCTTTGCTATTTTTCTTCTTTTCACTCTCCTCTTCTATTTTCCTCTTTCTTTATTACAGTGTACTGATGTTAGCTGCCTGATATTTTTCTCCAGTTCACATTCTGCACCAGTAATTGATTATAAAGGGGTCATATGATGTTGCTAAAAAGAACATTATGTTGTGTATTTGGTATAATGAAATGTGTTTATGTAGTTTAAGGTTAAAAAACACATTATTTCCCACATACTGTACATTATTGTTGCTCCTCTATGCGCCGTCTTTCTGAAACGCGTTGATCTGTACAAAACTAATCGTTCTGAAAAGCGAGATGTGCTCTGATTGGCTATCCAGTGTGTTGTGATTGGCCGAATACCTCAAGTGTGTGACGGAAATGTTACGCCCCTTACCATCCTTTAATATGTGTCCTGGTCAGAACCACTGGCGCGACAAGACAATAACAATGAAACCCATGACAAATGAGGCATTTGTTGCATCCATGGGACATAATGCCATTGTGTTGCGTTGCGCTACATCATGGTGCGCAAACATAAAACCATGTCTGCATTTGTGATCTGAGAAATAGTTAGAACAGCCGTCATTGTAGTCTTCTCTCCCAGGATCAGGAAATAGTCCTTCATAAAATGAGATGCACACATCTAAATATTTGGTTTGAACTGTTCTGCACAAGTATTGTAAATACAACTTATCCACTGATTTCTAGTTGTGTCCTTGAAGGCCAAACAAAGTAGATTCGCTTTCACAATGAAACACACAGCATCTCCACAACATCTGGGTGGTGTTATGCAAATCTTTACACACAGTGACACAGAGATGTGGGGGCGTATTAAAATGAGCCATTTTAGGAGGGCGTGGATGAGTCTTAACTTTTATAAAGAATATCTCTTTGGATCTGAGACTTTAGTCTTCGCAACTTTACAGATTTTCTTTATGCACCAAGAGCTTGTAACACTCCAAAGAGAAAGGACAAATTTTAATCACATCATATGACCCCTTTAACCAGTGTAAGGACTCTTGCGTCAGTCTCATTCCACAATTCTGTAATTTTGTAAACTCTATGTGTACACTGTGAATTGTGTGTAATCAGGAAATCATGTGTAAATGTGAACATTGTGAATTAGTGTATTACCACTTAGTGTGAACTAATTGTATTTTGTACATTTAAGAGGTTGTTTTAGACTATCTCCACGTGACTGTAACCCGAGATTACATTTTTGTTTATTGCTTATGTTGTTTTCTAAATAATAATATGACACTTTAATAATAAATTATTAAATAATTAAATGTTTTTTTATAGTATTAATAAAATACTTTAACATTTCTGATGAAATAAAAGTTACTATTTTTCTGTTTTCGTCAGACCGCTAGATGGCGTCATTGCGCTTTTCCCGCGGCGCTCTTCATCTGAAGCTGTGGCGCAATGGCGCATGCGCAGTGTATCAGTCAGAATGGCGGCCAGGCTTCTCTTGAGATCAGCGACCCGTGCTGCTTCTGCCGTTTACAGCCGTCAGCCTCGGCCAGCTCAAGCTCTAGTCAGGGGACTGGCGTCTGGAGGTACTATTGCTCGAGCAATGCCTTTATTTTGAGTGCGTGTTTGAACGGTTTGCGCTGAAAAATACAGCTTAGATCGAGAGTGATATCGCCTGTTTGTGTAGTGACAGCATCTCTCAACTAACGTTATATATATTTATATATAACTTATACACACACACACGGGCTTGAATGCAACTATTGCATCATTTTCGTCGAAATGCTTCAGCGTTATTTCCTCCTTGAAGAGTTGTCAGTGTGCTCGTACTAAGTCTAATCCTCTTAGTCGCTAATTTAGTCGCAGTTACACTTGCAGGTTTGTTGCATACTAACAGTATAATTGAAGTGTATGATCAAGTGTAAATGCGATCAAAGAAAAATAGAAATCGCGAGAAAAAAAGTGCGAAGTTATAAAATTAGCTCTAAATTGTGAGTCGTAATTAGTACAAAAGCCATAATAATGAAATGCGAATGTTTAACGTGAAATTATGACAAAAGAGTTGATATTTTCAATTATATTTATATTGTTTTATGTCATAAATTTACAATATATACCAATAATTCTAACAATACTTTTGTCATTGAAATAAAGTCACAAGTATATGAAAATTAGGAGCAGAACATCTTTATGATGTTTTGTGTCTTTACTATGGCTTTCTCATAGGTTTGTTATAATTTCAACTTATTTCATACACTATGCGTGATTATATATTGCTTACGAGTTTGGCTTGACCTTTAAGTAGGTCAAGCCAAATGATTTGCCAAAAATTGTGAAAACAACAAAAATAAAATGCTTGTGGAACATCAGTACACCTTGCACTCTTTGTCTGTAGTAAGATTAATTGGGGAACTTGTGTTCAGGCATCCCCACAGATGATGAGCAGGCCACCGGTCTGGAGAAGGTTGTGTTGGAGGCGTCCAAGAGAGGAACTGTGAGTGTCTTGTAACGTGCTCTATTGTTCTGTTGTGGCATCTTGTGAAATAAAGAGTGCTGTGTGAGTTAACAACAATCAATGGTGTCTTCTCCACTAGGATCCGTATAACATCTTGAAACCGAAGGAGTATGCAGGCTCCAAACAGGACCCTCACATCGTCCCCTCCATAACCACCAAGAGGATTGTTGGCTGTGTTTGTAAGTGATCGTATAATTTAGCTACTGTATCAGAACTCTTTATGCCTTTATCCTTGTCTCTCATTAATACAAATTGCCAAATTAGCATGTTTACTTAACAATGGCAGTGCTGACTAAAAGGCTGCTGAACATAAAGACCAAAGCTAACTAGTCGTCTAGTATGTTTATTAACAGTATGAGCCATTATATGAGACCCCTAATGATATTTGGTCGACCCTGTTAACCTGTGTCTTTGTTTTTTGAAGGTGAAGAGGACAACACTGCAGTGGTTTGGTTTTGGTTGCATCAGGGTGAGGCCCAGCGCTGCCCATCCTGTGGTGCTTACTATAAACTTGTTCCACATGAGTTACCCCACTGAAATATACACTTCACCGCACAGATGGCTAAAACACTCTCATACTGATTCAGTCACCATAGATAGTCAGACTTATGCACAATATCCTTTGCTAATCTCTGTTCTGAAGAATAGAATTGGACTTTATAGGGGACTAGTTCTTTCTTTTTGGTTGATTCACATAAGCAGATCTGAAATGCAAGTTTGGAAGTGCTTTCCTAATTGTGGATGTTGGTTTAATTTTTGGGGGGAGGAATAGTTTACATGCCCTGTTTTTTGCTGTGCAATATCAGCTGCTTACACATTCCAAACTTTCCCCTAGAAATGCAATGCATTCCTTGGCCTGTTACATAAATGAGCTATTACTTAAAATTTACAAGCATTACAGAAGTTTGCACATTCTTGCAAAAGAGATGTCTACAGATGTTGTCTTTGATTTTTCGGTGTTTAGATAAAGTACATTCCCAATTCTGTGGGACCAAAAATATGCTCCATTTACTCTGAAAGTGTTGAGATTGAATGCTCTTCTTGTTGAACTGTCCTGTAAAATAAATTTGGTGTTTCAACACACATGATGTGTCATCTCATTGCTAGAATCTTTGCAATTGATTTACAGGAAGTGTCTTGAAGACCTGAAATTATCTTGACAAATTTATTTTATAGAAAAATATTTTTTTTTACATTCAGTCTGGATGCAATGTACATCTATACATTACAGACTTTTTTCACATTATTGGTGCTCTGTCAAATGCATTGATCTGGTCAAGTGCCTTAGAATAGAAATATAAAAAAAAAAAAAAAGATGTACCCTTATGTGAATATAGCCCTTTGTCAAGATATGCAAGAACCTTAATGATTATTTACACTGGACCCTGAATTGTACCACAAAATAATTTATATTCGTTAGAAGAATGGCATTAAAAAAAAAGGAGACTATTCTCTTTTGCAGATCTAGGCACACTGATGAACACATCAACATGTAGCATTTACATTTTAACAGCATTTGGCATACATTTCTCCAAAGTGATTTACAACAGTGCATTCACTGCTACATTTGATCAGTATTGTGTGTATACACTAGGAATTGATTCCAAAACCTTGGCGTTGCAAGTGCTATGCTCCACCAGCTGAGCTGTAGGACTTTGTATGTAACAGTCTTTCAGTTAGCATTAGTTTTTAAAATCAACACTAAACACTTTGCAACCCATTTTACTTCATGTAAAATGATCCTGAAACTTGATCATGAAACTCGACTTGATCCTTCAGTATCAGAGTTTGTAGGAAGTTGTAAAGGAGTCTGTATTAAGAAAGTAAACGATCAACTTTGGTTTCACGCTGACCTATAGACTTGAAGAGTAACAGAAGGCTAGACCGTAAGGACCAGTCATTTAAGAATAGTTCAGTAAGGCTGCAGGCCTGCCATGTTGTACCCAGAGGGTGGATGCCAGATGGGCAACGCGTAAGGGTAGGAGGGCAAAGCAGCCTCGTAAGATCCAGTAAAGGGGTTGCCCACTGGCGGGCAATGCATAGAGTGGGTCTGAGCAGAAGGTATTGTTAGATGGCTTGGAACAAGGACCGGTTGAAGAGGTAGAGCCTTCAACTGTTCGGTTAAGTCTGCCCGAGGTCTCTCCAAGGTTGGCAGGTAGGGCATTGTTAGACTGGGATGAGGGTGGAAGAGAAACTGCTGGGTAGGCAGAGGCAACGCTGTCTTTGCTTTCTCTTTCCTGTCCGTAATGCGATTTGAAGGGGCTACTGGTATCTTCTTCAAGTAGGATTCCTCAGCCGTGGGCCTCTTGAGGAGGTGCTGGGGGTAGGACATGTGCGGTTTAAAAGTGGGCTGTAGTGACACAGGCCTGCAGGGATCTCGTGGTGAGACCTTGTAGAAGCTGGAGGCATGAGGGACCCAGCAGGGTTTGGTGTATGCAGGTGAAGGCATCCTGTAGGATGTAAGTCTGGTGCTGGATTTACCATCCTCGGTCCATGTCGAAAGACTCCTCTGGGTCTTTTCGGAATGGGGTGGGCCACTTTGCAGGAAATCCCTGTAATGGTAGCGGTGATAGTTGACAAATTCTTTGCTGCTGGGGTAACATCCGAGAGGCTTGCAAACTCCTGTGCTAGTAGCCTTGGATGTGGGGAGAGCAGACAAACGAGAAGGTGTCTTACTTTCGGTATCTTTGGAAGGAGACTTCTGGGTCGGCATGGCTATACAGTCCTCAGAGGAGACAGAGCAAGGAGAGGGGCTGCGGGATAAGGAGCCAGACGGGGAAGAGACGGGAAGGGGTGAGCCATCGGAAGAGTGTCGAGTGCGAGTGGAAGAAGGACACACAGGAGACTGGGAAGAGTGGGACAGCTGAATAACAGAGGGTCTCTCTAGTTCTGCCCCATCTTCCAAGGCGCCAGAGGCAGGGATGGTCAGGCTAGCCTGGGCCAGACGCTTCTTCTTCTCCAAGGGAGAGATCACCTCAGTCGGGGTATGAAGGAGAGAGATCTCTCTAGAGCAGGAGCCAGGGAGGGGACCGTGAACAGAAACCCCGGATGACTGATCAGAGTCCAGGCGATCGGTGGATGTTAACCATGGACTGTGATGGGAACACATCCCTCTCTCACAGTGATGATCTGATCCCATTTTCTCCTGTGAACAAAAGGGATATGTTTCAGAACACGGAGCAGACAGATATATCTCCACACACAGGACATTTAGAGATATACACTATGCATCAAATTGTTGTTTTGCTGGCAATATAAGAGCAACATTCTGAATATCGTGAAAGTTCTAATGTGCCTTTTACTTGGCTATTTCATTTCCTAAAGAATGTCTTTAGACTAGCTGATCAACTGTGACCCGTCCTTCTCCCAAGACTAAGAATGTGGGGGCATTTAGACCGAGGGTGTCAAAATCATCTCCTGGAGGGCCACAGTCCTGCAGAGTTTAACACCAACCTGCTCCAACATAAGCTACCTTAAGTTTTAAACTGGTCTAAGTTGGTCCTGACCTGGTCCTGAGCAGGAGCTAGTTGCTAGACAAGTTTATTACCAGCTCTAGACAGCTTAAACCAGCTCATTACCAACTAAGGACCAGCTTAAACCAGCTGCCATGCTTCAAAACATAACCAGCGTAAGCTCTTTTTTTAAACAGGGCTGGTTAAGGTGTGTTTAATTCAATCTGAAGCTTAACTCTGCTGTGTAGCCCTCCAGGAACTGTTTGACATCCCTGATTTAGATTTTTTTAGTAGCATAAACGGCACTAAATTCTTTTCAATGACTGGGTTCAAACAGCCAACCGTCCAGGGCATAGTTTGTCAACCCTGCACCTGGGGACCCACTGTCCTGCAGAGTTCAGCTCCAACCCTAATCAAACACACCTGTTCCAGCTTATCAAGGTGTTCGGTATCACTTGAAAAGTCACAGGCCAGATGCGTGGAACAAGGTTGGACAGTGAATCCCCAGGAGCAGTCTCCCTGCCTATGGCCTGAGACACTGGGATTGGCTCCAGCGTGCCCCTGACCCTACATAGGACAACTGGTTTGAAGAGTGGATGGATGGTTCAAAATGGTCCATTACAATGAATCAATTCAACAATCTGTTTGCGTTATTACTTAAAAATGTGTCATCACAAAGCAGAAGTTCTCATAGCATAGTTGTACACAACCCTAATTGTACATTTAACAAAGAGTTTCTTTGATCCAAGAGCATTTTCTTCCTGCTTACCTCGCACTCGTCTCTCTCCATCTTCCTCTTCTTCTTGCTCTCTGGCTTACTTCCCCTGTTCTCAGGGCTTCTCTTGTACTGCTTTCGAGGTTTGGAGGGTGGTAGCGGTTTGTCCTCTTCCCCCCTCAGCTGCCGCTCAAAGGGCAACACCAACCTGCACAAAGAAAGAGTTGGAGCCATTGGTTAACGGTCAATGCACCTTTCTTTAACTGAGCAATTGTGTTCATGTGGGCAATGAGAGTTTGAGCGATCCGACTTTCGACTTGTGATTCTGAATAAAAAAAAATAGTGTGGTTCATTACAGTTAACAAGTGAGTTTACCTTTCGTAGTGTCTGCGTGTGCAGGTGGCTGCACTGGTACTGCCCGGACTACCACCCAGCTCATCATACACATTTTTCCATAGCCTCCGCGCTGTTACCTGTGAGCAAACACAACGTTATTACACACCCTGTAGATAATAGACAAAACCAGATAATAGTGATTCTAATTCACAAGTTCGACTTAAAATGCTTCCAAGATCGACTTGTTGACTTGGTGACTCCAGATAGAGATGAGCAACCAACTTTTTTTGAGCAAGCATTGATTACGCATGACACAGTCTCAATTTGTGGGACGCATGAATTGGGCTTCAAACGCTGTGCGCGCATGCGCTACGCGGGACGGGTGGTCACCCTAGACCAAGCTGGGATAGGAATAGTTAGGATTTGGGAAGGATGAGGGAAACCCTGAAAAATGTTTTGGGACAGAGGTAAGTTGGCTGTATAAATATTTACTATAATTGTGCTAATTAGCATGCTCTACCTGTGCTAAA
This sequence comes from Carassius gibelio, assembly GCF_023724105.1. Lineage (NCBI taxonomy): Eukaryota > Metazoa > Chordata > Actinopteri > Cypriniformes > Cyprinidae > Carassius > Carassius gibelio. The sequence continues at coordinate 23,879,390 of NC_068403.1, read as the reverse complement.
TTTGTTGATTATCCTAATGTGAGCCTCCCAAACTTTGTTAATAAAACATCTTTGAAAATAGTTAAGTGTTTTGTCAGGGCCAATAGCCTCTTGGGCCGCACACCGACAAACAGCGTCATTGTGATACAAGCTTTCCCGAATTCATATCCCGACTCAAGGACCTTTCTTAATCCCACCCCTCTCTTTCTCTCTCCCACTTCGCATCCTGTCAGATCTAAACTGTCCTATCATAAAGGCAAAAATGCCAAAAATTAATAGCTTGGTGTTCTAAGAGTGTGGTTACATAAATTTACCTTTATACAACTAAAGTTTACAGGCAAAATCCAGTCTTCTCAATGGGAATTTCACACAAGGGATGTGTTCCTTATATAGATTTTGTATCGAATTCAAGCTAGTTTAACTCCGAACATGTAAATTTGCCATGCTGACCAACACAATGCTGTTTAATTAGGAAGTGACCTCTGACTAAACGATGCTTCATGCATCACTACTGACAATGGACCTTCTTTGCCCACAAAGTTTAGCTGATGTGAAAGCGCCTTATGGATAAATGTGTTTCATATGCAATTCTAAATTACTATCTGTGCTTGCATTTTGTTTTCTTGGACTGACTGTGTGTGTATTGCATGCACTGCAGTATCAGTCTGATCAGCTCTTGTCATAGTGGAACTTCATGATTAGTCACTGGTTAGTTTCAGAGGTTGCCTCATATGTGTGTAAGTACATACCCCAAATTTATGTTCACAGGCTGATAAAAGTTTCAGCTTTACAATGCTAATACCACCCTTACTGCCTGACACATTGCTAAATCAATTAATGACCAAGGTACTTTTTTTTTTTACAGGTATCAGTCCTCTGAAGTTTGTTTGATGACAGCAAACACGTTCAGTTTAGTTGTGTTACTGGAAAAAAAAGTCTGACTGATGCAATGATGGCATTTTTTAGCGTGACTCTTTTTAGAGTACAAGGTCAGATTTTCCACTCCCAGACCTAATTCACACACATACACAAGACCCACTAAAATGATATGCAAACAGACATACATCGGTTTTACTGACCACACGCACACTTATTAAAAATACAAACATTTTAGCACCTTAAAGTGAGTGGAAACTCAAGTGTGACAGAACAAAGCTTTGAAGCAGCAGGTTTGGGTTGAAAGAGCTAGGTGGAAGATGGACCCTCGTTCTCATTGTGGTCATAACGGTCACTGTTGCATGTATGGTGTGGCCTACAGCCATCATAGTTTCCACTGTGCAAGAGCAAGTGGCAAATGCATGACCTGCTTCTCAATTTCCTCATTAGGTGCAGAAGCCTCAGGCAGTTGGCATACTTGCACAATATATTGACAAGATAATGCTATCAGGGGTGTGAATGAGAGATTGGGGCGACAGACCAGCACCAGGTTGTGAAAGGTCTGTCTGGAGGTTTGTTTGTCTGAGGATACTAACCGCATCATATCCTCCAAGTGTCTCCACAGCTTTGTAGATTTTCCACAGGTTGACTGGAAAAAAAGACAGCGACATGGTTGCGTCATTACACAAATTTCTCATCAAAACAGTGAAAATCAGTGAAATGAGGTGCTCTTTAGTTAAAGGAAGTCAGCTTAAATGTTACACGAGCTGTTTTGTTTATATAAATATATAATTTATATATATATTAAGGGTGTGATGAGATCTCGTGACACAATATTTTATCTTCACATCAGGCAAGTGGACGCATGATAAGTGGGAAAATTACGCAGTGTAGTCTTTATCAAGTCATAAAAACAGAATTAACAGTTTAGCGCGGATTGTCACGGAAATTATCAAACTTTGCATTAATTAATGAAAAGTAGGTCATTATAATTAAATCATGATATGTATCTGTAAATATAAAGCCAAAGTCTATCTTAATATGAATCCTGCATGTTTTGCGTGTCTCTGTTAATGCATGGCGCAGACACGCGGTTTCATTTACCACACACACACACACACACACATATGCCTGTCAGTTGAGTTTGTGGCAAAGCCTTCTCTAGTGTTTCATGTTGTTTATTACTGCATACATTTTTTTTTTTTAAATGGATGTTTCTTTTCATAAAGTACAAGTTAATTTCAAAATGTAGCCTAACTCAGTAGTGGTACCAAATATTGGTTCGTGGTTATTAATAAACATATGTTCTATTAATTGAAGAAAATATTTTGGTTAACAGACTTACATGTTTAAGCTCAACACAACAAAATGTATTGTCTGTCTGTCCCAATATAAAAAGTCCAAATTGAGTCAACTTTGAGTGTAATGTAATGAGGAAAACTAAGATTGATATAGCTATGCAAAATGTGGGACTAAATATATTTTTTCTTTCATAAATAATTTTAAATATATTTTTTAATACAGTTAATTAAATCTGACTAATAATAATTGAATCTTAATTAATTCCTTTATTTTAGATTTGTTCTCATAACTTCATTAATAATCTGATTTCTATCTCGTGATTTAAAGAAAAAAGTCCTTGCACACCAAAGTGTACCACGTTCTTGGAAAGTGTCAGATACGGTTCATGATTTAGTCAGCATGTTTTACATATATGATATATTAGTGGTTTTAATGAGTGCGTTGCAGCCCATAAAAATGGTTGCGGATATGTTCTGTTCAGAGAAATCATGCTAAAGGTAAATATTAATGGAATTTACTAAATATCTGTGCGTAGTTGGAACGGCATGATGCATAGGCTGTTCAAGTTTTAAAACTTTGCTTCTGATATCAAAGTCTGTGTATCTAGTCAAATCAGACAGATTTCAACACGTACACATTGTGTAACATGCCCTCAAGCTCAGAAACCATGAACAAAACTATAAAAATGTAAAACAAAAGATGAACACTAAACATGGATTCACTTGGATTGTGATGTGGTGAGGTGAATTATTGCTGTTGAAAGCTTCAAAGTAAAACTTTTTCCTTAACAAATACATTTACATCAAATGTATTGAATTACAGTCCATCTGCACGATTTTGGAAGTATTTGAGGTTTTTGTGTTGAGTTGCCACATGATGTTCAATGTAAAATCTACATCTTGAAGCAAATCCAGCTGAAACCCACTTAATTAAATGCTGTAATATTACATGCGGCAGTATTCAGACTCACTCTGTTTAAAGCCAAGATGGGGAATTCTCTCTATGGGCGTGCCTCTTTCCTTCATGAAACAGTACAGATTGGTCACAAAGGTCCTCTCTTCACTCTCAGATTGGTCCGTTCTGGAAGCTTCCTCGCTGCTATTGGTGGACACCAGGCTCTCCATCTCCCTGCTGGTCTAGTGGAAAAATTGTGCACGGTTAAAAGTCACAAAATGTGTCCCAAAATACAAGTGCTTTTACTTGAAGAAAGAATATTTTAGTAATGTTATGCATATTCTTTGAAGATTGTGACATTGTTTTCATATACCTCACTTGTCTTTTATACTGTGGAAAAAATATTTTATTTATTTAAATATTTTATTTATGCTTAACATTTAAATAGTAATCAATTTAGATTATGGTAGTATTTCTTGTACAATTTAAATCAAATTTTTATCATAAATTAAAATAATTAAATACATATATTTACACATACATGTAAAGTATGTACCGGTTAATAAATAAAAATTAAATAAAGGGTCTCAAAAAAGAATGCAAATGCAAAATACATATTTTTATCAACTTTATTTTTTCTCTTATTTATTTAGAGTTGAAATGACCTGGACATGTTTTTGTGAGAATCACCCTAGTTAAAAAATTTTCTACTTCATATGATTGTCCATTTCTGCCCAATTCAAGAGTTCCCAACATAACAATTCAACAACCATTAAATCTACAGTATGTGTGTGCACTGTACATGATATAGGCAATATATGAATATATGTGGGTGAGTCTGTGTCATTTACAGGAAGCAGCGTAACTGTGCTTCGAACAAACTTCAAATTTCACTTTCACACAAACAGCCTGATAAATCTTCTCACTGATTCATTTTCTCAGAGCCTCATGCAAAATTGCAGGTGATATAGGTGCTCATGCAACCCCGTTCTGAGACAGTCAAATTCAGAGTGTGAGACTGAAAACACAACAGCTTTGGCTTTCACCACCACTTTCAATAAGTAACCAGACATCCTGTTTGAAGGGAAACCGAACCACTGGTGGGGTTTTCACAAAAGAAAGCTGCACTGGTGCTGTGATAAAGACACAAGTGGTGCAAACATGAGAAACTTTGCAGTTACTGCAAGAGGGCGGGAGTTTGGTGTCCGCAAATCTTGTGATTTTCAGCTGAAACACAAGAGTATGAATGTAGTCTTCCTTATCTATATGATACTAAAAAAGTGAAGTGGGATTCTGAGATATGTTCCTCAGATCACACTATTTGATCAAAAGGCCTTTTGGAAGAAGCTAAACTCCAGAATAAAGGGCTGTTCATGATAACTACAATGATAATGTTTAATACTTCAAACCACAACTAACAATAACTGTAACAACACACAGGAACCATGATGTTTGAACCATTTTTTTTCCTAGCTGATGCACAATAAAATCATTGAAAGCCAATCAAAATCTTTAAAGCAGCAGATGAAAAAAAAAACTACAGCACATGCTTATAACAAACAATTTATTATCATCCGTTATGGTGGACACTAATAAAGTTATCTTTATATTTGTGATTCTTGGTGTGAACGGGCCACGATATAGACCACAGAAATCTCACTATCATCCGCTGTGAAAAAGAAGTGAATCTTAAATATATATAAAACTATATTTGCAGTTATTGCAATATTATTGATACAAGGCCACTTAAGTGTACTTAGAGTACAATTTAATGACTATGTTTCTTAACACACTTAAGTACGCTTTTAAAAGTGCACTTCTTAATAATGTCAAGTTTTGTTTTAATGTACATTTTAAATAGTTGTTTTAATATTCTGTCATGCTTTATAGAATTATGATTTATTGACCAACATAAAGCACATGCAAAGTACTTGATTATAATATTAAATATGTTTTAAAATACATTTTAAATATTAATTCATATCGCAACTTTGTCGTTACAAATACACTTAAATATATGACACCAGGTTATTTAAGTCTATTTTTGTTTAGCATAAATGCTTGTCAGTGATGTAAATATGCAATTAAGTATCAGAAAACATTATATTCAGTTTGCACTTAGGTCATCCTTTGTATTATAGTAGTAGTACGCAGCCTAAATCAAGGCTAATACAGAGAAAAACACAAGTTGTCAGGAAACGTTAGTGGTTTTTATGCTTGCAAAACCCACCGCTAGGTATGTTAACATTACTGTACAAATACTAAGCTGTTCTTGGTGTTTTTAGCCCAATGCTGAATAGTTTCTATTATGTTATAGTTGATTCCCATGATGTTTTATGTAGTTGTAAGATTAGCCTACTGCCATCGCTGGGTAGATTCCTTACAAACTTTAGTTCATTACTGATTGCAGATTCAAATTATGGTAATTGTAGTTAGTAATGTAATCTGTTGGATTACATATATTAGGTAAGGTATACTACTACACTTTGATTACTTTTTAACCTTCCTCGTAAGAAAATGTGTTCCATTCTTTGCCTTTTTAATCGTGCACCATGTGAAATGCACAAGTCTGATAACTTACAAACACCTCTTCTCATGATTTGGGGTATGATCGGTATCTTTAGCACAAACTGTTCAGGATATTTTACGCAAACTGCGCTAAAGTGATGATCAGCACCTTATAAACTTTGTACATGTTCTTGTATAGCAAGGAAGGAACAAGCCCGGTTAAAAGAGGGAAGTAAGTGAATGTTATCTACAGAAAAACAGCACATTCACCCTGTGTGGCAAAGTGCTAAATGATCAGGCCGAAGTGGAACTGCTAGCATCTAGCACGCTAGCACACAGGACAATGACCCACAGTGAAGGCAGGCCGCAAGCGAGAAATGAAAGAGTGAAGGCATGCAGAAATGAACGCAAGCCGTCACAAGTTTGCCCACTCAGTAACAATACACATGACTTATAAGAGGAGGGGGGGGGGGGGGTGCGGAAACGTTGGTAAACCTTAGAACATAAGTAACAGGGTTAAAAACGCTGATGGAAGAAAGAAACAGAAGTGACTTGAGCTGAATAACGAAAGACACTGATGCCTTCTGTAGAATTGCTTATAACTCATTATGACAATATTGTCTCTTAACATCAGTTTCCATAATTGATTCTGTTGTTTTCATGTTCATCTCTGTGAAGCTGCTTTGAACCAATCTATATTGTATAAAGCGCTGCAGAGATAAAGTTAACTTGACTGACAATGAATCAACATGGAAAAACTTTGTACAAAAGTGTGTAATCTGGTTTTAGGTTTTAGCCACTTCTCAGCTAAGCATAGACTTGTTTCAGCAGTTTTTTTTAGACGGCTTAATTGTTTTTGGAAACAACGTTTGGTTAAAATCACATTCGCCCGCCAAAAAAGGTAAAAAGACAAAAACAATCTGTAACAGCCTGCAAAGAGAGAAATTCCCCAGTGACTATATACGCTACGCACAGAAAGCTTTGGATTTCCATTTGATGACTCTGGTGGTTGATCTCTGTCGTTTGCTGCCAAAGCAATGTTCAGTCAGTAAGTTTCACACTGAATAGAGTTCCTCAGAGAGGGTAACTTCTTCCCAGAATAAGCCTCTACAATGACTAATATTGTGCATATAGGGCTTTATTCTAGCCTCTGAGTAATATAGAAGATAAGAAGGCCCCTTTTCAGTGTAGTGAAATGAGTAAACATTGAGGCCTGAGGTCAAATCTGTCTTCTGTGAAGGGAATAATATCATACATGTGGGCCTTAAAGCTGGGGCAATCTAAGAGAGTCTGATTCATTCTTTCCCTCGCTTCAGTCGTAAATACAACAGAGAAAAATTGACACGTCTTTTGCTACGGGTGCTGCTGAGCTCCAGTCTGTCCTGAATTGAGTCATCTTCACTGAAATTTCTTATACGGGTTCATCTGATTACCATCTACCCAAACATTTCCTGTTATATTGACAACACAGATAACCAGCTTTGAGGAATAGTGTGTTAGCACTAGTTCTTGGAATAAATATTTGAATATCTTGTATTCAAGGGAAATGCATTTTTGAGAAAAACGCAGGTGGTAGTTTTTTTTCCCGAATTCGGTTTCTTAAGGTCTGTTTATATTGTGTATGCATTTAATGCCTTTTATCTACTGAACTTGTTACAAAATCATTCTTTAACCACAAATATAATCAAAGTAGAGATGCAACTGGTGTGCAAGCATATTAAAATACATAAAACCTGCTCTCACAAAACTATCTAGGCCACTTGATATGTAACAAAAACACAAGATCACTCGTTCAATTTAATACAGTCATATCAAGACCACAATAGGGAAGAGCTTAGCTCTTAAATGCTACCTTCGAGTTTCAAACAGGAAGGGTTTTTTGTGTGCTGAGAACCGTGCCCCAGTCCCTCTCGAACTGTGGCTAAAAGTAGCACAGACCCCAGTGTGAGAGACTTTCTGCGAGATGCAGCTTCTTAAATTTCCACCTCATTCAAATTTCGGAAAAGTGCGTGGGTTAGTCTGCAGCGGACGTGTCAATAACACTCAGAATGAGAGTTTATACATGCTTGATGAAGACGCAGTGGCATGGCCAGCGCTCGCCACCAAAACCACACGGCTTTCAACTTCTGACGCCACCCTGGAAATATGATGCATCTTTGCACTAGCATACAAACACTGTTTCAATTACAAGAAGTGTGTGAGAGAGAGAGAGAAAAGAAAACATCTGTGATTGTTTATATGCGTGTCCTTGTGTGTATCCTAAAAGAAATGACGATACGTGCCACCTTTCACCAGCCCCCTGCGATGCAACCCTCAAAACTGGCTCATTCACTTGTTATTCTGATGTACTGCAGGAAAGAAGAACTGAAAACTATGACCGAAATAAATGAGACCAGAGGCTGTTGAGTCAGTGCATGTAAATACACTGGGATACCGATTTTTCCGGCTCGCGTTAGAGAAAAAAAAGTTTTTTTCTTGCAAAATGAAAGTCGAATGGACAATCTAACCACAAGGTAACAGTGTCATATCTCATGTGACTAACTACTGTTACTGACATCAGCATTCTCAGTAACCGAAATATTGCAATAAACCAGAAATCAATTTGGCAACAGTCATTAGATCGAAAGGGGAAGTGAGATGTTATTTTTACGAGCAAAATTTGCACTTCAGCCACATCGGGAGTATCAGTTATGTGAAATTAATAAAGCTACATACAAACTTAAATTCACATTTACAGTTTTGGGAAACGATGCATTAAAGGGACAGTTCGCCCAAAATAATACAAATTCTGTCATCATTTACTCGCCCGTGTGACGCTCCAAACCCTTTTAGACTTTTTTCACTGGAACACAAAAGCAGAAATTTTGAGAACTGCTACGTAGCTTTTGCCACAGAATGACCATCATGAAAATAGTCTGTGACTGAAGTCATATGATAAGCTACGATCGAGAAATGTTCTCACAAATGCGTCCTTCCACAAGGAATAACACCACACAGGCTTGAAACGACAAGAGGAGAAGTGAATCACGAGCCACATGTGCTGTCTTACCTGGTTTGGTGAATTCATCTCCTGGTTTTGCTTTTCAAGGTCTTCTAGTTCTCCTTCACCAACATCGACCTCTCCTCGAGGGTCCAACACTAAAACAAAGCACAGCATACTAGTCACTACTCACAGATGAAGGTGTAAACACCTAATACATCAAACACTACAGTGACTGAAACTTTCCGTTAGTGTGCAGCCGATGTGAGTTTTTCCATTTCCAAAGCTGATGCAGTTGAATCAGTTGATAAATACTCATTTTGGGAACAGAGACACAGGTCTTTTACAGATACGCCACAGAAAAGCAGTGGGGAATACTCTGGAAAGCAACTGGTAAACTGGAATTGGTTCACCCAGAGATTAATATGCAAATTCTGTCAAGATGTATTCACTCTCATGGCAGTCCAAACCTGTATGAATTTCTTCTGCTGAGCACAAAAAGATAAATAAATCAAATGTTTCTTTGACCACGCAATGGAAGTAAATGAAACCAGTGTTGTTTGGGGCTTGTACAGTTAAAAACCGCTGAAACATTCTTCAGTGTTATTTTAGTAATTAATTTAAATTTAATTAATTAATTTAGTATAATTATACTTTTAGTATTTATTATTAAATGTATTTCTTAACATTTTTAATTAGCTTATTTTAATATTTTCATATTTCATATTCATATTTTCATATAAAAAATTGTTTACAATTTTTTGTTTACATTTGGGTAGTTTTTCTACATTCTTTTTAAACTTTTAGTAATTTTTTTTAATTAAAAAAAATATTTCTATATAGCTTTAGTCAGTATAATTGTAGAATTCAAGAATTTAGAATTTTAGCACTACAACTGAAACTTTTTTTTTTTTAGTTTGAGACAATTTATGTGCTTTTATCACTTTAATTAGTTATTAGGGATTTCTATATAGATTTTAAAAAAATTATCCAGTTTTAGAAATTTCAGTCTGTCAGCTTATGCAAAAATGCTGCCAAGACAAGTTAAAAAAATAATGTATCTAATATATATATTTTGATTTTATCTGTAATCTGTAAATCTGTAAATGTTTTAGTTTTGGTTAACAAGAACACCATAGTATTCAAAACATCTTCTTTTATACTCGACGGAAGAAAGAAAGTCAAAAAGGTTTGGAACAACATGAAGGTAATTAAATGATGACGGAATTTTCGTTTTCGGTTAAACTGTCCCTTCACCAGCAGCACTTACACTGATTAGATCTGCAGAAACACCCCTCATCTCTACACGCTTAGAAACAAGTTGTCAGTGGAGTATACCTACAAAAGCTAAAGGGTACATGTTTGCACCTTATTTACCCTAAATGGTACATATTAGTACCATAACGGTACATACGAGTGATTTAAGAATACATAAAGTTATCATATTAGTCCCTTTTAAAAGGGCATCGGTCCATTGAGAGTTTGGTGTCTTTGAGTATATCCCGTGGATCCCATTCACATTAAACATCCAAATCAGATGCTAATTTAGCATGAGCAGAGCAACCCAGCATCTGCTTTATAAAATGCAGTTTTGAATCTGAAGATTTGAGTTAAATGGGAGTAAGACACATTAAGAAAGACAGATAGAAAGAATGAAAGAAAGAGAGAACATTCTAATACGAAACCACATGATTACAACACTACTTCCTGTCTGTATGCATAAACCACAGCTATGTGATACTCTGCTGGAATATAAAAATAAACGTTTGCGAGCTGTCTAACAAAATTAACCCACCAATGCATCCTCTATTATAAAATCCATATCTTGCATGAACTTACCAGTTGTGCATTCATTGCACAGTCTTTTATAATTCAGACATCTGATGTGCAGCGATTGCATTTTTATACGCTTTTCAGTGCTTTGTGTATCTGTAGAAGGTGCAGTGGGGGACACTATCATCACACTGGACTTTCGATGGCCAAATTTCAGGTCAATAATGACACACAGGCGAGCATATCAAGTCATCTAGTGTTCGGGTATCTGGTGTGAATAGAACCAGCACAATGTAACCATCAGGTACCTGACAGCATCTTATTCACAAACCACACAAGCACTGAATTATAGGTTTGCTCTGGGTTGCCTCTACCTCAAAGTCTCCACTTCCCCTTCTTGCCACCCTTTACACTCATATCTCTGTCTGTAACATCCAGCAACGCTTCGCTTTCGAGATCAGACGTTTCCTGTGCCAGGGCACTCAACAGGCTTCTGTTATTTTACTTCCCCTTCTGAGCCACAGTGCAGAAAGATTGTGACAAGTTGGACTGATATTATCACTGGTGCGATAGCAACTTCTGCATTGTTTCTGGCAGCCCGCTATTGTGCGGATGGGACCAAAAAAAGTTCTAAACCCAAATGAATTCTTTAAGTGAGCATCTCTACAAACACCGAAGCCTTTAAACTGTTGCTTTTCATCTGAAGGGCTAACCATGCATTTGTCATATCCCTGATTGCCTCACAAATAAAACCAGAACGTGTGATAACATCACAATGCGATAGCGTCATAATGTCACAAACAAACTGGTATTCACATTATGACTACATCAAAGCAAGTTATCAGCGTAGAAATACATATATGTGATAAGGCTTCCCAAGCAGAGATGACCTGCGATGTTTGGTCAATACGCTTATCTGGCCTATTCTCATCAGTTTGCTGTTGGCGTATCAGATGAGGGGTTTTTACGCTTCAACAGCAATGTGTTGCTATTTCTCTAAAACCACTTCCTCAAAGAGCTAAACCTGTTATGGTTACTCATATCTAGTCCTTATTATAGTCACTTAAATTACTAAAAATGACAGTAATAGCCATTATGATAATCCACTTAACATTAACTCCTTCCAAAAAGGAGTCTTTTATTTTATTTTACTTATTGTTTAAACTAGCTACTACTAAATAATCAGACAGTGTTTATCATATTTTTTACTAGGTATATTGTTTATCAGCTCAACCAGTACGTTATGTTCATTAGGCTACTTAATGTTTCATTTGTTTTCCCATAGATGTCCTAATAAGATTTTACATTTATCTTTATAGTAGCTATTCTGACTAGTCTAGTATTTTATATACAACAAGTTAAAATTAAATTATAAGAAATAGCCTAGACACTAAAATTAGTGTCTCAGAACCGCTTCTTGACGTGGCTTTAAAATATAGGCTAGACAATATCTTAAACTTAATTATTAAGTTAGGCATTTAAATTAAAACCAGAAAACTGTTTTGTTTTGCTTTGAAGAACCTTTGATAACCGTCAGTGCCAAGAAAATCAGTTAACAGAGACCCTCGCCTTGTGTAAAAACCAAACAATATAAAGAAATGTTAATATTAGACATTAGAAAGTTTTCACATCGTTTATAGTGGTATAAACGCTTACCCATTTTAGACAAGCGCGAGGTCCACGGATTATAATCTCAGGAGCGCGTGTGTTGACGTGTGTCTGCTCGTCTCGTGTCTCAGTAATTGACAGCTCGCTCTCCAGCACGCGCTCTCTCTGCAGCACTTCCTCGTCACTCGAGTCAATCAGGAACCCTGGGACTCTGAGTCCTCTTCAAACACTGCTGCTGGTGCTTTTCTAAGCAGTGCGTTTTCGTTTTAAACAAGTTGGTTTACAGACTTTGAGTGCATGTTCCCGTTAATAGGTTTTCAGTAAGTCTAGCTGCAGTTTTGTACGGAATCCTCTCTCAGAGTTTCAATTTTGAAGTCTGAAAAAAAGAGAGAGAGAAAAAAAAAAGATACATTATTAGGATATATGTGACCCTAGACCACAAAACCAGTTTTTATTTATTGAAATTTACATCAATAAATAAGCTTTCCAGTGATGCATGGTTTATTAGGATCTGACAGTATTTGGCTGAGCTACAACTATTTGATTATCTGGAATCTGAGGGAGAAAAAAAAAAAAAAAAAACCTTTATAAGAAAATTGCATTTAGAGTTGTCAAAATTAGGTTTTTAGCAATGCATATTAGCCTACTAATCAAAAATTAAGTTTTGATATATTTACGTTATTTACAAAATATCTTTATGAAACATGATCTTAACTTAATATTCTAATGATTTTTGGCATAAAAGAAAAATCGATCATTTTGACCCATACAATGTATTGTTGGCTATTTTTACAAATACACCCCAGCGACTTAAGACTGGTTTTGTTGTCAGGGTAGCATATATCCTAAAAATGTATCTTTTTTTTTTTTTTTTCAGACTTCAAAATTGAAAAATATTTTTTTTATATTAAATGTGTGACAATGTTTTATTCACCTTGTCCCTCAACTATGGTATAATTTCCACTCTAACAATGATTTCGAACCTAAATTGAATTTCTATCAAATCGAGACCACATTCAAAGAAAAGGAAAACAAAATCAAAGATACATATCAGAATATTTTCATGGCTCATAATCTCCAGTTGAGCCACGATTTTGCCAATTTATATTAAATAAATTTTAATTTTAAATTTAAACGACAGAATGTTCCAGGGATGCATTTACATGCACTGTTGAACATTGTTAGGATGTAGATTACTCATATTTAATTAGTAATTTACTTAAAAACTACATTTAGCTGAAAACGTATTCTTTCTCAGTCCATCCTAGATGTAGATTAATTTCTTAATAGAAAACTGATTCTGAGAAATTTTGCACTACATCACTTGACCAGTGAATCCTCTGTAGTGAATGGGTGCCGTCAGAATAAGAGTCCAAACAGCTTATAAAAAAATCACAGTAATCCACAAGTAATCACTCCAGTCCATTATTATGGTGTCCTTATCTTCAAATTATTGCAAACGGTCAAAATGTGAGTCTTCTATTATATTGTTCTAATCAGGAGAGAAATATACACAGTTTTCAAGCTAAAAAAAAGTGAGGGAGAACAACAGAGGATGGACTTTTTACTTAAAGAAGTGTTATTTTGGATTATGTTTTAATGTTAAAAATGTATTAATGATTGATTTGTTTCTTACAATCATATTTTTTTTGCCCCATTAGATGTTAATTGAAGTTATGTGAATTACTTGTGGATTATTGTGATGTTTTTCTTTGGACTCTCGTTCTGACGGCACCCATTCACTGCAGCAGAGGATCCACTTGTGAGTGAATGTGGAGTGATGCAATGCTGTATTCCTCCAAATCTGTTCCTCTCACTAAACAAACTCATCTATATCTTGGATGGCCTGAGGATCAGTAAATGTAAAGCAAGAAAAAATTCATTTTTGGGTGAAATATTCCTTTAAGATTAAGAAATCTGAAATTTGAAAAGAGTGTTTTTCTAAAACTCAGCGCATGGTCAAAAGTGCCTGTATTTTACTGAACACCCTTACACTGCTGGATTAAAAACCTGACATCAGACACATACTGGAAACGCAAGAGAAAGGGGTTTGCCCTGACGCAGAAGAGCACTGGTGAAAGTACTGTTCTCAGTTTTTCCCCTTTGTATCTATTATGAAAATGATAACCAGGACAGAAGTATGGTGCTAAGCAAAACCTCAAAAACTGTAAAAAGGCGACAAAACTATATTTTAGCATAACAAAAGCATGCAGTTTCTGCAAAAGGAGATGGGGAGTAATGAAAATAAAAAGACACAACAACTGAAACATCTGAAAACAAAACAAAAAAAGCTGTAAATAAAACAATTATTAAAATATGTTTTACAAAAAAAAAAAAAACTATTTAACGTTTTCCACTTCTACAAAAAATTCACATTTAATTCAGCGATTCTTGGTAATTTTCTGAGAAAAAGCTAAAGTAAAGGTGTAGTTATTAACACCTTTAGTGATTTTTTTCCAACATTAAAGACCTTTTTGTCACTGTAGTCTTAAAAATCCCTATTTTTTATTATAACTATTACAAATTATTATTATTATTATTATAGAAAACTTTTTTTACTTTGTTAAATATCATAATATTAACCTAACATTAAACTATTTTAATCACATAACGATGACTGTCCTAGTTATTGTGGGAGGAAATCTTTCTGATTTCAAGTTAACTACATTAATTAACATTTGGTTCTAAACTAGCTGAGTAATATCCAGATTCATGGCATGGACTGGTTAAAAGAACCATTCTTGCATATCAGTTCTTAATTTTATATATTTATTAATTAATTGATGTGTCATTAATTTAATGAATACAATTATTTATTAACTAATAATTAACATTTTCTCTCTCTCTTTTATATTTCAGCAAAGAGACATGGTTTAGATTGTGGGCTGCACTACAAGACTGGGCTAAATTGGTTTTAAGGACATGTGAGCATTGTTCAAATAATTAAAAAAAATATTCAGGAAAGTGTTTTAAACATGACGTTACAGACATACCATTTACTGTCAAAATGTGGGGAAATGCCCCTCTAAATCCAAAACACCACTGTTACAGACATTGTTTTGTCATTAATTGACCATGGTTATATAGTGTGTGTGTTTTGTACATATTGAAGATGAACTATAAAAAAGAACACCGGAAAACCCCATCGTGAAAATGTGTCATTGTTTTGAAGCTGTCAGATGTTATGTACCGGCTTGATATCTAAGTGCACTTATGAACGTCTTGCTGTTAAAGTTTCGGATGTGTCGTTTATGGATGGGGCCTCTCTCACCTGCCCGCATAGTCCCTGACATTTAACCATATTTAACCTTTAAATGTCACAATAACAGTTTTCAGCCCAGAACCAATTGCTATGAGGGAGTTTCTCAGGTGAAATATTAGACAAAACATCCGTCCTCCCTGTTTTTGGGAGTGAAAGCGTACAGACAGCATCTCAGCCTGTGCATGATAACCCGATGTGTATTAACACTCTCCAAGATAACTTCTTTTGGGGAGTATGAAATTGCTTATGTTGATATCAGAAATGGAAATTAGGGAGTTTGTGACTTGTGTTTTCATATTCGATTTGAGAGGTTCAGGTTTTACTCAGTCTGAGATCACACCAGAGTTTCACAATACATGTGGCTCAGGTGCTTGTCATAGCTTTTGTTCTGGATCAGACGGATACAGACACGTTTGACTAACTCACCATCAAATTAACTGATGAAACAGGCAAATATTAAGGCATCTGCTGTTGATCATATTAAAATGGCATCCATTATATGTTAGTAGAATTGGTGATTGCCATCAAGCATCTATTAAGTATTTCGGTCTACTGAATAATAGCTTAATCATGTGGCTTACTGTGGAAGTGTGTGCCATTACTCTGATAAGTGACCAAATTTAAGATTTTCATTTGGTAAGGGATTAAACAGGGGAACAAAGATAAAACCCCATTTCTATGGAACAGAATATCAAAACCACCTAGAAAACTCCCACATAGCAACACCATGTCAACCACCCTCTACACTCTACAACACTCTAGAAATCACATAACCCAGGCAACCATTTAAAACACTCTAGCAATCACATAGCAACACCATGTCAACCACCCTCTACTCTCTACAACACTCTAGCAATCACATAGCAAAACCATGGCAACCATACAGAACACGCTAGAGATTGCATGGCAATACCTTGGCAACCATATAGAACACTCTAGCAATCGCATAACCCTGGCAACCATTTAGAACACTCAAGTGATTGCATAGCAACACCTTGGCTACCACTCAGAACACTCTAGTGATCGCATAACCCTGGCAACCATTTAGAACACACTGAAACCAACACTCACTGTTAATTAGAATAATGGGCACATAATTTGTGCTGCTAAGACTTCCAAGTAACCCCTTTAAATATTTCTAGGTTATAGTATTGTATGAATATTGTCCAACTGTAAATACAGTGCAAGTTATTTACACTCATTTACATCCTTCTCTTCACTCTATGAGGCAGCAGTCTCAAAACTCATCCTTTCTAATCACCCTACTACTTGCCCGCTTGATCCTATTCCATCTCATCTTCTTCAAGCCATTTCTCCTGCAGTTATACCTGCACTCACTCACATCATCAACACTTCCCTCCACACTGGTGTTTTCCCCTCATCATTTAGACAGGCACGTATAACTCCACTACTTAATAAACCCAACCTCAACCCATCTCTTTTAGAGAACTACAGACCAGTTTCTCTTCTTCCCTTCATTGCAAAAACACTTGAAAGAGCTGTGTTCAAACAAGTCTCTACATTTCTCACACTCAACAATCTCCTTGACAGCAACTAATCTGGCTTCAGAAGTGGACATTCAACTGAGACGGCCTTGCTCTCAGTTGTTGAAGCTCTAAGACTGGCAAGAGCAGAATCCAAATCTTCAGTACTTATCCTGCTTGATCTGTCCGCTTCTTTTGACACAGTTAATCACCAGATCCTCCTATCAACCCTACTGGCAAAGGGCATCTCAGGAACCACACTTCAATGGTTTGAGTCTTACCTATCAGACAGGTCCTTCAAGGTATCTTGGAGAGGTGAGGTGTCCAAGTCTCAACATCTAACTACTGGGGTGCCTCAGGGCTCAGTTCTTGGACCTCTTCTCTTCTCTGTCTACATGGCATCATTAGGTTCTGTCATTCAGAAACATAGCTTTTCATACCACTGATGACACTCAACTATACCTCTCATTCCATCCTGATGATCCGATGGTAGCTATTCGCATCTCAGCTTGTCTAACAGACATTTCTTCCTGGATGATGGACCATCACCTTCAACTCAACCTTGCCAAGACAGAACTGCTTGTGATTCCAGCAAACCCATCGTTCCATCACAATTTCACCAATTTCAAGTTAGGCACTTCAACAATAACTCCTTTAAAAACAGCTAGAAGCCTTGGAGTTATGATTGATGATCAGCTGAGTTTCTCAGACCACATTGCTAAAACGGTCCGATCCTGCAGATTTGCTTTATTCAACATCAAGAAGATCAAGCCCTTTCTTTCGGAACATGCTGCATAACTCCATGTTCAAGCTCTTGTTCTGTCCAAGCTGGACTATTGCAATGCCCTCTTGGCAGGTCTTCCAGCCAATTCTATCAAACCTTTACAGTTAATTCAGAACGCGGCAGCAAGATTAATTTTTAATGAGCCAAAAAGAATACACGTCACACCTCTGTTTATCAATTTGCACTGGCTTCTAATAGCTGCTCGTATAAAATTCAAGGCATTGATGTTTGCCTACAAAACTACCACTGGCTCTGCACCCATTTACCTAAATTCATGACTTCAGACTTATGTGCCCTCTAGAAGCTTGCGTTCTGCAAGTGAACGTCGCTTGATTGTGCCATCTCAAAGAAGCACAAAGTCCCTTTTACGGACTTTTAAATTAAATGTTCCCTCCTGGTGGAATGACCTCCCCAACTCAATACGAGCAGCTGAGTCCTTAGCCATCTCCAAGAATCGGCTTAAAACACATCTCTTCCATCTTTATTTTACCCTCTAACTTTATCACTCAATATTCTAATTCTATTCTTAAAAAATTTAACTACCTTCCTTTTTGTATTCTATTTTTATTTTCATTTATTATGCAATTATATATATGTGTGTATGTGTAAAGACCTCTAACTAGCTTGGTCTATTCTTTTTTTATTCTATCTGTTTTCTTTTTATTTATTATATTATTTAAAATCCCATGCTACGTGTACTGTGTTAACCTGAGACTTGTTATAGCACTTATATATCATTGCTCTTTTTGTTGTTTTTGATTGCTTCCACTGTCTTCATCTGTAAGTCGCTTTGGATAAAAGCATCTGCTAAATTAATAAATGTAAATGTAAATGTAAATAGTTCTGTCTCCTAGGATAAAAGTGAAGTGGAAATAAAAATCAATAATAGACTGAATAGTTCCATGATAATATGTCTGTAACATTTATTACTCTCGTCTTTTAAGTCTAAAGGCACTAGGTATATGTGTGTGACATTAATAAATAATTGTGAAAATTAATATAGTTAAATTTATGAAATAAATTAGTAATATTAGTTTTATTACATACTAAATTGAATGATGTTTCTCTTCTTAGCATTCTTTGTTGGGCTTCAGAAAGGCCAACATATATTTAAACATTATTATTAAGAGTAATTGATATCGACTAGGGCCCGGTTTCCCGATAACGCTCACTCTTAGCGTGCTAAGAAGACCTCGAAAGATATATCTTACCAAAGTTGTTTATGTTCCTAAGTGTGTTCCCCGAAGTGTCCGTTAGGAAGCTTCTTGGCACGCTGCCTCTTACGTCCGACGTTACAAGAGCGCTGTCCAAAGTCAGGGTGCTGAATTAGTTTGCATCGATTGCTCAGGAATCAATTTTCCACTTCAAGCGATGGTGCAATACAGCGTTAAGAAAGACAACACGTTCAATGCAAATGAAATATTCCTCAAATTATTATAGTGACATTTATTTTAACATATTTTAAGTTATCAGTAGAATATAGACTATAAATTAAATTATCAAATGGTCAGTAATATGTTCACACGATATGTTGTGACGGAGACGAACCCGGTATCCCTCGCTAATCATCCATCCCGTTGTTGTGCCACTCGTGCCGCTTCTTGACATGGGTTTAACGACTAAAAAATATGTAATACACTTTTATATTAATGGTAAGGTACTTTACAAACAGAATTGATTGGCAAGCAGCTGTAGTTACTTCTGTTTAATGCGGTATTGATTGCCATTGGTTAATGTTTTCAATAAAAAGCAACCTATCTACAATGAACAGAGAGAGACAGAGTTAGATACAAAATATGCTGTGGAAGCAACGTAAAAAGGGGCACCAAGCCTTTCGTCAGAGGAAGTTGAAGTTTTGCTGGACATTGCCACCAGATCGGAGATCACACCCATATGGTCCACACCGAGGTCTTGCATAGACTGTAGCCCTCTCCCACGACCTCAATGAATGTCTCTGTAGCAAAAAAAAAAAAAAAAAGAAAGAAAGAAAGAAAGAAAGAAAAGTAGTGCTGGGTTTCAGGGCTTAAAGCAAAATTTCGCCGCGTTAACCTGGCAAACGCAGGTCTGAGAAGGTCCAGCAGCTCCATTATGAGCTGTCTTGGGAGGCGAATTTTTTTTTTTAAATATAGCCTCGGCAGGAAAAATGTCAAAAGGGCTTAAGTTTTGCCGAATAAAAAAATTGACATGGACTAAACGGCTCCGCGTCTGACTCCGTCTTTGATTCAATACAAGGACACGTTCGCTGCCATAGTCAATATAGTTGGTCGCTTACTGGAACCCACCATGCCATTTATAGATCTTAGCCATTTAGAGACAAATTGTTTGCCAGATTTTAATTATCCAAAAATTGATTGTCAATTTGCTTTAATTACATTACGAAAAAGCCTAGGCTAATTACCACCATTAGTTCTGATCCCACATAAAGTCAACTTCATAAATAGGTCTGTATCCATTGCGAACATAATTTATTATGAGTCTTAAAAAATAACATAAAATCATTGTTAAGCCACAACATTATCAACATACCATAGTTTGACTTGTACTGCGCTGCGCTGGTTTCTAAAGACTGCTGTACAGTAGCGTCTTCAGCTCAAACAACGTTAAGAGAGAGCTTACGAATGGTCCAGACCAACCTTACGAAAGTATGACTTACAGAAGATATACTTAGCGTACGAACGTGTCAGGAATCATGCCATAAGGTTAAGAGAGAGGTTAAGGAACAGGTTAAGAACTACTTAGCAATAAGAAAGTTTTGGGGAACCGGGCCTAGAACTTTAATGTTTCACCAAATTCAGCTCAGATCTTCAGGCTCGTCTGACTCATTGCTGTATAACTGGTCAGAATTAACTTCCCAAAAAATCTGAGTGACTTTTGTTACCCGAGCAATGAAGGCCTTAACACTTAATGTCCACTAGAAGGGGCGACAGGATTTCTATTTACAATAGTTTAAGTGACAAATATCGGTATATACATGAATTTCATGTGTACTGCCATTAATATGCCATATCGGTGTACAAGAATAAACTTCACACTTCAAGCTGTACAACTACTTAAAACTTCCCAATCTGGCTTTTTCAACCTACCTCCAAATTTATTTTAAGATATAGTTTATTCACACATTCAATGTTTGTCCATCTGGAACTTTTATTTTTCATGAGCTGTATATTTTAAGATGTACTAGGTGTTGATAAGTCACATGCAAATAATGTAAAGAGCTTTGACATTTTTTTTTAAATCGTTATTGAATTCTAAATAGTAAATGAAATGATCAAAACGTACACGGACCAGACGGGCTTTGGTTCCTACTAGTGATTTGATTGGACAGCCAATCACAATTGACCTTTAATTTTCCGATTGGTTGATTTTGTGTCACACTTGTAACGCTGTTGTAAGTTGAGCGAGCGTGTGTCAAGAGTTGAGCGCGCACAGAATTAAGAATGAAGAGCACGGAATCGTTCTTTCTTTGCTCAATCGATTTTTTATTTTTTTTTGCGATTGTTAATTTCTGTTCAAAATATAATGTAATGTGCTTGCAAAATATAGTTCTCTGTGCTCAGAACATCACATAGAAACACCATGACAACCAGCCAGAACACTTTTGCGATCCCATGACCTTGGCAACCATCTAGATTCTAGAACATTCAATAGATCTCATAGCAACGCCTTTGCAACTATCTCTCTAGAGATCACATAGCCTCGCAACCACCCAGAACACTCTAGCAATCACATAACCCTGATGACCTTCTGGCTCATTCACTATTCCCTACATTAGGTCACTTATTCAGTTCACTTGAAGGAGTGAATAAAAACAAGTGAGTGATGTGTACATCAAGTGCAACGGAAGGACTGACAATTTTGCATAGTTTGTGCAGCTGTTTAATAATCATTTAAAACTGGCAGCTCCAGTAG
Source organism: Carassius gibelio (assembly GCF_023724105.1). Lineage (NCBI taxonomy): Eukaryota > Metazoa > Chordata > Actinopteri > Cypriniformes > Cyprinidae > Carassius > Carassius gibelio. The sequence continues at coordinate 23,858,031 of NC_068403.1, read as the reverse complement.
TAATATTAAAGGATTTAAATTGAACTCTGTCGTGGAAATGATGTATAGACTCTGATTTAATAATTGAATAAAGAAATGAATTTGTACCTGTGTATGGTAATGACTGGATGAATGATTCAGCAGTGGGCACCATTTTCTGGCGAGACGTGCGACTCTCGTACACTCATTATTGCTTTGCATTGTGGGATTTAATGAGTGTACTTGAAAACCACTAAAAATAGATAGCCCTTTTTCAGGGTATAGGAGGCAATTTCAGATAAAGCCTAGAACATTCTCAATATTGCGTAGCATCATCTTGTTAACTACCTAAAACATGGATCCTCAAATCTGGACCTCGAGCTCTACTTTCCTCCAGAGTTTATCTCTAACCCTAATCAAACACACCTGAACATGCTAATCAGTGTCCTCAGGATCATTAGAAAATCTCTAACAGGTGACTTTAAGCAGGGCTGGAGCTAAACTCTGCAGTGCATTGGACATCCAGGGCAAGATCTGAGGAACCCTGATCTAGAACATTCTCAATATTGCATAGCAACACCTTGGCAACCAGAACACTCTCACAAAACACTGACATTCTAATTATTACGTAGCCAGGCACTTTTTAGGGGGGGCTTTTTAGTTTCACAGACAAAGTTTAAGCCTTGTCCCAGACGCATGTTTGAGCTCTTTTAACGGAAAGCAACTTTCAACTGACATACTATCTTAATAAATAAATAATATAATAATATTCTAATAATAAATCCTCCCCCGGCTCCACGGTGGGTGACTAGAATCTAAACCCGTGGGTTATAATGTTGAGTGGGCAGATGAGAGTGTGATGAGAGAAGAGCGGGTGAGATGAACGTTTACACCGGTGAGTCAGTGAAGAAACACTCAAGTCAGAGCTTTGAAGAGAGAGAGGAAGATCAGAGATTTACAGACAACTCAAATTTCCCCCCTTCTTCATGTAAGAGAGAGAAAGAGTGAGAGATGGAGAGTCAGAAAGAGGGGTAACAACAAAGAATGAGATGTGGAGGGGCACTCGAGCAGAAAACAGACGTTACGAGTTGGTCATATTGATCCAGAGCTACGGAGGCTGATTTGACTCATTCTCCTGGGAACAGAAGAACAGATTCCTCCAGTTCAGCTCATCTGATTTTAATCATTTACGGCAAGATAAAGTTCACCCGTAGATGGAAAAAGAAAGGTAAAGAATATTAAAAAATAGGACAAAACTGGTTGCAAGGTACTTGCCAAGCTACACAAGCTTTGTTGGATGAATATCACAAAGCTTTTCAAGAACATGTTCGGGTCATATTTCATCTAAAAAAAAAAATGTATAATAAAAAAATTATTATATTTTGCTTTAAAAAATATATTTTTTCGTTTGCATTTTTCATATTTTTCTAACATTTTTTTCACATACAAATCTTTTTTTTTCTAATGCAAAAGTTGCTTTTTCATATATACAAAATTAAAATACTATATAATTAGTAAAGTATTGATCTATCATGATTGTAACTTACTGTATGTATTTATTTTTGACATAAAAAAAAAAATAATAATCATAATATATATATTCACTGTTTGCAACTTCACAAAGTAAAATAATCAGATAATTTGTTCATTTCCATATAACTACATAGTTTCATACAACAAAATTCATCGATCTGGTTCTAGGCCTACTGTAAGTTTACTAGTAGCAAAAAAGTTATGAACTTTTCAGTCACAGCACACACAAATGCATTTAATATTCATGTATGATTAAGTAGGCTGATATGGATTTCTGTATTAGTCTACATTTTTACACATGAATATTAATATACAGTATATCTCAATTGTCTGGACACAATTTTAGGTTACGCCTGAATGTGCTCGGAGTTATTCCCTTATATAGGCATACTTCACCTTTAAGCACTTTTGCTCATATGTGGGATATTAGACTAGCGATGGTATGATACCAGCAGGCTTTGATTCTGATATTGGTTAGAGATCATAACGCTCAACTTAGGAATTAAATGAGTAACGCATTAACACACTCATGTTACGTGTGGTTTGTGTGACTCGATTCAGAAGTTACATTACTGAGTAGGTATTCCAGTTCAGAGAACAAATTTGCTTGCAAAGCCTCATGGGACGCACACACTCGCCTCTCTCAGCTTGCAACAGAAAAAAATTCTCAGAATTCTGAAATTTCCCAAAATTCGACACAAACACAAAACAAATCGATATTTGCCATCAATAATAAAAAAAAAAAAATTCTGACATTAATTTCTTTTTAAATAACAAATTGCTAATTTTTAAAACTGTATTGTAGCTTTTTCAGCGAGAAAATATTTAGATTTTTTTTTCTTTAAAAATTAAAAAAAATATTCAAGAAAAAGCTGTGCTCAGATGGAAATATAGCTGACGATCATCCACTGCGGTGGTCAGCAAGGACTTCCACTGCCCTTTTTTGCAGAAGTGAGTCGATATTTTCCGTCAAGACATTTCTTACTTCCCTTTTCAGAATAAAGTTAATATTGTGCTAGAATACATCACGTCCTGCAGTCACCTCTCAGCAAATACCAGATCTCAAATAGCACAGTTCTGATTTGGGACAGAAGGAATATGGATGGAAAAACTAATAATGGAGAGGTGAAATGCCATCTGAAACATCGGTTAGACTTTCAGTTAAAAAACAAGATGATTGTGATCTCTGAAGAAGGGGGAAAAGTACAGTCTCTTTTCTTCTGAAAATGAAACTGGGGGTGATCAAGCTAAAGAAGAAAAAAAAAATAAAAAATTTCCCCAAACGGCCGTGTTGATTTCGCTTATTCCAGGAAACCCAGTGAGTGTGACACATGCAGGTCACAGGTCTCTAAAGCTGTGGCTTCTGTCGTATATGACAGGGAAATCAGTGAGAAAAGCACTTCCCTGCTAACAAAGTCTGCTTGTTTACACTGGATCCCTCAATAGGAAAGATGCATCATGATCACAGTTGTCCTCATCAGCTGTCGCCTCGCCTTCCAAAAAAAAAAAAAAAAAAAAAAAAAAGTGAGCTGATGTTGCATTTTCAGAATCGAGATTGCTTCATTTCCAGTGAGGAAACGGTTTCTCTCTTCACAGAAAAGTAAATGACCTTCATTGTCAGTTTTCAAGAACATGAGCATCTGTGATGACTAGATGACTATTATATTCGATGGTGATAGTTCACTCGTTATTTCTGCTTTTATTAAGCTTCACTGAACTTGCATGGAAAAAGAGATCACATGAATGCATTTTAATTAGCGCTTTCATGAAAGAAAACTCCTTTTGTGTTCCATCGTAGAAACAAATAAAAAGAAAGTCGTGTGGGAACAAATGCATTGCAAGAATATGAAATAACACCAAGAAACAACTTTCGTTCAGTCTTAAAACTCTCATTTATTTATTCTTTTAACTGAAGTTACGACGGTGTCCAGACATGTTAGATATTCACAATGAGCTCTAGAGAGGAACTACGGCTCTGCTGAATGACTCGGAGATGTTTGATGTTTTTCCACACCGCGCTGTTAAAAATGAAACCTCAAACATTTCCTCAAAAACACTTCTCCCCTCGCTCTCATATTGGCACAGCACTGACAGTAAAGTGGATGACTGGGTCGAAATAAACCTGACGTGATCTTTCTCTTTGAGCCTCGGCATCTAAGTGGCATCCAGATCCCGGCCTGTGACCCAAAGGCAAGATAATGAGAGAATGATGGCTCCCTGAAGCCTTAAAAATCACAGTATTAATGTTCTCCACAGTTCTGAGCAGACGGGAAAAGCTGTGGCCTCAGCGGTTCTCACTGCACGCCTAATATCAAGAAACGTAATAATATTCAACCACTGAAGCTGCTTTCTGGATTTGAAACACGTGCCATATAGAACACAGCAAATAAACTCGTCTCGATTGATCGATCGATTGATTTCAGGCTGACCTCAGCAAACTTGTGGAGAAAAGAAGGCAGAAACCGAGGCAAAACAGGACCGGCTACCACAAACATCTGCACCAATGAAACGTTCAAAAGGAATGTCTTCAGAAACACTAAGAAAAGTCTCAAAGGGATATTTGCATGTCACGGGAATGTCACAGAAATTATAGCTTGAAATGAACTAAAATGAACAACACAAAAGTATCAGTACAGTATGAAAATTCAGGGTTGAAATACATGATCGTCACCGTTTTGGTCCGTGAATTTAATTCTAGTCTTTTCAATCAAATATATAGTAGAGATTGAAATCTATGTGGGACAATTAATTCAGTCTGATTCTCGTGGGTGGGGGGGGTGTTGAGCTGCGTTAGATGAGCTCCACGTAGTTTGCCGGGAACATGCCGAAGCGGCCATCGGGTGCGTATCCTCGCCACCAGCCTTCATCGATCATCTCGATGCCAGTGATGATGTCATCTGGGTCAAACGAGATCTCGGTGTCATCAGCTGAGAAGACACGCACAAAGCAGATCAGATCACAGATCAGATGAGTAAAATGACATAAAAAGTCATCTAAAAGGCCAAAGTCTACTTCTGTTTTGACACAAAAGCTTAACAGAATAAAAAAATTAAAATCAGGTTGTGCGTTTACAGTAGGTGCATATTATGCTGATGATCACATTTGTGCTTGGCACACCGTACCAGAGTCATGTCACTCGGCGGCCATCTTTGAAACACCTAGTCTGTAACATTCAAGTGCTTTGTTGTCAGAAAGTATAGGAATCATGGAGGTCAACTCATTCATTAGTTCATTTTTGCCAAAAGATGTATAAATGAATAAATTCACATTCATTGATGACTAAAACATTCATTGTGCTATGTAATTTTTAATGCAGTGGGGACAATATTTATTTGATCCCCTGCTGATTTTGTAAATTTACCCAAATAAACTGAAATGAAACGGTTTAATAAACTGTCTGTTATTTTTATGGTAGGTTTATTTTAACAAAGATTTTAATAAACATTTGAACATTTCTTTAAAGTCAGCTTGGTGTGTCCCGATCTTTAAAACTTAAAAGTATTCTTCGTATAATTAGAGTTGAACCACTGATGTCACATGGATTATTTTAACGATGTCCTTGCTACGTTTCTGGACCTTGATCACAGTAGTGCCCTTGTGAGGGTCAGAAAGCTCCCGGATTTCATCAAAACTATCTTAATTTGTGTCCTGAAGATGAACGAAGGTCTTACAGGTTTGGACCGACATGAGGGTGAGTAATTAATGACTGAAATTACGTTTGTGTGTGAACTATCACTTTAAAGGGTGAAATGAAAATGACCCCACGATAACTCGTCCTCAAGTCATCCCAGGTGTATACGACTTTCTGATTTCAAACGAATACAATCAGAGCTATATTAAAAATGTCTTGGCTCTTTCAGGCTTTATAATGGCAGTGAACAGGTGTCCATCATAAAAAGTGCTCCACGGGTTAATAAAGGCTTCAGAAGCAAACTGTTGCATTTGTGTAAGAAAATATCTGTATTTAAAACTTTATAAACCGTAATCGCTAGCTTCCGTGTTCACAAGAAAGTGGCGATCCAGTTCTCAACAGCCATTATAAATCTTGGAAGAACCAGGACATTTCTGAAAGAAGAAAGTCATATACACCTGGGATGAGTTGAGGGTGGGAATCTAAATGTGTGGGTTTAATTTCATTTCAAAATGATCTCAAAGTCCCAATTTTTAAATACAACTCAAGAGGCCATTCATTTCCATTTCTGACTAGAAATCTATTTATATTTACAATAAAAAAATCTAATGAATATAATGCATATGCTGAACAGACCAGATTTGCAATGATTAGGTAAGAAAAGCCTGCAGTCTTGCAATAAACTCAACACACCAAGAACTTGTCCTTCTGAGATATTAATTCTGGGGGCAGTTGAAGTCTAATGGTAGAAAGTCAAACTTGTAACCTGAAGTTCATGAGTTTGATTCACAATACCGACAGGAAATGTAGGTGGGGGAGTGAATGAACAGCACGCTCTTCCTCCTTCAATACCCATTACTGATGTAGCAGCAAAAACTGTGTGTGTGTGTGTGTGTGGGATACCTTGGCTGCATGTCACTTATACTGATTTTCTTAAAAGCATGACTGAGAATTCATGCTATGATGATTTTAGTAATAGCAGAATGCAGATGGTAATGCAGAAATGTGTGCGAAAGGAATGTGCATCTCTATGCATATTCAGAATGCATTATTTATCATGTATGCTCAATACACACCAGCCTGGTAGTCATACAGAGCCCTGGCGCAGACACCGCGGTCTCCTGCCGTATCATACGTGTTCTCCTCCTCCACCTGACAAATAGACACAAAACATTCAAGAATCTGCACATTCAAATCAACATGCCCCACATCCCTCCGAAAGACAGCATGACATACTAAATAAATGGATGCCTTTAATAACTTTTGGTTCATATATATTAGTTTGTGCTCCTCTGGCGTATGCTGAAAGACTGACTAAATGAGTTCCTACAAATGTACACCTTTAAAATGTGCAATCGTTCACTTCTATAAAAGCAGACGAACAATAACAATGACTCAAACTGCAGGACACTGAATACTGTCCGATCGAAAGCTCTCCAGAGATGGTCATTATTCAGAACTAGTGTCGTACCTGTGTTGGATCCTCATAGATGGCGTCTTGTTCCACTACTGCTTCATATTGAGGCTGCTTTTGTTCTACAGGCATTTCATAATTATCAGTGACCGCTTGTACATCTGTAAAATGAAAGAAAAATCATTTGCTATGGGTTCTGTAATAGCACACATTCCCCACAAGGTGGTGCGGACAATCAGTTGACTGACTGATGATGATGATGATGATGATATGACCGTGTGTGTGTGTGTGTGTGTGTGTGTGTGTGTGTGTGTGTTTGTGTGTGTGTGTGTGGAGCCCACCTTCATACTCTGGCTCAGGTTCTGGCTCTGGTTCCACATAATGACATCTGGGTTGCTCTTCAAAACTGGGCTCTACTCAAAACACACACACACACACATGCGTGGAAACACACCGACACACACATGCATGGTAACAAGATCTGTATTCTGACCAAACGCAGTCAGAGTTTGAGAGCTGCATGATCAAATTATATCACGCTATGAGTGATTTTATATCATAGCAACTGTATAGATCACAATACAGTCATTTCTGATGGAAATTCCACCCAGAACTAGCAAATAATCAAATTAGAAAAGCAAAGGCTTCGCAAATATTTACAAAAGATCTTCATGTCATTTCATTATTTTGCTTTTGATTTGGAACTTGATTGATGAAAAGAAAAAGACCAGATTATCAGTAGCATGTAAATCAACCATCATTGCTTCAAATGATTTAAAAGTAACAATTAAAAATGGTATCAAAATCTGAGCTTCATTTAAAGCCAAGTGGACTATAGTTTTCTAGATATACAGTGCTGCAGTATAAATTTGATAGTATACAGAAATGCTCTGAGGCATAAGTTATTGTTTACAAGTTTTGTGTCAGTTTGTTTTCCTGAAAGAAATCAACACTTTTACTGATCAGAGATGCATTAAACTGATCAAAAGTGACAGTAAAGACTAAAATAGTTCTGATTTTGTTTTCAGATTAATGCTGTTCTTTTAACCTTTCTATTTATCAAAGCAATGATAAACTATTATAATAATGCTCATATTTCTTAAGCATCAAATCAGCATATTAGAATGATTTCTGTAGGAACATGTGACACTGAAGACTGAAAATTCAGATTTACATAACACCAAAATATATTACAATAGAAAACAGCTAGGTTAAATTTGCACAGAAAACATTTATTTTAAATTGTAATGCACTTTTAGGATAACTATTTGTACTGTATTTTTGATCAATGCAGGCTTGATCAGCATAAGAGACTTGAGAGAAAAATCTTCACCTAATCCCAAAATTTTGAACAATAGTGTACCATCATAACGCATTATTTTGAGATGATTAATTCATTAGAAACACAGTTCACCAAAAAATCTATTTACTCACTTATTTTCATTCCAATAAATACATTAATAAATTGTTTCTAAGCTCAATACTGACAATCTGTTCCTCTTTTATTTTAGTGCATAAGGATGAACTATTCCTATGATCCTTTTATGCTGTTTTTGAAGCTTGAATTCCTCAGCCCTGCATTAAATTGAAACGAGTGGCCTGGATAGTTTTCAAAAATTCTTTCGCGTTCCACAGATGTAATTTTTATTTTTAGGTGAACTGCTCCTTTAAGTGCACAAAGCAAACACAGTGTTCACTCACACACACACACACAGCAAACAGCATCCTGGAAATCCCTTTTATTTGGAGGTGTACGGCAGAATTTGACAGCAAGCACGAGGAACGTGTGAGCGGTTAGATGTTAGTTGAGATGCATGAAAACACCACACAAAGAAGTAGAGACTGAAAGTGTGTGTGAGCATGGAGATGGACCACACACCCGACCTTTCCAAGTGCGCAGCGATAAGGAAGGAATGATAAGGTGCGTGTTTGTGTACCTCTGGCTCGTAAAGGTGAGGCCTGACGCACGGGAGAGCGAAATGGCTCTGGGTCACATGACTGCTTGGATAGAAAAGGGCTGTTCAACCGCCCTGAGACACAGAGGACAGAGAACGACAAAGAGAGAAACCCAAGCTGACAGATGGCTGACGGAGTTATACACAGCAGAACAGACCACAAACATCGTTTTAGACAGAAGAACTGCAGGCTGTTTCATGACAGTGTCGAATTTCAGACGGACGGACAGGGTTGAAATGCCCGGAGAACAATGGGAGAATGGGAAATACCACAAAACACTGAACAATCAGGAGTTAGTTCCTGCGTGCACAGAGAAACACCTTCTAATTCACAGACAAGGCCATTCTTTAAATGTGTCTGAACGTTCACTACATGACACGTGACCACATCGCAAAAAAGGGAAGCTAAAATATAGCATGCAAATAATGTGGCATTTAAATAAAACACTCCCAATAGTGTCAATTGTGCTTGTAGAGATCAGAGATCTCATCAGGACATCAGTATAATACTGCTAGTGTGTACATTTACATTAAATGTAAAAATTAAATTAAAAATTATAAAACATGATTAATTATTAAATATATATATGATTGCAATAATATTTTTAAATGTTTTTACTTTAGTTCTGATCAAATAAATGCAGCTTTGCTGGGCATAACATGTAAAAACATCAAAGAAAAATCCTACCAACCCCGATACATTAATATTATTACTATACAAGTAAACACTGATGTACATCCACATACATTTCACAAATATATACTCTATATCATAGACACACACACAAATATATATTTCTATCTATCTATCTATCTATCCATCTATATATCTATCTATCCATCTATATATATATATATATATATATATATATATATATATATATATATATATATATATATATATATAAAAATAAATAATATAACTACTACAAAATTAATACAGTAAATAATAATAAACAGTGTGACTATTATAAAAGTAAACATAAAAGAAAAAAATCTCTCTCTCTATATATTTTTTAGTATTTACATTTACATTTAAAAACGAGATATACTGTTTTTTTTCTGTGTGTGTCTATGTGGGACACCGAGCATGTATGATAACCGGTACCTGGTTTTGGACTGGACTGAGTATTGTCTGTGTTAGCAGGGTTGATGCCCATCTCTCTCTGTCTGAACATTTCTCTGGGATTAACGGAGCGCTGGGAGACGAGAGCCGCGGCTTCCTGTTACAAATATACACACACAGTAGCAATCGCTTCATCAAGTGTCACGACTGATAACCCTGAAGCCAGTACAAGGAGTCTTTCCACTATATAAGAGCTAGAGATACAAAGTAAGTGGCTATACTGAGAGAGAGATAGCAAAACAAAAAGACTGAATCTCCACTTTACTGTATGCATGTTTAAAATACTGACAAAAGAGCCTGGCTGATGTAATGAATGTTAATATTGCATCAAGCATGATTTTTTAGGCTGATACTGTCCACAACATGTTCAACGGTTGCTGGATCTATATGTGACATCTTGCCAAGTACTACTACTACTACAGACTCAAAAGTGCATACAACAAGGCAGTGTATACTATGAACACTGTGTTGTAAATCAGCATTCGTGACTGAAACCATTGCATTTATAAACTGGGTTCAAGTCAGAGAGAGCGAGAGCAAAAAAAAAAGCACAAGTCTGTTCAAAGCATTGAGGCATAATGATAAAACAGACATTCATTTGAGCCACAGCAGCTTGCCAACTAAGGCAATTTGAGAGAAGGGGAAGAGAAAGAAGGAGTCAGCAGTAGAGGACACAGCCACACTGTATAAAGAAAACAGTTAGAAGGTTATAAGAAAGTTGAAAGAGTCCTGTTGTCCAAGGCCAAAAGAGACATTTGATGCTTCCTCAAACTCACGTTGGCTTTTTCCACCGACTCTCCGCGTCTAAAGGGTTTCTGTGCTGTCTGCTTCCTCTCCTCCTCCTCCTGATGGACATCAGCAGCACACTTTGATTCTCACACACTTCGTTCTATGACAAAACCTAGTTAGCTGCATATGAAAGTGTCATATTTGTTTATGCGGTCTTCTTTTGGCCAAATTCTAGAGCAAAAGTTCAAGCTCAGAGAAAAAATCCACCCGAGATGGAAATGTCTGCAAAACGACTGAACGTAAATGCTGGATATATAAATATACTTAAAACATTCAATTCAAAAATGGATGGATGCTCTTTTTTTTGTGTGTGTTACAGTACAAAGTGTATACAAGGCAGCTGCTTATACAGTGGTCAACATTTAAAAGTGGATCAAAACCTTTCATCAAAGTTGCCTAAAACCAAAATGCGTTCTTGTCTTAGGATGAACTTTTTTGATCCACTTCAGATGTTGACTACTGTATACACGGTTCACAAGGTTTCTCTCATGAATGAGGGCTGTGCATCAAAACCTGTTGAGATGCTAAGCCACAGAGAATGATATCAAGGGAGATTGGTAATCACAACCATGATCTTGGATTTAATCAGTTGTGGCCCTTGCAGATCGGGCCCTTGAGACCAGTGTGAACTTTATATGTGTGGCAGAGGGCCCTGTGCATATGGCCTGAATACAAAACCACAGTTTGTCTTCATCTCACTTATTTGTGTAACGGCATCTCGCTGGGCTGTAAAGAGTTTATATTGGAAATGTGGTTTAAAGATTATCTACGTGCAGATAGAAGTGTACAGCGGGTATAGACAACCACATTATGCTAGAAAAAGGGAAGTATTTGTTGCCACTGTACACATATTAGCGTTGGGCAGTATTTTGGCAACCAATACAGGTTTGTTGTTATGTTTATGTCAGTGTAGATATATTTGAGTGATAAAGAAACATGGAGTAATCTGACAATACAAGTCACGGCGAGTAAGAAACCCATATATTTTCCTTTGTTCTCAGAATTATGATTATCTGCCATTAACATCCCAAAAACAAAAATGTTTTACAACTGATCAAATGGTCTCTTCCGCTCTAAATGGGTGATTTGTAGCCCAATAAACCGCAAAATGGATGAGATTTTATTTTAAAGTTTAAAAGTGTTTTCAAAGGGTTCATAATTCTAAACTCCTCCCTAAATATTTTTTTATTTGACCAGTAATTTTCTTGATAGTTTATATGCACATTTGCAACAAAGAAAAATCTGTGTTTTTGTGCTAGTATGAAGGCTTAAAACATATTGTGGCTTCTCTACAGGAACTATGTCAGAACATGTCCAGAGTGGTGATATGTGGATTTAAATAACCGCACAGGTGTGTGTGTGTGTGTGTGTGTGGGCCTCGCTAACCCATTGCTGTTTCTGCTGGCCTCGATTTTCTGCCTCCTGCTTCTGCTGATACTTCCTATAACACAAACACATGAGGTTTAAAATTAACACTCAGCAGGCGCCATCGAGATGGCAGATGACTGAACATCAAATTGCAACATAGCTTGAATCTAATTTTAAAAATGACAGTTTGACCGTTGGTGATCTCGTTGATAATCCACCCAAAAACGAAAATGTGGTCATTTACTCATGTCATACTGCTGAACACAAAAGAAGATATTTTAAAAAAAAAATGATGGTAACCAAACAGTTTCAGGTCAAAGCAATTCAGTTTTTGTCAATGGAATGAAAGTCCATTTTTTGTTTACCAGAAGGAACCAAAACTGTTTCTAAAAAAAAAGTCTTCACACAAACAAAGAAAGTCAATACAGGTTTGGAGCAACAGAATTCTCACTTTTGGGTGGACTATCCCTTTAAGGACACTCAAATGCACAAGGTGTTTATTTGTTCAAATGTTACTGACCTTTGTTCATCTATCTGTGACGCCCTCTCTTTTGCTTGCTTTTCCCGTAACTCTGCTTCCTTAACCTCTCGGTCCTTCCTCTCTTTCTCTAGCCGCTGTCTCTCTTCTGCTGCCCTTCTCTTCTCCTCCTGAAGACGCTTCTCCTCATCTTTCTGCAAAAGAGACAAAAGCATTAAGAAAAATGAAGACCGATTTAATCAATCATGACAACTCAATAGTTTAGACATAGTAATGTATATGACAATGTTAATGTATTTGGTCTTGTTGCATCAGATCTGTAAACGCTGCTACTGCAAAGCAAATATGGACTTGACAGACATTGCTAATAAATACTCAGACATGCTATAGTAAGCATGTAAGATATACTGCTGCTGCTGCTGCTGCATGGATATGCATATATAAATCCAGTAGCAGATCTAGACAGGTGGTGCTGGGGAGGTGGAGGGATTCAGAGGAACTTAAATAGATGCTGTAGGACCAGATTTCAGCAAATACTGAACCAGAGTGTGAACCAATCGTCTTGAAGCGATGATCCGCTTCAAGACGAACAAACCTAATGATTCAATGGACCATTCATAGAGAACCATTTACTTCACTCCTGAATGAATCAGCCATTTGAACGAATCAAATTAATCAATAAATGACTTGATAACTTAATCGTTAAGACATTTACCACCACCTACTAGCAGTTCTAGTTTATTATTTAAAGTATCATTTCATTAAAGAAATAATTTCAAGTATAGTTAAACAGTTTTGTCTTCATTTACTCACCCTCATGGGCCAAAAGAGTATATGTAATACATTTTATCCAGCAAAATATTTCTTACTGAAGCTACTTTTTGTAATGTCTTTTTGATTCTTTGCACAACACAGATTTTAAGCGATCTTTATGGAGTATTTTCTCAACCAAATTTGATGTGCGATTAATTAATCGCCATTATCATGTAACAATTAGATGAAGTTTTAATCGCTTACCAGCCCTAATTTTTAGATATACCAAGCTTTAACATATTTTAACGGATAGAACTTGCGAGTAAATATAATTGACCCTGGACCACAAAACCAGTCTTATGTTTCTGGGGTATGTTTGTAGCAATAGCAAAAAAAAAAAAAACATTGTATGGGTCAACATTATAGATTTTTCTTTAATTCCCAAAATCATTAGGATATTAAATAAAGATCATGTTCCATGAAGATATTTTGTTTATTTCCTACTGTAAATATATAAAAACTTAATTTTTGATTCATAATATGCATTGCTAATAATTCATCTGGATAATTTCAAAGGCAATTTTCTCAGTATTTAGATTTTTTTTGCATCCTCAGATTCCAGATTTTCAAATAGTTGTATCTCAGCCGAATATTGTCCGATCCTAACAAACATACATCAATGGAAAGCTTATTTATTAAACTTATTGTTATCATTATTATTATTATTATTATTATAAATCTAATTTTTTTTTAATATTAATATATCAAATATAATTATCCTTTATACTTTGAATCGAAATACATTAACCAGAAAGCTAAACACTGTTGTAGATCATGAGCCAAAAGGTTTGATAACTGCATCAAAATGCTTATTTTGTATTAGGAAACTACACAACATTTTGCAAGTAGATACTTTGATGCACGTGTGCTGTATTACCTCTGCCTGGGCCCAGAAAGTGTCTTTGTTGGTTCTCTTGATTTCAGACATGGCGTTAGTCTTCTGGTAAACGGATCCCTATATGGAAAAACAATGAGTGTTAAATTATGACTAAGCCCAGATGAGATATTTAGGCTTTGCATTTTCTGTGCTGATTTTAGCAGAAAATCTTTTGGAAAAAAAAACCCCCCAGAACATGAACAAAAAAAAAAAAAGGCAGAAGGAGCGCATATTATGATACTCCTATAGCTAAAAGGATAAGTAAATTAGCCAGAATATTTAATAAACACCCATGCAAGGGGGTGGGGGATCTCCCATAGCTTACTCTGGAGTTCTGCGGGTGCAGATTCCACGTGGGCCTGATTATACCCAAATCAAGACTTAAAAACGACTAACCACAAGCATACCAATATATGAAAATATATCAAAATTGATTGTTGTTAAATTTACGCATTCACAATGTACTATAGATAAATGACTCAATTGCAGTTTGTGGGTACTTTGGGAGCTCAGCAGAGAAATTATTCCAAACCACCATAACAGTTTCCACATTCTGAGCATTCTGGCTCATTCCCTGTGAAACGCCTGACGCAGCACTCTGTAAGAGCGTTTGAGATAAACAAGCAGCACATTGGCACTGACCCTGGCATCACTGTGCCATCATAAGCCCTGTCTGATGCCGTCTGCTGCTGACAACAAACTAAACATACCAGAGTTAACCAGTTTTTACCAGGTTTCTTTTTTTTCAGAACTAATTTAAAAGCCAAACTAGATGCAGAAAACATGCATGCATGGTACCATACACATCTCATGAACTCACAATAATGTTAGTGATAGTGATTCGTGGGAAGTATTTTGCACCATAAAACTAAATTAAAACTAATCCATTTTGAGCTTGATTCAAGTATAAATACTGGGTACCTCTTGGGCTAGTTTATAACATGCAACCACAATTATGGGAAAGACTACTGATTTGATGGTTGTCAAGAAGACAATCATCAACACCGTCCACAAAGAGGTTAAGCTACAGAAGGTCATTGTTGAAAGGTTGGCTGTTCACTGAGTGCTGTATCAAAATATATTCATAGAAAATTGACTGGAAGGAAAAAGTGTGGTAGGAAAAGGTGCACAAGCAACAGGGATGACCACAGCCTTGGGAAGATTGTCAGGAAAAGCCAATTCAAGAACTTGGGAGAGCTTCACAAGAAGTGGACTGAAGCCGGAGTCAAGCGTCACCACACTCAGACGTCTTCAGGAAAAGGGCTACAGCTTTCGCATTCCTAGAACCAAGCCACTCCTGAACCAGAAAACAATGTCAGAAGCATTTCACCTGGCGTAAGGAGATAAAGAACTGGACTGTTGCTCAGTGGTCCACAGTCATCTTTTCAGATGAAAGTACATTTAACATTTCATTTGGTAATCAAGGGTCTGGAGCCAGGAAAGGCACAGAATCCAAAGTCTGAAGTCAGAGATGATTCGGGGTGCCGTGACATCTGCTGGTGTTGCTCCATTGTGTTTTATTAAGTTCAATGGTCAATGCAGCCATCTACCAGGAAATTTTGGAGCACTTTATGCTTCCCTCTGCTGACAAGCTTTATTCACCAGCCAATTCACCTGACCTGAAACCTCTCAGAGAATCTATGGGGTATTGTGAAGAAGAGGATAAGTAAAATCTGACAAACAATACAGAGAAGCTGAAGGCTGCTATCAAAGCAACCTGGGCTTCAATAACGCCTCAGCAGTGCCACAGGCTGATCGCCTCCATGCAACGCCGCATTGAAGCAGTAAATTATACAAAAGGAGCCCCGACCAAGTATTGAATGCATAATTAAACCTGCTTTGGAGATCTTGAACATTGCTGTTTTGTAAATCTTTTTTTGATTAATCTTTGAGAAAATATAAAAAAAAATTGAGATACTGAATTATTTATTTTCCTAAGCTGTAAGTCATAACCATCAGTCCAACGACCAATGGTCGTTCATTATTTGTTCATGATAGTTTACAGTGCATTAACTAATGTTAACCAGCACAACTTGTGATTTTAATAATGCATTAGTAAATGCTGAAATTAACATTAACTAAGATTACTAAATGCTGCAGAAATATTGTTCATTCATAGTTCATGTTAACTAATGAACCTTATTGTAAAGGGTTACCAATGTACTACAAAAATCAAAACAAAACGATATTAAGAACCCCAAACGTTTGAACGGTAATGTATTTATGTTCAAGTACTAGAAGTAAAAAACTGCACTGGATACTACTCTGTTGCATTATGGACAAGGTATGTGTGTGTGAACTGACCACAGGCCCCTGCGGCCCGCTGTCTCTGAAGCGATTGGACTCTTTGTGAAAGCTGTAGTTGGCTCCTGAGGCTTTGGCCACTTTCTGCATGATGGCTTCAGGCTCCACGTCTTCCTCCGCCCGTGCGTTTATCGTCACGTGAGCTCCCTGCAGAAACAGTGCTGTCAGGTTTTTAGTCCCACACATATTCACATTCAATTTAAACATGCGAACGAAACCATCAGGCGGAAGCGCCAAGATTCACAGATTTCAAGTGAAACATGCCCACGCACACACTCCTGTCAATTTATTTATTAGCAACCTTTTGCTTTGTGTAAGCT
Source organism: Carassius gibelio (assembly GCF_023724105.1). Lineage (NCBI taxonomy): Eukaryota > Metazoa > Chordata > Actinopteri > Cypriniformes > Cyprinidae > Carassius > Carassius gibelio. The sequence goes on along the minus strand of NC_068403.1, from coordinate 23,841,465 downwards.
TTTACTGAAAACAGCTAGCTAGGGAGGACAAATCAAGCAAACATCTTCTAATGAGTAGAAGACGTCTCCACCCAGTTCCCTGTTTACACCAATGTGTCTGATGCAAGCAAGTGATTGGCTCAAATAAACAGGAATCTTGACTCAAACATCTCTTGACTCTCATCATCTCTCAATTAACAACTTCAAGCACTTTTATGCCCAAGGGGTTGATTTTTATCTAAGGAATAAGGAAATTCAACTTATTTAATTTCTAAATGCATTATACGTGTTCAACTTTTTTTGACCTTATAATAATAATAATATTTATACAGTTTATTATATTTAGCAAACTGTCGGAATTGGATCTTTTTGTGAAAACAACAGACCTCTCTCTAGTGGTTGTTTAGGGGTCTTCTCCAAATGCACCAAAAATGTCATACATGCATACATACACATGTATACGTATGTATGTATGTATGTATGTATGTATGTATGCATGTATGTGTGTATGCATGTATGTGTGTATGTATATATATATATATATATATATATATATATATATATATATATATATATATATAACTAAAAAGGGCAAATAAAATAAACTCAATAAACAGCAGGTTTGGCTGATATACCTAAGACTTGATATCTCGATATAACTTTTTTGTTTTTGCTCTAGAAAAAGGTTTTTGCTCACAAAACAGACCCTCCCACCTCTGTAATAAACACGGAGATGTTAGTCCCGTCTGAATTGGTACATGAAAGTCGCAGACGTCAGGTGGTAAGAATCTAAACTCGAACATAGTTTAGAAAACTAGTCCCGTCCGAATAGGGCTTAAGAAAAACATCTACAATTCTATGATTTAGCCACTAGATCCTATACAGCTCTATATAAAAAAAAAAAGGTCAAGAAATTCTCTAATTTTTTTTAAACAAATACTTATTTTTATTAAGTTGTGGGTTTGGATATACGTTTAGACATTCTCAAAGACAACGTTTTGTAAAGGTAACTTTTTTTTTTTTTTAAATATTGATTTGAAGTGTCAGTTTTTGAATTATTACTACTACAGTCAAACCTGAACACAGAGAAAGAATTTAGTAACAAAAAAAATTTAACAAAAATGAACAGGAATGTTTTATCAGAGCTTCTGCGTTTGCTCTGATTTCAACCTCTTATTTCAGTTTTTTGACTTGCTTTGGCCATATGGTTAAAGCCATACCAATTAATTTGAGTGTGTTTAATTGTGTATGTGTGTGTGAGTGGATGTGTCTGTTTTACACTCTTGATGTTTTAGAGTTTCATCCCATCTTTGTATACTTTTTTTTCTGCATTGTGGCAGATTTGTAGATTGTGCACACAAAAGAATCTCTGAATTTTGTGTTTTTGTTGATTTACAATTCATTTCTTATGGTTGGTCATTTTTGACTGAAGACCACAAGTGTGATTTTTTTTTTTACAGCCACTTAGCCTGCTCGAATCATGGCCTCAATTTTTTTGTGTTCCCATTCTTAATGCCATAAAGATCAAACAAACATAAAGATTCAAAACAAAGTGACCACCACAGGGTTAAGAGACGCTATGTGTTCAGACTTTTTGGGGAGTAATTATTCCTCCACACCCATGTCGCTTGTTGTCGACATTTTGCTAATGAAGAGTTATGCTTTGTTCTACTCGAGAGACATAAAGGTGGATGGTGTGAAACCAGCGACTGGTGTGGTCTTTGGCACATTGATCTTAATTTTCAACAATATTTGATATTGGTCAGGGCCGACAGCCTTGAGGTTAGTGCACAGATGTATAACCTAACTGTGCTTGACTCGAGTTTGGTTCCCATCTCGAGGGCCTTTGCTGATCCCACTCCTCTCTCTCCGCCAAATACTTTCCTGTCATTTCTCTACTCTCCTATCCAATAAAGAATAAAAGCCCATAAAATATAACTTAAAAAACAATATTCAATATCAATGATATTCTGTAATTTTTTTCCGAGATTATCATGATATGTATAATGTATGCATCACCCAGCTCCTAATAAATAGAAAGTTAATATTAAGTGCGAATATTAATTTATATTTTAGAATAAATACTGTCAGTGTTATCTGTATTTTGCCAAAAGTTCCAACCGAAGCCACAGCAGAGGACGTTTTAAATGAATAGGTAAGGGGAGTTATTCAATGACTCATTTGTGAATAGTTAATCACCTAATTTCTGAATAATCGGCTGTTTGTTTCATTTTTTTTTTTAAATTATCCACGTTTTTTTCCATATTTTATATTTCTAAATTAACAATTTGATTTAAAAAATAAATCTCATAACATTACTAAGGAAAATGTAATCGCAGTCTGTCTCTAGTGCAAAGATGGATTTTGTTGACACTGTATTTATTTAATTATAACAGCCCTATAGTGTATTATTCAGATTGATTCACTTTAAGAATTTAACATGAAAGATGTATACGTGTAATCCAAGTTTAAAATGCCATTACAAAAGGTAAAAAGCTCCTAGAAATCTATTTAAGTTGGTTAATGGGAAGGTTTATTTCTGCTGTAAATTTGGACAGCCATTATTATTTTTTAGACACAGTGGGAGCTTGTGGACAGATATAACTACCGACAAAGCCAACCCAAATGTGTCTGGACACAGCCCATGACGTCATATCTTGTTGCGAGCGTCTGGCCGCGCTGTGAGTCATAGTCAGAGTTCACAGATAGTTAACTCAAGTCACACAACCGAACACCCTGCTCACAATACTCACACACTTAACAAAATAGTCCATTTACCTTAAGGAAGTTGGCCATGGAGCTCACATGGTTTGCACACTGGCCTTTTCTGGCATCTTTTACACCTTCACCGGTCTGAAAAAAGAAATGACAATTCCTGTCAACTTTAACAAAACATGGCTGAAAACATGCATGTTAAGGGTGGCTAATGACCAAAATATTATTATATTTAACATTATGGTAATATAATTTATCACAATATAGTGATAAACTGTTATATACATAACAGTAAAAAAAGATAATGGTGTGAGTAAATAAAATATCTCATCATGCTGTTTAGTCCTGATTTGATGAATAGGAGCTAATCTGATTCATAAATCCATTTGACAGAAGCACTTTTTACTAGGGCAACAGGGTCAGTAAATCCTAAGGGTACCTTTGTAGTTCTATACAGTCAAGAAACAAAATCAATGTGATGAGTTACAGAACCCACCCAGTTGATGAGGACGTATTTGGGAAGGCCAGAGTTGGGGTCTTCAACACGGCAGAAAGCGTACATCACCTTCCCACTGTTCAGCTCCTCCACCAACTCCTCCAGACCACCGTCTGAAAAGACACACACACACACACACATAATACACACTCACAGAAAACTGCAATCGCTGATGAACTCAAGTTTTAATGCTAAATCTTTCGGATAATTTAAAGAACTATGTAAAAAAAAAAAAAATCTGGGCAAGCCAGATTTTTATTGATCTAGAAGTTAGATTTGTCTCAAAATACTTGTAAAAGATACATTTAGCCTCTGTCCCATATCTCTCACACACTTTAGAAATTTGTTGATATACATGAATATGCACACCTACTGATGAACCACTCCATTTTTCCATAATTTAATGATAAAAATTAAACTTTCATATATTTTAGATTCATTGCACACCAACTGAAATATTTCAGGTCTTTTATTGTTTTAATACTGATGATTTTGGCATACAGCTCATGAAAACCCAAAATTCCTATCTCAAAAAATTAGCATATTTCATCCGAACAATAAAAGAAAAGTGTTTTTAATCCAAAAAAAAGTCAGCCTTCAAATAATTATGTTCAGTTATGCACTCAATACTTGGTCAGGAATCCTTTTGCAGAAATGACTGCTTCAATGCGGCGTGGCATGGAGGCAATCAGCCTGTGGCATTGCTGAGGTGTTATGGAGGCCCAGGATGATTTGATAGCGGCCTTAAGCTCATCCAGAGTGTTGGGTCTTGCGTCTCTCAACTTTCTCTTCACAATATCCCACAGATTCTCTATGCGGTTCAGGTCAGGAGAGTTGGCAGGCCAATTTAGCACAGTAATACCATGGTCAGTAAACCATTTACCAGTGGTTTTTGCACTGTGAGCAGGTGCCAGGTCGTGCTGAAAAACGAAATCTTCCTCTCTATAAAGCTTTTCAGCAGATGGAAGCATGAAGTGCTCCATAATCTCCTGATAACTAGCTGCATCGACCCTGCCCTTGATAAAACACAGTGGACCAACACCAGCAGCTGACATGGCACCCCAGACCATCACTGACTGTGGGTACTTGACACTGGACTTCAGGCATTTTGGCATTTCCTTCTCCCCAGTCTTCCTCAAGACTCTGGCACTCAAAATTTGCTTTCATCCGAAAAAAGTACTTTGGACCACTGAGCAAGAGTCCAGTGCTGCTTCTCTGTAGCCCATTTCCTGCACATGCCTGTGCACGGTGGCTCTGGATGTTTCTACTCCAGACTCCCCCAAGGTCTGGAATCGGTCCTTCTCCACAATCTTCCTCAGGGTCCGGTCACCTCTTCTCGTTGTGCAGCGTTTTTTGCCACACTTTTTCTTTCCCACAGACTTCCCACTGAGGTGCCTTGATACAGCACTCTGGGAACAGCCTATTCATTCAGAAATTTCTTTCTGTGTCTTACCCTCTCACTTGAGGGTGTCAATGATGGCCTTCTGGACAGCAGTCAGGTCGGCAGTCTTACCCATGATTGCGGTTTTGAGTAACGAACCAGGCTGGGAGTTTTTAAAAGCCTCAGGAATCTTTTGCAGGTGTTTAGAGTTAATTAGTTGATTCAGATGATTAGGTTAACAGCTCGATAAGAGAACCTTTTCATGATATGCTAATTTTTTTAGATAGGAATTTGGGGTTTTCATGAGCTGTATGCCAAAGTCATCAGTATTAAAACAATAAAAGACCCGAAATATTTCAGTTGGTGTGCAATGAATCTAAAATATATGAAAGTTTAATTTTTATCATTACATTATGGAAAATAATGAACTTTTATCACAATATGCTAATTTTTTTAGAAGGACCTGTACATATTTTCTGAAAACATTCATAATAATTATGTTGTTGGACTGTTAAGTCCAAATAGATGTATAGCTGATACTGCTAATTCTTGGATTGTATGTTCCTATATATAATAATATATTACGTCAAGATAAATATTTTCTTGCATTGTTTGTTTTTTTGAAAGAATTTCAGATGAATTTTGTTAGGTAAATTAATTAATAACACTGTAATAATAGAATAGTACCATTCAAATTTTTGACATTTTTGTAGATGATCCAAAACAATATGGTTCTAATGAATACACACACACACACACACACACATATAATATATATGACCCTGGACCACAAAACCAGTTTTAGGTGTCAATTATTTACATTTATTTATAATTATTCTGAATTATTTATACATCATCTGAAAGCTGAATAAAAGCTTTCCATTGATGTATGGTTTGTTAGGATCTGACAATATTTGGTCGAGATACAACTATTTGGAAATCTGAAATCTGAGAGTGCAAAAAATATAATTGTATTCTTAGCAATGCATAATACTAAACAAAAATTAAGTTTTGATATATTTATTGTAGGAAATTTACAAAATATCTCCATGGAACATGTTCTTTACTTAATGTCCTAATTTTTCTTTTGGAATAAAAGAAAAATGTATAATTTTGACACATACAATGTTTTTTTGGCCATTGCTAAAAATATACCCCACCAGCTTAAGACTGGTTTTGTGCTCGAGGGTCACATACATATAAATATACAGATATATACACACAGTCATGCCCAAAAATATGGACACCCTTGGTAAATATGATCAAAGAAGGCTGTGAAAATTAATCTGCATTGTTAATCCTTTTTATATTTTATTTAAAAAATTCACAAAAATGTATCCTTTCATTGGATAATAAGAATTTAAAATGAGGGGGGGGGGTATCATTATGAAATAAATGTTTTTCTCTAATACACATTGGCCACAATTAAGGACACCCCTAGAAATTCTTATGCGTAAAAAGTATATTCCTATTCATATTCACAATTTTTAGCACTCCAGCATGATTATAAACATGAAATTATTCAGCCATTGCTTCCTGTTTCACAGAAATATAAAGAGAGGGGAAAACAAAGCCCAAATGCCCTTAATCATCCATTAAAAAGATTGCAGCAAAAGATAACTGAGGTTCACAAATTAGTGAAGTGGCTATAAGAAAAGAGCTAGAGCAGTGAAAATTCAGATTTCCAACACAGGGCAATAATTAATTATTTCCAATCAACAGAAAATGTTATGAATCTGCCTGGAAGAGGACGTGTGTCTATATCGTCCTAATGTGCGGTGAGGATGAGAGTTTGAGTAGCTAAAGACTCTCCAAGGGTCACAGCTGGAGAACTGCAGAAAATAGTTGAGTCTCGGGCTCAGAAAACCTTAAAAAACTAATTGTCAAACAGCACCTACATCACCACATGTTGTTTAGGAGGGTTTCAAGGAAAAAAAAACTAAACTAAAGCATATGAATTTATCAGACATGACTGGAACTTCAAATGGGACTGGCTTCTTTGATCAGATGAAGATATTTTTAGGAGCAAACACTCAAGATGGGTTTGGTGAACACAAGAATAAAAGAGTGCCACTTGTGTAAAATGAAATATACTGCTGTGTTTTTGATGTTGTGGGCCTATATTTCTGCTGGAGGTCCTGGACATGAATTTTTTTAATAAAAGATAAAAAGGATTAACAATGCAGATTAATTTTTATAAATCTTTCTTTGATCATATTTATCAAGGGTGTCCATATTTTTGGGCATGACTATACACACACACACACACACACACATTATATATACATTAAAAGCTTATATTCCACTGGGTCCAAACAGACATCATAAGCAGATTTTGCATGCATTATATACTGAAACCAGTTAAAACCAGTGCCTTTTAATTAGGCCCGGGTTCTTTAAATATTAACAGAAAATACTCACTGTACCTCAAAAAACTATTTACTGTCAAAGGGTTTTCATGAAAAGTTTGGGAATCTCAATTTATTACTTAATAGTATATTATAAGTGTATAAATCTATAAATAAAGATACTATGATTAATAAAGATGATTTTTTATTAGTCATTGGAGTGTTTTATAATTTCACTGTTGCAGTATAAACACAGTGACTTTAGCACATAACATTCTTTCCCCAAAGCTAAAATCAACGTTTATTCTCAGTTTCCTTCACACATGTAGGAAGAACTTCTGACTGAATCTTGGCCTGTCCTCGACAGTCTGCCGGTTCAGTGGACCGCTCATGTGATTACTACAAAGAACACGCTGTACTGCAAAACAATCGCCGCAGGCTGAATATGGACATACTGTGACACGGTTTGCTTAAAACACTTTCTTACACACCACATGATACTAACATAAAGAACTGTAATTGACTAAATGAATCTCCACATGATCAGGAAAGCCCACCTCCTTTCTCTGCCAGCCGGATGTCATTGGTGTTCCCCTCATAGGTGAAGAGAGCCCTGCAGAGACATCGAGAGCATTACAGAAGCGTTACACAGCCAGGTCACTGATGATTGAGGGCAAACCGGCTCAAATTAAAGTCAACATGAAATGCCATTCACAAGCAATTTTACTCCAAGAATCTGATGCATTTTCAAGTAAACCAGCATTTTCAGTGAAAAGAAGAAAAGGAAAAAAAAGGGCCAAATGTTGACCAGGGTTACCAACTAAAAATCTAATCTGAAAAAATGTTACTCAAAATAAAATAAGGTACAATTTTTAAAAAATATATCCTTTAATTTGCTCTGAAACATCTACAAATAAAATAATTAAATAAAATAAATTAAACTATATTTAAAAACTATACAGACATACTAAAAACAAACTAATAAAAATGATAAAAGAAAGGAAAATATGAAGATAAAAAATTAAAAATATCAATAAAATAGAATATCTATAACACTAAAATACACAGTTGTTGACTGACATCAGCAGGATGCAAACTGAAAAGTGAAAAAAAAAAAACCTAATATGAAGTAGATACTGAGGTGGCACTCGGTGTGTGAACTCAGTTCTGATTCTCTCTAAATAAAGCGAGGAAGCCGTGTCAGCTTCCTCTCTGAAACACAGAGCCCAAGTCAACATTAGTCAGAAATAGGAAGTGCTGTAAAGAGGAATGAGAACTGCAGCAGCCTTATTTCTAGAAGAGCTCACAGGTCAGATCATCTGTGACATTCAGCTCTGTAGTGCTTTGATATGGCAATGATGAAAGTCACAATTGTTCAGACAAAGCGGCTTCTTTAATAGGAGATGTTGGATCGAGCCTGTTCCTTCTGGAGATTTAAGATGACTCATCAAAAATGTTCATTTTGTGACATTTCATCTATCAAAACACCCTCTATAACAGCAAACATGCAGATGCAATAAAGACCTTTTGCCCTCCATAAACTCCTCCATCTGTGCACAAACCATTCTCAAGTAGTGCCTTTTTTAATAATCCAACAACTAGTGAACAATGAAAATGCTTCTAATTTTGTATTAGATAATTCAGTATATTATAAGCACAAAAGAGTTAGATTTGATGATTATCCAGCATGCTTTTAAAATGTACCAAAGGAACAATCGAAACAAAGATTTCTAAATCGTTTTACATCATTTTTCTTTAATTTAATTTTTTTTTTTTTTAGTAAAAAGTCCTGTTTATTTATGGAATTATATGGGTTAAAATGTATTAGATAAATTAATACAATTTAATGACAGTAAAATATATATACACAGTACTTACTAAATTATCTTAAAAATAATAATGTATAATATATATATATATATATATATAATTTTTGAAACGAAGCAACACTTCTTTTTACTGGCACATCAACACAATATAATGTGGTCCATGTTTAAGAAAATAATAAATAAAAATAAATAATTTAAATATTTATTCCTGTGATGCAAAACTGGATTTTCAGCATCATTCCTCCAGTATGCCATCGCTCTAACACCAGGAAACATTTCTTCTTATCATGGCTTATTATTTTGTCAAAATTACTAAAATGTTGAACTATAAAAGACTTTACTCTCACTTTTGTGTCTGTGTTTGTGTGCCTTTTCTCAAATGATATCAAATCTCTGGGTAGGGTGATGAGTGTAATTAATGTAGGTCATGTATAATCACTCTTCATTTCTGAAGCGCTCATGATCCAAACTCATTTCCACTTCTTGAAACCGGAGCTCACTTACACGTCAAGGTGCAAAGCTACAGGACTTTGGTCTGGTGTCATCCTGTCAAATATTAATATCATTTCCGTGTGACGAGAAACCACTTGTACAAGACTCTGTCTGTTCCCTATACAGCTGGCATTAACCCTCATACATGTGAGGTAACATTCATACTACAAAGAGCAATTATTTTTGACTGCAACACAATAGGGTTGCATGTAAATTGAGTCTCAGACAGTAGGCAGGGTCTGTCTGTCAACCCAGCAGCCATATACGGACAAAAACTACAGGAAAATAAGGAGGTAGGAGTGGTTCAACATGAGTGCACTTCTCAGTCCCCATCTCCTCCAGAAGTTAGGATGCTTATGAACTGATCTCAGACGTGAAAGCATGCAAAGCAACAGAGGTCAAAGCATGTGCATCATTCATTTAATATAAACTTTCATCGCTGGCAAGTGAGCAACAGTGTATTACTGGGAGGAAATCATTTCTGGAGGAGTCAGTGTTTTTTTGTGGATGAGCTGTGAATGGATGAGGGCACGCGGATAAAGTGCTGTGAGCTCACTAACATCATAAATTAGATTCAAATGAGGGCTTATGTGGTGATAAACACAAGCAGGGCGTTTAAAATGCCAAAGGAGCAGCTAACATGCTAAACCTAAGGATGTGAGTGAGTGTAACAGAGACACTAGGCTTGAGTCACTACTCACCAGTTAGTCTGCGACTTCTCATCCACCACCTCCTTGTAGGCCGCGGTCAGAGCTGGACCGTTTTTGCTCAGGTTCACAGACATGATGAGGAAACCTGTGGGGTTTTGACCGTCCGACGCCGGGGACAGACGCAGCAGTGGACTCCGGGGGTAGATGGGGATCTCTCGCAGACAGGAAGCACGCAGAGACACATCACGTAGCTCTCACTCCTCCCTGGAGCGACCTTACGAACCCTACTACGGTGACGGCGGAGCTCATGAATATTAATTACGCAAGCGAGGTTCGCCTAGTTAAGCCCTCCTGATTCGCTGCAGAGCTGACGCTAGTGTGTGGGCGGATATCAGCTAGCGAATGATCACTCTGCTTCTTGAATATTAATGAGGTTACGCGACTTCTGAAGGTTGTCAGGCAACTGAGCCTTCGTCGTAGTAGAATAGTGTAAATTAAGCGGCAGCGACATCTGCTGGACAGCGCGAGAGGCGCACATGGACGTCATTACTAACTAACACATTTCTAAATGAGACTGAGTGTTAGTATTAGCGTCCCTAAACCATAAAATTACCATTTAAACGACTTTACACTTCAAGTGATAAAAGGTTTTGACAAAAACAAATCGTTTTATAAAAACATCACATTTCTGCCTTTATTTCTTAAAACAAGGGATGGTCTGAAATAGAAATATACATATAATTATAATTTAAAAAAAATGCAGCCACACAGCCATTTTCAACATTATCAGATTCTTTTTTTTTTTTTTCTGATAACTTTCTGATTGGCAAAGGCCATTTTTAAATAGATAAATCTTTGGAATTATTATTATTTTCTTTTATTTACCCAAACATTTCTAATGGTAGTATGCTATGGTTTAAAATATTAATTTTCCTTATTTTCAACCATTATCAGTGTTAGAATTTTCAGTTTTTTCTCCTTCTTCAGACCAAATATAAATCTTTGGAAATTTTGATTTAATTATTTATGTATTGTTTTCTCTGCCCCAAAAATTGCAATTGGTAGTATTTTATGCTTTAAATATTAAGGAGGACAACCATTTTTAACACTGATAATATTGAGAAATGTTTCTTGATCATCAAATATGTGACACTGAAGTAGAGTAATGATAAAGACATTTCAGCGTTGCATTACAGGAATAAACAAATACAATACAATTAAAAACTACTTAATTGTGTGTGTGTGTGTGTGTGTGTGTGTGTGAGAGAGAGAGAGAGAGTGAGTGAAAGAGAGAGAGATTTGTCCATTACACAATAAAATATAATTAATATGTGAATTCTGTCGGTGCAGTAGATAAAGAGTTAAATCTGAATGTCTGTGCTGTTGCCTGTACAATAAATCCAAGAGAATGTATTAAACAAAAGGAGCTTTATTCACTAAAGTTGACACCTTGGAGGCTAGTCTCAGCTGTACTGAGTCTGAGGAGAGAGCTGGTTCGATGACAAGGGTTTCTAGCACAAACGGTTAGCAGGAGAGGTCTTTATGGCTCTGTGTACGTGTGTATGTGCTACACAAAGTAGTACAGTACCAATCAACAGTTAAAACAAAGCAAACAGTACAGTACAGTTGCAGATACACTGATGGTTAAGGCTAAGGTTTTATTGAGGGTCTTGGGGGAGGTGAGAGAATGGAAAAAAAATATCCCTGATATCTTGCAAATAGCTGCGGAAAGAAAAGGTGGCAGCCTACCAGAGTGCAAAGCATGCTATACTGCCTTAGCACAATCTCAAACAGGGTTGCAACTCGACCGGCTGCTTCATTTGAGCTGATGACTGGAAGACGGCAAATAAATAGCAAATAAATAAATAAATTAAACAAAAACTCTACTTCCAGATGCACAACCAGTGAGCCACATTTAGTAGTGAAATATTTGCTGATACAAAGACAGTATCATCAGTCTTTGAATCAAAGCTAGGAGAAGTTGGCATAAAGTTTTACATTCAGTTCAATTTAAAAGAAAAAAAGGAAGGAAGAAAAAAAATTATATTGTCGTTTGCACACCATCATGTTTTCCAAATCCAACCAATGAGTTTTCTCTGTAAAACAAAAAAGGAGATATTTTCAAGTATGTTCACGCTGCACTTTTCCACACAATTAAAATTAATGGGGAGCACAGCTGTCAAGCAAAAACAGCAAAGTTTTCCAATAAATATTTACTAGAATTTGAGTTCGGAAGCTTGAAAGTTTATGGTTCCCATCCGCTTTCAATTGAATTGAAAACAGCAGCGTGAACATACTTCAAAATATCTCCTTTTATGGTTTACAGAGAAAAATCATTGGTTGGATTTGGAAAACATGATGGTGTGTAAATGATAACAGAATTTGTCATCAATTCTGTTTGGAAAAGTGAGTAAATGATTGCACAATTCACATTTCGGGGTAAACTATTTCTCTAAAAGCATATCCAAAGCTCAAAATATCAATACCCTTCGGTGAAAGTACACATATATGGTGCTAAATATAATTCTGGCGATATTTAGCCCTTTTCAGGGAGTCTTGAGCCGTGGGCTTGTGAAGAGCAGCACCAGGAGGTGAGAGTGAGGAGATGTTCACACTTCTTTCCCGACGGAAAGCGTTTGAGAAGTGGCTTCCCAACCCCCCCGAGCTCCAGTTCAGACGAGTGAAGAAAGATTTGTTCATTCTGCTCCATGTAAACATCTTGATCATCCACCTCTAAATAGGCAGCCACGAGTTAATGAGTGCGTTTACAGAAATTCATTTACAGTAGAAGAACTTGAGTCCAGCACCTGCGCTGGTCATACATCAAACGTACCACCTACTCTGTCAAACGTTAGTAATATTAGCGACTACAGGAACAAGAGTACCTAAAGAGTATTAAGGATTACACTCTTGCAGACAGATTTGTAGAATAGATAAATGCTAAACAGACGAAAAATATTGCATTCATACGCTATGACGTGCCCATTGTCTGCACATCTGAAAGAGGCATCATCACGTTTGGCAGAAATGGTGGCATTTGTTTTTGTTTTTTCCACAAAGTCCCACCGTTTAGCATTTTTGCTCCCTCTTTTTTTTCTGCGAGCAAATTGGGTGAAATTTTAAGACGAGTATAAAAATCTGCCTTGATTCCTAAAGCAACTTCACAATACTTATCAAAACAAATACTTACACTTACTTATACTTGCCATATCATGCACATGCGGCTGAAGTGAACTCAATTAAGTGGCCATTCGCATAAGACACGTTTTTGCATTAAAAACAGGTTGACGGAGCTTTCCCTGTACACTTTTTGGACAATGTGTTTATCCATTTGTACAGGAAATATGATTAACGTGCCCCCAGAGCAATCTGAGTGGTCCATTCTTTTGAAATCAGCACTACACATCAAACCATAAACAAAACTCTGTCTAGTCCAACATTAAAAATACTGCACGAATGCAACATAAGAAATACAGCACGAATGGAGAGCAAGGGCATGTCCTGTGTGAACGGCCAGCTTAAATCTTACTTCTGAAAATGACACAAGGTTAAATAGACAATATGTCAAAAGGAAATATAACTGTAACCAAATAATAATAAAAAAAAACTTTTGTCTAATACAAATAACACTGTGTCCTAATGAGATGCAATGCAACACAAGATGAAAGGTTTGTTTGACATTTTGCTTTTGTCCTAATAGTGATGGTGATAAGCGACAGGCGATTCTATTAATAAAAAAATAAAATAAAATAAAAATTATATATATAATTATTATTATTATTATTATTTTTTTTCAATTTCTGCTACCTTGTGGCTGACACTGATTAGACCGGTCTTTGTTTTGTTCAATATTAAAATTTGGTCCCACTTTATATTAAGTGGCCCTAACTACTATGTATTTACACAAAAAAATAAATGCATGTACTTATTGTGTTCAAATTGTATTGTTAATTTGTTTTACTGCTATCGAGGTGGGAAACGGGTAAGGTTAGGGACAGATTTGGTGGTATGGGTAAGTTTAAGGGTGTGTTAAGGTGTGAGGGATGGGTCAACCGTGTAATTATACATGCAATTACAGAAATTAATTACAGATGTAATTACGTGCAGATACGTGCAATAAGTGCATTGTACCAAATTAATAATTTAAATCTAAGTACATAGTAGTTAAGGCCACTTAATATAAAGTGGGTCCTAAAATTGTAATTTGCGTTATCATTTTGGCGTGAATTTAACGCCATAATGAAAGCGACAATAGATCATTTACCCTTGAAACAAACAAACACCTTGAAATACAAAAGAACATTCAAAAAGAAAAAACAAGAGTATTTCACAACAAAATTGTATCGGACTGATAGATATATTTTAAATATCGTTAAAACTGTTAATCTTGATGAAATTACACATTTGTTGCACAGTGAGAGAGCAGTGAGCTTTCAGAGAGAGCTCCACCCACACACTCTTCTGATTGGCTGTGATTTTGTCACGTCTTTCTTTTCTGTGTCTGAAACCGCCCCCTATACCCACAAAAGTTCACTATTTGTTATGGTGTCCAAAAGCAAAGTGGACATTGTTGAGTTCACTCGTTCAATCCCACGATGCACTGCTATAACTAGCGTACAATCGATGTACACTTAACAGCTAGTATACTCAGAGTCCAAATGTGCACACTTGTTTTCACTCATTGGACTATATTAGTGAATTAATGAGGGGATTAGGGAATGAGGTTATAGGGGGCGCTTGACGCTGAAATCTCATTGCATTGCCTCCGGTCAGGACATGGTGTTATGTTTCTTTTTTTTCTTAGTCGCTCAAAGATTATTTATGACCACAATTTGTTTAAAAACCAAATCTAATTTTCTCATTAGGGACACAACCTTTTCCTAATCACATTCATAGTGTTTTATGGGATAACACTGAAACGGCAGGAAGCTGGAAGGCGGAGACTACAGTAAGGTCTTTCTGACACCCGATTGTTTTTACATTCTATCGCAAACTGGTAGAAATGAAAGCGCACTGACAACTATGGTTTCCACAGAGAAGGTGCAATGGTTCAGACACGATCAATCCTGTCTCGCCGCCAATCCACCTTCAGCCCAACGTTTCCTCATTCAGTGATGACAAGAGTAAGAACGGCAACAGTAACACGGAGAAAATCACAACGACAGTAATAAGAGAACTAACAGTAGTACAAGTCTAACTTCCTGGGTTGTGGTACCCCGAGGTTTGTCCGGTTTTACAGTTTCCCTGGAGTTTTCCAGGCTAAGCCGTTGTGATGGCGGATCACATGACAGCGGATTCAGCACATAGCGGCCAACGTGTACCAGCGGCTCTCTCATCCTCACCTCCGCCTTCTGCTTCTCTTCCAAGGGTCAGGTGTTCAGACGTCCCCTCCCCTC
Organism: Carassius gibelio; assembly: GCF_023724105.1. Classification (NCBI taxonomy): domain Eukaryota; kingdom Metazoa; phylum Chordata; class Actinopteri; order Cypriniformes; family Cyprinidae; genus Carassius; species Carassius gibelio. Next base: position 23,826,179 of record NC_068403.1, on the reverse strand, counting down.
AACATTCACTTCTTTTGACTCCTCTTGTTCAAAGTAAAAACACATTTCTCTGTCCGTTTGATTTTGTAGTGTTTTAGTGGCAGGCACTCTCACATGGCGTACTTTTGCGTCCATTCTCTCGCTAGTCTGTTGTACCTACGAGCAAAAAAAGGTTACAATTTAACAATTTAAGCTACGTTTCTGTTTCATTTAGTTTTATTTATCAGTGCGGGCAGGAATGCTTTACAGAAAGTGGATTTAGTGTGATACTTTATTCACTTTATATGCTTTAAACGTGCAAAACATCCATGTTTCACATCATTAATGAGTGCTTGAATAACAGTATTGTGCATATGTTATGTTAAGAAACTATGATATGTTAAGTTTTCGGACTATAAGTCGCACCTGAGTATAAGTCTCATCAGTCCAAAAATACTTCATGAGGAAACATATATAAGTCGCACCGGACTATAAGTTGCATTCATTTAGAACCAAACAACAAGAGAAAACATTACCGTCTCCAGCCATGAGAGGGCGCTCTATGTTTTCAGTGTAGACTACAGGAGAACTAAGCAGCATAGAGCGCCCTCTCACGGCTGGAGATGGTAATGTTTTCTGTTCATTTCTCTTGGTTCATGTCAAATAAATTTTGATAAATAAGTCGCACTTGTCTATAAGTCGCAGGACCAGCCAAACTATGAAAATACGGTATTAATTCGGTGTTGCCTGGTGCTTTTTTCAGGATTCTTTGATGAAGTTCAAATGAACTACATTTATTTCAAATAGAAAACTTTTGTAACATTATATGTGTTTTTACTGTTATTTGTGATGAATTTAATGCATCCTTGCTGAATTAAAGTATTAATTTAATAAAAATAAAAAAAACTGCTTATCCAAAGCAAAAAATCCCCTACATATTAGATGGCCTGAGGGTGAATAAACTTTGTGCCTTTCTCAGTTTTAAATGCTTCCACACTGCTGACATGTTTGCTTCATTAGCGCACATCTCTGTTTGATCGTGTCACATCATTGTTCGGTACATATTATTCGGTCTTTTCGCTTATTTTTTCTTTTTCGCGATTAAATTTGGTTGCCAAACATTCAGTGCATCCCAAGTCTTTTGTTCTTAACCCAAATGTTACATAAAGCTGTTTTTGTACTGATGGCACACTTATGTTATAATTTTGACGTCCGTCAAATAAAAGCAGAAAACCACCACAAGTGCTTTTCATTTATATGGCAGTTTCTAAAAATAGCCATTTGATCAAAAAAGATAAATTTACATGAACAACAGAAAAAAAATGAGCATGTAAGGGTCACTCACTTTTCTCTGTCTGCTTTATATGTATGTGCGATCTCAGGTACCAGCGGGTCATCTGGGTTCGGGTCACATAAGAGGGAGCAGATGGACAACAAGACTACAAAAGAAAGGGAACACATTAAAAACATATAATACCAAAGCATCCTGATCGTCTGAACTGCTGGAACGAGGAGCTTCTCTCTCTGCCCTGTGTTTGTGTGTCATATAACACAAACTGATTCCTGTGGAGAGATCTGAACTATGTCGTTGCTTAGAACAAAGAGTAATCACTGCAGTCTGACAACATCACCCACACCGGGCTCAGCGCTCAGAAACACCAAGACTATACAGTACTCACAGACAAACAGTCCCTCCAACAAGTGCTCCAGCCACATGAGAACATTATAATACCTAAATTATAACCATCATCTGTCGGTTTGAACATGTACTGAAGGTTCTAAGAAACATTTCTTATTATTATCAATGTTGAAAGCAGTTGTGCTGCTTAATATTTTTGTAGAAACCATGCAAAATTTTATTCAGGATAAATTGATGTGCGCCTATTTGAAACAGACATCTTTCCTAACATGATAAATGCCTTAACTGTCATTTGTGATCAATTTAATGCATCCTTGCATCAATAAACAATACATATACAGCAATCAATTATTAGATTTTTTTTTTTTTTTTACAAAGTGCTTATTTATCATGCACTGAGACACTGCATGAATCTTACCTTTGGATACAGTAAGTGCGGGTGACCACTGAGATCGCAGGATGTCCAGACAAATACTTCCGTTACTGTTAATATTCGGGTGGTAGATTTTTGTTGTGAATGCGACCTGTCAATCAAAGCAGAGAATATTGATCACAGCATGACAAGCCGTCACATACATTTGCATTTGTCTAATCTCGCAAAGCAACTGACCTTTGGTGGTTTAAAGGGGTAGTCTGTTGGGAAATGAATGGTGAGGAAGAAAACCCCTCCTTGATATGGACTGTCATTCTAAAAACCAAGAACACAGCTTTGCTAAAGTATGCATGTAGTGTCTGCAACTATCACAAAACAGCCAATATTTATACTGTATGTATGATAAGGACAGATTAATTCAAAAATATAACATTCTACAAAATGTCTTTACTGTGATTTCATGTGGAGATCCGCCACTCAGAAAATAACAGATGCTACTGACATATAGCAGTGTTAAAGGTACAGTAACCTGATTATTTCACTAAACTACAAGCAAAATTACCCCATGATTTACTCAAGCCATCCTAGGTGTACAGAGTTATATATAAAAAATGGCTCTTCCAAGCTTTATAATAGCAGTGAATGGATGTCAACATTTTTAAGCCCAAAACATTGCATCCATCCATCATAAAAAGTGCTTGACACTTTTCACCCCAGGGGTTAATAAAGACCTTTTTTAAGGGAATTGATACATTTTTTTAACCATATTTATCACTTTATAAACTGTAATCTCTAGCTCCCGCTAACAGTCGTGCTCGCGTTCATGAGAGAGTGGCGTTTCAGAGGAAGACCAATGATGTAGTCGTATCGTAAGCTCTGTTGAGAAGTGAAGAAACCAGGAAGCACAGAGGAGAGTAGCAGTAGTATTTATTTATTTAATGTCCTGTCAGCATCTTAGGCTATTTTCATGGCAAAAAAAATAAATAAAACCAGCAAACAAACAAACACAAGTTAGCAGAGAGAGCAAAACAAAAACATTGGTCATTAATTAGAAGTACAAAACGAGGATTTGGAAAGAAAAATGTTGGAGGATTTCGATATAAACCAAGAGAAGAATTGGCTGTAAACAAAACTTGGCTCTCGCGAGACTAGCGTATTCTCACCAGAGCTTACACTACGCCTCTAATGAACATGTGTATGACAGTTAGCAGGAGTTGATATTACAGTTTATAAAGTTTTAAATATGGCTATTTTTCTTACACAAACACATCACATCAGAAGCCGGAGCCATATGGAGCACTTTTTATGATGGATGGATGCACTTTTTTGGGCTTCAAAATCTCAACACCCATTGACTGCCTTTATAAAGCTTGGAAGAACCAGGACATTTTTATTAATATAACTCCGACTGTATTCGTCTGAAAGAAGAAAGTCATATAAACCTACAATGGCTTGAGAGTGAGAAAATAATGGGAACATTTTCATTTTTTTGTGAACTATCCCTACCATTATCACACATTTCTTACTAATGAATTTCCACGATTTCCCCATGAGATTTTAAAATGTTGTATTAATCTTTAGTGTATAGATTTTTTTTTTATTCCCTCATATATATATATATATATTTTTTTTTCCAGTTCCCTCATATCTCATGACTGTGGGAACCCTGTAATTTGAAAAGAATAAGACAGAAAAAACAGCTGCTTACCGGCCCCATTATTGTTGCCTGCCAGTGAAACACTGAAAAACATGATTGATGATATAAAATCAACCGGCAGTATTGAAGCAGAGCAAGAACTGATCCAATGTGTGCTGAGAATGGTTGTTAGTGTTGAATAACTGCTAGAGTGAACACATGCGAATATCTCTATATTAAACCAGTAATCTGACAAAAATGTACCAACAGTAACTTTTTATAACTCTCTGGTTCCTCGTATACTCACAGTCCTCTCCGACTGGACCTGCTGAACACTGAGCTGGTGGATCTCTCTGTAGGTCTGTCAGCTCCTGAGGGAAACAACATGGCCAGGTCATGGAAAACTGCTTTTTTGTGCAATAACCTTGATTATTTGATTCTAAGTATACTTCAGTGAAAACTGATAAAAGACACAAGTAACACAAAGGATTCTGGGTCTGATCAAAATGTTATCAGCACCAGGATACTTCATTTACTCAAAATGCTTTCTAAAAACAGATTTTGGCTCATGTTAGTGTAACGTGGTTGCCAACACATATTCCTAATGCTCTGGCTCTGAGGTTTGTTTCCATATTGAGATTCAGAAGCACTGCCAGCACAACCAGCGCTACCGCAGTCGTCTCATAGCGCCTCACAAACGGCTCTGAGAGTTGAGTATGGCTGTACACACAAAGGGTGCCACTCGAAATACCAGGGTATACAGAAATATCAGCTGTGGAAGACAGGCCTCTTTTACAAGATAATCTCTTACGTTCTTCAAAATTTGAAAATGTATCTGTGTGATTTTCCAAATGAAAAACAAACAAAGAAACATATACATATACACATATATATATACACATATATATATATATATATATATATATATATATATATATATATATATACACACACACACACACACACACACACACACACACACACACACACACACATTTAAAAAAAAAAAATTTTTTTATGTAATTTATTAATTAACATCCAATATGCTGATTTGATGCTGAAGAAACATTTCATATTAGTTCATATTTTGGGGTGCAAACTGGGTTACTTTTTGTTTTTAAGATTTTTTTGATGAATAGAACGCTGAACAGCATTTATTTCCATTACTAATAATTATAAACAATTATAAAATTACATTATAAATGTCTTCATTGTCACTTTTGGTCAATTTATTGCATCCTTGCAGAATGAATTGGTAGATATACATTATATTTGAAACTGCACTTACGTATTTTAATTTAATTTAAGGGTAAAATTGGGGGTTAAATTATGTTAATGATATGTTTCATGAGTTTCACTGATGTGTATTTTTATAAATGCTTTAATAAATTCAAATTTGTGCAGGCATTTGAACAAGTTTCTGTCTTACAGCGGTCTCTCAACAACTGCTGCTATAATGTTCATCTGAATTATAGAAACCTTATCTCTACTTCTTTTTGTACAAGCTCTGGACAATATTTACATTACAGTCGCACACCAACTTCTTTCCTGTACACAGTGTGGCTCAGTATTTGGCATCGGGTGCATTTCTGTAACTGTTCTGAATCAATCACCTGAAATATGTCGTCTCTCTTTCTCAAGGCCATGTCACCTCTGTAATTCACCTCTTGAGCAGCTGTTTGTATTGCTAGAAGTTGCTCTCTGACTCACAGCGTCTGAAAACACCTCTCTAAAGATAGATGCAGAGCGGTCAGCTGTTCACAGACAGCACTTTCAATAACTTTAACTCTCAACACACTAAAAAAAACACAATAAATGGCTTTAATGAACCACCCCTCAAAATATCTGCCCAAAAAAAAATATATGCTGAATTTAGGGACAGGCATAATATATATATATATCTCATATATATATCATGATTCAAACATGCTATTACATTATGCTTACATGCTTAAATACACATAAACAGGTTTTCATTTCTGATATCGTAAACATGATCGTTGCACAAGACTGATCTTTATAAAACACGCTCTGGCAGGAGCAGCACAACACACACCAAATACTGTGTTACATCTGTGCTGCTTTTAAAGGGGCGGAGCTTTTACGGTCTATTGTTGATCTGTTGTTGAGGCTTTGCTGATGTAACATTCGGCACAAGTTAAACGTCTATCTAACATTAGTCATCATGGGTCTGTATGCATTTTAATACAAAATCTTAAAATGTGCATCCAATATTTTTTATGAATAGATGAACATGTGCATTATTTCACAGGACTTCTCAGACCTTAAAGGGACAGTTCAATCAGAAACGGAAATTGTAGAAATCACACTGCGAAGTATCCTAATATACTAAACAGTTGCGCTGCGAAAGGATTCCAAGTACAAGTCCATGTATCTGCCCACGTTAAAATTACAGCCAATCAGAAGAGTGTGTGGGCGGGGCTCTCCAAGAGCATAATCAATTTATTAAAATTCACTGATTTTAACATTATTCTAAATACATACTCACTGACCCATGCAAACCTTGTTACGAAATATACTTGTTTGAGCATTCTGGTTTCCTTTAAGGTTTTTTTTTTTTTCACGATCTTAGGTGAATTATCGGTTTTCGTGTTTATTATAGCAATTAAGTCACACAAAAATTATACTGAAATGATATTAATATTGTACAAAACGCAAGTACTTGTCTTGAGATAATCTTTAACATAAGCTGTTTATTCAGAGTCTGAAGATATACGACCGCTTTTGTATCACATTTATGCCATTATTTCGTCTGCTGAACACAAAAGATGTTTCAAAGAATATGAGTAATCAAAAAGTTAATGTACTCCACTGACTTCCACAGTATGACCAAAAAAAAAAAAAAACTTTAAAAACACAATGGAAGTCAAGGAGGACCATCAAAGATTTGTATACACGCATTCTACAAAATATATAATGTTGTGTTCAGCAGAAGAAAGAACTTCATACAGGTTTGGACATCCTGAGGATCAGTACATGATGATAATTTTAATTTAGGATGAACTGTCTTTAAATTATGGACTGTTCCTTACATAAAAAAATCTGAATATATCACGCAAGTCAAAATTATTATTTTTTTTTTCATTCAAATGTCATTAAAAAGTTTTTTTTTCCGATTTCTACTCATTTAAAAAAAAAAAAAAAACCTTAAGGGTGATTAAAGAATGACAGAACTGGAATCGTTTTTATAAAACACTCAAAAATACGGAATCCCTGAAAGAGATACACAGACTCGAAGTGATTATTTTTCTGATTAAAGTCGCTGGTTATGCGGACAGGGTGGTGAATCTGTTAAAAATACCCTCCGCTGTCCTAGTGCCCTATTTGCCGAGCCATATATGGACACACTGACACCGCGGTTCAGCGCTTGGCAGCTCGAGAGCAGTTGTCGCCATCACGCATGCGCACCAGCGGCGCTTCGCTCATTCATGATGACCGACAACAGAAAAGATACAATTTAACAATGTTTCCAGCGCCCACGCACCTTCTTACCACAGATATGTCACAACAGCACCTGTCAACCCCCAAATCATGCGTTATTAGCACACAGACCCTTACGCTGCAACATTGCATAACGACAATAGCAGTTGTCTATCACATATATCGCGCTAAACAAACACTCACAATTATCCGCCTGTCTCTAAGTGACTGTTTATAACAGCATGTGTGTGAATCTGTAATGATAAGAAAGACACCGTGCGTCTCTCCACTGCATGCATCCACCATTGATCCGTCTTTGTCTTGACCAGATAGGGACAAAATGAGAAAAGTGCGACTGCTTTACATCACAACAACATTAGAAGATGACGAGCAGGAGGCTGAGAGGCTATGGGATCCACACAATGCACACAGACTCACCTTCTGGATTCTTTTCAACGCCATTTGCTCGTTGTGTTACAGCACTGTGTGATCTAGTTCAGAGACTGTTGGCCTGTACAGTTTGGATGAGGACGCTGCCGTTTTTCTCCTCACTGTCACACGCTACGTTTGTAATAACACCGAAGCACAGATTTGGACATTCACACCGCTGTTTGAACGGCAGTCGCCGATTTGAGGAATTCTTACCCCCTCTAACCTCACTGACAGTTTTTAGTGCTGTACTAGACAGCAGGAAGCTGATCTCGCGATACAACGCAAAGGATTTCAGATAATATCGCGATACTAGAGCTTGAGGTGCAAGGTAATGCTGGGAAATGTAGTTCTGTGAGTGTAGTGTGTAAGTTTAGTAGTAAGGGTAAGTTAGTTTTAATAATCGAAGATGAAAATGAATTGACTTAATTTAAATATTAAATATTTTTTCTTAAAGAATATGTTTGATATATTTTTTGTTAAATTAATTTTATATATCAGACTCATTCAAAACTTAATAGTGTAGAATCTGTAAACAAAAATAAAAAAAGCCCGACAGACAGTCTCTTAAATTAATTTAACATATGTTTGTGAAAGAAAAAAAGAAAGAAAGAAATTATTCTAATTAAATTTTTTGCTACAATAAAAAAATTAAAAGAACACTGCCAGTGCCCACCCCAGTGCTGACTTTCATCATGGTCTTCAGGGTTTGGCCCTCAGATTATCCTCTGTCACTGTTTGGTTTATTCTCTGGCCGGGCTCTTGGCTGGAATCCAGTGGCACTGGTGGTACGTTTCTGGATGGGCTCACTGAACACCTTAAAGGTGAGATGTTGTGGCAGTTCTGTGTCCCAAATAATGCACGCCCTCCTGATGCCATCTTGTCCTCAGGCCATGTGGTGGGAGATGTAATCTGGCACTTTGCCTGGGGGCACCTGGTGGGCTTGCTTTATTTCCATGGCCAGTTCACCTTGCCATCTTGTAGTGGTCTCATACTTTTCTAAACATTGCCCCACCCAGGTGTGAGCGGTCAGTCAGTTCAGTTTTTGGTGCCTGGCTATGGCAGATCATGATTAACTGTTTATGGTTGTTGGCTTAATATCTGTTGGTAAATTGGTCAGTTTAAAAATGTAAAGTTAACTCTATATTTTTCGTCTGCTTCCCTCGGTCCCCTTCCCCTCCCACCCCTGGAGCAGGAAAATGTTGCCCTGGATTTTGTCACCATCTGTCTCCATCCAGTGGTAATACTGGGATTCTGATTAGATTAGAGCCTCCACCAGTCTGTCTTTAGGATTCTATTCACAGATCAACGGCCAACAAGAGCATGTGAATCAGAGGGGTGCTGTGTTTTTGTTTTCATTCTTTTGCTTATGCTTCACGGTCAGCAATCCCGTTCATTATCTCTCAGCTGTTTCTGCTCTACTCTTGATTTCTGCTGATAAAACACAGCTGATGACCAATGATTCTGCGCACTTAATTTATGTTAACATGCATATTGATTGTCTTGTGTTTATATTATTGAAACACTGGGTATTTTAACAGTAATGTATTTGACATTCGCTTCCATTGTAAGTGCCTGGCAGTAACCCATATTTTTGCTGAAATGGGGGAATGATTGGAAATAGTTTTGGTGATCGAGGTCATGCTCAGAGGGCAGAGACGGGGCCAGGATCTGTTCTTCATCTGTGTGGAAGCCAATATCAAATTCTACCAGTAACACAGAGCAAGTAAACAGAGAAATGTCAGCATTTTGTTCACACATCTTCTACTCTCTGATATTGCCTGTATCTTGTGGCTGTTTTGCAGTTGTCGTTGTGAACATCACTAGTGCTTACTGATCCTCCTGGAGAGGGAGAGACAGCTTTTCTAGTTTCCATGATGCCGTGCCAAACTAATTGTGATGTCCATGCCACACTAACTGTAACTTAAAAAAACATACACTAGATGTTCATGTGAGTGGATCACCCACCATGTAATTGAACCACATTGTGGTCATATATGCATTACATTAACCGGTTTGTGATAGATTACCAAGGAGTGTATGTCCTGTGAGAGAAGTTAGGGAATACACTCATTTATCAATAAAAACTCATCAAAATATCATTGATTCAAAATGTTTAGCATCTTTATTATTACTGAAAGATGGATAGTTCATGTCACCTTATGGATGTTTGAAATGGAAGTGGAGGAAAGTGACCTGGGGCCTATACCATGAAGCTGGATTAGGTGGCTAGCCAGCTATGTTTCAGATTAGTTTCCGCCAACCCTGGGTTTTAGGTACTATGAAAGTAGCTCGGCTTTAATCGGTGTTCGTTGCCATGGTATCTTACACTGGGTTCTGGATTCAAGAGCTCAAACTGAAGGTGGACCAATCAGATGCGAGAGAAGTGACACATGTCTGACACAAAGTCACTCCAGTTTATCTTGCTCCAAATTAAAGGTCACTTATGCTTAAAAAAAAAAAAAAAAAAAAGAAGTCTGGCTTTAATGATAATAACTGAGTCATTTTATGATTTATTTAATTATTGTGATTCATATTATTATTTATCTCGTACACACAAGCGATTTTAGTTTAACAGTTATTATAAATTATTTTAAATAAATATTAATGTATACAGATCATGTAATATAAATAAGCTGTAGTATCAAAAGATTGAACTGTTTTAAAAATTACAAATTCTCTATATAGTCTCTATCACTATATATTTTCAAATGTATAAACTAAGTTAACAAGTTCCACTTGTGACTACACTGATGGAGCAAGATCATTTATTTTATTAGTCCTCCTTCATTTTTCATATGACATTTAAATTTGTCATATTCTTCAATCTCTTAACCTTTAGCAAAACCTTTAACCTTTAGTTTTGAATCTCGCTGGGTCTCTCGCGAGAAGTAAATCAAACTTGCTTTGTATTCCAAGGCTCGTGATTGGCTGTTCGCCAGTGATGTCACACATTCATGCGCACGCACTCCACAAACTCAGCATCAAAGCCTGAATTGACAAAGAAAGTTGATGAACAGCATCATGGTACCAACAAAGCCGGATTGGAGAGGTTTGGTTTTGTCAACTCAAAACTAATCCTGTAACTCTGAATTTGTTCAGCTACCATCATGGTACAGGACCCTGGTTTATGTGCAAAAATAAATAAATTGTCTGTTGAGTGTTTATGGTAGTCTACATTTGCATAGCTATTCTTATGCTAGTTGTATTCAAAGCTTTTAAACTTAAACACAGTCAAAGCATGGGTTAACCACTGATCAATAATATTGTATTCTCTATTATAGATCAGTGGTTATAACTTTTACAAAACAAAAGTTTTCTAGAAAGTGTAACCTACTGAATGAAATGTACAAATAATGAAATAACATTAAACATGAAGAGTCCTCCTCTTTTGTTTGGTAAATTAGATCATTTAACTCGTATCTGTTAACTTAAGTTTGAAACTAAATTATAAAACTAACCTGAGATCAATTACAACCATTAGCCACTACTACTTGACCTAATTTGAATATGACAAGGCATCAACCAATCATTTTATCACATTGTGACATCATAGGCCACGCTCACCAGCATACTAGCACATTTGTGTTTCTGTGTGAACTTCAGAAGGCTTCAGTATAATGAAATAACAGATTATTTGACAGTTTATTTTGTTCAGGGCATTTGACTGAATATTGATTTGTAAACGAAGTAAAGTGTAATGGAGAGTTCACATAAAGAAACCTAGGAACCTAATCTCACCGTGATGACTGCAGGATAGGTCGTATAATGTATCTTTGCTATAATATGAAGCTGAAAAAAAAATGACAATACGGAAATTTTAGTTTTTTCAGCTTTGCCCATGAAATTAGTCATAGCCCAGCTCAGCAGGGACATGCGTTTATCGCATGAATTAAATAAGACATGAAGTGTTTAAAGAAATGTGCACAGTTCAGTTGAATGATGAAGTTTACTTTGTATACTTTGCACAATATTAACAAACTGTACACTGAAACAAAATAACCAGAACATTAATGACTGATCGAGCTCTGTCAATCAGATACGCTCTCGGCCACTGATCTATTCTCATGACATATTATTTATAATTATCATTGGCTGATTGAAATGTTTAAAAAAATCCATATATTTTAGATGGTAATAAGATCAAGACCCTCAGTGACGTCATGAACTATTCTGTCATGCAGAAATCAAAATTGCTGACAAGCCAGTTCCACCATATACTATATATATCGTTTTCTTTCTGTTTATTTTCGTGATATTAAATGTGTGCAGCCTTTGTTGGATGTAGCCTTCAGTTTGAGAGACTCCCATAGACAAGCTTTGTTGAACTGAAAAAGACTCTGAATGAGGAGTCGATTCCCCTTGATGGAATCAACTGTTGAATCCCAACACCTCGGAATTGAGGAATGGATTCTTTTTGGAATCGATTCCCAGCCCTAGATCTCTGGAGACTCAGAGGTTAGTATAGGAGATCACTGGAGACGTGATGGTGAGTATGGGAGATCACTGGAGACTCAGAGGTGAGTATAGGAGATCACTGGAGACGTGATGGTGAGTATGGGAGATCACTGGAGACTCAGAGGTGAGTATAGGAGATCACTGGAGACGTGATGGTGAGTATAGGAGATCACTGGAGACTCAGAGGTGAGTATAGGAGATCACTGGAGACGTGATGGTGAGTATAGGAGATCACTGGAGACTCAGAGGTGAGTATAGGAGATCACTGGAGACGTGATGGTGAGTATAGGAGATCACTGGAATCATGATGGTGAGTATTTGAGATCTCTGGAGACTCATTAGTGATTATTTGAGTTCTCTGTAGGGCTGTTCGATTCCACAATTTTTGGTTCGATTCTTCACTGTTGTTTTCGAATCGAATTTTTATTTATTTATTTTTTTTAAGATTAAAAGGAACCTAATCTCACCGTGATGACTGCAGGATAGGTCGTATAATGTATCTTTGCTATAATATGAAGCTGAAAAAAAAATGACAATACGGAAATTTTAGTTTTTTCAGCTTTGCCCATGAAATTAGTCATAGCCCAGCTCAGCAGGGACATGCGTTTATCGCATGAATTAAATAAGACATGAAGTGTTTAAAGAAATGTGCACAGTTCAGTTGAATGGAGACGTGATGGTGAGTATAGGAGATCACTGGAGACTCAGAGGTGAGTATAGGAGATCACTGGAGACTCAGAGGTGAGTATAGGAGATCACTGGAGACTCAGAGGTGAGTATAGGAGATCTCTGGAGACTCACAGGTGAGTATAGGAGATCACTGGAGACTCAGAGGTGAGTATAGGAGATCTCTGGAGACTCACAGGTGAGTATAGGAGATCACTGGAGACTCAGAGGTGAGTATAGGAGATCTCTGGAGACTCAGAGGTGAGTATAGGAGATCACTGGAGACTCAGAGGTGAGTATAGGAGATCTCTGGAGACTCACAGGTGAGTATAGGAGATCACTGGAGACTCAGAGGTGAGTATAGGAGATCTCTGGAGACTCAGAGGTGAGTATAGGAGATCACTGGAGACTCAGAGGTGAGTATAGGAGATCACTGGAGACTCAGAGGTGAGTATAGGAGATCACTGGAGACGTGATGGTGAGTATAGGAGGCACGTCCTGATTTTGCCAAGTTCGATGTGTTCCTAGGTCAACATATTTTGTTGACCCTGGAACAACATTTTACTCCAAAAATATATTCTTAACCATATCCATACACCTAAACCTAACCTTAACCATGAGTAATCCCTAAAATCAGAGGAAATGATAGATGAATGACACTGATGTACAAGCACCAAACACTGATTTTAAGCATAAACTTCACAAAATCTATAAACTGGTTCTTCAAATCTGATTGGTTAATCACAATGTTGTTCCAGGGTCAACAATGATGTTGTCCCAGGAACATGTCTCACTTGGTAAAATCAGGTTAGGCAGTATAGGAGATCACTGGAGACTCAGAGGTGAGTATAGGAGATCACTGGAGACTCAGAGGTGAGTATAGGAGATCACTGGAGACTCAGAGGTAAGTATAGGAGATCTCTGGAGACTCAGAGGTGAATATAGGAGATCACTGGAGACTCAGAGGTGAGTATAGGAGATCTCTGGAGACTCAGAGGTGAGTATAGGAGATCACTGGAGACGTGATGGTGAGTATAGGAGATCACTGGAGACGTGATGGTGAGTATAGGAGATCACTGGAGACTCAGAGGTGAGTATAGGAGATCACTGGAGACTCAGAGGTGAGTATAGGAGATCACTGGAGACGTGATGGTGAGTATAGGAGATCACTGGAGACTCAGAGGTGAGTATAGGAGATCACTGGAGACTCAGAGGTGAGTATAGGAGAACACTGGAGACGTGATGGTGAGTATAGGAGATCACTGGAGACTCAGAGGTGAGTATAGGAGATCACTGGAGACTCAGAGGTGAGTATAGGAAATCACTGGAGACTCAGAGGTGAGTATAGGAGATCACTGGAGACTCAGAGGTGAGTATAGGAGATCACTGGAGACTCAGAGGTGAGTATAGGAGAACACTGGAGACGTGATGGTGAGTATAGGAGATCACTGGAGACTCAGAGGTGAGTATAGGAGATCACTGGAGACTCAGAGGTGAGTATAGGAGATCACTGGAGACTCAGAGGTGAGTATAGGAAATCACTGGAGACGTGATGGTGAGTATAGGAGATCACTGGAGACTCAGCAGTTAGTATAGGAGATCACTGGAAAATTGATGGTGAGTATCAGACCTGTAATATAACTGCATATTTACCAAGAATGCACGTTGAACATATTTAGCTAGCTTGATAGAGAAGGATTACTCAAATCAGAAAGAATGGCAAGGCTATGATGACGGCAATGGACATGAGCGGGAGGTATGGTATTTATTTTTTTCCTTCTAGATATAGATTTTTTAGCTGAAAGCATGATATAACAAGAACTACAACACATATTCACACGCATTCACTCTCTCAATAATGCATTCAAACTAATTTAGCCTAAAACAGAGCTAATTCATCTGTATCTGATTTCGAATGAACAGAAATCTGTAAGAAAAGCATCGATCCGTAAGTAAAATAACTGAAGAAAACATAGCCTGCTGTTATTTTCATCTCAAACTAAATTTTCACTGCAAAAAGCAGCAATTTTACCTTTTAATACCGACAACCATGTCATGAGTTAGGAAAAAAGTTAGCACACCAGTGTTCCGATAAACCACTTTAAAACTCTCCTGTTATTTTATTTATTTAATTTTCTAATATACGTCATGAACAGAACTGTGCTATTTTAAACATAATGATATACTTAAGACATGGAGCGAAGGCAGGCAGTGTCTCTGATCAGTGGAGCAAGGAGTGGATCGAGGAGTGGGAAACGGTGAAACCAGAGCGGAGCTGGAGTGGAGTGATTATTAAATGCTCGGGGCATGGAGGGGAAATTGTTGACACTCCACTCCACTAACATACTCTGCTGGAGACTCAGATATGAGTGTATGAGATCGCTGGACGCTCAGCAGTGAGTACAGGAGACCATTAAAGATGTGATGGTGATTGAAGGAGATCGCTGGAGACTCAGCAGTGAGTATAGGAGAACACTAAAGATGTGATGGTGATCGCTGGAGAAGTGATGGTGAGTATAGGAGATCACTGGAGACTCAGAAGTGAGTATAGGAGATCGCTAGAGACTCAGAGGTGAGTGTAGGAGATCACTGGAGACGCGATGGTGAGTATAGGAGATCACTGGAGATGTGATGGTGAGTATAGGAGATCACTGGTGAGTAAAGGAGATCACTGGAGACATGATGGCGGGTATAGGAGATCACTGGAGACTCAGAGGTGAGTGCAGGAGATCACTGGAGATTTGATGGTCAGTATAGGAGATCACTGGAGACATGATGGCGGGTATAGGAGATCACTGGAGACTCAGCAGTGAGTACAGGAGATCACTAGAGGCTTTATGGTGAGTATAGGAGATCACTAGTGAGTATAAAGATCACTGGAGACGTGATGGTGAGTATAGGAGATCACTGGAGACGTGATGGTGAGTATAGGAGATCACTGAAGACGTGATGGTGTGTATAGGAGATCACTGGAGATGTGATGGTGAGTATAGGAGATCACTGTAGACTCAGAGGTGAGTATAGGAGATCACTGGAGATGTGATGGTCAGTATAGGAGATCACTGGAGACTCAGAGATGAGTATAGGAGATCACTGGAGACGTGATGGTGAGTATAGGAGATCACTGGAGACTCAGAGGTGAGTATAGGAGATCACTGGAGACGTGATGGTGAGTATAGGAGATCACTGGAGACTCAGAGGTGAGTATAGGAGATCACTGGAGACTCAGAGGTGAGTATAGGCGATCACTGGAGACGTGATGGTGAGTATAGGAGATCACTGAGGACATGATTGACATGGACCAATGAGAAGACTAAAGTTAAACAGTGAACTCCCTTATTTTATCTTTTATATGTAAACACCTACACTGGTGTATATATAAGACTTTTCAAGACTAATAATACAAATAATACAAAATTTATATATAAAAAAAGGAGCATAAAGAATTTTACATTGTTAGAGATGTTTTGTTTTTGAAGTAGGCCTAAATGCTGAAAATTCAACTCTACTGTCAGAAATTCATATATACCAAACTGTTATTTTAATTCAAATAATATTTTGCATTATGTCTGTTTTGCTTTATTAAAAAAATACCCTGGGTGAACTTAAGAAAAAAACAAAAACAAAACATAAACAATCTGACCCAAACTTTAGAATGTTAGAGTGTGTCTGAAAGCACAAACTTGTTGAGTTGAAGAGGAGAATGATCTCTTTTTAGAAAGGACTAGTATGATTTCTGTACACAAAGGAAACAATGCTCTCTTTCTCTTTCTTTCTCTCTCTCTCTCTCTCTCTCTCTCTCTCTCTCTCTCTCATAAAGGGAATTAAATTGTATTTTTTTAATGTTTTCTAGATGGCACCAGGACAATTCTACAGGTAAAGAGCTACCTTCAAAAATAATGTATTCCCATTTTAACATTACCACTTGAAAATATAGGCTTTTGATTCAGATGTGTGTAGTGCTTTACATTTGTTTAATTTATAAGGGAAAAATTATAAAAATAGTCATCAAACAGGGTATTTTTAAAATCTAAATTTAAAATATTTATTCTCAAGTTAGTGAGTTGGTAATTAGTTGGTAATGAAATAGGAGCATGAGACGTCATGAAGTCATGAAATGATCAGAAACCACTGCCCACGTATCGACGAGGACACGAAAGGTTCAGTAGACTTTTTGCTTTAAATGAATGGTTGTTGTCATGGTGTACAGAACAGAAACTGCTATTTGTTAATAACTGGAATCTTTTCTGGGAGCGTCCTAGGCTGTTTCGCGCGGATGGATTACACCCCAGCAGAGTCGGAGCGGAGCTGCTCTCTGACAACATCTCCAGGACACTTCGCTCCATGTGACTAGTAAGACAATTCTCAGATAACTATTATGATGAGTTTTGTTCCACCCTGTTACGGTCCGCGATCTTTTGTGCTGTGTTTTTTTTTCTCCATTTTCACTCTCATGCTCTCAGGTACCACCTTCCTTGGATTCTATTGGATATCTTTGCTGTCAATCATCATTAACATCGTTTCCTTTGCCAATCATGCTTGCATCCAAGAGGTTTAAAAGGAGGACATCTGTGAAAGAGCGGAAAGGACATTTTCTGCTGTGACTATGGTGTGCGTTTGTCGTTTTGCTGATTTCTGATCTGATGTTTTCTCAGCTTATTGATGGTTTGGAAGACAAGGAAGGAGTGGAAGAGTTTAGTAAGTCACGTGACCTACATATCTGCACGTAGTGATTTTGGATGTATTAGAAACACTAGTTTAGTTGTGTGCGCTTGTTTTTGTATGTTTTGGCTTTAGTGCAGTTAGTGTAGTTTATGACGCTTTTGCGTTGAAGACTTTTCTTTTCTTTCTTTATTAGTTTAGGGGTTTGGGAAGTTAGTTAGTTAGTGGGGCTCATATTTCATTTTATGATTTAAGCGCCACTTTAACTTCCCTTCTCTCCTTTGTCTTGTCTGTTTAATTTGTTGTTCCTTGAGGGCAATAAATATTTCTTGTAGTGCAGTTGTGTCATGTATTCCATTGCCACCTCTTTCCCTGCCTCATTTCTTTAAAATGCAACTTAATGTTACCTCTTTTAACCCCTAGTAAAAACAATTTCATCAGAGACGTAACACACCCGCTTAAATTATAAAAGTACTTGCGCTGTAAAAACTATTAAGACTGTATCTGTTCCCCGAATAGTGAGGTCAAAATATAAATATAATGTAGGATCTAGAAAAAATCTTATCGTAATTAAACCAGAAAAATGTAAAGTAAATTAACAAAAAAAAATTTTAAGTTTGGGCTCATAAATATTAGATCACTCACACCAAAAGCAGTTATTGTAAATGAAATGATCACAGATAATAGTTTTGATGTACTCTGCTTGACTGAAACCTGGCTAAAACCAAATGATTATTTTGGTCTAAATGAGTCTACTCCACCAAACTACTGTTATAAGCTTGAGCCCGTCAGACTGGTCGTGGCGGAGGTGTTGCAACAATATATAGTGATATTCTCAATGTTACCCAGAAAACAGGATACAGGTTTAACTCTTTTGAAATACTTCTGCTAAATGTTACTCTGTCAGACATGCAAAAGAAATCTAATGTATCTCTTGCTCTGGCTACTGTGTATAGACCACCAGGGCCGTATACAGAATTCCTAAAAGAATTTGCAGATTTCCTCTCAGACCTTCTAGTTACAGTTGATAAAGCGCTAATCATGGGAGATTTTAATATTCAGGTTGATAATGCAAATGATACATTAGGACTTGCGTTTACTGACCTAATAAACTCCTTTGGAGTCAAGCAAAATGTCACCGGGCCCACTCATCGTTTTAATCATACACTAGATTTAATTATATCGCATGGAATCGATCTTACTGCTATAGATATTGTACATCAAAGTGATGATATTACAGACCATTTCCTTGTATCGTGCATGCTGCGTATAACTGATATTAACTATATGTCGCAGCGATACCGTCTGGGCAGAACTATTGTTCCAGCAACCCAAAGAAAGATTAGCAAATAACCTGCCGGATCTATCTCAACTGCTATTTGTACCCAAAAATACACATGAATTAGACGAAATTACTGACAACATGGGCACTATTTTCTCTAATACATTAGAAGCTGTTGCCCCGATCAAATTGAAAAAGGTTAGAGAAAAACGTACTGTGCCATGGTATAACAGTAATACTCACTCTCTCAAGAAAGAAACAAATAGTCTTGAGCGCAAATGGAGAAAAACTAACTTAGAAGTTTTTAGAATTGCATGCAAAAACAGTATGTCCAGCTATAGACAGGCTCTAAAAACTGCTAGGGCAGAGCATATACACAAACTCATAGAAAATAACCAAAACAATCCAAGGTTTTTATTTAGCACAGTGGCTAAGTTAACAAATTACCAGACGCCACCTGATTCAAATATTCCACCAACGTTAAATAGTAATGACTTTATGAATTTCTTCACTGATAAAATAGATAACATCAGAAATACAATAATAAATGTAGATTCAACAGCGTCTAATACTTCAGTTTCATTCATCGCACCCAAAGATAAACTGCAGTGCTTTACAACTATAGGACAGGAAGAGCTAAATAAACTTATCACTGTATCTAAACCAACAACATGTTTATTAGATCCTGTACCCACTAAATTAATGAAAGAGTTGTAACCTGTAGCTTCTCAATATCATAAACTCGTCGTTATCTTTAGGTCACATCCCAAAACCATTCAAGCTGGCGGTTATCAAGCCTCTAATTAAGAAACCAAAACTATATCCTAGTGAACTGGTGAATTATAGGCCTATTTCAAATCTTCCATTTATGTCTAAAATTTTAGAAAAAGCTGTGTCTGCTCAATTGAGCACCTTCCTGCATAAAAATGATCTGTATGAAGAATTTCAGGTTTTAGGCCCCACCATAGCACAGAAACTGCACTTGTTAAAATTACAAATGACCTGCTCCTTGCATCAGATCAAGTCTGCATCTCATTTCTAGTCTTACTTGATCTTAGTGCTGCGTTCGACACCATAGATCATGACATAATCATAGATCGATTACAAAACTATACAGGTATTCAAGGGCAGGCTCTAAGATGGTTTAGATCCTACCTGTCCGATCACTACCATTTTGTTTACTTAAATGGGGAGTCATCTCATTTATCATCAGTAAAATATGGAGTGCCACAAGGATCCGTCCTAGGTCCCCTTCTATTTTCAGTATACATGTTGCCCCTTGGTAATATTATTGGAAAATACGGGATATTTATGCTGATGATACTCAGCTATATATCTCAACGAGACCAGATGAAACTTCCCAATTATCTAAGCTAACAGAGTGTGTTAAAAATGTAAAAGATTGGATGACAAATAATTTTCTCCAATTAAATTTGGATAAGACAGAGATACTAATTATTGGACCAAAAAACACTACACAGAATCTTGTAGACTACAGCATGCAACTAGATGGATGTACTGTTACTTCCTCTACAGTCAGAAATCTGG
Organism: Carassius gibelio; assembly: GCF_023724105.1. NCBI lineage: Eukaryota > Metazoa > Chordata > Actinopteri > Cypriniformes > Cyprinidae > Carassius > Carassius gibelio. The sequence goes on along the minus strand of NC_068403.1, from coordinate 23,806,087 downwards.
GTGTTATATTAGACAGCAATTTGTCTTTTGAAAATCATATTTCCAATCTTACAAAAACTACATTCTTCCATCTTAAACATTGGAAACATTGCCAAGCTACGAAACATGTTATCTGTTTCTGATGCAGAAAACCTAGTTCATGCATTCATGACCTCTAGACTGGACTATTGTAATGCACTTCTAGGTGGTTGTCCTGCTTCTTCTATAAACAAGCTACAGGTAGTCCAAAATGCAGCAGCTAGAGTCCTTACCAGGTCAAGAAAATATGATCACATTACCCCAAATCTACAGTCTCTGCACTGGCTACCTATTAAGTTCAGTATCAGTTACAAATTATCATTACTTACCTATAAGGCCCTAAATGGTTTAGCTCCTGCGTACCTAACTAGCCTTCTACCACGTTACAACCCATCACACACCCTAAGGTCACAAAACGCTGGACTTTTGGTAGTTCCTAGGATAGCAAAGTCCACTAAAGGAGGTAGATCTTTCTCACATTTGGCTCCCAAACTCTGGAATAGCCTTCCTGATAATGTTCGGGGTTCAGACACACTCTCTCTGTTTAAATCTAGATTAAAAACACATCTCTTTCGCCAAGCATACGAATAATGTATCTTTTAAATTGTGAGTGTAGTTACATCTGATCAAAGGTGCATTTTTATTCATTAGCTTGGGTTAAACTAATTTTACTTTGTTGGATCAGCAGCTATGCTAATGATGTCTCTATTTTGTTTCTATGTTTTGCCATGGGATTTACATCCCGTGGTAACTAGGATTTACACAAGCTCCAGTCTGGATCCAAAACACCTGAGAAGAGATGATGCTGACCCTCAGAGGACCCCAGATGATGCTAACCCTGAATCAACAAACAGAACTAACAAATATTGCTAAATGTGTGACTGAATCATATAATAACTTAATTAATAATATTGATAGTTCATCATCTAGCTGACTACGTCTTGTATTATTATTATTATTTTTATTCTTTCTAAAATCCTGTCAAATGTGCACAAACTACTAGCTACTACTAAATATTGTAGAAACATAATTTTCTGTAAAGTTGCTTTGTAACGATTTGTTTTGTAAAAAGTGCTATACAAATAAACTTGAATTGAATTGAATTGAAAAAGTGACAATAAGTAATCTAAAACAGACTATGTAGTATATCGAAATGGTATTTATAATACATACTTATCTATTAATCCCCTAACAGTCCCCCAAAAATAATAAAATAAAATAACCCCCTGAAAATAAACAAAAAATGGTTGCACTTTATTTTACAGTACGTGTACTTACATGTACTTATAGTTTACTTACAGTGTATTTATCTAAGAAAGTTCTGGTAATTCAAGGTAACTACATGGGGTAGAGTTAGGTTTGAGGGTAGGTTCAGGGTTAGTACCTAGTTATTACATAGTTATTGAACTTACTTTAATAAGTACATAGTATGTACATGAGGAACAGGACTGTAAAATAAAGCGCTACCCAAAAAAATTTGTTCGTTTTTTTTGGTAGACATCTAAGGTAATGCCGTGGTGTCTCTATCCACAAGATGGCGATGTTTGCCCATTAAAGTTGACGTTAAATACTAAATATTCTTGTCTTTTCTTTAGCACTAGAAGAAAAGCGCAGAATTACATTTCCATTGTGATACGTGAAGCACGTGTCAACATCATCGTGAAGCTGAGATCATAATAAAGAGAAGCAATGTTCCTTGAAAAAAGGTATATTATTGTGTGTGTGTGTGTGTGTGTGTGTGTGTGTGTGTGTGTGTGTGTGTGTGTGTGTGTGTGTGTGTGAGAATCTCCTTCCGCAAAATAAAATTAATCATCAATAAAAAAAAATTTAAAAAAGTTTTTTTTTTTTTTTTTTTTTTTTTTTGCTGTAGCTGCTGGCTAAGAGTGAATACACGCCATTCAGATAAAAATCAAAGAAATAATGGAGGTAGGCCTTTACTGAACACTTGAACTGTATTCAAGCACAAATAGTATTTCTCATGGGGTTGGATCAGACACGTGTATTTGATGTTTTATTCATTTTATACAATTTGTTAATTATAGTATATGATGGCCATAACAATGGTTTCATGAACTGTTCTGTTGTAACTGTCTGAATTTCACTAAGTAAAGCCTATAATTTTAAACAGCATTATAAACTTCCAAATAGCCTATAATAGATGGTTTCTCCTTGTGACAACCTTGTGTTTAATGAACTGTATCTTGTTTCCTGGACAATAACAGTGGAAATGTTCAATAGCTGTTTGTAGCCAAGACTTTGAGCTATGTCTATACAGAAAAACAAAACACCCTGAGAAATATTCACTGGAGTAAAAGTCTTCTTTCCCTCATCGCTTCACAGAAACACTGACAGTGAGCAATAATATATGTGGGTTAATGGTTTTTTTGCATCATATTTTGGTTATTTATATAAAACCGTATCGCCTGAAGAACATGTTCATGTTGAAATGGTTCTATGTTAGAACTTAGCGTTCTATTTTTCCCGATCTTTTAGTTTTTAAATCTCTAAATTCAGTCAAAGCTGCTTCAGCATTGATTTCCTGCAGTTCAACATTCGCTTTCTTAAAATATCTCCAGAGTTTAACTTTCAAATTGTAACTGGTTTCTTACCATTCATGTCTTTTTTTCTTCTTTTCTAAATTTGAACAGAGCTTTTAAAAAGAGCGTCCAGCACTGTTTGCTTGAGGACATTTCTCTCATCTTCTCCACTAAAAAAAGATATTGAATCTATGATGCATATTGTTAACGTTTACCCTTATTACTTAAGTTCATGTATACATACACATTATAGATATTTATTTTCATGGCTCACATACCGTCTGTTCATAAAGGCTACTTTTGGCCTTCATAAACATAAAGCTCTTACTGTACAATTAAAAGTTAATAAAACAAAAATAGTGTCAGCTCTCGTTTCTTAAAAGACAAGCCAAAGTAAATGGAGCAATTTTTGGGGAATTTACAAACAGAAAAGTGAAGCTTTTTTTTTTTATGAAAACAATTACATTTACTCTTCTGATTAAACATATGTACATTATTAGATGTTCTCTGCATTCTGGTCATTTTAGACATTCATGGCATGTGATATTATTGGAGGCTTCCTGACACAGAAAACTTTGGTAACACTTTAAAATAGGTAACACTTATTATTAGCTTATTAGCATGCATATTACTAGAATATTAGCCATGTATTAGTGCTAATTAAGAACAGATTAATGCTTTGTTCTACTTGACCTTGTTCTACATCCTTAATCACACCCAATACCTAAACCTGAGCAGCAAATTAAGAATTTATTATGAGAAATGTCATAGTTAATAGTTAACAAGTGTTACCTATTCTAAAGTATTACCAAAATTGTATCTTTACCGTTAAATCATGTAAACTAAAAGTTTTTATTTTGGGTACATCATTGAAACAGTGAAAACAGATTTTTATTATATTTAAATTGTTTTAAGAACATTAAAAGTAGAAATTCATTTTTTTTTTTTTTTTTTTTTTTTGTGGTGTGGTCAGTTCAGCTGAACTTTTGTTTAAATAATAATAAATAATAATGTTTAAATTTAGTTTTTTTTTATAAAATGTAAACTTTTTTTATTATTATTATTATTACTTAGATTAAATAATACTTCATTTGCAGTTTTTTTTTATTTTTAAGTAGCAACCATTCTTAAAGTAACACTTTATATAGTGAATATATATATATTTTTTTCTAAGCATGTAATCCTTTTTGATTTTGGATACGTAGTAAATTAACTTCAGGTATTGGGTTTTTTAATATCTGGAAAAATTAATTGAACATAAAGTTATAAATTTAACTTCAGCTCTTTGTTGTGCCTAATAACTTCCTTTACAGCATATTTATTGTATAACCTTAAATATTGTTTTGTGGGTGCAATCTAATGCAAAGGGATCTGATCTGGTTTCAGACTCTATATGAATGACATGATGGTGAGTAAATGATGACAGGTTGTTTCTGGGTGAACTATCCTTTTAACAAATTTGTTATCTATGAATATGGATCTCATAGTGCCACATGGATTGTGTTAGCTGACATTCCTGCCGCTTATTTAATGTCAGACGTCCAGCTTGTTACCTTTAACCAATGAGATGTGGTTTCAGATTCCATCAGCAGAAACTCTCTTAAGATTCCCCAGACGTCTCAATTCGATTTGAACATTTTTCGAATGACATAAGTGCATATCTGAACGATGTGTTGGCGATCAACAGCACCGATGTGTGTATCGTCTCTCAGCCAGTGTGTGTGTAATGGCCCGTCTTCCATTAGTTTAGCGAGGCCGGCGATACTTCATTTCATTATCTGTTTAGGCTAGAGCTGCTGATAAACCGGGGGATTGTGAGGGTGATTACTTTATCATTGTGCTGTCTCTATTCATGTGTAAGTCAGCTGGCTGCTCGTGTTTCTGCGCTGCCTTGTCTCTCGGACCCTCATGAGTTTCCCTCTCTGTTTTAAACAAGGCGAGGACAGAAGAGCGGCCATTCTCTTCACAGGACCGCATGAATAGCTGGCACTGTTCAGTGCTCTTAAATGGCTCTCCTCAGTGTCAGGTTTAGTGTGACACTGAGAAGAAGTATTTTCCTTTTGCAGACCTAGAGATTCCAGCTGATAATATGGCATTGTCAGGGCTCATCCCTGCTCTTTGAATAACTCCAGTGTCCTGAAGGAGTCAGATGCAGTGCAGGGCGGCCGTCACTTCTTAAGGCACGGTTTGAAGGAACAGGAAGTCCGCGTGAGTCTCTGAGCATTACTGTTACTTCACTGGAAAGAAAATGACAGATGAAATCTCTCTACAGTCTCAGGTGGTTCTCCTAGAAGACGTGTGTGTGTCTTCTGCAGACTTTTAGATTAGAGGAGATTTCTTAATGGGTCCAAATGTCTGCAATCAAAAGCCCTATTCGAAATATTTCCATGCTTTTAAGACTTTTGGGACTTGCAGAGGTCTGTGTGTGTTTGATTTTTAATCAGATTCTTGTGGTTATTAAGCTTCGGTGTTATTAGTTTGAGGAAAATCATTTGAGAAGTCTCTATTTTTAAGCTTAACATATGTTAAAAAAACAGTGAAATTAATGCTTTATTAAATGCGGTGGGAAAGCACTATTAAAAATAAAGGGCGCTAAGAATTTATATGCTACTGTTCAAAAGTTTGGGGTCAGTAAGAGTTAATTTTTCAAAATAGTAATAGCATTATTCATCAAACAGAAGTGACAATAAAGACAATGCAGTAAAGATAATGTTACAAAAGATTTCTATTTTACATAAATGCTATTCCTAATAATGTTTTCAACATTAATAAGAATCAGACATGTTTCTTGAGCAGTGAATCAGCATATTAGAATGATTTCTGAAGGATCATGTGACAGGAGCAATGCATCTGAAAATTCAGATTTATACCAGAGGAGGAAACAGCTATTTTGAATGAAAATTATATTTAAATTTAAATTAAATTACATTTATGCATTTAGCAGACGCTTTTATCCAAAGTGACTTACAGTGCATTCAGGCTATCAGTTTTTACCTACCATGTGTTCCCGAGGGGAATCGAACCCCCAACCTTGATAAACGCTTGACAGTGCAATGCTCTACCACTTGAGCCACAGGAACAATATTTCACAAAATTGCTGCTTTTACTGTATTTTTGTTGCTGCTCGGTGAGCAGTTGATGCTCTTACGAAACTTCTTTTTTTCAAAAACATTTAAAAACATATCTTATCAACCTCAGACTCTTAAAGGGCCACCAACCCAGTGTTTTGATGTCTATCAGGGGTTGAAAGCTTTCATTTGATTGGTCACTCACAGCATCAGAAATAAACTGCACTCTGGTTATCACTTAAAATGAAGATGAACTATTTCATATTCTGCAGTATTTCTGCTGTTTAATCAAATAATTGATCACGTGACTCATCGCGGTCAGATTCTCCAGAGCTTTGGTTAATCTTAAATCGTGCTGGAAAATAGAAGCAATTATGGTTGTTAAATGATGTGGCAGTGAAGTTGACTTAGATTTTTTTCGTTTATTGCTTAGTATTAATAACATCTTATCAATAACAGCAACCTTATTTAGACAGCCATAAAGCCATTATGTAATCAATCCGGAGGGACTGAAGCACTTGCCAGGCTTGTGTTTATCAGGGAATTATTTGCACTCATAGCTGATTTCAGTAGCGCTTCAGGCCTAGGACGGGCGCAAGAGAAGTGTGTGAGTGTGTGTGTGTGTGTGTGAGCGCTCATAAAATTAGAGTCTCACACTCGCTCTCTGCCAGTGTTGGGTTACCCTTGACCAAACACGTTGCAGTATTTCAGAGTGTCTACTTTCACCACCCTAGTAATGATGGATGCCCCCAGGTCCTGGGGTGCTGTGTGTGTGTGTGTGTGTGTGTGTGTTATAGGAGAGGCCTGACCTCTCTCACACTCAACACAATTGAAAGTTGCACTGTAATGTGAGCAGAAGGGCCTGTGGGTGATCTTGGCCCATTGGCCTTATCTGAGTGAGAAAGCCCCCTTTATAACTTTCAGAGACCTAAAGGGTTAGTTCACCCAAAAATGAAAATTATGTCATTAATAACTCACCCTCATGCCGTTCCAAACACGTGAGGCTCATTTTATCTTCTGAACACAGTTTAAGATATTTTAGATTTACTCCGAGAGCTCTCAGTCCCTCCATTGAAGCTGTGTGTACGGTCTACTGTCCATGTCCAGAGAGGTAAGAAAAACATCATCAAAGTAGTCCATGTGACATCAGAGGGTCAGTTAGAATTTGATGAAGCATCGAAAATACATTTTGGTCCCAAAGTAGCAAAAACTACGACTTTATTCAGCATTTTCTTCTCTTCCGTGTCTGTTGTGAGTGCGTTCACAACAGACAGTGTAGTGATATCCGGTTCACGAATGAATCACTCGATGTAACCGGATCTTCTTGAACCAGTTCACCAAATCGAACTGAATCGTTTGAAATGGTTCGCGTCTCCAATAAGCATTAATCCACAACAGGGACGTCACTAGGGTTTTTGTAACTTGATTTTGCAAAATCTTTGCACTCACATACAAGCATGTGTGTGTATTTATATATATATAATAAATAATTATACACACACATTTATTATGTAAATACAAACTTTTATTTTGGATGCCGTTAATCACGATTATAATCGTCTCAGCCCTAGTTAGAATATAGCATGTATAATAAATATAATGAAATAATTTAGTTTAGGTTATGCATAGTGCCTAGACCTGCCAACAAATGCTTATTGTTAGAAGAAAACAAAACAATCCTTAGACATAGACCACTACTGACCTCAATCACACCGGCTCCCTCAGAATCAACTGGCCTGCCAATCTCCTGCGGCTGCTTCTCTTTCTTTCTGCTAAAATATCTCCGACTTGTCATGGGACCAGATGCTTGCTAGATAAATGAATGTGTTTCATCAAACTAAGAATGAAATAATTGACAAAAGCAGCACAAAATCAGACATGTTTTTAATACAACAAATGCATTTAATGAAAAGGTTATAAAACAGCTGCATACAAGTAAGTTTTCATATGGAAAAAAGCAGCATTAGCTCTCTTCAAAATATCTCAATTTGTGTTCCTCAAAGGAAAGCAACTCAATCATGTGATGGTTATTATTATATATTTTTTGTCCGTATTTGTTAATTATAAAAATACTTTAAAATAAAACACATACATACATTATAATGGCTTGAATAGACCTCTTCTATGATAAGCATTGTTTTTAAAGTTTTATTTCTTAAGTAAAATTTATTTGAAAATCTAGTAGTTTAGTATAACTTTAAAATAGTTATTTTTAGGGGTAGAAAACCCCAAACAAGCCTGCAGACCATCATGACTGTGTTTCAGTGTAATCATGTCTCTTAGAAATCAGATCATTAGTCCGGGCTGAAAAAAATGTCATGTGGTGCAACTTTCCCCAAAAATGTAATAATATTTATAAATGAATAATTTATGATATTGGTAACAACTATATATATTTTTTACGCTAGAAAAATACATTTTAAAACCTTTTTGAAAATATTAACAAATTCACAGTGTAAGAGAAATATTTGATAACTTTTTTTCCCTATTTTTAGAGTCCGTAAGTTTTAATTAAAAGGTTTTTTTAAACTATATGAAACCAACATACAGCAATTAATTTTTCTAAAAACTCATACTTTAAGGAATATACTTAAGTGTGGACTAAATGTAATGTTTTCAGACATTAGATTGCATGTTATTTAGGATTAAATAAAAATGTATTATAAATGTAAATGTATTATTAAATGTATTATCTTTATATGTAATTTCATACTTCTATTGTCTTAAAAATATATTTTTTTTAAGTGTAACTGCTGAATATGACAAGCATTTATAGCAAACAAATGTATTTCAGTGTCATTATTATTGACACTTGTCATGTGTTTAAATATATTTGTAATGACAAAATGTCAATTTAGCACATATAAAATATTACATTTATATGTAATATTGAATAACAGACTGCTACACAAATTATAATCAAGTACTTTGTGTTTTAGTATGTTAGTCAATGCTTCAAAATAAGTGTATTAATTTAAAGCATGACTAAAGGCTCTCTATGCACACTTTAAGTGGCCTTTTATTTCAGTATTATTATAGTATCTGCAATGGTAATACAATTAAGCTCACTTTTCTTTTGTGAGGAACTTGTTCTTTATTGTGGACAGTCTTATTCATCTTTAATCTTCCTGTAGATTTGGAAAAAGTCGATGACTAAATGTTAAAAGAATATACTCTTAATTTGAGCTAAACGTACTGTAGTTTCATTACTTTAAACAGAGCTCACGGGTTCACAATCATTGATATAAGCTCGAACTGTGCCTTAACTGATCGAGTCCAATGACAAACGCTGCTTCAGTAGAAATGTCTAGACTCCAGCAATCTCCAAACTCTTGGGCTGCTTTGGAAATGCCACTACATTTGATTAAACTAATATATCCCGAGCTTCACATAAGCAAGCAAACCTGTGGGAAAATCATATTTTGCTTGGCATGTTGTGCATTGGTTTTAATGGATGTTTGATTAAATTGGGCCCATTGTCGTTCCAGTGGAGAAGAGCAGCTACAGCGCCTTTGTTCTGCGTCCACACTGAGCGGTTTGTGCACAGCTCTTATCAATGAGCCTGATTTGATTATGAGCTCATAAGAGCGAGAGCAGTTCTCATGTTTATGGTGCGCTCAGCGGCTCACAGCACAATGTCAGTCTGTCCGCGGGGCACTTCATGAAGAGACTTCATTCTCTGAACTGCAGTCATGCCTGCACAACCTATTTCCTTTATCTGTGATTTAATTGTGTTTGCTGGAGCTCGTGTGTGTGTGTGTGTGTGTATCTAGACCTTTGTCCTGTCCACGACCGAGCGGAGCCGCAGGAAACATTTAAACACACTCACAGCACTCAATAATAGTTTAGAATAGGACTTTCTCTTATTTGTAAAACGCAGAAGTAAACGTTTTGAAGCGTGTTCATGCTGCTCTTTTCAGAAAGGGGTCATTAAATGGCACGCAGTTTGCAGTTTGGCCGGATGTGTCGAGTTTGAATGGCCATCTCACGGATGAGATTAATGATAGTGCCTTGTCTCTGTATGTGTTCTGTTGGAAAGAGCAGTGTGAACTCGTTTTGGTTACTGTCTATGTGTTGTGTTTGCAGCAGAACGTGAGGCTTATATTGTGTGTCATAATCACTAGAAACATCAGTGTGAATGAAAACAGTCCCTGTTGAGAGCCGGTATCAAATGACCAGGAAACACAGTCAAACAGAAGCCAATCTAACCTGATAATCTCTATTATTTTGAAGCTCCTTTCCTCATCAGACATTAGGTAGGACATTTGAGTTTTTGTTTTTTTTTGCCTGGAAAAAATTACAACATTAAATAAACGGTTGATGCAGTCATAGATGCACACCTCAAAATGTCTATCCTGATATCATAATTAAGAAAAAAGAGTTCTTGAAAAAAAACCTGATTAGATTAGTACTAATAATCTTTTTTTTTTTAATTATATCATTTTTTTAAATTATTTTTGATAAGTACTTTTATATATATAAATGTATATATAAATTAATAATAAAAATAATTATTTTAAATAAATAATTCATATAAAACATGCTTTTTTGTTGCTAAAACTGTTAAATCCCTTTACGTGTGTGTCTATGTGTGTATGTATGTATGTATATATAAAAAATGTAATTTGTAACTTACAATTTTTATAAAAACAATAAATAATTTTTCACAAATCCCTGATGAGTAGAAAGCTCAAAAGAACATTTATTAATTTTTTTACATTTATTTACTTTTTTTTTTTTTTTTTTTTTTTGGTAACAAAACTTTACCCTTACTTTAATGCCTCCTTGCTTAATAAAGTATTTTATTTTAAGCAAATATATGTTCAAATGTAGTCTTGCAAGCCAGAGTGTTTGCTGTATAAATCTGTCCACATATCCACATATATTTCTTTTTTTTTTTCTTTTGTATCTTAATTTGCTTTGTCAAGGCCCAAAAGGAATACAAAAACACAGAATAAACCCAAGTAATCAACATAACTTCTGCGTGTCTTACATATAGAGCAGATTCAATTTCTGCTACACTGATTTATGTGACTATGCCCTGAGGCATGCTGGGAACTGTAGTCCTGTAGCGCTGTGAGTGAGCTCTGAGCATGCTGATGAGTTAAGCCAATTAAACACACGCCGCCCGGGGCGTCCCGCCACTGAAACTACACCACTCAGCTTTAACAACCAGCACCAATTCCACCCACTGCTTAATTGTCTTAAGTGGTTGAGCGCTGAGAAAGAGAGCTGATTTAGCGGCGGGGGGTCGTCATTTAATAACTCCTCATTTCCTTCATTTTACACAATTAGCATGAGTTATGTGCTCTGTAAGGAGGCGATGTAGATGGCCAGGCTTTCATGAATGTCAGCACTATACCGAAGGGCCTCGGCCGAGAATTTGACCCCAGTGTTTAATATATGACTGTGTGCGAGCTAATGATAATTGCGGAGTACTTGATTATGTGTCAGCGTTTCCGACGTGCTTGTGATTTAACATACAGTAAAGCAGCGTCTTTGTGTCTAATAAAGGATGTATTGTCACAGACGACCGGCCATCAGTAACCCTCATTAATGTGTCTGAGAGTGTCCGAGAGCGATGGTTATTGTGTTCTGATGGGAAACCTGCCACAGCTGGAATCTGTGAATCACAGCGCAGACAAAATAAACACTGAATAATTAAACATGGTTTTAACATGCACCTCTGTTGATAGGAGTGAGCGGAGTAAACCCCCCAGCAGTCACCTACCCAAAACAGTGGTTTCGCAGGTCTGTTGTACAGGAGATGCAGATTGCATGGAAAAAACAAATGCTTGATGCAAATAATACGAAACTGAACAGCAAGACAAAAGACAGCAAAAGAAGGAAATGCTTTTTAACATCGAAGGTGAAAATTAATCTGTCATTTAGAAGTCAGACAAATTAGACACGCAGCTGTAAGGTTGCTTGACATTGACAAACCCTTAAAAAACAAAACTTAGCAGGTAAAGGTAAATTTATGGCCCATATTATATTGTTCATAATATATTGAGCTAAAATATTAATCTATTTTTGATAAAATTTAGTCACTTTTCCCAATATATGTTTTTGGGCTTATTGATCTAAATATTTTTAGACAGTTGAGAGTTTAAGCGAAATATATTTTCACTTTGAAAAATATTTTCATAAAGCCATACCCTTTGTTATATTATAAATATGTTTTGAAAATACATATTTTTGTGGTATTGTCATACATTATGTAAATAAATATAAAACTAAACGTTTATTTTATTATCTGTATATATTAGAGAACAATAAATATGACAATAAAAGGCAAAATATTAAAATGCATTTCATTTTAACCATTAGATGTCAAAATATATCCCAAGATTGGAAATATTGTCCTGCCTTTACGTTTTGAAATCTAGACAGTTGAAGGTTTAAACAAAATATATTTTCACTTTGAATTTTTTTTTCATAAAGCCATACTCTTAGGTTGTATTCAAAATATTTTTTTGTGGTATTGTCAATCTAAATATCAATGAATTAAATAAATAGATATAAACATGTTTGTGTATTATCAATATATAAATGAAAAATCATGACATTTTTTCAAAGTGAAAAAACATTGCATATAAACCTTCAGATGTCAATATATATATATATATATATATATATATATATATATATATATATATATATATATATATATATATATATATATATATATATATATATATATAAAATAGTTACTTCTAGGTGCAAGAAACTATATTTCCAATCTTAAAAAACATTATATATATATACAGTACAGACCAAAAGTTTGGAAACATTACTATTTTTAATGTTTTTGAAAGAAGTTTCTTCTGCTCATCAAGTCTGCATTTATTTGATCAAAAATACAGAAAAAATGTAATATTGTGAAATATTATTACAATAATTGTTTATAAATTTATTATACTTTAAATTATCATTTATTTCTGTGATGCAAAGCTGAATTTTTAGGATCATTATCACATGATCCTTTAGAAATCCTTCTAATATGATGATTCAAAGTTGGAAACAGTTCTGCTGCTTAATAGTTTTTCAGAACATGTGATACTTTTTTAGAATACTTTGATGAATAAAAAGTAAAAAAAAAAAAAAAAAAAAAAAGAAGCTATGTTTTTAAAATATAAATATTTTGTAATAACAATATGCACTACTGGTCAGTAATTTGGGGTGAGTAAAATTTTTTTGTCTTGTTTTTAAATAAAATTAATACTTTTATTCAGCAAGGATGTGTTAAACTGATAAAAAGTGATAGTAAAGAAAATATATTATTAGAATTTTTTTTTGTTTTTTGTTTTTTTTTTTATAAATGCAGTTCTTTTAAACCTTTTATACATCAAATATATTAAGCAGCAGAACTGTTTCCAACACTCATAATAAATCAGAATATTAGAATTATTTCTAAATGATCATGTGATTGACTGGATGTTACATGTGACACTGAAGGCTGGAGTAATGATGCTGAAAATTCAGCCTTGCATCACAGGAATAAATTATTTTTTTAAGTATATTCAAATAGAAAACTATTATTTTAAGTTGTAATAATATTTCACAATATTACTGTTTTTTCTGTTTTTTTTTATCAAATAAATGCAGGCTTGATGAACAGAAGAAATTTCTTTCAAAAACATAAAAAATAGTAATGTTTCCAAACTTTTGGTCTGTACTGTATATATATATATATATATATATATATATATATATATATATATAAGAAGTATAAGTTGCAGCTATGAAAAAAAGTTGCATTTGAACCAAATTATGCCAAATTTAAAATCACTTTTAAGCAAAACCGCTTGAGGACCATGACTGTACAACTCCAGCACTGAGTGAAGGGTGGAAGAGAAGCTCTCTTCCAGGGAAAGAGACAGGGAAATTATTCATACCCTATAGCCACCAACATTTATTAGGATGTGATCATCGGCTTCAATATGTTTGATAAGAACTTTCAGAGACCATTTTGCATTTTTGGGACTGAATAAACATTTATTTTAGTGTACATTTCTCTGAGGCGCCACAGGCGACTGTAAAACTATAAAACGATGGAAGTTTATTGCAGCGTCCAGCCTAAACAGCACTATAGGGAAAACTTTTAACACCTTGCTGGCTCATACAGAGCCCTATTGTCTTGCTCTGGCTTACATCATCACTGACATCATCACAGAGAGACTAACAGCGGTCTGAGCCTCATTCTCATTCATTCATTTGTTCACTCCCGGCCCGGCTTTACTCAGCCACTCATGAACTGTGTGACTCAGAGAAGACGATCATTTGGGTTTTGGCTCAGGCTGAGTCGCAGGTATGAACATGTGAAAAAGGAAATGCAACACCCTCTAAACATAAGCTTTATTCCAGCTTCTTTTCAAATCCATAATGACATGTGCGGTAAACGTTGCAAAGCAGAGTAAATTATCATCGCAGATATAATGAGCGAGGGTGTGATTGTTTATTGGGCTATAAGTGTGTTTGATTGTGTGACCCGCTGCTGTACACCCTTCAGATTTATCAGAGTTTCTGTCAGATTTCCTGAGCTCTAGTTAATACTGGAATCTTTTAGAAGAAGGTATGATTTGTTTCTTCGACACACTTGTACTGAAGCTAATGCCATGTTTTTAAAATTAAATTAGCAGAAACGAGTATATGCAATATGCCTAATTGTATTGTTTTTTTGATATTTTTGGAAGAAGCCTCTTATGCTTAACAAGGCTGCATTAATTTGATCAGAAATACAGTAATATTGTGACATTATCACAATTGAAAATACCTTTCTATTTTAATATCTTTAAAAAATGTAATTTATTCCTGTGATCAAAGCTGAATTTTAAGCATCATTACTCCAGTCTTCAGAGTCAATGATCTTTCAGAAATCATAATAATATGCTGATTTGAATACTAATATGCCGTTTAATAAGCAGTGCTAACTATTACATTTTGATCATTATCATATCAATATCATACCAATAAAAAGAAAAGTGATTACCTGAATTGGTAAATCAGTTTAAAACTGTTTTATGGAAACATAAATTTGCTAAAAAGTATAAAAAAACAAAAACAAATGAACCTTATTGTAATTGTAACAATAGTACTTATTACAGAAAGAGTATACGGTCACACTTTATTTTAGGGTCCAATTCTCACTATTAACTAACCATTAACTATGACTTTTGCCTCAATTAACTCTTTATTTGCTGCTTATTAATAGTTTATAAGGTAGTTGTTAAGTTTAGGGTATTGGGTAGGATTATGGATGTCATGCATTATATGTACTTTATAAGCACTACTAAACAGCTAATATGTTAATAATAGACATGCTAATAAGCAACTAGTTATTAGTATGAATTGGACCCTATACTAAAGTGTTACCGAATATACTCATACTTCAAGTGTAATGTTTTTGGACGCTTACTTGTTATTTACAATTAAATGAAAAGGTTTTGTAGTTAAAATTGATATTAACTGCAATTAGTTGCAAACACCTAGGTGTGACTTAAGTACATCTTTATGTATTTTCATAATTACTTGTATTGTTTCTGAATATATGATTCAAGAGTACTGCTGCTAAATCTCCTAACAAGCATTGTAAACTAATTTAAGTGAACTATACTTCATTGTCATATCGAAACTTGTATGTCAGCATTTAAATATAGTCATAATTACACACTTTTAATGATGAATTTGAGATTCAGTACATTTTACATATATATTAACTTTAAATGTAATATTGAAAAACGATACAGTTAATCGAGTACTTTACTTGTTAACACATTCAAACAAGTGTACTTCTTTAAATCACAACCATAGATTATTAAACATGATTTCAATTGTACTTTAAACCAAAGCTCATAATTTGGCTTTATTACAAAAAGTGCACTTAAGTGTGTTAAGAAACAGTCATGAAAGTGTACTCTCTTTATATACAGGTACATCTCGAAAAAATTAGAATGTGATGGAAAAGTTGATTTATTTCAGTAATTCAACTCAAATTGTGAAACTCATGCATTAAATAAATTCAAGGCACACAAACTGAAGTAGTTTAAGTCTTTGGTTCTTGTAATTGTGATGATTTTGGTTCACATTTAACAAAAACCCACTCACTATCTCAACAAAAGTAAAATGAAAGTATGTTCATTCTAATCTATTGAGATGCGCCTGTACACTTAAGTGGCCTTTTATTTCATCAATATTGCATTATCTAGAAGTAGAGCTTTAAATACATACAGACAGACACACATATTAAGATTTGAAGTGCAAGCGTACACTCTCAGTTATATGCGCTGCTCTTTCACAATAATTCTCAGAGATGCTATTTCTAACTGTACACTGTACAGTATTTCTGCCGTTCAGCTCTTTGAGTGACAGGTCATCCAGAGAGCTCATACAGTCTGTTAGCTTCCTCAAGAAACAAAAGCAGGAAATCCTCCTCCATGGACACACACACACACACACACACACACACAAACTGCATAATAAAACAAATCACTCATTCATTACAGTAACACAATTACACATGATCAAACATTAGCAGTCCACATGGGTGATCACGTCGCTTGTCAAACTTGGGCCCTGCGCTCTGAACGAGTCCTCAGACTGTTCTTCAGTGAGAGCCGGCGTTTATGTGGCACTCTGTATTCTGAAAGGGTTCCGCACTGTTCCTTTCATCAGAGGAAAGAGGCGATCTGTACAGAAACAAGCTTTATGTGTGGATGAAAGACACGACTGCCCTTTTGACTGTGCCCTTGAAATCCAGAACGGATGGAGAGAGACTTTTTGTGCTTTATTAGATATAGTCAACAAAAGAGGAAGATAGAGACAGAGAGAGATTTTACTCATTAAATCATCCACTGACAAAATAGCAGATTTATGAGGGGAACGAGAAAGACAAATTCCTTTCCTTACAGTCACAATGCATTGCTGGTATAAATACATTTATATATAGCTTTAGCTGTAAGGTCATGTGGCATGATATTTGGCTCTTTGACCTGCGAGATATTTTATTAGTTTTCTTACAAACATGCAGCTTTTGGCTTCCCAAGACATGGACTGGACTGGAGTGATTA
Organism: Carassius gibelio; assembly: GCF_023724105.1. Classification (NCBI taxonomy): domain Eukaryota; kingdom Metazoa; phylum Chordata; class Actinopteri; order Cypriniformes; family Cyprinidae; genus Carassius; species Carassius gibelio. The sequence continues at coordinate 23,789,395 of NC_068403.1, read as the reverse complement.
CTTCTGGATTGTTGTGATGTATTCATCAGCTGTGTGGACTCTCATTCTGACGGCACCCATTCACTACAGAGGATCCACTGGTTAGCATGTGATGAAATGCCAGATTTCTCAAAATCTTGTCTGCATCTTAGATGGCCTTATAATAGTGAAAACTATATATATATATATATATATATATATATATATATATATATATATATATATATATATATATATATATATATATTATTTTTTGGCTAAACTTTAAATTTCCTTTAAACCGGACGTGTCGTTATTCAGAAAAACAGTTTAACTGCTTTAGCCTGCACAAACTGATATAGACTAACACAATATGATTTAGTTATAGAGCACTAATTTTCCAGTGTGGTGAAAATAAAATGCTTTTTTTAAATTAGCCATCTGTAAAAGTAGTTTTGTCGTAGTTGATTTTTAATAGCCATCATCTATTAGCCGTTTTGTATTAGCTGTTAGCATTAGTCATTTTGTATTGGTTTGTTATTAGCCTTTACATACATTTGCGTTAGCCATTATGTATATTTATTAGACATTTGCATTAGCCAAATTTGTATTTAAATGTTTTGTATGCTTTCATTAGCCATTATGTGTTCTAAAGCTGTTTTTATTAGCCATAGCCATTACATATTAGGCATTTTGCATAACAGCTGTTTTTCATTAGCGGTTTTGTTTGAGCAATTACATATTGGCTGATTTGTATTATTATTTTGTAACAGTTTTATTAGCCATGTAACAGTTTTTTTTTTCATATTAGCTGTTAAAACGTTGTTATCCATTATGTTTTAGCCGCTATGTTAGATATTTTGTATTATCCGTTAAAAATGATCCGCTTTTTAGCTGTTTTTATTAGCCGTTATGCATTAGTCACTTTCTATTTGCTGTTTTATATTAGCTATTTGTTCTGTAGCTGTGTTGTATTAGCCATAGATATCAGCTGTCTAGTTTGCAAAAGTGTGTGTGTGTGTGTGTGAGAGAGAGAGAGAGAGGTCTTCTCATCCTGTCCCACAGTAAACAGTTGCTTTCCCATGAGCACCCTCGTGTTCCTGTTGTTGGCCAGGTTTGTGCACACTGGGAAACATCCCGCTCCCTATTGTCCCAAAGGCCAAAGGTCAGGGAGTTTTTCTATAGCGTTCAATGAGTGAGGTGAGAGGTGGGATGCAAGTGGTGATAAAGAGGCCCGTCCAGCCCCCCGTGAAATGTTTTTTGTTCTTTTTCTCTCCCACTTGTCTCCCTCTCTCAGTGATGATCAGATCTGCTCTCTCAGGAGGACGGCAGGGTGGGGTTCTGGAGGGGCTCCTCTGACACAATAGCATAACTCACCGATTCACCATCAGCTTCCTGACCGGCCACAGTCAGTCCTGTGTTTGTATTGAGCGTGCCGGCTGGATGTCTTTATCACAACACACAGAGCACAGGGATGAACATCAGCTTTCCCACTGAGGAACATGAAGAGTAGTTTGACCTGCACAGTTGAAGATCACCGCTCAGGGACGTTCTGTCAGAGGATCTACACAATTCTTCAGCATTCGGACTCATCTTCAAATTGTTTGTCATATGACATTTCGATATAAAACAGGGCATTATTTTCACACATATAGAGGACTGCAGGACACACCGCATGCTTGGGAAAGAAAATATAGATCAATACTCCTATGAAATATGACAGTTTTTATCAAAAGTTACTACTCCCTGTATTTTGCCTATACATGTCTTTTTTTGTGTGTATTGTTTTTTGGGTATTTTTGTGGATTTTTTAAATTATTTTTTTTATAACTTAGTCCCGGTGTTCTCTACAAAAGACATAGCATAAACTATATTTTTTTCAAAACAATTTTCTCCATTTGTTTCTTATGCTCCAACCAATGCAATGACATAAAAAACTACAAAATTCACAAAACTTTTTGTCTTATGGTTCTCAGAAGGATATTGTGAAGGCGAAACACAAACTGACTAACAATATGATTTTTAGTGAAATATACTATTAAAAGAAATTATTATTTTATATTTTTTTTAAAAATCTATAAACGCAGGCGGGACTTGGTTGAGTCTGCTGGGTGTTGATTGGATGGAGGGGGATCTGAATGTGAGCTTGCAATCAATTAAAAGAAAGTTTAAGCCAGGGTTCATAAAAAATGAAAACTGAAATCAAAATAAAACAATAAAGTTTACATTACTTTCTAAAATAAATGATAGCTTTAACATTAAAACATTGTTTTATTTCTGCTATTTGCAAGGCACCATTTCTCATTTTCTATTAAAAACCACACAAGAAAATGTCAAAATGTTAGCAAGTAGAAGTCTGTCGTTTCAATGACTATATATGCCATATGCTATAAGATTCATTGTTCACAATAAGGTAATTAAAATGCATTTAGGGGGAGAAACAATTGAATTTCTATTTCTATGCCAACTTACAAAAAAATGCTAAAATTGATCAAATATTCAAAACGTTTTTGTGAAAGCATACTCATATTTGAGTTATTTCAAGTCTCAGTTAGCCTAAAGGAGCATGCACATGTAGCAGGTTTTTATTTATTATTACATAATAGATCAAAATAAAACAGATAGAATAGAACAGAATAAGGCCTTTTTAAAAACTTGTTATTGTTAGTTTAAAGAATTATTGCTACCTGATTTAACATACAAAAATAGTTTTTCTGGTATAAATCATTGTATTTATGCAGAATTAGTTATATTAAATCAGATTTTTTTTTTTACTTTAATTAAGACCTAGAGACCCCTTTTTTGCTTTAAATTTCAGAGTATACATTAAATGCATTTTATTTTATTTTTATTTTAGCTTTTTTTTACTAACATTTTTTGTCAACGAACTGAATTAATAATAATATATATATATATATATATATATATATATATATATATATATATATATATATTTTTTTTTTTTTTTTTTATTTATTTTTTCTTTATTTTTTTTTATTTTTTATGTTAAGCTCATGAAAATGCAACCAAATTTAGACACCTTTCGTGGTTATCGGTTGTTACTTGCAGAGTATACATTCAAATGTATTTGATTTGATTTTCGACTAACAATTTTACCACCAAAATGAATTAATATTAAAATACCTCTTTTTCAGTGCTAGGCTCATAGCAATGCTAATCAAATGAGGTGTTCTCACTCGATCTGCTGTTGGACAGTGTTGGACTTTCTCTCTTTAACTGGATATTTCCAAGAAGGATGCAGAGAATTCCAAGTTTCCTAGTTGTCTGGAGCGTAGCACAAACCTCCACTACACATCTAAAAAACACACAGGTCAGCTTCATCACCAGACCATCAGAAATCCCGGCCTCAGAGCTCCCAGGAGAAGTGTGCATGAGCTGATGTGTATCTCAGTGTGTGCGCTGGTTTCTTATGGCTGCTGGAGCACAATGAGAGCCACTAGAGTTTCGCTCTAAAATCTGGCCGGAGGCTTAACGTATCACCTAATCTGGCACCGCCGGCACGGGATGGTAATTGTGCTGCGTGTTTGTGTGGGTTGGAGGACAGCTGGAAGTGGTTTGGTGTGCGGCACAGAGTTTGTTTTCAGATCAGCTCTGAGGAAAAAGATCTGGCTGTTATGCAAGCGTCACTTCCACGCTTTGCTGACAGTGATGGATATTTCATAAGTCGCCGAGACAGAACTTGTCTGTTTGCGTGTGTCTTTAGCTCAGCTTACGCTCAATTATCACTCCATTAAGTCGTCTGACTCTGAAATCTGGGTGTCTTTAGTCTGGAGCCGACACGAGCGCGTCCAAAAGCTTCCTGCGACGTCTGTCCAGCTCCTCAAACAAACACAAGCGGAGGCGAGGGGTCAGGTCCTCCGACGCGGATGGAGCGGCTGATTTTCTCCTGGTTTTATGAGCACATAAATCTGACTGGTGCCAAAGAACAGAAAAACGGGGAATTAAAATTCCCCTTTGGCTGTGTTCAGGGGTCCAGCTGCACTAGGCTGTTTGTTTAACACAGCTGCACGGAGGAACAGACAGAAAGAGAGATAAAGACACACACGTTTGCCAACCAAAATGGCTTGTTTTCATTGGCAGGTACTCAGGTTTTCTCAGAATTATGATTGCGCTGCTGCAGACAGACTGAACCTCGAAATAAAGAAGAAGAGCTGATGGGAAAACCCTTTGTTTGACTTTCTGTAGGCACCTGAACAGAAATCCCATGCTGTGAGAATCCAGAATACTCTCGTTAGGATCGACTCGTTTGGGAACGCGCAGGGGTTTTGATGTTAAAATGTTTGTCTTTTTTTCTCTGTTAAATGGCATATTAAAATTTTTCAACACATCGTAGACTTACGCTGTGTGGCAGTTTGTATATATTCAATTAATATATAGCTAAATGCTAATGTCTGCATGTAAACAAATAGAGTTATGGTGCCCAGATGCAATTTATATGCCACATTAAAAAAGAAAAAAAAAATCACTTGATCATCTTTTTTTGAAGTATAAAAATACAATTTTAGTACAAAAAATCTTATAATTAGATCTTAAAATGTCATTTATATGTTTTAATAATAAACATAAAAATTTTTTTTATCTTATATTACAAATCTTTATATAATTTATAAATGTGTGTATATATATATATATAAATTAATTTTTATTTTGTGCACAAATATGACCTCGATTTGCTTTTAAGAAATGTGAAATGTATATATATATATATATATACATATACATATATATATATATATATATATATATATATATATATATATATATATATATATATATTTTTTTTTTTTATTAAGATATATCTTTGTAAAATGTAAAATGAAATTTGTATTTTAGCTGAAAAATATCCAGTTATTTTTTTGCAGTGATACTTTTGGTGAAATCTACTTTAACTTGGCAGTTACTCAGCCTAATTCACACCTATTTCTTCCACTCCTACTTCACTTGTACACACACACACACACACACAAACACACACACAGAGCGAGAGCACCCTCATGAAGGCTAACTGACCGATGGTGCTGTGATAGATGAGCGTGCTGGGCCTGTTCATCTGCATTCTTCCATGCAGATTTTCACAGATGCACAAAGGCTGTCTGAATCCTGCTCTTCTGCTGGGTTTGGCTGAGGGATCGGCAGACAGAGCAGCTTGTCTTCAGGTGCCTGATTTTGCTCGCATTTCTATGGCTTTCATTAATGGATGGGTGTTGGGTTTAAACAGGCTGACACTTCACAGATAGTTTCTCATGTGTTGCAATAACATCCAGTCATGCAAGATTAAATATGGCAGCATCCCAATTTGCATGCTTATTGCTCTGCAATAGAAATGTTGTACTAACACACTTGTAACTTACAAATTTTTTTTATTAAAAATGAATTAATTAAAACTTGTATTTATTATAATGTCACATTATTATTTTAAAATATCTAAAACTGTCCTTGTTTTTAGAAAATTTATTTAGAAAAAAAATCTCAGCATTTTTAACTTCTTATAATTCATTGTTATAAAACATTGATTAATTATATTTTATTATATATTATTATAATATATAAATTACATTATAATACACCAGCCTGTCTGAAATCCTGTGCTGACCAGCTGGCCCTCTTCTTCACACAGATCTTCAGCAGATCCCTGGAGCTGTGTGAAGTCCCCCTTCATGCTTCAAACAATCCACCGTCATCCCCATCCCAAAGAAACCCAAAATTACCTACCTACACTCTGCCTACAGAGCAAACAGGTCTGTGGATGATGCAGTCAGCATGGGACTGCATTATGTTCTGCAACACCTAAAAAGACCAGGGACTTATGTGAGGATCCTGTTTGTAGACTTTAGCTCGGCCTTTAACCCGATCATCCCAAACCTCCTCCTGCCCAAACTAACTCAGCTCTCTGTGCCCACCTCCATCTGTCAGTGGATCAACAGCTTCCTGACAGACAGGCAGCAGCTAGTGAGGCTGGGAAAATACACATCCAGCACCTGTACAATCAGCACCGGAGCTCCCCAGGGCTGCGTTCTCTCCCCACTGCTCTTCTCCCTGTACACCAACGATTGCACATCTAAGGACCCCTCTGTCAAGCTTATAAAGTCACCACACTCATCGGCCTCATTCAGGACGGTGACGAGTCTGCTTACAGACAGGAGGTAAAAGAGCTGGCTGTCTGGTGCATTCTCAACAACCTGGAGCTTAACACGCTCAAAACAGTGGAGATGATCGTGGACTTCAGGAGAAACCCCCCTGCACTCCCCCCACTCACCATCATGAACAGCACTGTGACTGCAGTGGAGTCATTCAGGTTCCTGGGCACCACTATCTCTCAGGACCTGAAGTGGGACATTCACATTGACTCCATTGTGAAAAAGGCCCAGCAGAGGTTGTACTTCCTTCGCCAGCTGAGAAAGTTTAACCTGCCACAGCTGCTGAAACAGTTCTACTCCACCATCATTGAATCCATCCTCTGCACTTCAGTAACTGTCTGGTTCAGCTCAGCCTCTAAATCTGACCTCAGAAGACTACAGAGAGTAGTCCGGACTGCTGAGCGAATCATCGGTACAACCCTCCCTTCTATTCAAGAACTGTACTTATCCAGAGTGAGAAAAAGGGCTGTCAAAATCACTCTGGACCCCTCACATCCAGCACACTCCCTCTTTGAACTGTTGCCATCTGGTCGACGCTTCAGAGCTCTGAACACCAGAACGAACAGACGCAGGAACGGTTTCTTCCCTCAGGAAATCCATCTCATGAACAGCTGATAATAACTGTGCAACACACAACACTATTTATACACTCATACACTGATTTATCTCACACACTCCTCACTAATCTACACTTCAGATTTGCACATAATATACCTGTACATACAAAACTGTCTATTGTAATTCATGCACATACAATTGTCAATTTGTATATCGTTATTCCTGATTTATTTGTTCCAATAGATTTTTTTCTTTTTATCTGTGTTTTGTTCTGTCGCTATCATTCTGTCATGAAAACTAATTCCTTGAATGTGTAAACACACCAGGCAATAAAGCTCCTTCTGATTATGATTCTAATAATATTTGTTATGAATGTTGTATTAAATTGCCTTTAATCTTTTATCTAAACAAATTCAATTTACTTGTTTTCCCCATGAATTTCTGAATGTATTATTGTATTTATTATATTATTATATAATCCACATTTAATTCATTAAACTAAACATCCTTTATACTAGATAAAGTAGCATTTTTTATTTTAAAATATCATAATGTATTGTTATATTTATTGTAATTCATTTAAAAAATTACATTTATTATATTTTATAATTATTATTGCAATTAATTATTATTTAAGGTATCATTATATTTTCAGTATTTATTTAAGTAATTTTATATAAACATAAAAGAAGATACATTTACAACATATTTTATAATTTATTATAATTTAATTTATAAATACATGTATTATTAATTATATTATTATTGATTATAATATTTATGATTGTAATTTATATTATGTTGTTGCTTTGCATAACTATCTAAACATCCATTAAACAAGATAAATTAAGCTGAAAAGCAGAATAAATATTTTAAATGATATTAATATTTATAATACAATTGTACACAAATAGGTTTCCTTTTTTGAGCTAAATATAACATATTTCTTTGTTGTGATTTTGGGAGGTAAAATAGTACCCCAACATATTCTTAAAAGGTTTTGTAAGATTTACTGACAGGGAAAACGATTTAGTGTGTGTGTTTTTTTGTTTTTTGCACAAAGCATTTTATTCTCCCGTGTCAAAAATAGCCAGAGTGATATAATCAGAGCAGTGCCCACAGAGAATGTTTGTTTCCTGTTCTGTCCCCATTAGCCTTTTCTAGAACGACGACTCTCAGGGAAGAGAAAGAGCAACAGGTTACTGCTATTCTGTCCAGCTCTCACCCGCAAGAACAGAAAGTGCTCTCAGAAGAGGACTAGGCCTCAGTCTGCCTGATGCCTGAAAATGGTTGTGTTGTAATCTAGTAATTTTATGGTCTTGACTTTTAACACAGCAGCACATAAAGATGATGGTTTCCAGACACGCTGCTTTATAGGGCAGATCTGCGTGTATGTTAGGAATGATATGCTGTAAAAGAGAGCCTGCAGAGAGAGAGAGAGAGAGAGAGAGACGGCATGGGAACAGGCTTCGGGATGTGATGGTGGCTCAGCGTTTCCCAAGGCCAGCAGTAGGAAACAGAATAACTGGATCTCGCTGACCTCCTCAACTGCCCCCTGACATCCCCTCAACTGCTCCCTGGGGGGCTCCTGTCTCAATGTTTAAAACAGACCGTCCAAACGCATCCTGCAAGGCTTAACCCAGCGTAGGAGCGACGAGAAGAATAGAGGGCTGAAGGGAAGTTAAGCCGGGTCTGAAACAGCTAATCTGAGGACCACACAGATGAGGAGCAGAGCTTTTTGTGTGTGTGTGTGTGTGTGTGTGTGTGTGGAGAGGCCTGTTGGGAGGTGGATGTTCTTCAATTCTATGCTTGACCCGAGTCCCTGTGCTGACCTTAAGGGCAGGCGTCGAGACCTTAATGTGCTACACTTCTACAGTACCTTCATTTGGTCCTTACATGAACTATGTCACAAGAGCTATTCACAAAAGATACAATGGTCCTTTCCAGGAACCAGGCTGCGTGGGTTTTTATCATTTTAATGGAAAACTGAGTGGTTTAAAGGCTCTGATATACTCATGGTCAAATAAAAAGAAATTCGAAATACCTGCGTGATGATATAGACCTTGTGCATCAGAGAAACAAGCGTGCTGCTATCTTTAGATTTCTGTCCTTGATCTTCAGTTTTTGCGGTAGCTCTGTAGCATCGCTGCTGAAGAGTAATTAGCTGTTGAAGTGGATTTACATATTGAGTTAAAGTTATCATGACCATTGTAATGGTTTAAGCAGATATTATAACAACTGTCAGAAGATCACAAAACTTTTAAAATGAATGGTTAATTTACATATATTTGCACGACCTTACGTTCACACTGTGAAAATACAAATGGAATACAGAAGACAACAAGCGTGGCACTGAAACGGGGCAGAGCTACATCAGGTCTATACTGATTATTTGATTTGATTATTTGTGTAAATAGTTAGCATACAAAGTCAACGCAAATATGTAACAGATGCGAATACACGCTGGGCGATGCAAATGATGTGAATTGGGCGACACATTCACCTTAATCAGGACTTCCTCGCAACTATAGCAAAACAATAGCATGATGCATTGTCACACAAGCCAACCAGCAAAGAGCTTATTGACACCTCCAATCCTGTGAGTTATCTAGAGCGTGTAATGCCATGCCAATATTCACTTTGCTTTAGTCCATTAGTGCACAACCCAACACCTAACATATAATTATACAACAAAAATTACAGCATGGGAAAACAGCAGTTAAGAAAGCATGATCATAGCGATCTCTAACACTCCAAGTTCAGTACGTCACATTTAGATGACAACAGAAGCATGACAATGAAACAAATCATTTAAACAAGGGCCCGAGCAAGTACTTTGTATTGCATCAAGATTTTGCTAAATCGGATACTAGTAAGACTTTTGTGGATATTCAGTATCATAGCAGTCAAAAAGTCTCAACTGAAGAAAAAAATGCGGAGCTAGAGCTAGGCATTTTCAGCAGAGTTCTTTCTGAATTTGTAAAAACTTCCAATAATTAAAAAAATAATAATAATATATCGGGGCCATTAGAACTTCTAAGGAAGAACAATCCAAGGGAAGTACCATCAGATCTTTGGTTCTATATTGTGATGCACTTACTGGATTACTAAGGACTTTAATTAAAATTTACAATTCATTCCCAAAATTAGAGGCAGATGAGCAGGAGCTTTGAGGAATGGGATTTAAAGTGGCTGTAAATGCTGCCAGCATGTAACCAGAGAGAAATCATTTCACAGCAAAATACTGTTATGACATTTACATGAAACATTTCCAATCCAAAACATTTGAAACAAAATGAAGCACAGATAAATCATTCACAATAAGGACCAGAAATGCATATAAAAAATAGACAGAGTGATTTTTTTTTATTTCATGCTGACTTTATATAGGGATTATGCAAACTGTGATTGTGTTTATTAAAGCTTTAACACTGATGAAATAATCTGCTGCAAGTCAACTAAGAAACATCTTGTTACCATTTGAGGGTTCATCAGCTTATCTCACAGGGAGGAAGAAGTCTCTGGATCTATCTGCATAGCCATTAAAATCTGAGACAAAGGGTGAATTCATATGTGTGGTGATGGGAAAAAAGAGAGAGTGGCAGAGCCGAGGAATGAGAGAGAGAGAGAAGTATAAGGTTACTTCCAGCTGTCCTCCATCAACCATGCTTTCGCTCGGACGTATGGCCACTAGTTAATGCCAAACATCCTGTGTATGTCAGACCCGTGAGGTTCTGCAAAAGATTCCAATAAGGTCGACAACCTCTTGCACAAGCGGCCGGTCCATCATCCCCTGGCAACTCTCAGATAGAATGAGCTCGGCTGAGAAAACACAGATGTAGCTGATGCTGGAATAGACAGGAATATTTACATCAGTACTGTCTGTGGTGACAGGAACTATGTGACAAGTCAGAACATGAGACAAACTGTATTAAACATCTCATCTGCAAATGATAATTTGCAATTATAAATTAAATTATATTAAATTTGAAATTTATTCATTTAGCTGATGTTTTTTATCCAAAGCGACTTACAATTGTTATATATGTCAGAAGTTGCACAACTCTGGAGCAACGGTTAAGTGTCTTGCTCAGGGACACATTGGTGTCTCACAGTGGATTCGAACCCGGGTCTCTCACACCAAAGGCATGTGTCTTATCCACTGCGCCAACACCGAAATGAAAAAAAAATGACTACATTTAAAAAATGTTATTAAAAATAAATAATAAATATTTTTTAATTAAATCAAAATAAAAGAAAAGAAATTACATTACATTTTGAAAAAAAATTAACAGTTTTTTAAAATAATGTTCATGCTGCATATAATGCATAATACCATAATAATGACTAAGAATAAACATTATAAGCACCAGAACTTTCAGTCTTTGTGCAATACAGTTTGAATTTGGAAAAACACAAATGACAAATGAACTTTAAAGCAAGAGGGGAATACAGAAATTTAAGTGAAAAACACAAAGCTATTGTATGGCTCCAGAAGACTTCTAAATGCATCATATGGACTAATATTTTGTCCTTTTTGGTGCTTTTATTGAATGGAGCAGAGCAGCAAAATTATTTCTGTAAAAAGAAAATAACCACAGATTTTTTTGTTGTTGTTTGTTTTTGTTAACTATCCCTTTAAGTCAGTTTATTTTAATCATGAAAGACTTAAATATAAACACAAATATACGGCATTCACAAATAATGTTGTCATTTTCTTTAAATTTAGTTTTCAAAGAATTTTACATCTGTACTGTTTGTTTAATATGTATTTATATTTTAATTAACCATATTTCAAAGAGCACAACCTACTCTGGCTTACTAGGAAGTAGCTATTAATAGGGGAACTGGGTGAAAGAACACATGGCAAGGTGCAATGCACAAGGTTTTCGGGGGAAAACAAGCTGCGGGAGCGCATTAGCAAGACTGCAGCTATGGCAGCTCAAACCTCTTTGCGTCCATTTGGAAACACAAGAATGTTTTCGAGTGTCCTTGCATTCGCACACAGGCTACATTTTGCGAAGCTTTGAAGCCCCAGAATATAATGTATCTTAAAAGCAGCCCATGGCCTCTGAGGAGCACAGTCTGGTGTTTCAATCAAAGAGACCCTGAAAAACTACTGGCAAACCTACATTATTTTATTTTTTTCTTCTTCTTTTTCTCTTTCTTTCGTTCTCTCTCTCTATGGCTTCAGTGCATTTGGCCAAAGATTGCTGGTCTTTTCTTTTGTACTTGTAAGATTTAACACATTTCTTCACTCAAATAAAATAAGCTTCAAGTTAACCTCAGGACCATCTGTTTTCCCCATCAAAGTTAAAACATTGCAACATTGTGGTTTAGCAGTTTTGCGTGTCAACATGTTGGACCCAAATACAGCTTATCATACCTCAACACACTCAACGCAGAGTCAGATCTGAGGATGAAACTGGACTTTTTTTAACTTCTTTAATCAGTTTTCTTTTATACCCTTTAGACTGCAAGAGCTGTCATCTAATATGACACTCGTAATGTTAAAAACCCCACAGGTCTAGCTTGCCGAGAGTGAAACGGATGTTGAGTTGTTTAATAAAACACATGATTGCAGTTCAGTTTGCCTCTCAGGATGGCTGTCAGCCTTTAGAAAGGACAGGAAGGAAAAGCCTTGAAGCTCAGATGAAAGAGATACTGATGTACAGGTGCACAGCGAGGAAATGTTTTATTGGCTTATTTGGGTTTCATGCAATATTTATACAAAGCACGATGGCATTGACACTAATTGACATGAATCAATGGCATTGACACTAATCAGCTATCAGAACTATAACTGATTTACATAAGTAACTCTAGGTTGTATATTACATAGTTTCTTACCCGTAACCCAAATGAGCAAATTACAGAAAACCACTTTAGATAACCAAGATAACAACCATACATAGAAAAAAATGTTTAAACGATTACATGAGATATTACTGTAAAATAAGAGTATGGGTTTAAGAAGTAAAAACTATGATTTTACGTGCAATTTACAGTGTAAAGTGTACAGTAAAAGGGCATTTTAACACTCTCAGAAAGTGCAAAATTTGTATATCTAAAGGGGTACAACAGCTTGTCACTAAGGTAGTACATTCAATGGGAAACCTTTGTATCTTTTTTGCCCTTGAAGAGCACATGATACTATCTTAGAGTATTAATATTTACCCTTAAGGTAGTAATGTGTAATATCTAATATCTTGTTTAATCCTTCCATCCTGGTGGACACTGGTTCGAATCACCCTTTGAGTGGTGCATGTAGGACCAGTTAAACTGGTGCCATGACCCGGGTGGGAAGGGTGTTTAAGTGGGTAATTGTAATGGAAGCCTTCTAGCAACAAAAAGTCATTTTCCACTGCAGGAATGTTCCCCAGGAACTAGGGACTCTGGGCCAGTAATCTGTGTTGCAGTCTATAGCTTCCTTATTAGCACACCTGCCTCCCATGCTGGTTAATGCTGGTTCGTATCCCATTTGGTGCAGTGCAGTTAGGAGCATTCGCATTGGTGCAGTGACCCGGATGAGAGTGAAGTTAACTTTTATCAATCTGTTTGCAGTGGTGTGAGCAGTACCAGTTATGTCGTTGTCATGCCTCAGACTGAACAGGATCTTGAGTGCTCAGCAATGTAAGTTTGAATTCAATTGCAATACATGTCATATCTTATTTTAAAAAGGTTCAAAAAGGTCTAAACTTCAAGTTAAGTTCTTGCTCTGTTGTAATCTATGCGCACATGCATAAACATAAGCATGGGTTAACCTAGAGCAGATATTTTAATGTGGGAGCCGTGACACCGTAAGCAGAGGGGCAGGGACAGGAACCCCTCATTAAGACTGAGTTAAACAGAGCTTTGATGGGGAGACCTACATTAGTTCAGTCTGGCAACACATGAAAGAGCAGTCGTATGATAGAGGGACCTGCACTCGTTGTCACTCTCTCCAGTGCACACTTGCACACATTTCATCCCTCACACACACATGTACTGAAAACCACATCACTGCCTCATGCAAACAAAGACTATGTAGACTTCGGCTGTATTTAGTATGCTGTGCACACTATGCAATTTTTCTATATGCAGGGAATCCCCAGTGACCTAATACAATGCCAAATATTTCTGTGTGGAATATGGTATCCCACAGTGCAATGTACTCAACTTGATCTTCCATTTCTAGTGTGATGGATGAATAGGAAATCATAACAGTCATGATTAATATTTCTTATTTGACTATATATTTGATCTGACCACCAAGAGTTTAAATTACAAATTCACCAATATTATTTCCAAAAAGAAAATGGACTCTGCATGCTTAAATGGTTAGTTCACCCAAAATGCAAAATTATGTCATTAATAGCTCACCCTCATGTCGTTCCAAACCAGTAAGACCTCCGTTCATCTTCAGAACACAGTTTAAGATATTTTAGAGTTAGTCCGAGAGCTCTCAGTTCCCTCCATTGAAGCTGTGTGTACGGTATACTATCCATGTCCAGAAAGGTAAGAAAAACATCTTCAAAGTAGTCCATGTGACATCAGAGGGTCAGTTAGAATATTTTAAAGCATCGAAAATACATTTTAGTCCTAAAATAGCAAAAACTATGACTTTATTCAGCATTGTCTTCTCTTCCATGTCTGTTGTGAGAGAGAGTTCAAAACACTGCAGTTTAGTGATATCCGGTTCGCAAATGAATCAATGTAACCGGATCTTTTTGAACCAGTTCACCAAATCGAACTGAATCATTTTAAATGGTTCGCGTCTCCAATATGCATGAATCCACAAATGACTTAAGCTGTTAACTTTTTTAATGTGGCTGAAACTCCCTCTGAGTTCAAACAAACCAAAATCCCGGAGTAATTCATTTACTCGAACAGTACACTGACTGAACTGCTGTAAAGAGAGAACTGAAGATGAACACCGAGCCCAGCCAGATAACGAACAACAGACTGACTGAAGATTTAAGGGAAGTTGTGGCCTAATAGTTAGAGAGTCAGACTCCCAATCGAAAGGTTGTGAGTTTGAGTCCCGGGCAGGCAGGAATTGTAGGTGGGGGGAGTGCATGTACAGTTCTCTCTCCACCTTCAATACCACGACTTAGGTGCCCTTGAGCAAGGCACTGAACCCCCAACTGCTCCCCGGGCGCCGCAGCATAAATGGCTGCCCACTGCTCCGGGTGTGTGTTCACAGTGTGTGTGTGTTCACTGCTCTATGTGTGTGCACTTTGGATGGGTTAAATGCAGAGCACAAATTCTGATTATGGGTCACCATACTTGGCTGAATGTCACATCACTTTCACTTTCAGATTGTGGAAAACAGCTACTGTATGTACCAACCAACAGTAATTTACGAGACGCTGAATTCATATGAATTTGTACAATGTGATTTTTACCAAAGTATACAAGTGAGCATGAAGCTATAAACCAAACCTTATTTGGGGTATAAGAAAACATACAAATGAGATCATACAAATTCACCACCAATTCACAAAAAGTCACATTACTGTGAAGTGTGCAGCTATTCAGTAAATAGTAATGTAGTATTTCATTCTGAACAAAACCCAGTATGTCATCAGATAAATTAGAATTATGTACAGTATAAAAGTTAGACAAAAGAAAAAGTAAATCAATGGCCATTTTGTGGAAGTGAATATATTTAGTTTCAGCCTGGCATCTCTCTTGGCCACTTATACCCTGACACACAACTAAATGAATAGAATGAAGAGAATAAGGATGTAAACATACGTGTACAAGCAGACACAAATGCTTGAGAAATTTATTTCGAGTATGCTGTTTTGTACACATTTTGCACAATATTCAATCAGATTATTATTCTGCTAGTTAACTCTTTTCCTTTTGTTTTAAATAGGCTATAGCCTTTATCTTGACCCAGGATTTGTTAGTTAGCTGCAGGTGATATTAGAGGGCAAGACGTTCTCATTCAAAGACAGAATTTGATTGGATACAAATCTGAGTAATCAGAGTTTTTGCACATTGATGCCAAGAAGTACACTATATATATACTGTGTGTGTGTGTGTGTGTGTGTGTGTGTGTATATATATATATATATATATATGTATATATATACACTTTCATCTAAAGTGATTTATCAAATGTGAAACATTATAAACAATTTGTCACAGAGAAAACAATAATCATTGTATATAATGCAAGAAAACTAAAGTAGGAAACAAGCTAGAACAGAAGTGAAATACAGAAAAGAAGAGGACATTTCTTCAACAATTGATCAAAATATCTATAATAATAATATATAATTATTAGTTTCAAGAACTACAATTACTACTCTCCATATAAATATGCTTCATCTTTAAAAAACTATCAACAATCAAATTCAAAAGACTGTATAAGGAGAGTGAATGTTGTAAAAATTATTAAAAGTTAATTAAAAGTTATTTTTTGAAGGTAAGGGGGGGGGGGCATTTTGCTTTTATTAAGTTAGGATAGTGTAGAAGAGACAGGAAACAAAGCAGGAGAGAGAGAGAGAGAGAGAGATATTAGGAAAGGTGCTCGTGTCAGGATTCATACTTGGGGAGCCGTTGTGTTATTTTTGTGTGTTTTTGTTTTTTCACAATATTATGATAGTGTTTGCTTTTGGAATTTTCTTCTTGTAGGAATATACAATTTTAGCATGTAGCTAAATGCAATAGCGCTACTAAATGTTCAGCTCATGTTCAGATCCAGTAGCAAATTTGGTTAACAATACACAAGAATTTAGCAATGCATGTTTTTTATCTGAGCATGCACATTTGACTATTCAGACTCGAACTTGAAAAATGATTTTAATTAGATTGTGCATGGCAGAATATCAAGCGTTTTTATTTTTGAATCCAAACTATGAAAAAATGCAACAGATTTGAGTTGGACTGGTGAATAAAAAAAACAATCCAATTCTTGCTTTCACTCTGAACAAGCTGCTGAAATCCGTTTGTTGACATGAAGGCGATGTTTGAATATACTATATTCATGTTAGAGGTAAAACCCAGCGGTTCACACAGCAGTGTCCACTTTAACACACCACTGTCACTTCACACCAGCACATTATTTATTCTATGAGCACGTCTCTGGCAATGACGGAGGTGTGTATTCTTGCCAGTGTGTGTGTAAAAGAGACAAACCAGACATTCATAATTTAAAAGCAATGTCTGTTGAATGAGTGACTACCTGAGGGGAAATGAAACATTGGATTTGTTGAATAAAATATAAGTTGCAGGATCCCTCGTGTGGCTTGTGTGCATGTGAGTGTGTGTGTGTGTGTTTGCAGGTAATGATGTCAGTAGGGACCGAATATGTAATGATCATGCAAATCTACATGCTTATTTAAACATACCAACATAAAGTCGTCGGTACAACCCAGAATACTTGTAACATCATTTCCAAACCTGATAGTTTTGCTGAGTACGGTGTAATGTAAATGATGTTGTCCAGTTGTGCGATCAACAACGCTTGGAGGGCGTGCCAAAAATGCAAGGCTGATCGATTGCGTGTACAGAATAGCAGAGCGTGCTGGTTTGACGGTTTGAATACAATAAAAGGTATTAGATTAGCAGTAAATGTAGCAGGGTGAACAGATATTGGAAACGGTCCCTTCAGGCTAGTTTTCACATGCCTGCAACTTAAGCTGGAGCTGGCTTGTATTGTTCAGGCAAACGATCCACCTTGGGCAGAGAGGTGTGGGTCTACACACCTGCCAGATTGCATCGAGACACTCACACACATGCACAAATGTATGTATACACATAATAAGAAAGCACACACACACACACACACACACACACACGGGGTGGGAATGGTGTCCTAATGAGGCCCTGAGAGGCCGTGCTGGTCCGTCAGTCAGGCTGCACCATGCTGACACATGGCTGACAACAGCATTGAGCTACTTCTGTCTCTTCCGCTCGGTTTCATTCAGCTGAACTACTGACAGGATTATAGAGACACTCAAATTAATTCAATTAATAATGCGCTCTGTCACTCTCTGCCTCCCAAGGAGGACAATAATAAACTGTGATTTGGGAATGAAGAATGTGTGACATGCGAGAGACGTGGAAGCGTGCTGGAGAGGCACAAACACTGCTTTACTGAATATTTACAGCAATGGATCTCAACCGGTGGGACAGGTCTGATTGGGTCATGAAAGAAACAAAAAAAAAACAAATGCTAATACTAAAATGGATGGATAGCAAATAATTAGGAAAAATGTTCCACATATCATTTATTGCTGAAATTATAGCTACTAATATAATATTTACATAGAAAGAAAAGTGCGCAAGATCTTACAAATCTTTTAATAAACTAGTTAAAAAGGCATGTGCCAGATTTATGTGCCAGAAATGCACTAAAGACTTTGAAAAATTAAGATTTCGTGTTTTCTTTACAGCTTGAATACAACTGTACACGCATGTAATTATTATTCTTATTATTTAACTTTTTTTTTTGAGGAATTCGGACCACAATTTTTACCTGTTTTTATTCAAATCTGTATTTTTTATCTGATAATTATTAACCGTGCAGGTAAAAAAAAAAATTCTTAAGAAATGATACAACAACATGTTTTTATTTTACATTTTTTTGTTTTATTTTATTTTTTGCCAAACTATAGTTTTAGAGTTTTCCTAAGTTTCTTTTCAAGTTTTTTTCCCCTGTTTATGACATCAGGACAGATGACAAAAAAATTCAGAAAGTAAAGAATATTAATCACATAACAGTTTTGGTTCAGTAATATTTCTTAAATAGTGTTTTGCTCATTATGGCTGACTAAACATTAATACTGTGGAATATTATTTCAATTTGAAATAACTTGTCTATTTCAATATATCTTAAATTCCCATTTATACCTGTGATGGCAAAATTGAATATACAGTATATATATATATATATATTACAGAAATTTCTAAAGAACAGCATTTATTTGGAACAGAAATCTTTTGTAACATTTTTAACATATATATAAGATATTTAATAGATCTTGACCAAAAAGAAGCTGGGTACTTCCATATTGCATTGTTTAAACTAGAATAAAACCAAACCCCCTTGTGTGGAATCAAACAACCAAGTGATGGACCTGGACACAGAATACTCTGAAGAAGCACCACGCTTTAAGAACTAATGACCCATACGGAGTAATCACCTCATCTCATCAGCAGAGAGAGAGAACAGAGCTGAGCCGTGCAAGCATGGCAGTGCGGCTATAAACCCTGCAAGACGTAAATACAACAAGAACACAATAAATACACAAGCACTGACACATGTTTGTGTGCTTGCACTCAGACGCACCCTCCAGTGCTCGTTTGTAACAGTTAGTCCAAACTATCAGCGTCGCTGCATTCTTTGGGAAGGCGGATTCTTATGCCAGCTTATTCTCCATTTTTAGCTTCTTCAGACCGCACGGGAGAGTTCCCATCATGGCTCTTAAGCAGATTTACTTTCATACAAGCAGCTCAGAGGAGGAGCCAGTAACTGAGAATGTGCTTGACTTCACACGCGTATTGTGACATATCTTCTTTGTATTTGTATTATGGAGCTGAATGTACAGTGAGTCACAGTAGGTGTGCTTGCATAACACACTAAGTCCTTTAATTACCAGAATTGACTTTTATTATTGTGCTCTTCTGTTTTCATATGTGGGAATGCTCCTCAAAAATACATATGGGACTCACACCAAATTGTGTTGATGCAGACTTTTTATTTTTAAATAAATAAATCATGTATATATATATATATATATATATATATATATATATATATATATATAAACTTTAGTTGAGTTGCTTCCTTTATTTGTTTGTTTTTACACATACAGTACAATTAAATTGGATGTAGAAGTGATTTTAAATTCAATTGTTATTAAACTGACTTTAAAAATCAATATGAATCTTGTTTAACTCAAAAAATAAAGTTGAAATGGTTTCAGTGAATTTGATGAGTTGAAGTAATGTAAAAACATGCTTCCATGAAATACCATTTCTAACAGTGAATAGTTTTATATTATACTTGCTTCATGTGCTTTCAAAAATACTTTCCTCCAAGTTAAACAATCGTGTTTTTGAGCACTTTATCTTATTTCAGTTACATTTGTAAGGAATGATTTTCAAATATCAACCTTTTTACAACGATTTTATAAATCATTTTATGAAGTATGTTATGGTTTCCTGTAACTTTAACCGATTTTAGCAAACCAGTAAAGCCTAAAATGCTATCAGATTTGTTTTCTATTTAACTGGTTACATTCTTATAGTAAAAAGATGCTTTCTTTTTCTTTTTTCTTTTTTTACTTTCTAAAAGAGGCATTTTACATGACCTTTATCACAAGACTTTAAATATAAAAGTAAACTGTAAACCCTGTTACCATAATGTATAGTTAACATTTCATTCTCTTTCTAACAATTTTGTAATGTCAAATTAACCTTTCAGCCATGTTGTGATTAGTTATAACCCAACATATTAAAGTGCAATTAGCTTGAGGTGCATAAAGCTGATTAACAACTCTTCAGTTTTCTGACTGTATTTCATAGTCTCAGTAGCATTCAAATTGAGCTTAAAAATCACATATCAAACCGTATAAGGTCATAACCATGTGTGCACCTTTGTGTGTGTGTGTGTGTGTGTGTGTGTGTGTGTGTGTGTGTGTGTGTGTGTGTGTATGTGTGTGCGTGACCCTCGGGCCGTCTCTCAGTGGGAGGTTTGGGGATCACTCTGTTCTCTGAGAGAGGATTTCATCAGCGACGAGGGTAAGGCCTTCACTAACAGACCTATTTATCCCTACAACAAGCCCAACCTTACTACTCCGTCCTCTCTCACATGCACACACTGCCCCACACAGCAGTAACCAGCAATTACCACAACACCATGTCATTAGAGACTTATACAGACTCCTATTATCACACCCTCACAGACAGGGAGCATTAAAGTCCACTATGAATAAGAAGAAAAACAAACAGATAAAACCATAAATAGTGCTGCATAAGAGCCCGTCTGTGTTCAGCCGTGGAAAGGAATTATCTTTTAGAATTTTAGCAATCAAATCACAATAAAGCATGACTTCATATGTCTTAATAAAATGACTAAAATGCTTTTAATTATTGTATATTTATTAAAGAGTTTTTTTTTTTTTGGAGAAAATTTAAATGGCCCTGAGACTATTAGACTTGGTGGTATTGGTGGTGGAAAGCATAATCAAATTAGCCAAAATATTTATTAAGTGAACATGCAAATGGCATGCAAATGTGCAAGAGATGTTAAGGATGTTATGAATGAAAAGTGCTCCAGTTCTATGGAAATCTGTAGATCTCTCCAGTGAATCCTGCGGGTGCAGATTCTGCACTGGCTGCTGAAGCTCGGTTCAGAGTTTGGATGGGGGTGAACGCTGCTGGGTGGCTCCTTCATTGACGGTTACGCCCTAGTTGTTCTTTTGTGATCTGCGGTGATGGGGGGCTACCACTGACACATGAACTGACAGTCTGGGAAAGCATGACATCATTGATTCTTGCCTAAATATCAATGGACCATGACAAGTGAACAAAAAACTCACTTTTATTAGGAGCTACTGCTATTGACCATCATCCCAAAAAAAAAAAAAAAAAAAAAAAATACATGCCTTCTTCAATGTAAGTTTGTGGGAATCCCCACCCCCCTCACAAAACTCAAATCAGATGGCTTAGAAAAGTAAAAGCACTCCTCTCCTCAACAAGCTTTTTGGGCAACGCTCCAACATGTCACTGAAAAAAATGACTTTGAAGCCATTTTCACTCAGAAATTGCTAGTAATTTTCACAAATAATTAGAAAGAAACAGCAAGGAACACACTGAATTAAACTTAGCAGACTGACTGAAATAGTATTTGATTGTAAAATGTACTCCAGTGATTCTTTGTTTATATATAACTTTGATTTCTGTCTATTCTCTATACGCTATAAGATTTGAGGCATCACAAATGTCAGAAACACAAAAGTTATGTGCCGTTTAATAATTTTTGTTTAGGGCAATATAGATACAATGAATGATTATAACTGTATGCCATCATATTTTGGATTTCACTCCATAACATTAATGCCAGAATAGTCTAATTAATAGTATTAACTATTACACATTTTAATAATAATCTAAATATTATTATCAGTGTTTGAATGTCAGCGTTTTGACTGGGGAAAAATATATGCAATGCCACAATATGTTTATTCGTGGCCATGATTCCCAATATTGTGTAGATCGCAATTGAAATAATGGGATTTTGCCCGCAAACATTTGCCAGAAAAGTTAAACATTTATGCACCCGAACAAAACTTTAATTTTGCACAGAACATATTAACAAAACATTTTTTTTTTGTATAAAGAAAAGTGTGAGATGTGATTGATTAATTTTACACTTATTAATTAAAACCTCTTTAGTATGTAATACCCTATATTTACTTAAATCACCCAATAATTTCATTTCTTTCCCTTTTTTTTCTTTTTGCAAAAGCATACCATTCAGGTCTGTATTGTTCGAGCCATGGGTCGCACTGACACGCCCTTTACAAAGATACAACTTGGGTATAATCTACACTTATGAAATGCACACTTGTAAATATAATAATATTAGGGAATATTTTTCATAATTAGCGCCTACGATATTTCTGCAAGAGTTATGCCTATACATCATCCTCAGAGCGGGTTTTCGGTTTTTCCTCAATATAGCGGGAAATGGAAAACCCGGAGTGGAGCTCGAGCGATTACAGAACGCTTTGAATGCAGCGGTAAACTCCGGTCCACTCACAGCTGCTCCAGTCCAGTGTTCACTCTGTTGCTTGGTGAGGCAAGGACTCTTTAGCTTCATTCGGAGCCTTTTATTCATGCAGAAAAAAAATCAAACTAATTTGACAATTTTATTTAGAGATGTAAGGTAGCCTACTTGATATTAATAACTGAACTGTTTTATAAAAAGCAATCCTGCTGTTGTATTTAATGCGAACGAATTACAGCCGTGCTGCATAGCTCTTGTGATATTGCTTAAATAACGCCATCCCAAACCCTGTGTCACTGAACTATTTCAAGAATCAAAGCCTGAACAAACTGTTCCTTTAAACTTCTCTGAGAGTGTGTGTGTGTGTTGAATGGAGAGTCGTTTTTCTGCTCTTAACTCCTCCTCTGCTTTCTGCTCGTCCAGCGAGCGCGCGCACACACACACACACACACACACACACACACACTCTCTGCTGCCTGCGCATTCCCCATCAGCAGCTCAGCGCACGGGGAAACGGAGCCGCTTCGCGTCCGAACATCGTTTTCAGTGTTCGTGCTGTAGCTCATTGAACATGACGGTTGTAATTCGTAATGTGGAAGAACCGAGCAGCTGATCTGTGGAGGAATCTGTGTTAATGTGACTGAAACACGTCTTTGGGATAGAGACCACGGAGGCGCCGCGACCGTTGTTGCAACTTTTGTTGCAATCAGCACGCGCGTTTACTGACGGTTGCGCGTTTTAAAGAAAGAGTCGCTCAAGTTTTGCGCTCGATTGTGGAATGTAGAATCGCTTCGACTTTTTGTACGTTATTCGTGTTTGGTGAGTTTGTCCGCGGAGGACACGGCGCTTCACGTCTGGAGTTGAGTTCGCAGAGTTTGTTGCAGGGAAACTGTCGAGCTTTGTGTGATCGCTTCCTAAAGTAATCATGGACAAATTGGATTTAAATTCATGTGTCAAGGATTACTTCTGAAAGCTCCTGTGTGTTTTCCTGCATTGGGTGGACTGCGCCGTTCTCGTGCACTTCAGAGTCGACACAAACTCTAGATTTTGTTACCGTTGCAAGACGCTCGTAAACATGCCACAGCTTAACGGAGGCGGAGGGGATGAGCTGGGGGCGAACGATGAACTGATCTCATTCAAAGATGAGGGCGAACAAGAGGAGAAAATCTCCGAAAACGTGTCTGCCGAAAGAGATCTGGACGATGTGAAATCTTCTCTAGTGAACGAGTCGGAAAATAACAGCAGTTCATCCGATTCTGAGGTAAGTCAGACACCACCGCGTGTTGACAGACGCGTGGATGTGGTTGTTGCCGTCGGAAAAATAACTTTTCTGTTTTGTTTTTCTCCTTTCGTCGTTCTTTCCTTTAGCAAAACGAGAGGCGCCCTCAACCAAGAGCTGATCTCGAAAGTTATGAGAAAGCCCGAGAGTATTTCACCGAAGGTACGAGCAAACTAATACTATGGCACGCCGATTTAACAATTATTCATGAAAAAATAGTTTGTTTTTATTTCTAGTAGTATCTTTTTTTAATGTCACTAATAGCTATTCATTATATAAGTGATTTTTTTTTTAATAGTGTAACTACTCAAATTATTTCAGTAGCCTACTTCTAGCTAGCCTACTATTTCTATTGTAATTTATATTAGTTTTATTTAAATCATAAGTTGGGTATTTTAACCTGTAATAACATATTAGCTTACAAGTAATAAAGCAACTGAAATGTGTGAGGTAACAGATATTACAGTTAAAATTGGAAAGATATTAATGTAATAAAATAGGTATTAATATCCAATAAGTTATAGTATAAGATCTGGAATAGAAGTTATTCTTTAGATAAAAAAAAAATTCTACTATGTCATTTACAATTAATAGCAAAACCAAACTTGGTAGCGGAATCCATTAGAATATATACTAGTAGGAAGTGAACAGATGATATCTTAACCACAAATTTACATAGAATTCAATAGGAAAATTGTGCAGTTTGTTACCAGTAGCAATTAAAAAGTTACTTGCTACTAATGGGTACTAGTGTTTAATGAGAAGTTACTAGTGATATTTAAAAAAAAGAAAGAAAAAGTACTAACCAGTATTGTATTAGAAAGATATATAATATATATATATATATATATATATATATATATATATATATATATATATATAATATAAACTACTAGACACATCAGTACACGTAAAAATATCAGTAATACGAATAAATGTCGAAACAGCTTGCCATAC
Source organism: Carassius gibelio (assembly GCF_023724105.1). Lineage (NCBI taxonomy): Eukaryota > Metazoa > Chordata > Actinopteri > Cypriniformes > Cyprinidae > Carassius > Carassius gibelio. The sequence goes on along the minus strand of NC_068403.1, from coordinate 23,764,755 downwards.
TTGTTCTTTACTTAACTTTTGTGTCCACGCATTGATCCCTAATCATTTGTCTCTCCATTGTCAAGCTTTGAGAAGACAGCAAGATGGAGGTTTTTTTAAGAGCCCCCATTATCCAGGCTACCCGTTTCTAATGATCCCCGATCTGGCCAATCCTTACTTGTCCAACAGCGCCTTGTCTCCAAGCGCAAGAACGGTGAGTACCATTGAACACACCGTGTGCCTCAGAGTTTTTTAAGAGAGGCGGCGAGAAGCATCATGTGAGAGTTTATAATGGCCCTCATGCAGAATGAAACCAACATGTTTCCTTATAAAGTATTCCATTTGAAAATCTGCACTGATCAACCACTATTTTGAATATCGTAAGGTCGTGTCGCCTTCAGTATCTGCAGTCATGTTCATTCTGCAGTCAGCTAGACGAGAGTATAAAAAACTGGCCTCTTTTAATAGAGTTTTAGTACTTAAGATTTAGTAGTTCCCCAGTCAGTTTTTGTAATTTGAAGTTATTTATGGAATATGAATGTGGAAGTGCAACGCTGATGTCATTTTAGCATCAGTTCATGTTTGAGGCTATTAAACGGTTTAATTGGTTTTAATTGTGTACTTCAGCTGTTTGACTAGTATTTGACAGTTTTCTATTCATGTGTTTGTGGTGTAGGAGATCATGTCTAGTTATCGCCACCATTTACTGGATCAGATTTGCCAAAATCTTGCATCTAAAGTACTTTATGGTGTTTTGGCCCCACATTTCGGTGTCTAAATGCGCTGAAGATTCCTCATGTTTGTCTGTGAAATGGTTGGCTAATTGAGCTAATACTCAGTGAATCTAATTCTGTGCTGTCTGCCACTGGGCTGTAATTAAGTAGTTTCAGGCTGCTTGTTTAGCCTTCTTTAAAATAAGATTAGTCTGAGGTCTGTCACAGTGAAATTCTATCTGGGTGTCCGAGGGCTGCAGAGTTTGCCTGTTCTCTACCTATAGATGTGTTGGAGTTTTGTGTCCGTGTCTGGGAAAGGTTGACTGCCCTTTTAGCCCCAGCATTGGGTCTTTTCAACCCAATTTGCAAAGAACTCAGCAGGCATTCATGTATGGCTTTACCGCGGTGTTATGCGTCAGCGCTCTGCAGAAAAAGAGAATGAACGGTTGGGTCTTTGAAAGCCTCAACCGGGAGCGTTTTTTTTTTTGGCTAAACCGTGAGCCATCTCCCCAAATCAACACAGTTTACAGCCATTGTTTATTCCAGAGCTCAAATCCTTCTCCTTTTTCGCAATGCGATTTGATTGGACCCGGCCAAGCGTTTGAGCGAAAAGTTGTGTTTTGCCCCCACCTCCTCCCTCTAGACACTCGCGCGAGTTTTACTTGGCCTCTCCGTTTCTTTTCACTCGTCTGTACGAGCTCTCCCTCCTTCCCAATCCCTTCCATTCAGTTCCTGAGGCGTTAGTCTTACATTGTCATTCTGAGTGAATGCTGATGGCTTCATTGGGATCTCCATAGGCCCTCATTAGCCTAATGGCTCCTCCTCACGGACTAGTTGCATAGTAGTTGTGGTACCCAGATCCTCCTTTGTTCCTCGGCCTATAGAGTGTTGCTGTGGGAAGAGCCTTTTGCTTAAATTATCCTGAGGGAACATGGTTCATCCCACCTTTAAAAAATGCCTCAGGTTGTACCTGCAATGAGCGAATGTTCCTTTACGATTTTTTTTTTCTCACAAAAATCATTCCATCACAGACTCAAATAGCGAATTAAGCCAATGTCAGGCACATCTCACGAGCACAGAATCCCTCTGTTAAATCTAGCATAATGTGCATTAAGCTCACTAGCAAATATTCAGATGATGTCATTCAGGATAAGGATTATAAAGTTATTTAAATTCGTTTAGCTGATTGGGGACCGTCAAAAGATTCGGTTCCCAGAGAAAATGACCCCATAACCGAATACATCCAGATGTGAGACAAATATCCACGCAAGACTCATCCTGTTTTGAAAAAGAGGCATCTTAGAGTCAAATGGGAGGTCATTGAGGCAGATGAGCTTAGCCTGTCAATCGGCACCTCTAGAGCGAGCCCAGCGTCAGACAATGAGTGGTTGGCATACTTCAGATATTTACACACTAATCTTAAGCCCTCGCGCAGACAGCCTCAGTCACAGCTGTCAAAAATCACATAAGGAAGTTTCCAAACAAAGCTGAGGAACCGTCAGAATCTGAATGATCTTCTGTGTGTCGCTCAAGCAAACGCACAAATGTAGAGTATGTTTGCCAGGGAAAAGAATGAGTCTGTGCTGTATCCTCTTTATTTGTTTTATTTATTTATTTTTATTCGGAATGTGACTAATTTGACAATGTCATTCTAACAGGTATTCAACAGGTTCAATATGTTTTGTAAAGTAGAAAGTCTGAGGAACAGGATTGAATAGAAGACTTCGGAGAATGTTCTTCGTCAGAATCAAAGCCATTGAACTTCTACCATGGGATGAAAAATGGAAAAATTTAGTCTGTTTCAGAAGAAAAGGTTTTTTCTTTTCCCCCATGGCAATTTTTATTTTACAGAAGAAAAAAAAAAGTCTTAAGTATTTTGGTCTCTTGTTTTTTATATGGTGCGCTACATATTTGTAGCAGTGAGAATGCAATCAAATCATTCGCAGGTTCCCTGCATAGATTAGTTTCATATTTATTTTCTTAGCAGATGCTTTTCTAACCAAAGCGCCTGTTTGGTTGGTACCATAAAGCGCACAAATCATATTCCAGGAATCTGAGAATACACAATGCTCGCTAAGGCATGCCTTGAATGCCAAAGTAAAGCCTGAAGCAGTCGCAAATAGAGTAAACTTCTAATCATGTCGCTTTCTAAACTAATATGTACGTTTCTTGTGCTGTTGCTCTGGTGTCCCTGAGGTGGAATTGAAAAGCTCCTGCGAATTCATAGATTTCATGTAATATTTATAGTTGTAGGAAGGGAAGATTTGCCAAAGGGAATGTGGAGTTCTGAATACCTGTGGCTTTAGTTAAGAAGTGCAAACAAAGGCCGTTGCGTAATCCCTAGAATCTCTTAACATTCTTTAGTGACAGTGACACACATGTGACATTGAGATTAATGAGGTTATTGTTGTTGGGTGCTGTGTTGTTGTATTATATTTAGTGTATGATGTGCACATTTTGAGATGTGTAATTATGCACGTCGCTCCTTTGGGGCATTTAAATATGGGTCTGAATGCTGTTGTATCTGGTGGGTTGTGTGTGTGTGTTTGAGACCTACACTTTAATTCAGATAACTAACCTTGAATGCAATTGTGAATGCTTAAGGTCTTCATCACATATTAATGAAATAAATCCATCAAAAGAGAAAGAAAAATTCCTCCCCCACCAAAAACAACTTTTCTTAAAGTGTTTTGAGGCCTGATGGTCAGATCCACAAGATTAGCCATTGAGCAGTTCAGACCTCACACTGCTTGTTTGACATTTAAAATTTCTATTCATGTTGAGGTGAGGGCAAAAGTCCAGATAACTTTGAAAAGCTTTGTGTAAGAGACGCTCTTAGTAAAAATGGAAAAAAAAAAACGGTGAAAAACAGGCAAGAAGAGGACCGAAATAAGTGGAAGATGGAAAGAAACCGAGGTATGAAGTGACAGAAGGGAAAGATGTGGGGAAACACAGGCGTGCAGATTCCCATAATTGATTTAGGGCCTGCTCTGAGCTGACATTCCTCAATAATCCGGTGGGACTGTTTTTAAGGATCGAGTGTGGCGGCCAACCAGCTCTACTCTTCTCGATGCTTGTCACTGAGATGTATGCTCAAGCCTGGCTCCAGGAATCGTCTGCTAGGGGTGTTGGAAATGGAGAGGACTTGATATGTTGAGTATTCAGAGTACATGCACAATGCTTCTGTTGGCGAAGTAAAATTTAGCCACATTGTGAAAATAAAGTACACATTTATGTGGCTTCCTAAAAATGTGAGGCATTAGAAAAGTGTCAGAATCCTTTCTTGTGTTTGAGACCGATTGTGAACATATGAGAACTTTGGTGCTTATTTGAGCAAAATGTGTTCAAATAAAATGTATCTACATTGTGGATTTTATAATTATTTAAATACTTCAGTTTCATGTGTCCATTACAGTTACTAGTGTGGCATTAGAAAAGTATCAATCTTTTGTTGCAAATATGTGACCCTGAAAAACAAAACCTTAAGTCTTAAGTCGCTGGGCTATATTTGTAGCAATAGCCAACAATACATTGTATGGGTCAAAATATGAAAAATGTTTCTTTTATGCCAAAAATCATTAGGATATTAAGTAAATGAATATATTTAGTAAATTCCTACCATATATAAAAATTAAATTTTTGATTAGTAAGATGTATTCGCTTAAGTCTGACGTCACATAGCAGCGCTTCCGTGTCCAAACGCTCTATCAGTTGCCACGAGAAAACAACAAAAGGTGCTAATATAACCTCATAATGTGATAGAATACTAGCGAAAAAGTTATAATCTTAACCTTTAACTCCATACCGAAGACCCAGATAGGCAGACAATGAAAATATAAATATAAAAAAATATATAAAAATTATTTGTGTTTGGGACGCTGTGAGCACGGAGACTGTAGTGTATACCGTAAGTTTGAAAGCATTTAGCTTAAATGATTAATATGAATAAACAGTGCTCATAAACGGCTGCTGAAGTCGTATTCTCAAGTGAAGCGAGTTGAGTCTTGGACCCGGAAACAGCACTTCTTACGTCATCACTTAACAACCGGATTGCTAAGAACTTCGTATGGACCGTGTTAAAGGCAATTTTCTCCAGATTAAGATTTTTTTTTTTTGCACCCTCAGATTCCAGATTTTCAAATAGTTGTATCTCAGACAAATATTGTCCGATCCTAACAAACATACATCAATGGAAAGTTTATTTATTATAAATTATGACTGGTTTTGTAGACCAGGGTCACATATGATATTTTGAACGCATAAGGGGCCGTTCACATATCGCACCTAAAAACGCGTGGAAAACGCTAGGCGTGCCGCTTTCTCTTTCTTTCCAAAGCGCTCAGACAGTTGCGCCCCTGAGGCGTCTGCCGTTGCTAAGCAAACATGACGTGCCCTCTCCATGAAGATGCGGAAATTTCAGCAAAGGATAAATGGATTTGAAGCTCTAAAAATCGCTTGCAGTAGCTCTGCTACTAAATTTATTTCAAAATGGCAATCCATATACAACTATGGTCAGCTGTTCCTTCATCTTGGCTGAGCTTTCAACGTTGTTACAGGAAAGGATGAAGCTGATTGGTTAGTTCTTGTCACATGACCCGTGTTGCGCTTGCGGCTCTCTGAAAAGTTTAGATGTTTTTAACTCGATGCGGTGCGGACGCGCCTGGAAAAAACGAGCTTCCATTATGAGCGCGCATACCACACGCCTACATTGGAAATAACGAAAATGAGCGCGCAAAAGACCCAATATGTGAACGGCCCCTAAGATATCTCATATTGAACTTTGGTGCTCAATTGGAAAAAATTAGGTCAAATCCAGCTCTCAACACATCAAAAAGCCAAAAACAAAAGTTCGGTCAGTATAGACAGTCAAATTTAATTAAAGATAAACACTTATTGCCCTGTATTAAAACCTGTACAAACCGCATCAATGCCTTTCTTCATTTTGATGACAAGTTTTGACACGATGCATGTTGCAAACACACTGAATGGATTCAGTCCTCAATGTTTTTCACAGGCATGTGGCGTTTCCTAACATTGTATTTTAATGCGCATTTACACGCTGAAACGATTTTTTGAAAGACTTGGTGGTAATCGGTTTTCAGACTCCCTTTTCATTTGATTTCGGTCTCTACCTTCCAGTGCAAAAGCTTTCAGCACAATCCCGTGTTGTTTTAACGCAGTCGGGTTTTGGACCCAGCGACTCGCCAAACCTTGTAACTGCAGCTTTTGTGCTGCGGCGCCCACATCGGCAAACAAACACACCTCAGTGGAAACACATTTTAAACAGTTTAGTCTTGTCTTCTGGGGAAGAATAGCACAGGGCACACGCGCACACAAACACACTGAGCATGTCATCACAGCTCAAGCCACATGTCTTTCACGGCCTTCCAGGTCTCCACTGGCCATTTTTCCACATTCAGGTGTTCTCTCTCTGCCAGCAGCTCTTAGCACTTAAAATCTTTGACACACATTTGAGTCAATCATGCTGTTGTTAGAGTGCGAATGTGTGTTTTATTTTTTTATGCCCATTTCTTGTGGGAGTGAACTGTAAGTGTGTGTTCATGGACTATGTTATGTTTTATGGTGATTTTTGACATTTTTGGACTTGTGCAGCCCCTGGTCACCATTCACTGTATGGGAAAAGAGCAGCGTGAACATTCTTCTAAACATCTGCTTTTATTAATCCATAATAGAGGGCTTAGGTTTGGACTGATTTGAGGGTGAGTAAATGATGAACAGTTTCTTTGTCTTCTGCCTCTACTTTGAGTGTAACTGTACCTTTAATAGACTGAATGTTATGCTTACACCACAAACGTGTGTGTTTGCTCACCAGTGAGTGACAGAGAAATCTGTTGATGGCAACCTGAAATCTAGTTGCCAAATGTTCTCTTTGTTAATGCTGGTAATCACAACTGTGTAAACAGTCTTGACTGATTTCTACACGTTTTCTCCAACCTTTTAAAACAATCTGCTTTCCTATGGTCAATGAGTGAGATTTGACTAAAGGAACATGTCTTGGAAAATAATTGCATGTTTTTGTTCATGCTTTTCTTCATTCCATTAGATGTTTGAGGAGACAACTAGTAGAATTTGAATCGGAGTAGTATTTCAACGGATGCAAATAAATGGCTGTGAGGCATAAAAATGAATGTTGTGGTTTCTTAAAGTTCAATTTCACACATAATCTCTTGATTTATTGTCCAGTGTAAATTTTTTGGACCCTTTGGAAAAATCTGGTTTGTGTTGTGGAACTTGGTTTGCTAGTCATTAGTTGGTCATTTACTGTTTAATCACACACTAGATGAAAGTTTGACCAGCTAAAGCTAGTATAAATTACTGGAAAGTGATTTATTATTAGTCTTAGATGGTCCACTTTGGAGTAGATACAAGACTGCAGCCTTACGAAGCTGGTTATTCCAGCAGTGGAAAGACATATTTCAGTGATATTTAATGACGTTTTGGGCCTCCTCTATAAAACACAAGCTTATCAAATTTGTGTATTACATTCACAAATCCATTGAGTAAAGTGTTAAAGGGATAATTAACCCAAAATGTAAGATTGTTATAATTTACTCGCCCTCATGTTCTCCCAAACCCGTAAGACTTAAGCTCATCTTTGAAACACAGATAAAGCTTTTTTTTGTCCATCCGTTGAAAATACACCTTTATAAAAACCTTAACACATCAAAAAGTACAAAAAATCTGTATGAATAGAGCAAATCCTTTTAATTGATGAACAGATTTAATCAACTGTTATTCAACAATATAAACCCTGATCAACTCGCATACACTGAATGAATCAAATGTGTGTTTGGAAGGACACTGAGTAAACGGTGACTTTTGAGTTTCTCGAAATAATGATTGAAGCTCAATAAACAGGTTGCATTTCTGTCCTTCACAGATTTCTATTTTAGCACTGAAGCGTTGAGAGTTTTGAAAAGATGTTGCACAATACATAGCAGCAAACTTCTGTTGGAGAAACTTCTTTTTCAGTCATGTTGAAGGCTCTTGTCAAACATAAACTCTCCTTAAACCCATCAACCATTCAACTCGTGTCCTAGAAAAACTACCAGTGCATCGTGCAAGCGTTCGTGTGCTCCATACTCTTTGAATTGTGTGAAACACTGCCAGCCTTGGCCTTCCCTCCTCCTTCCTTTCTCTTAGGAGAGCGGGAGTTGGCGTCGACCCCTTCTGCCACCCATAGCTTGCCCATCATCCCTCCCTCTGTTCCGTCCCTGCCATTACATATTCTGTTTATAGCCTTTGCTGGCTTTTCATGAGCCGGGCCCTTCAGGAGAGATTCAACCCCCCGTGAGGACTGGCAAACCAACCAGCCCTCCTCACACACACACACACACACACACACTCACGATGTTCAGGGACATCAATGAGAAGGCCTTTGAAGCTTTTGGGATGAGCATGTGTATAAATGTTTTTTCATCAATTTATTAATCTGAAGCAGACGCTTCGGAGTCGGCCAGGTTCAAGCAGAAGCGGCACTTTGAGACGCCCACTTCAATTCCTCGCTGGGATGTTTTTGACAAGACACAAGTTGTTTATCCGATCTTTAAAGTCTATATCAGACTCTCCGCGGACTGTGGTGCTTATTTCCAGTAATACACATATATATCAGGGACTGGTACACAACTTCTTCACCTGAAACCAGCTGTTCATAAACAGTAGAGTAGATATTTATTTTATTGGTTGGCCACATGATCGGGAATTTGTGTCACAACAGGTTTGAGTTAGTCAAGTGAATTTTCCAGAAAACTGTTTGATTTGAAAATCAGTTCTGTGATTCATACAGGGGCCCTTGAAATCCATAATTAATCTAGATAAAAAAAAATCTAATTCAATTTTTCTAGTCTCTAATGGTTACATTTTATCAATCAAAAAGCATGTCTATTTAATTGAAATCATTAAATGTACACAATCTAACAGCAAATTATGAAAAGTTTAAAAAAAAAAAGGCCTTATGAAGTATGTTTTTGTTTCAAATTGTTATTTTTGTATTCAGTTTTCCATTAGTTTTCTAGATTCCATTTTAATGGGTTCATTAATATTTTATAATCAATCCATCTATAAATATCATCTCTAATCCCTCGAAATACTGTGTTGTGTATTTAAAAATGTCTGGTAAATAAATTCTGATAAATATTTTTCTCTATTAAATAGTCCTTGAAAATAATGTTTTACTTGTGATTTTATTAATAGTTGTAAACTATCATTACATTCACTAATATATTTGTCACAATTTCTTCAAGTTAAACCAAACTTTTATTTTGATGGGTTGTTGTGGAGACCTTTAGGTCTCTGTTTGTAAATGATCAATGATAGTTTTACTCAAAAGACATGATAAAATGCTTATGAAGTGACTCTCAGAGCAGTTCAGGAGATTGTTCATGTGTTTATATTTTGAGGCGGCAGAGGCTTATTTGATTTAAAATTTGGCAAATTCCTTGACATTCCACATAATCAGGGGTGATAGCGTTCCGGCACCACGCCGGATTTCCGGCGTAGGCTACTGTGGCTGCGAAAAAAAAAAAAAAAAAAAATCAGGTTGGTTATATTGGTCTACGGCGGCGTTTTAGTGCCATGTTAAAAAAAAAAAAATAATAATAATAATAATAAAAAAGATTGTCTAATGTTTATTTGATGTCTGTTTTTAAAAGCACGGAAGAGAATATGTGCTGTTATGTTAGACATCGTTTCAGCTATTAAAATAGTTCCGTTTTGTATGTATGGCAAAATGATTTCGTTTCTGTTTTTATTAATTAAGTTGTAATGGGAAGATTTTTTATTAGTCAGATATACATAAGGTATAGGCGCATATCCAATGGTTTGTGCGGAGAGTGGAAGCTTGCACAATGCAATACAGAGGCGCAAGAGTCGTCACTTGCACTTTTTTTTATCCAGTAGAAACTAATTATCCTCAAAACAATACATGCCTTACCAACATCAAATACATAGATGGGGAGATTTAAATTATTGCTTAACGAAATAAAACAAATCAAACCAAAAACTCTTTCATTATATCTGTAAAGATGCATTTCTCGCGTCAAAGTGGAGATTTCTATTAAGGATCTTGTCACTGATTTAGAATACACTAGTTTATTCATAAATAATTCAAATATCCCCTTACCCTCCGACACATTCATTGTTATGTACAAGGAATACAAGTTGATGTAGACTAATATAAATTTAAAATACATCGTTTTAATAAATACAAATCAGCAAAACTGTTTCAAGTGATAGGCATTATTCAATTAAAAGTATCAATGAATAAAACATTATGTTGACCAGGTGGATTATTCATTGAAATCATGGAGAATGACATTTAGTTTTATTTTCATCATGAATGACAGCGCACCGTGTATTTACAGACAAACAAAATCTGCAGACGTCTCTTTACTGCGGAAGTGAACTTAATAAAACAGAAACGAAATCAATGTGTCATACATACAAAACGGAACTGTTTTAATAGCTGAAACTATATCTAAACGTTTTGCTATGTTCTGTCTATGCAAACAGAACAGCAGTAGGCTACATAGGCTAATAAATCAAGTGCGTCATCGTCACAACCATAGCCTTGTTTCCGCACGGAATAAAGTATTTTATTCTCGGAACATTTCGACTTTATTCTCCGACTTTATTTTTATTATTAATATTATTATTATTTTTTGCAGAGGTTAGATATTTCGACTTTATTCTCTGAATATTCCGACTTTAATCTCGGAGTTTCGACTTTATCTCGGAAACTTAGATTTTTTTTTATTAAATATATATTTTTTTTTTACATGGCACTATATGTCGTCGTACTGATCTGTCATTTAGATGTGAGATGCGCAGGTCAGAGAGCAGCTTTAACGCTCAACGACTCATGAGCCAATCAGAAGTAGTTAAGGGTCGGGCCTCGTGTCTTTGTCAAATAGATTGATACAGGTTAAGGCAATGCTCCATGCGCGAAGGTGTTTGCAATTGTGTCTCATATTTCTCAACTCCAAACGTAAGTAATGGCACTCACTGACCTGTCTTGGTATGACTGTAGCATCTGCAGCATTTACTTCCAGTGATTGTACTAAGATGGGCTAATAAGGTCAATGTAGGCACTGAACATATTGAGAAGAAAATGCTGTGTTTTCTTGAATAATACTGAGGGCATAATGCAAATATGAAAATATCTAAAAAAGAGCCACTTGTCAATAATGATGATCAGGGTTATACATACTTAGGCTGTTTATATATTTGGGCCCAGGGGCCAACAAGTTGTGTTAAAAGTGCGTCGCATACATAATACCCTCTCGGGGGGCAAGGAAAAAAAGTTCAGGCTCAGGAATTTTTTTCACTATCAGCCCTGCATAATACAGTAAATAACGTTTTTATAACCGAATTCTACAGTATTGACAATACACAATGGACCCACCTTACCCTCGAGATTTAGCCAAATTGTCACTAATGTGACCACAGTTTAACTGTTCACATTTTTTCCCCGTGTTAGTTTTGCTCAATTTAGTGGGAGCTGGCTAAAATCAACATTAGCTCAGCAAATACACCCACTAGCCACTATGATCTAACTTAAAAAATTACGGCTAAAAACAGGATGGCTGCATAAGCATACAGGTACTTTAGAGTGGCCTTCATTACTGTGGGAGTTGATTTGTTAGTTCAGTGTCTATATTTGTTAGCTGGTGGTGTAGTGGGTATTTTCAAACGGTTTACTTCTTGTGATGGTAATGCTCTCAAAGACCTGGGCCCGTCTCACTGATGGAATATTCCAGATGTGTCTCCGTTAACGGTCTGTAGAGACTTTTGTACGAGAGCGATGCATTTGTTGAGTGTGATTTGAAGAGTGACACTCCTCAGACCTAAGTCAGGAATGATGTCATATTCAAATAATGTGTGCACAAATGTGCGGAGAGCTAGAAGTATCGCTTAAAACAGAAATGAATCAATCAATAATCAATGCAATCAGAAATCTTTAAAAAGTACATTTATTGTAACTGAAGATATTTCAGTGCTACATGACTGTAAAATGTGTAAAGATAACTTATCCAAATAGAAAGGTTAACCCAACTTATAATTTTAAGTCAAGCATGAACACGTACTTTATTACTAAAATTTTCAGTTGTGATAAATAATTGCAGCGATCATTTTTTATAGTGATGTAACTGTCTATTAAAAGCTTTTTTTCATTTTATTTGTCAAATAATTGTTGAATGTAGGCCTACTGAAAATTGATCTATGAATAGTAGTTTCATTAAACTTATTTAACAACATCTTTTACACATGAATATAATAGTTTTACCTAATATCAAATATCTAATAAATTCAGAACTAAAAAAAGATTTCATTTTAAGTGGTTCTGCTCATCTACTATTAAAAATGAGACCCTCCATCGGTGTTTTTTATTGTGATTATTTACTATTTTAGTAGTTATTCATTTTTAGAATTATTTTATTTTCAGTTTAAAATTGTAATTTGTCACTTTTGATATTTTTTTTAATACATTTATATTTAGCTTTACCATATATTTTTTTTGTAATTGCAGTATTAGTTTTAGTATTTTTATTTATTAAATGTTCATGTCCGTAGCCAATATAGCATTTATAATTTTAGTTTTAATGTTTATTTCTCCATTTTTATTTATTTATTTATTTTTTTACGATTAATACAAACATTTTAAAATCGATGTAGTTAACCGTAACGTCACTGGTTATGAGGGATGAAAGAACAATGTGTTCAATTTGTCATATTGGCCTACATCAGCATGAATGTTTGCCATTCACACCCATAGGGAAATGTATACCTCGGTAAACAAGGACTCGGCCTAAACACTAGCCCTCTACAATGTGGAAAATGCTTGAGAAACAATGCAATGCACTTCGTATTGGTCCAACAAGAAATCACAGCTGCTCACAGGTCAAAAATAAAGCCGACCATGATGAAATATAGGCCTGTTTGTCTGTCCATGTTATAGAGTTCATGCTTGTTGTATGTCAGGCTAATATCGTCTCGTCACATGCACTTTAAGAATACAAATATGTGTGCATGCACTTATCATATGTCTTGCTAATACCCATTTGCCCCCCCAGGCTGTGTGGTATCAGTGTTAGACCAGGTTAAAGCCCCATACCGGCAGGCCATGGTTAACCCCCTGTGGGGTGTGGGGGTCATCCATCTCTCTTCAGGGTGATAAGGGCTCTTTGGCTGATTGATAGCAGGGCTCTGCAACCCTCCACCCCCTCGACTACAGCGGGTCCCCTCCGGATCATGTATGGCCCCTCATTTGGAGCCCAGGGTTTTATTTCACATTAAGAGACATCAGTGCTCTTAAAACCAGAACACTAAGTGCTGGAGTGTACGCTAATAAAATCTGATTGTGCAGAAGAGAGCAAGAGGAGGGGTGTGTGAGCGAAGGCAACTCCCAACCAGACCTTCATCAGTCTGGTATTCCAAGCAGATGGTTTCAGTTAAAGCTTAGCGGAGAGAGTTGGAAAGCGGAGGCAGAGTGGGCCTGACATGCTGCACAGTTGGTGGGTGGAAGGAGGGGAAAGTGATAGTGATGATAAGGAAACAAGTAAAAGAGCAGGGGGTGAACGAAAGGGAAAAGTAGAAGTGTGGACGGAAGAGATATTACACCTAGTTGTTTCACTGTTGCATGAAAAATGGGATGGCAAAGTTGTTTCTAAATGGAAAATGGGTGTGATGGTAGAGGTGTATATATAAATGTGTCTGCATATTTGACATTTTTATATTGTCCTGTGTTGATGGATCGGACCGATTTGCTTAAATTAAGTGATGATAATATGTTAGAATTTAATCTGAACTGCCCACAATCCTGAAGTGGGCAACACCTTGAGCTCCACCAATCACAGAAGCTGAATACTGAACAACTAAGTTCTGAAACTCCAACTCCCATGATGCATTGCAAACATTATTGAATAAGACTCTCTTTAAGCAACTTAAACCTTAACAGTTCAAAAGTTGTTCTTATGCTCATGAAGGCTGCGTTTTTAACAGTAAAATGGTAATATTGATAAAAATAATTGCAATTTAAAATATCTGTTCTCTATCTCAGTTTACACATTTCAACATTTGGAGTGGATCAAAACCTTTCATCAAAGTCCTAAAACCTAAAACCAAAATGCGTTTTTGTCTTAGAACAACTTTGATTAACTTTTTTGCTCCACTTCGAATGTTGACTACTGTATTTAAAGTATAATTTATTCCTGTGATGGAAAACAGCATCATTACTCCAGTCTTCAGAGTCACATGATCCTTCAGAAATGATTCTAATATACTGAATTGCTGCTCAGAAACATTTATTATCAATGTTAAAAACAGTTGTGCTGCATCTTGCTTAAACGGTCAAAATTATTTTATTATATTTATTTAAAATGGATATGAATGACTTCACTGGCAGTTTTGATCAAACAGAAATGTGTGTGTGTGTATATATGTATATAATATTTTTTTGACGATTTTCCACAAAACTCAAATATACTGCATTTAAAGCTGCGGTAGGTAACTTTTGACGCTCTAGCGGTTAACAAACAGAACTGATTGCGTCTTGCGGAAGAACATCGTAGCTGGAACTACTTCTCTCTGTTTATGTCTATGAAGAATCACAAAGGTACTGGGTTACTCCGCCGCGGTACCCCCGAAGCAATACAAAATAGTCCGCATATAAACACTTATTATAGGTGCACGCTAGTGATTCAGGACAAGCTAAAAACACAGTTTTGAAAATGGATTCATGGTGTACTCGCTTATTATATACATTTTTCTACATTTTGAACACAAACAAAGTTACGGACCGCTGCTCTGATTGGTTGTTTCTTAACGGGAGCGATGCATTCCTGCAAATGGCAATAGGACCACTGGGAGGAGCCAGAGGAACTTGATTTTTTTCACAGATTATCTGTCTCATATTCTACTGTCAGGACATAATGACAGGTTTAATAAATATGTAAAAAATATTTTTTTACAAAAGTTCCCTACAGCACCTTTAATGCTAATGATAAATGTATATGAGTCAATAGTTTTATACTTCACTGTAGCTTTTTAATTTGATTTACGTCATTTGCAATGTTTAATGCCATCACATTTTTTTCTGTCTCATTTTGTTTCTGTCTTTGTCTGATTTTTAAAAACCAGGTTTATAATGTTTGTTAAGACATAAAACTCTTTAATGAGCCCCTAAATTAGTGGAAAATAAGCTGTAGAAATGTGGGTGGCCACTGTTCATAATCCAGTTCTTTGTGTGCTTATGTCAGACATCAAAAGTTCTCTCTTCAGGTCAAATACTGTCATGATGGAGCAACAGTTTGAAAAAGATGCAGTGCATATATACTGGTTTAACGGGAAAGGCATTTAAAAGTATCTCTATCAGTCCTGAGGTTTGTTGCCAACAGAGTTATGCAAGAGCATGCATTAAGTATAAGTTGGTCCACTTGCTATGCCATGCATTGGTTTGTATATTGTTTTAAGTATGTTTCTGACCTAATAAGCCCCAGACCTCTACTTTCATTATTATCAGTGTTGTCTCATTGGCCAGCATGAACAGGTCCTTGTATGTATACACATGGCTCTCTGGCCGCTGCACACCATCACAAACAGATGAGGATCTGATCACTATCATATTTGTTTTAAGGCTCTGCTTCGGCCCACAGGTCAGACAGAGGCCACAAAAACACTCGTGAGCCACGGCACTGGTATAGACAGCTGAAGCACAGCAGTGCCGGCATGATAATGATAAGACGACACCTCCAGCCTTACACGTCCAAGAGAAAATGAAGCTATTCTTTCCCTCTAGCTTTATTTGTTTTGTCTTGCTCTTGGTAGGTCACGTATGTCCTGTCGTCAAAGGATATGCCCCTGTGCTCATGTAGCACCTCCTGAATATCCTGCTCTGTTTTTCCTGCTTCTCCCCTCCATTCCTACTCCTTCGCCTCTTCTGCGAGGAACTCCAGATGTAAACGATTAGCTCCTTTAACAAGGCCGCTCCAGGCAAGACGCTTTGCAACAACAACAGCCCCAAACACTCGACTAGCTTTGTGCAGCTTTCTGAAGTATAAAACCATGCTAGTCACCATTTCCATTGGATCTGTGAGATCTTGAAGTAGTTGTGAATCTGTAAAAAACACCTTTTTATATTATATGGAATGGAATAACCGGTTTCTTGATTTGGATCAGGATTGTCTGAATGAGGTGAAATTGATGGAGAGTAAACCAACTAAACATCTCCATGACTACGATGACCTCTGGCCAGATGAAATCTGCCTAACCTTTGAACAAACCTTAGTGTAAACTTGTCTAAATCAATAAGACTCGTTAGTTGTTTTCACCGTCTTGCTAGATTCAGTTAAGACACAGCAACAGTCTCACTTTTCTCATCTAATTCCAGTTTGTAGATTAATTGCAGGACCTTGTGATATCTCTAAAACTGTTAAGGTCAACAAAAATGTTGTTTCTGACTGTTACACATATCTTGTCTGTGCTAATCCCAGCCAAAGTCCCTTGGTTGGTTCACTTGGCGGCCATATTGGTAGGCAAACAAATAAAGCTCCTACTTCCAATTTGTAACAGTGTGACATATCTGTTAGGCTCAACATAAATGTCTTGTTTCTGTCTATCACACACATTAGTGTTGTCAAAAGACCGGGTATTTCGGTACCAAGCCGGTACAAAAAAAAAATGAAAATGTCATGGTACCAGGTTTCTTTAAGTAGCGGTGGTACTGAGTACACGGTCAACCCGGTTCTTGACGCATACAGCGCTATGATTTCCGCGAAGCAGAAAACGAGGACAGAATCTCAAAATCCAGTCATGAAAATAAAATTTACATTTTAATATGGACAGTCACTGAATTTGTCAAAGTTAGCATACATGAATCACATCAAATCTCCATATGGACCAGTATCTGTAAATTTTAAGCCGCAAAAGTTGGTTGAAATATGAATCCTGCATGTTCTGCGCGTCTCTGTGTTAATGGATCTGTGGGTTTGTTTACAACATCGACTGAAGCGCATGACACTTGCAGTAATGAGGACGTAAATACATAAACAACATCACCAGAACTGTTCTGAGTCACTTTACAAGCATTTTACAGTTTCATTTGAGTAAAACCAGTGTCAATTTAAAGGTATTTATGGCAACCTTTCAAAATATTACTATTGTAATAGAATGTATGTGATACTGCTACTACCATTGAAAAATTGTATAAAACTTTATTTTTTAAAGAAATAAATCCCACAATATTTCTTCCATGTTTAAATTTTAATAGCAAATCCCCTTTATTTACGAAAAAATAAAATGTGTTTAAATTTCATCAATTAAAAGACAAATTAAACTTGGGTGAAACTTGTTTACTTTTTTTCATAATTATATAACTTGTAGAAAAACAAAAGAGGGGAAAAAAAACCTTATATATTATATTCACATTGCATTTTTAATCTACATGCTTTCATTTCGCAATAGTTTTTTTATCAACATTTGGAAAATTTCGCAAAGCTTGTGCGCAAATCTGTAATGATAACAGAGCTTGTGCTGATCCCAGCCAAAGTCTTTTAAAGGCAAGGTAGTTTACTCTGCGGTCTATCAATGGATTTACAGTTGACTGGTAGAATTCAGTATGAAATGTATTATTCTAGCATATTACGTAAAACGAAGGTTTTGAGAGCAAGCAATAATCTGTAAATGGCAGTCCCATTGGTTAATGCTCGCCGATGCCATCAACCTTTTGATTTTAGCAAATCAGTCAACAAATCAGAGTGAATACAGACAAAAAGATTATATATTAATGAGCCAAGCTATCTGTCAGAATTTTGCACGTTTTATGTGATTCTTTTATTCGTTTTATTGCTAGTCTTTAAAGAAACATTGAATAACCAATAATGTCTCAAGCACCAACACAAACCCATAATTCACTAAAATTATTTGAATATATTTCAAGTCATTTCCGAATCTGAGAACAATGGTATCATACATTTAAAATCATGCTAAATAAAGAGTGTAAAGGTGAATGTCATAATTGACCCTGGACCACAGTCTTGAGTCGCTGGGGTATATTTTTAGCAATAGCCAAAACAACATTGTACGGGTCAAAATTATTGATTTTACTTTTATGCCAAAAATCATTAGGGTATTGAGTAAAGATCATGTCCCATGAAGATGTTTTGTAAATTTCCTTCCGTAAATATATAAAAACTTAATTTTTGATTAGTAATATGCATTGCTATAAACTTAAAATGAGCAACTTTAAAAGTGATTTTCTTAATATTTAGATTTTTTTCAAATATTTGTATCTAAGCCAAATATTTTCTGATCCTAACAAACATACATCATTGGAAAGCTTATTTATTCAGCTTTTAGATGATGTATAAATCTCAATTTGAAAACATTGACACTTAACACTTAAGTTTTTTTTTTTTTTTTTGGTCCAGGGTCACATATTAGTTTTTTTTTTTTTTTGGTCCAGGGTCACATATTAGGTATTATGATTTCTCTCATTAGTTTTCCTACAATTGCTCCATTTCTTCCTTTTCAAACTGTCTCTTCCCTAGCGCTAAAATATCAAAAACAAATTGGATTTAGCTTGTGCGCTCAGGCTTTGGGATTCCCCGCACACGTGACTCTCCATTGTTAATTTCTAAGATGGGTTTAGCCTGTGTTTGAGTTTCTAAGATCATTTTATCAGAGCAGGAGTGAGGCAGCCATGGTGTGTTGTCCGCACAGCTCTCAAGAAGGAATGTGTGCGTTACATTGGAGTGTAGAGAGGAAAGGACAGTGTGTGTGTGTTGGCAAGTGCAGCACTGGTAGTGAATGAGGTCTTTGAAAGTTTTAGACTGGCATGTGTGACAGTACAAAGAAACCAGAGCAGCAGCTCTTACAGCTGAGGCCTACACACACACTCACACACACACACACACAGACACCTTACTCTTGTTTAAACTTTACGGCTTGTACTGCATCTTTTTCTCCTCATGCATCTCCTCATCACTCCTACTCACTCAATTATAAAGCGATTCTATGCCTCATTCTTGAATGTGCTGTCATAGGAGCATGAGGTCTAGCTGAATATGTTTTGCCATTGGACGGAATTATTTATTATTATTTGAATCAAGTTTGAGTCTGTTAACTTTAATTCAGTGCGTTACTCAAAAGGAAAAAGAAAATGGCTTTGGTTGACTTCCCCTATCCTTGTTGGATTTTTCAACTGCTTTAGTCCAGCCATCTGTCTACATTATAGTACTTTTCTGTTTTTGGATTGAGTCCTGATGGATATAATCCAATCCCATCCTAAACTCCTTACATGTCCTTTTTCACTTAAATCATATAAAATAAGTAAAATTTCCTATAATATTCAGTTTACTTGATATAAAGTTGAAGTGTAATGATGCTTTGAGCTGCGGAGTGCATGCAGGAGATGCATGTTCGAGTACAGACTGCATTGTTTCCCGATCTCATATCATTTTTTCCTCTACAATAATTGAATAGAATATAATATAGTACTATATTTAATCTATTATATATATAATTTATGTATGTATGTACTGTACGCCGCTCATTTGGCTGCCGGTGCCAAAATCTAAAAATATATTGAGCAAATGTTGTTCAGTAATTGTGTGTGTGTATAAAATGAGTTTATAGTGGCTGTTCTTGAGATGTTGTAGTTTTAGATTACAGCACACATTAACTTTGTTTCAGTTGTGTGTGTGTTCAGCTGAGTCTGTGTACACACTTGTGTTTTATAGCTTTTTTCCTTCCAGTCCCCTGCTGTGGTATTACGTATATTAGCTTAAGCTCAGTAAAAATCTTAAACAGGAACCAGCACTGCTTTAATAACAACTCATTCCTCTCTTTCTTCATCCTCTATTCCTCTCTGTTTCTCTCCTCGTTCTTTAGCGGTTAATCTCTGACATGTTTCGCTTAATGCAGAATAGTTGCCGAACAAATGTGATTAAATGGCGAGGAGACTTTGACCCAGAATTAGTGTCAGCGAGTGAGAACTGGGGCCGTGGGGTAATGCAACACCTCGTAGAGCTTTGGGCCTGTGTACAAACACACCATGTCTCTGCTTCAGCTGTCACTCAATACTGGGTTTGCCCTTCAGGTTAACGGTGAAAGGTCAAGGTTCAGGGTCAAAAGCTGAGTGGGTTTCTGGAGACGTGCTTCCCACAAAGGCTTTTCCTCAGCGCTGAGTTTGATTGGTAGAGATTTGCAATTGACTAATATTTGCTTTTTAACTTTTCTTTTATGTAACTGTTCACTGCAGTTCAGCAAGTCTTCTAGAAGAAAACCGCTCTTGCTTTTTCAATAACATGTTCTTGACCCTGAAGATCAGTCTTAATAGTTTCTGCAAAGGCTTACACGTTTGTTTTATGTCATCAATTCTTCGTTCTGAAGTGAAGTCATGTTCTGCTACTACTACTGCTAGTTTTACTGCTAATAATAAGATAAATAACTATTATTATTATTAAAGGGAATACCCATACAGAGCAAGTTCCTCCAGGCTTCAGAACAAAGGGTGAAAATTGGACTTTATTTGGCGATGAAAGGCTTGTCTTACTCATTTGTAATTTTTATTGCGAGATCTGTGTTTTTCAATTTGATTTTATGCCTTTTTCTTTTACTCCTTGATACCTAAGCAACAGCAAAACACGATAAATATTTCTCATAATGCAGTTCAAATCACAATGACTGTATTTGTCCAAAATTGACCAGATCGTGCAGGTCTTCTTTGTCTTCTGTGATCTCTGTTTTATCCTCTATTCTGAGTGTATTTTCTTTCCTTTCTTTGCGTGATTGTGTGTTTCATGCTCTCTTTCTCTTAGTCAGACTCTCTGGATGGGTTCGGTGTAAATACCTGCGAGCCTAAGTGGCTGTCCTTGTCGGTGTAATAGGGTGTTGAGGAGATTTAGTATTAAAGCTCCTAGAAATCTTAATTCCTACTCCATTGTTCACACCTCATTTTAATAGTGTGACACATTCTTGCTTTTCTACACAAAAACGAATTCCACCTTTACATGACATCACCCTGCTATTTGAGTTGGAAGTCCTAACATGCGTTATCAACTTGGGAGCAGAGCGTTGGGAGCTTTTACGAGGCCTTCAGGACGCCAGCGCGCTGAGGTAAATATATTTAATAGCCATTTACGGTTTATGGCGTGGTTATGTCTTGTTCTTTGACTACTTGCAAAGTCTCTATTTTGACTCCCGCTGACGAAAAAATAAGGCCAACATAACGCTTGTTTTCCAAATGTTCCCACCATTCAAATCCACCTTGAGTCACAATGAATTTCAACTAACGCTAGGCTTCTAATCCCATTTAAAGTCTTCATTCGTGAATAAAGACAATAGACTTTGTCAGCCTGTTAGTTTACCTTGTCCAGCTAATTTCTCAAACGTGTCATGCGCACAGTCATTAGCGAAAAGCTGATTCCTGTTCTGTTTGGCTTCGCGTCCATTATCCTTTTTTAAGTTTTTGAGCCGTGTTGAGGAGGTGAGGGGGATCCTGACCCCTCAGACCCTCGATCCGGTCCACGGCCATGCTACGGAGATCGTCTTTGGACCAAAACCTTCACACAGTCAGTGGGGCTGGAAGCTGTTTGCTTTTCTCTTTGTGTTGCGAGCTTTCCTGTTTGTTCTGTGCTAAAACAACACCGATGATGGAACGGGTTTTGAAGAAGGCTCACTGGTGTTGACTAAGCCAAAGATTTTGCCCTGGGCGTTACGAATTAAGATTATCTTACTCATGAATGAAGCAATCAGTGGGTGACAAAAGAAGTTCATCTGGTAATTGAAAATTGTATTATCCCTTATTCACCCTCACCTTGATTTTCAATGGAAGAAGAAAAACACGTTTTGAAGAACGTTCATGCTGCTCTTCTTTGATAATAACAGTGGATGGGGACCAGAAACTGTCAAGGTCCAAAAAAAAATCATCATAAGCTGTCCATTCAACTCAAATGTTGTATTGTTAGTCTTATGAAGATAAATTATAGCTTTTTAAAGGAACAGATTAATACTTAACCTTGTAAAGCCTGACATGCAAAATAATAGGTAGAAAAATCTTTTTTTTTTGACAGAAGAGTTTGTTAAACCTTCTTTTTTTTTAAATCGTATAATTCATCAGGCTTTAATTTGATATATATGGAGCTCATACTAGGGAATGAAACACCTCAGTTTTTTCATAGGTCCAAACTAATCAAAAAATACGCAATTTTGGTGCAATTGCTAAAATTTATGCGGCCAAAAATTAAGATGAAATTCGGATTTGAAATCTTTTTTTAACAGTAAAGCGGATTCAATTTCATAAACTGCATATAAATAGAAGTTGTCACTCTATATCTCCCAATAATCTTTAAATGCTTAATATTTTTAAATGCTTTTATGATGAAAGCAGTGCAGTTTTATTTTATTGCAGCCAAACATAATGCAATACAATAAATGCAGAGCAATGAACAAATAATCATTCATTTTTAAATACTGTAAATAATATAATTTTATATTTACTTTGTAAAAATGTCCATCAGGGTGCGGTTTGTGTGTCTTTTAGCTGTGATATCGTTACTGACCTTTATAATTTTACAAAAAATCCTTTTATTTGCTAAAAATATAAACCCAATCAAACGACATAATGTTGATAAACCTTTGCGCCTTTGAGTATCAAAACAGTAGGGTTTATAGGGTTAAGATATTTACTGAAAACATTGCTTGACAGTCATGGTCCCCCCTTCGCTTTAATTATATGGTAAAAGAGCAGCTTGGACATTCAGCGAAACGTCTCCTTTTGTGTTCTTTGGAAGAGAGACCACCATATGGGATTAGAAAGTGTAAATTATTAGAGCTGAAACAACGAATCGATTTAATCGATTAAAATCGATTATTAAAATAGTTGTCAACTAATTTAGTAATCGATTCGTCGCTAAATACATTTTATTTGCCATAAGCGGCTCATTTCGTGCATATTTCAAATCTGCGGTGACCAAAGTGTGGCAGTAATGAGCCACCGGAGGTTTTACTCAGCCAGTACAGCAGGTGAAGTAGCGAATAGCCAATAGCTGGCCTCGTTTTATGTCACGTGCTTCCCGAACAGCGTCTCTGCAGCATTCAGCGGGAAGTGGGAGTACTTTACTTTGAGCCTTCAAAATGAAGAGTAACCTGTAAACTCTGCACTACTGAACTGTTTAAGGGGCCGTTCACATATCGTTTCTTTTGCGTGCTCAAGTTCGTTATTTCCTATGTAGGCGCGCAGTATGCACTCTCATAATGGAAGCGACGCAGTCGCGACACGCACGCGGTGCGATGCGCCCGTTTTTCCAGGCGCGTCCACACCGCATCCATTTATCCTTTGCTGAAATTTCCGGGTCTTCATGGAGAGGGCACGTCATGGAGAGAGCACGTCATGGTTGCTTAGCAAAGGCAGACGCCTCAGGGGCGCTTCTGCCCGAGCGCTTTGGAAAAGAAGGAGAAAGCGTCGCGACTAGCGTTTTCCACGCGTTTTTAGGTGCGATATGTGAACGGCCCCTAAGAATTTTATTTGTGCAGATTCTCCAGTACAAGGTTGTTTGCAAATGTTTAGTCGTAAAAGCTGATAACATTGCTTTTTAACAGTTAACATTTAAAGCTTTACAAACATGTTATGTGATCAGTTTGTCGTTTACCAGTTCATAATTCAGACTTGCAGCCTAATTATGACTGAATGAGAGAGGTAAATGTTTGAGTATATTTAAAATGCACTTCTAAGTATTCACTGCTCTTTTTCACACAGCAGGTTTTTTGTGTGTGTCCCAATTTTTTTTTTTCTGGACAACCTTCTGATGGATTTTACTTCCATTCAGGTTTCATGCCATTGGCACTTTTTTTCGAAGGATTATTTACAATTTCACAACATAAGCTATAAAGCTTTTTCCCAGTAAATAATAAAATACAATGCACTGCAATTTTATTCTGTTTTATCCTTATACTTCGTGAAAATATGTTCTCAAAGATTCCTTAAGCTTTGTTTGGGATGTTAAACTACTTTAGGAGCTCTAAGGACTGCCATGGTGAAAACAATATTTGAAATCTCCTTGTGAATTTTGCTAGAGTATGGGTCAGTGTTTTGATTGCAGAAGAGTTCGACAAAGGATTACTAACATAATAAAACAACTCCAGGTATATTTTTGATAAGGATATGACAATGCAAAATGGTTAAAATCTCTTAAAAATCTATGCTGAATGATAAAGACCCTTTATTAATAATTTACTTGGGGAAAAAATTGAAAAAACTAAAATATAAGTACATAAACCGATTAATCGATTAATCGTAAAAATAATCGACAGATTAATCGATTATCAAAATAATCGTTAGTTGCAGCCCTATAAATTATAATTTTTTGGTGAGATATTCTGATATTTGTGCACACAGTTTGTCTCTGTTATGACTGCGTGCCTGCAAGTACACGTTTTGGAGTCAGTAAGGGAGCTTCCCTGCTGTGTGTATGTGTGTTTTTGGGTGAAGAAGGATGTGTAGAGGGTGTGTTAGGTTGTAAAGCTCAGTCCCCACACACACATGAGGTCCGGGCCCGTTTCTATATGCCTCTACTGCGGAGCCAAACATACATCCAGCCGTCTGTAGACAGCTGTGTGTGTGTGTGTGTGTGTTTCTGTCAGAGTGGCTTAAGAGTGAACACAATCAGTGCTCTGTTTTCATAAGGCTTGTGGTATGTGTGAGCAGAAACAAATGGGTTTAATTTAGCCCTGTTTGTTCCTTCCACCATCTCTCTGTCCGTCTCTCTTTCTCTAAAGTGATGTGTCATGGCAGTGAAAAGGCCAGTTTAAATGGTAGCAGTGTGTGTTCAGCCTCTCGTAGCACAAGCCCTTATTGAGGAGCTGCACGATCAGATTTACACCCGAGCAAATATTAATTTTCTAGTTTTCAGCCGCAGAAAACTTTTTAAATGCCTGGTTTAAATTGATAGCCGTGCCTCATTTAGTAATCTTAAGTCTGTGTCCGCTATATAAACTAAGCACTCCTGTAAAATGGAGCCTGTAAAGTTCCAGTGCCTCATACGTCACATCTGGACAGAATTTGTCAGACTGTAAATGAAGGTTTACAGGTTTTATAGGAGAAACATACTTTATGCTAGTTTGCAAGCATGCAAAGCAAATAAATACCAAGTATGTTGTTGTGTCGTATATGTACTTAAAGTTAATTTTTGTGTTTTTGTGATGCATCTGTTTACCAGGATCTGTTTTCATTTACATACGGACTATAAATGTTCAGTTTCACTAACAAAGTTAACAAAGCTAATTTGCTCATCAGTATTCTCCGTCAGGACCGTTATATGACATTTGTTAACATATGCATGTACAAAATATGCAGGTACTCGGCCCTGCATCAACTGTGAGCACGTGTTAACATTTTATAATAAGAGTTAATTTGTCACACAATACTTATACAGCATTCATTATTTTTTGAAATTCATTATTTTAAGTTTTTAAAATCGTAAGTTTGGTTACCATTAACACACTATGATCTGAGATGAACAACAAAGTTATTTTTTTAATAACTAATGTTAATAAAGATTTAGAAATCCTGTAATCCTGACCGTTAACAGTTCATTTCAGCTAATGTGTTAACTAACATCAACAAATGAGACTTATGTAGACCGTATACTTATCAAATTTGGTAATATATTTTGATATGCCTTTGGCCAGTTCTGTATGCATGTATGTATTTAGTTTCTTTCAAATAAATTCCTGAATGCATTCATAAATAGCAGAAAACAAACAATGCATATGTGCCATGGAAAAAAAATAAAATAAATTGCATGCTCTAAGCAAATATATATTTTTTTAATTTAATAAAATAATGCAGGTTCATGATCAACTTTCTATAATTTATTAGCTCATTAACACATTTAAATATATGAGCATATTTTACTTTTACCCACGACTGATTAAATCTGATGATCCATACTGAGAATGCTTCTCATATTTGTGTTAAGAATCACATTCTGACACATATTGGTACATAACGATACGTGATATTTAGCTAAAAGTGTTTGCATTCGCAAGCATGTTTCAGCCCATAAACACACCTCAGTTAAGATGTTTACAGTAATCATCCAGTCATCCATTCAACAACTCTGCATTTTCTGGGGTTTATTATAAAAACGTTTGAGTCCAGTTTCGGTCTTAACCTGGCAGGCTGAAGAGTTTCTTAAGCTTAAGTCCCCTAAAGAGCTTGAGGAAAGGCAGTTAATATTAAGTTCTTTTTCCATCAGCATTAGTGGTTGAAAGTATTGCCCCTGTTGTGAGTTTAATATTGGTAGAAGAATCTGTAACAAGATATGCCAGGTACTGAAAAACCTCAGAACACACTGGTAATTGACTGAAACAATATGGCCGCCTGCCCTCAGCGCTGACAGCGCACCAGCTCTCGGCAGATGCCCCGGTTATTTTCTTGTGCTTCTAATTATGCGTAAGGTTTAGATTTGACCTTGCGTTGTGTTCTTGAGTACAATAGCTCAATTATTCCATCGCACTCGACTCCATCAGCTCTGTCTCTCATTCTACGAGTGTGGTGTGAATGAAAAACTTGTCAATGCACAATGCAATCGTATTATTCCAGCTATACTGTACTGTTTAAATATATATATATATCTATCTCCTCCGTCTATTCTGATTTGCATCTAGAAGAAGTCATAGAGGATGACTGAATCTTAAGGACACTTAAAAATGAACGAAAAAGGAACAGATTTAATATGATAACATCCTAACTGCACAAATTCAAATATAGCTTATTGTTTGTGGCTATCAGAGCAAAATATCAGAATATTGGTTTTGGTTGTCCAAGTTTCCAACAATAATTAAATAATGCAAGATTTATAACTCTAACATGATTTCACTGACAGTATAATTGTGACCGTTAATATTGTAGGGCCCATTGAAATCACTGTTATTTTTTTCCTAAATTCTGTTTTATTTTTGTCTAAATTCTGTTTATTTTAAATAGTATTTTTTTTGTGGATTCCGGATTTTTCTTTTTTTTTTTCAGAAATACTGTGTAATAAAAAAAAACTAAAATGCTCATGAAGTGACTCTTGAGTTCTTGAGATGGTTCATGTACTCATACTGAGGTGACGTGGCTAAATAAACATAGCTGGCATCACACAGGCTTCAGTATTTGTGTTTTAAACGAAAACATGCATCTGCGACATTCATTCGTTCAGAGACAAACACAAATTATATTTAAGTGGTCTTCTTATGGCTTAATATTTACAAATACTGGTCCATATCATGTTTTGATTGAAGTGTACAGACCTACTTATGATGTATCGTTCCAAAAATTGTCAAATTGTGTGACATTCAGTGTTATACAGTAAACACGGCCCTATTAATATTAGGCCTATAGGGACCTAATATTGCAATGCTTTTAATTCTTTAATTTGACAATAAAATTCAGTAAAGACAAATGCCGCGTTTCCACCGCAGGAACTTTACTCAGAAACTAGGGACTTTGGCCTGGTACTTGGTGTGTTTCCACCGCAGGAACCAGGAACTAAATAAAGTTCTGGGTAAAAAAAATGCCCCTCAGAAAGTCCCTGCTGGCGAGGTGGTTCTTTTTCAAAGTTCCGGAACTTTCGGGGGTGGGACTTTGGCGCTAAACATCCTGATTGGTTGAGTTCATGCAGCATTGGTTGAGTTCAACCACCATTTATTCGGATCAACATTTTCAAAATATTACTGTTATTGTGTCATGAAATGTAATTTTAAAAGTATTTCAGGTAAGAATTTAATTGTTTAAAACTCAAATCTGTTGTTTATTTATAAAGACAGCGCCTATTTAAAAATGTGTTTCGCCGATCTCTGCGACAATGAGCTCCACTCGATCAGCGGGAGCTCAGTCCTCATGTATCCACAGAGAGCAGCCTCACCTCGGATAGAACTTCTGATATGTGCCACTGGCTCTGATGTCTCTTTAGTGGTTAAACATAAAATATAATTCAGCTGCGGGGTAAATCTGACAGGTTTTTTTGGTCTGTATTCAATTTATCTATATGTTAAAATGAAAATAAAAAAGGCAAGTCTATTTAATATTTCGTTTCATTGTAATGGCTGTATATAACGTTACACATATCCCTGAACTAAGTACATTTCTGCAGCTGTTATTGTTTAAATGAAAATGAAAGGAGGCAGTGGTATTTTATATCCTATTTCGTTTTATTGTAAATACACAGAGAGGAAAATTACAGGATTCGCATTGTCGCGGACATCACTCTCCCGAGTCGAATGCACAAAGTCTGAACTAACTACCGAGGATGCATGTCCAAAATCAGCATACTTTTTTTTTTTTTTTTTAATCAGCGGTACTTCTTATTGAAAATCGCGCGCAGACCTACGTCACCAGTCTATTTTCCTAATCTTCCCGGTACTTTACACCGCGGTGGAAACGCAGAAAGCAACAGGTCTGGGGGGAAAAAGTTTCTGGAAAAAAAAATTCCTGGTACAAATGTTCCGGGTAATTTCGGTGTAAACGCGGCACAAGATGTGTCTCTGGTAGGGGTGCCCCTGACTAAGGATTGTCATAGTCGAATCGCTGAAGATGACCAGTAGAGTGAGCATTTGATAAAGTTTTTAATCAAAGGGACTCAACTCATAATTTCATGTAGAATACGCTTTATTTATACAACATAATGTTAACATTAGGACTTATAGGCTATCTGAAAAAAGAGCCCGCATGCAAATGAATGTGTCTGTGGGGCTCTGAATGCAAACTCCTTTTAGAAACACAGCAGCTAAACTCTAAAAATTCACAACGTTTTATTACAATGGTCTTCTCATTATAATGGTATGGGTGTGACAGTCCAGTCATAGTTATTAATATTCTGCTTTGTTGATTGTCCTGCTCGCGCTGTGCGCTGAAGAGATATCACCATAGTACTACAATGAAGTGCTTGACTCAAAACCAAATGCATCTTGTATAGGTAAATATATATAGACCGGCTGAAATGTTTTGAAATCACTTTTACCCTACCAGATCGAAAAATTCCAGTCTCTGCCTGTGTCAGTTTGAGTCTTGGTGAAGTTTTAAATCTCTGCCGCCAAGATGCTCCTCTGTTGGTCACGGATTATAGCTGTTTTCTTTTCAGATTATTATTCATGGCTTGATCATAATAGGCTGCATATTAACTTATTGGGAGAAAACCGCAAGTTCAATGTAAAATCACACTTGAGTGCTCACATATAGTCAGAATGGCATAATCATAACAGCCCGCGAATATTCGACTGCGAGATTGGTAGTCGAATAAGGAGCATCGAATCGAAGCATCGAATCGTCGACTATTTGGTTCACCCCTAGTCTCTGGTTTAAACTTTCCAAACAAACAAAAAAGTTGGATGTAGTACGTTTGATTGATTTCCATGAATCAGTTTAAATTGTCCATTTTAAGTGGATAAAACAAGTGTGTAATTTTTCTAATAAGAATGTACTGTAAGCAGATTCTTATTTCCATGCTAAAGAGTACAGATTCCGGGTACGGTGTGATGAATGCTTTTAAAAGGAACTTTCTCAATGATCCCTGTGTTGCTTCGTAGCTAATAAACAAGAGTGGTCTTCAATGGAGTGGGAAATGGGCTCTCCATGCTGTCCTGGCCCCCGTTTGATGGACTGGTGGTTACCTTAACCCTTAGGGGACTAAGCCCTTTTTGGTCCGTTTTCTCTATTTTTACATTTCGGCTTATAAACCATATGTAATGAGGATGGACCACCATGTATTTGGTATCAATGGATTCAGAAGACCCTAAGCTACCATAAGCATGCTTGCAATATGTCTATAAAGGAAGTATGAGTGAATAATTGTACAATAAACTAGAGAATTTCAAAGACGAAAATTAGATTTTTGTCATTTATTACTGAAAATCCTACCTCACACAACAATAGTTAAAAGTTTTTGACCCAAAAATATATTTTTCAAACTCTTTGCTTGACAGCAATGGGTTAATGTTCAATCAAATGTGTAAAGAACAATTAAATAATTAACTTTATTTACAAACAGTCCTAGGCGTTTTTTTTTTTTTTTGGAACTAAGCCCTTTTTGGTCTGTTTTCTCTTTTTATATTTGGGCTTATAAATCATATGTAAAGGATATGTAAAGGATTGGTATCTATGGATTCAGAAGACCCTAAGCTACCATAAGCATGCATGCAATATGTTTATATAAAGGAAGTATGAGTGAAAAATTTTACAATAAACTAGAGAATTTCAAAAACGAAAATTAGATTTTTGTCATTTATTACTGAAAAACACACAATATAGAACCGTTTTTGAACAAAGAAAATATATTTTTTCAAACTCTTTGCTTGACAGAAATGTGTTATTGTTTAATCAAATGTGTAAAGAACAATTAAATAATTAACTTTTTTTAAAAACAGTCCTAGGCATGCCAGTGAGCAAA
Source organism: Carassius gibelio (assembly GCF_023724105.1). NCBI lineage: Eukaryota > Metazoa > Chordata > Actinopteri > Cypriniformes > Cyprinidae > Carassius > Carassius gibelio. The sequence goes on along the minus strand of NC_068403.1, from coordinate 23,734,616 downwards.
GAAAGGCCTCTCCAGGCCTTTCCAGTAATTGTTCCAGAGCTTGTTCTGCCGTAAATCTTTTACTGCTTGTCATTTTGATAAAACAATTCTGTAATAATGCTGTATCTCTCTCGAATTTATCTCTTTGTGCTCGCTAACACTCTGATCGCTTTCTGCTTTCTCCACGTGATGCGGATTCTCCGATCGCTCGAATTTAGCTCTTTGTGCTCGCTAATACTCCGATCGCTCTCTGTAACACTCCGATCGCTTTCTGCTTTCTCCACCCTGATGCTGATTCTCTGAACGCTTATTGATAACATGTCTTTTACTAAAGTCCAGCCAGCTTTTACAAGGCTACAGCAGAGCTACACAGTCCTCTGAAAGGCTAGAAGACATAACCTTCCTCTGATTGGGTTAGAAAAAGACTCCTCCCAGCGGCAATTTTTCCATTGGCTGTTGCGTGTTGAATCTGCCTAACACAATCGTTTTCATTGGCCTGTTTACGCAGTGGTATTGCGCAATAAGGGAAGTGTTTAATATACAAACTGAACACCGCTGTTTTCAGCGGAATCTGAGGAAGACGGCAAAAAAAACCGCATCTCTCTAGCATTAATAGTTTTTGAGATAACTACACATTTGTAAAAGTATGCCATTTTGGGCGGTACCGCCCAATCCGTCCCCAGAGGGTTAAAAGCCGAATCCATCCATCAGTCCTGGTCAGACCTTGGAATCTCTCAATTGTTCGGTTAAACTGTTGCCCCATCTCTATGCTTCCCTTGCGCTCATAGAAGCTCACACGCACCTCCATCCGTCCTTCCTTACTAATAGTTCTTTTGTGCATAAGAGCATGTTGAGAGGCCCGTGAGCTCGGCCTTAATAGGGCCATGTTGCCATAGAGATGTGTGCACTCTGGCAGGTTGACCTTTGACTTGGTTTTTAGTGTTTTCAGGCAATGAATGGATGTGCAAGGAGGCCGCGCGGGTCACAATAGACGCCCGATGAGAGCAGGAGAGCCCTGTCAAAGGCACTTAACTTCACTCGGCCCAAAGACTGAGGAATACTTCATGACGGTGACCTCTAGTCAGTTTGAGCATGTAGTTCTTATTTGCCTAGGTTTGCGTTCATGTGGATGCAGTTACAATCCAGTATTATGTTCCACTATTACTGTCATTAAAAGTGGTAAAATGGCAAAATAAAACTGAAAAAAGTAATGACACTTTTCTCTCTGCCAGCTTCTAGGGTAGTTCACAGCTATTGAAAGTGGTCTGTTTTAATAATGATTAACAAATGTAGAATTAAATAGACTAACAACTTTTTTTTGTGAAGTAAGAAGCCTTGGATTTTAAAAGCACAGTAAATACAGATTTACTACCAAATATGGTGGTAACAAATTCAATACATAAACTTTAATTTTAAATTCAATCTAATTCATCTTTTAAAATGTAATCAAATAAAACCAAACAACTTTCTTTTTTTTGCCAAACAAAGTGATGAACAAAATAGGTTTACTGTTCAAATTAAAAATGGACAAAATATGTGTGATACTCCTTAATACTGTAATAGTAATATTGTTTTAATACACTGTATTATTATTTGCAATACTTTGAGAAGTGCATTGTATTGTACAACTGATATTTCCGTTAAATTACTTGACGATTGTTTTATCAAATGAAATGGTGAAATACTCATGAAGTGACTTTTGGAGCAGCTCTAGAAATTTCGCTGAATGTGAACAGACTTCATATTTCAATAGTAGTCTTGTTGTTCTTTAATAATAGAAAAAGTCCAAAATGTAAAAAGATCCCGCACACTATAGCTAAATATCGGTGTTTATTTACAAAAGCAACGTTTCGGTACACTGACCTTCACCAGGCCGATACATAGGCTACTATTAAATTCAAAACGTTTTTAAGGCATTGCACTCCCAACCAATGAGTGTCATCGACATTACATGTGGACCAATCACCAACTCTAACATCATAAGTAACAAGGGCACAAATATCCAATAAAAAACACTTTACATCATAACAAACTGATGATATTACACCATTTAAATGCAAAGTTAATCATGTTTGTAAAGACACTATTCAATATGCTGACTCGATTCCATGTGCAGCTCTGCTTTTGATTTATTAATTCAAATTTGGCAAAATTCCGTGACATTCCGCATTATGCTGTAAATTCCAATTCACTGCACTAGATATTGCAATTCAGACCCAGATGATACAATGTGAAAACAGGCCTGCGGAGGAAGGGAGAACAGGGTGGGATCGAATTTGGGTTTGGAAAATCAATCGTACTGAGTAAGAAAACAGCCTCAGACGTTGTTATGGTCTGAAAAGCGCAAATAAATAGCCTCATTGAAATGTTTAGTCTAGCCTTGCTGTAAATAACTCCTACAGCCAAAACAAACACACCTGCATGCTGAGCGGACTCGCTAATGTGGCAGCGTTTACCTATGGGAATGTGTTCCCGTCGAGGGAAATCGCTCATGGATGTGGATCTAGTGACATTCGAAGTTAAACTAGTAAAGTTAGATCCATGATTTGATCATTAATTTAGCGTGCCAGTGAGCACTTGTTTAACATTTGGGCTTCCTCGTCTTTGGATGCCATACACTTTTACCTAAATCGCTATCATTGCTCAAGTTTAATCTCTGAAGTTTGGTTACATTCCAGACGATCTGACAAAGCATTGTGGGTGCTGATGCTGATCTCACCAGAACTGCTTCAGGTCCGCCCAGATTCGCTGATAGCTAATCTCTCTCTCCAATTAGCATGATTGTATCTTGTTTGCATAAGAATGATTTGTATAGTTATTTAATTATCCACTACGCACTCAAACAAAGACGCCTGGTTTGAAGCATGCGGGCCGTTCTCACTTCTATTGTGCGTGACCTTTGGTAAGCTCTGGTTGTGCGGTCAGTTTGGACTAACAGTAGGTGTAAATGACTAGTATTAAGATGACGGCTTGTTCTGACAATAGGCCGTCATCTGGGGCTGGATGGTGTGTGTGATATCTGCTGAGATTGAGAGATGTGATTAACACTTTATCACACTGGCCACAGGGAGGCCCATTTGGGTTCATCAGGGGGTCCTAAATAAATACAGGCCACACGCTGGGTGATTGGCATTATCTGCTGGTGCAGAGGACAGCTGTGGTTAAAAGTAGGGTCATTTTTCTATGCCGAATTAAATTATGCTGTAAAATGTGTCATTTGTATTACGTAATTGTACCATGAAACTGTGGATACTCATTGTTTCAGTAAGATATTTTTAAGTTGTAAAAAAGCCCCCGAAGTTGAATTTTTATTTGATAAAAAACACGTACATGCAACAAACGTGCAAAAATAGTAACACACTAATGTTCAAAGATATTTTAATATTTTTGAAAGTCTCATATGCTCACTAAGGCTGCATTTATTTGATCAAAAAATACAGTAAAAACTAATATTGTGAAATATTATTACAATTTAAAATAACTGTTTTCTGTTTTAATATATTTTAAGGTGTCATTTATTTCTGTGATGCAAAGCAGAATTTTCAGCATCATTACTCCAGTCTTCAGTGTCACATGATCCTTCAAAACAGATTTTACTGCTAAATATATTTATTTATTTGAAAACTGCTTTTTTTCCCCCTCCGCATTCTTTGCAACTTCAAAAGAATAGTTTTCATGTAGAAAGAAGTATTTGTTATATAAATATTTGTTATATTTTTATAAATTATATGAATTTTTCTAAATGACTTTGCATTCACTTTTAATCAATTTATGATTTCATAAATATCAGTCTGTTTAAATACATTTTTTGACCCACACATTTTTTTTACAGTTTTTATGATTTAACATCAAAATGAGCTGCTATTTACTTTTTCTTATGTACATTTTGACTTTGCAATTATATTTATGTAGATTACCTTTGTATGAAAAGTGCTATTTAAAAAAAAATGGCTTGCCTTTCACTTATAAACCATCCACTTACTATATTTTTTTCTAATTTATTAAACTGATTTTATTTTTATTTTATTTATTAAAAGTAAATGTAATAATTTACTTAAATTATCTTCTTTTCTAAGGAACATGCTTTATTAAAGAATGATGGTAAAATATCATCATCCAGGCTTTTAGATGAAACTTTTTAGCCTAAAAACTTGGTAAAGTGAGCGACATAGATCTCGAGCGGGTAATTGAAAGCGTGTCAGCCCCTCATTACCTCCACAGCGGAGCTGTAAGTTTGTCAGGCCGCTTCTATTTGGGAGCTGTTGGCAGGCGCCGCGCTCTCCCTCAGTAACAAATGTCCCTCACATCTGCCTCACAGCATCCCTGGCAGCGCTGCCTCGTCTCCTCCGAGCTGACAAAGCCTCCTGGCCCCCCGTTCGTGTCTCTCTCCATGAAAGGAGGCGAACAATTGGACTCTGGCGCTGGCACCTAGCGGGCCCTAGAGCATATGCCATATTCTCTCTGTTCACCAAACCAAAGGCCCGCTGCTTGGCTTTTCTCTGGAATATTCTCCACCACCTTTTGTGGCATCTGTGTTCTGCCTCTCATTAGGAGAGCGTTCGACTGATGTTCGCTCCGAGCGCTGGAGGCCGAGGCAGAGAGCTGGAAGACAATTAGAGAGGAGAGAGAAATGGATCAGATAGCTGGAGGATGACGGCGTGTGTGAGGCCTAGATCTGAAGTTGAGAGACGCTGTGTAGGATGAGTCTGTGCCACTTGGAGAGAAAGTTTCCAGCACAATATAGAGTCTCTAATAAATGGAAAATGTCCCTGAATCCAAATGCATTGGAATGTTTGATTCAGAATTTAAATAAATGCAGTGTCAGCAAAAGCAGTATGATTAAAAAAAAACACAGATGTTCAATAAATACTTATATTTGTAATAACAATAACAGTAAGAGATCAACTTTATTTTATTATAGCGGATTAAAAATCTCAGTTTTGCTTTACAGATAATATAAATATGATTAATAGTGTAATTCTTCCATGCTGTAATAGTTTATCACAGATATTAAGTAAATAATCACATTTATAATAAAATTAACGTCAGTATATACATTCATGTGATATATAAATATTTCTAAATTATATATAAAATGTGTATAATATATTATGATATAAAAGATGTACATCACTATAAACAATTTCCACCTTGTAGTATTCATTATAGATATTAAATATAATTATGTATGAACAATTATAATAAATTATTGCAAAATTAGTAAATATATTTGATTAATGTTTGTAGATTTTTAAAAGCTTGCTTTATAGACCTATAAATACATATATAATGTGTGTACATTTATGCGTTTAATCAAAATGAAATAAATACAAAATATATCTAATAATTAAAATCACTTTAAATAATTCTTTCACTTTGTAATATAGCTTGTGTAACGGATATTATTAAATTTACATTTGACATAACAGTTAATAATAATAATAATAATAATAAACATTAGTAAGTATATGAATATGTAGTATAATATAAAAATATAATTACTACAAACCTTGTAATATAGTTTGTGTCAGATGTATAATAAATTACATTTTAAATATTATAATGATATAATTTATATAATTATATAATTGTATGATAATATAATAATAAAAAGGATTGTAACATTGGTCAATGCATTTGATTTTGTTGCTGGTTTTAAAATTCAAGTTTGTTTTACAGAGCAACAACAACAGCAAAAAATAGAATATGAAATTATATGTTATTAAAAAACTTATATTAGCTAATCAGTTCTTCTGGTTTGTCATAGTTTATATAAATGCACCTGGTTGCAGATTTTAAAGCCAGAACGGTCCATTTCTCTTGTGTTTTAGTAATGTAATGAACACATTGCCTGTTGCATGTGACTGCTGCATATTGCTACAAAGTACTGCAGTCGTTTTCCTCAAGGTTGTGTGAGTATGACACAATATAATCTTGATCTGAAGCCGTTATCAATGCAGTGGTTGATAAATATCTTCTCCACGCGCTCTGTTTCATGCCAGTTGTGTCTTGTTTTAAGCACTGAAGCCTGAAGTCTACTGTAAAAGCTAACTGGAGAATTGAGTTTATGTGTGTGTTTCCAGTCCCATGTCGTTGTAAACACTTACTACAGGATTGCATTCTCGTTCTGCCCAAAGCGCTTTTCTGATTGTAACCACCTTGTCGTTAGGAGCTGAGAGTTGTTTTTTCACTGCTGACCCTCTGAGCCCACTTGAGGACAGGTTTAGTGGGCCAGGGCCTGACCGCAGCGGCACCAGTGTTTGGATAGAGCCCAAGTGCTAAATGGACAGGATGCTGAGAGAACGGTGTTAGGCTGAGGTGTTGAAAATGGCTGAAAAGCCAGAAAATGAGAATTAGGAATAATTTTAGTTGACGGGAGTGTTGGGTGGTCAAGGCAAACCATCCTGTGAGTAGTGTTGTCATTCTTTATCTTGAATCCAATTGTGGTAACGTTCTCCATTTCTGGAACTACTTTTTGTGAATAATAACACATCTCATCATTTTACTCTATTTAATAATCTAAATCAAGTCCTGCTCCACATTATTTCCTGTGAACAACATTATATGAAAATGTCACTATTATAGAAATCTGACATTCAATTTTACATTAAAAATTATGTAATGTTACATATTTCAAACTCACTATTATGGAAACCTTAAAAAAAAGGTTAAAATAAAAATATGTAATGTTATGAAATTTAAACTATCTTAAGCTTTTTATATTTATATATTTATAATATATTTATATAAATTTTAAAACTTTTAAATATTTGAAAGTCATTTATGGAAATCAAATTTAAAATTTCTTAAATATTTATGTAACGTTACACATTTGAAATTAGACAATTATAAAAATCCTACATTAAAAAAACGCGTAAAACTTTAATTCATTCATTCATTCATTCATATATGTTTGAAAAAGTTACTTTAGAAATCTTTAATTGACCAAAATGACCACATTTAACATTTAAAAAAAGTTTGTAAAATTACACATTTGAAAATGGCACTAAAAAGGCACAAAAAAAAATAAAAAAAAAGGTTCACTGTACCGTGTGTTTTTAGGCTTGAGAATTCAGGGTTTAATGTTTAAACATGTGACGTCTTGTTTTAAAGCACTGGTAATGATGGGAGACAGATCTAGGGACCCTTACTGGAACTAGGCTTCTTTACTGGAAGCCTCTGTCATGTTAACAATACTTTTTATGACTTAATATGTAGATCTGTGTGTGTTTATATCTTGGCCTGGACTCCTGCAGGGGGATAAAACATGAGCAGCTAAAGACAGTAATAATGGCTGCCTTCTGTTTCTCTTTAGCATTTGTGTGGGCCCAGGATTCCTCCCCTAACATCAGCTTTCGGGATATACGTGTGTGTGGCAGGGATAGTAGGGGGAGATGACTGATGTCAACCCGAAGAATTTCCTCTCTTTTGGATGGGAATGAGGGGCCCGCTCTTCCCCCCGAGTCCCCCAGCTGTCAGGAAACAATACCCTTGGCCTGTTCAGACAAAACTCATTCCTGAAAGTGTTTTTTTTTCTTTCTCTGTCCTCCCGCTCCCTCCCCTCTTCCTTTTGTGCTATAATGTCTTTTCCATTTTTAACCGCGGCCGTGTAAACTTCCTTCCTCTGAACGCTGTGCTTGAAAGCAAGGTCGAAGATGTAAAGGTTCCAGAGTGGACCGGACCCCACATTAATTCAATTCAAACCTTGCATTTTCCGGCTGGATTTCCAGTCATGAGCGGCATCCAATTTAATATATAAACACAGATTAATAAAATCCAGTGATCATGTTTATTAAAGGGAAATAACAACATTTGGCCAAAGCCAATGACTATTGATTATTTGTGCTTCTAATCAGAGCAGGTGGATTGGAGAGTTTGTTTTGACCAAGTCAGATGTTGATTGCACCAACAATGTGAATAAATTAGCCAATAAGAAATTAAGAAACACAATTGGATTAATTGTAAGAGAGGCCTTCATCCAATCAGTAAACAATGAGACAAACTCTGTTTTTATCTATTTATGTATTTATTTATTTTTATATTTTGCACATAACCACACGAAATGTGATAAAACTGCGTTTAGATGAAAGCTTTTAATGCTTTATGAAGAAATGTCACGTCATGTTGCAATCAAAGCTGTTAGGACAATAAGAATAACAAAATTAAAGTGAAAGTCCCCTTTAATTAAAATAAAAAGATATATTAAGGTTGATATGCAATACTTTTTAATAATTTAAAGTGATGCCTAAATAAAATTGTAGCATTTAAAAGTATTTATTTTAAGTATTTATTTATTTACTTTTTGCAACAAAATTATATATAACTTTAATATCTAATGCTAATGTTACAAGTTGTAATGTTTCCACCTTATTTATTTATAAACTGATTTTATTATATTATGATTATTGGAGTAAATTTCATAGTAAAACACTATTGAGTGTTTTTATCTCAATTTTCACATTAAATTCAATGTTAACGTTTTTGTAATTATATAACACATTTTATATACATAATTAATTTTGGTTAAGGTTGCAAACTAAATCCTAGGTTTTGTTTTTTTTATTGTCGTTCCTTTTATTTGTTTTTTCAGTGTACCTTTAGGAGCAGGAACACGCATTAAGATAATGCACCGGGTTAGTTTTGATTTCCGGCTGACTTTAATGCGCTCTGCTCAAACGCTCCTTCAAATACTAGTATGAGAATATTAGCTCAAACTAAATGTGTTTTAATGAATTTGAAATTCTTGAGCAGCCTTAAGAAATCCATGCACATGAAAACCTGCTGTATCCGGCAGTTAAACGCTGATATTCAAACCAGATGTCTGAAGTGAACTCCACTGAGACTTCAGCTATGACCATAAGACCAAATAGAGCAAAACATGAAGATCTGAACATAACCTCTGCACTTATTAAAAAAGTGCATTGTGCGTTAGCTAGTCTCAGTGCACCTGTTTGGCACATGTTAGCCACACAAAGTTTGCACTGTTCGCTAGTTGAAGTGATACAGGGAAAGGTCAAAAGTGCAGGGCATTCACTTAAGTTTTATAGATGTGGCTGTGTTTTTACCACGGTCCAGTTTTCCCACCTCTCTCCATGGGATTTATTCTCAGCTGTCCCCTACATGACATATACACACACACACACACACACAGCTGGGCTCTGGGAGGAACACATTCTCCGACAAACACAGATTTCACACTATCACTCTCTCTCCGTTACACACACACACGATACAGACACAGGTGTTTGCGAGTAGAATTGCTCTCTGGTGACCGTTCGATTTATTTATGAGCCTCTGAGAAGCAGATCTCATGCTGGAAGATTCAGTTAAGTCTCTTTTCAGTTCGACGGTTAGTCATCAGCAAGGCCTGTCTAGACACACACACACACACACACACACTCCTCCGTTTTTAAAGGTGCTATTGTAAACAGGTCTGACAAAACGTGTTGGTTGACTTTGCCACCCACTGAGGTGAAGTTTCTGCACTTGTTTTGTGCATGAACTTTTCTATTGAATTTTGATCGCGAGATGTTAATGAAATGCGATGTTGGTGTCTCATCTGTGTTTTGTTGATGTGTTTTACAGTATCTTCAGATGAAATGGCCTCTTCTGGACATTCCTGGCACGGCAGCACTCAGAGACTCACGATCACCTACTCCAGGACAATTAGTGAGTATCTCACACACACACACACACACACATACACACAGTGCCACTATAAGTATGCAGAAACATTATATGTCATTGCATCAGATGGGATGGACATGTATTGTACAGACAGATGGCACAAACACCATGACTTTTCCAGAATGTATCTCAGTTTTGTTTCTTCCAGAGAGTAATAAAATAAAGTAATCTCACAACTCTTGACTTTTTAGTTTCTCGCAGTCATGCTTTTATAGCGATATACTGCCAAGGTTGATTTAATGGCTGATATTTGGCATTTTTTAAATATCAGCATCAGCCGATACGTTTTTCTGCTTGGCTGATGTGTTCGAGGTGGGACTTTTATTTTGACGGCGCTGATAGTGGCACAGTGCTCACATTCTCTCTCTTGTTATGGAATTATATTTGCTTCAAAAACAATGAACGTAACTTTATAAAACTGAACGTAACTTTTTCAGAAACTATCATAAATATACCATTACTAAGAAAAATGAAAGTGTAAAAAATTACTAAATGTGTAAATAATATTTGACCTTCAATCGTCTCAGTCTGTAAAGATGAGCTCTCAGGAGAGACACAGAGCGGCATCATCTTCCTCCTCCGCTTTAAGTAAGCTTGTGTTACTCAAGTAACCAATAACATCGATACAAGTTTTATTAATGTTACAGTGTGCAACAGTTCGTTGCGGGTTATTATAGTCATTCACAAGGAGGAAGATGATGCCGCTCCGTGTCTCTCCTGAGAGCTCATCTTTCCAATATGCGAACCACTGAGTGTGACGTCTGAACTTCCAGGTCATCAAAAGTAGGGGTGCTCCGATCATGATCGGCAGATCGTTATGCGCATGTCGTCAGTAAAGCCGGTTCTCTAATCAGCGGTTAATTCCATCAGGTGCGTGATTTCACATAGAGCATGATCGGCCGATCGTGATCGGAGCACCTCTAATCAAAAGCTCTCTATCCAATCAGAGTAGATCACTGTTAAGCCCGCCCCCACGAGAGGTTTGTGTCAAAACACCAAACGAAAAACTGCGAAGCGTAAGCGAAATCTGTGATAATGTATTCAGAATCCACGATTAGCGAAAACGAATCTTTGTAAAACATTAACAAAAATGAAGTATATTTGAAGAGCATGTTAAATTTGTGCAACCGAGTTCATTTTTTTCATTTTCATTGTGTTTTTCTTCTATTGTAATGGCATATTTATGATAGTTTCTGAAAAAGTTACGTTCAGTTTTATAGTTACGTTCATTTTTTTCTTTTTTTAAGCAAATATAATTCCAAATCTTGTTTGCTGTCGTCGTTAGCAGTTCTGTCTAACAGAAGTCTGCCTCAAAATCAGATAGAATGGTTAAACAAAGGATTTAGTGCATACAAAAGTATTATAACGATTGCTTTTATATTATTATTAATAGAAAGGCAAACATTATAATACTTTCTCATTTGCCTTCAGTATTAACCAAATAAACATTTATATAATTTAAACAAATCTTTGAATGGCTAATAAACATTTAATTTCATAAATCTTGCTAACTTAGTCAAATCCAGCTGTGAGATCTTGTGAAGTTTTTTATCCAGCGTGATCGCATGTTCTCTGAGTGACAGTCGGTACGTGTGAATTGAATGCTTTAAACTTGTGATTTCAAATTATGCTGCGATTAATGCATTTGCCCACTGTCATATTTATGCCATTTTCACTGTGTGCTGTACTGTGGCTTTATTTGAAAAACATGATTCCCAATGCACACAGACTTCCCAGAATACTGAATGCCCTGTTGGTTAAAGTGTTTACTTTTTAATTATATTTTTATTACATTTTTTTATTATTATTTGTGAAAAATACTTTGTCATCTAAAGTAGAAGTATGTTTATTTTACACATTAATTTTTTTTAATCCATTGTCAAATAATGTAAAATCCTTAAATATTAATAAATATATATATATATTTATATCGTGGGCCCCTGCTTTCGGATATATCGTCATCGGCTGTCAAAAAAACTATATCGGTCGACCACTAATTCTGTTTATATCTCATAATTCTGCATTTATATCTCATAATTCGGTTTATATCAGGTTATTCTGACTTCTCTTGTCAGAATGAATCATTTGTAGATTGCAGTTTTGTTTTGTATCTTATAAGTGAATTCATATCTCACAGTTGTTATTTTTCTCACAATTCTGAATTTAAATCTCATGGCAGAAAGAAGCTTTAATTCCCTTATGTCATTCCAAACCTAAAATACTTTTGATTCATATTCAGAACGTGAACACATTTTTAATATTCTATTATTTTTTGGGATCTATTGAAGGTCAATGCTACCAAAATGTAAAAGCTACAAAATGTAAAAAATAAATAAATAAATAAATAAAAGTAAACCGAACTAAATTTATTTGAGTATGTTTTACATCACATTTTTTGGGTACAATCAATCCATATTAATCAAATATTTTATTCTGAAGAGAGACAATAACTTCTTTTATTCATATATAAACATTGAACAATGCACATACAAGCACAACAGATAAAGTAAATGGAAACTGCACACATTGAGCTTTATGTATATGTGCTTTGATCAGCCTTTAAATTGATTTAATATCGCCTTTTTTTGTTCTGCAGATGAATAGAAGTCTTAATTTTCCAATGAACTATACCTGTAAAGTCAGCATGAAATTTACTAAAAGCATGAAAAGTAATTCCATGTATTTTATTTATGATCTTATTGTGAATGATTCATGTTTATTTTAGTTGACATATACAAGGCCACACTGAACTTAAGCAAATCTCATTCAGCTGTTTGTTTTTTCCCATACCAAATCCCTGATGTGTTTTTAATAGTTGTGTCAGCTAATGCTTATTGATGCACATAAAGGCTATCTGAGCTTGCATTGATTTGTGTAATTGATGTGGATATCCATGCAAAACATTTGCTTTTGTTTGGTGTGCAATGAGAACAGCTTTTCTGAAGAGGAAAGAAAAAAAAGTCCAGTGTTTCCAGCCTACAACGTATTTGAGAATAAAATTAATTATTTTACACTGGACATGGTTGGTTATAATCAAGCTGTTTGGGTTGCCTGTAGGTACACACCAACTAATGAAAGCTGTTTTCTCAGTGATTCTGGCTCAGACCAAAATGAGTGGTACATGTATGCCACTCCTTAGTGTACAGTGATCGCTGCTGGATAAGAGTGAGCTTTCCTGTTGGGCAGATCTGTGTGAATTCCAGTCAGGCAGGTTGGAGGTCAGGAGGTTTGCAGGATGGTAGTTTGTGTCCTCAGCAGACCTGTGTGGTTTGATTCACCTCTGGTGAGCTGATGAGAGGTGATAAATTTAACCGGAGCGTTTCATTCTGTGGTGAAGCATGTAAATGTATGTGTGTGTGTGTGCGCGAGAATGTGTCAGGATAAAACATTCAAACACACAACATGAGGAACTTCATAGGGTGAGTCAGGGAGACTGACCCGTACTAAACCGGTTTTAAAACAGAGTAAAGAGTGACTTTTCTGCATGCAGATATGATCATCAAACTTTAAACATTTAACAAGTGATTGAGTAGTAGTAATTAGAGCCCGACAATGTTTTTTGTGGGGACGATACCGATATTAGGGAGTTAAAAAAGGCTGAAAACCAATATATCGGCCGATATTCTTTGTGTATATTATAGTACAGTACCAGTCAAAAGTTTGGACAATTTGTGTGTCCAAACATTTGACTGCTACTATATATAGAATACTGTATATGCATAAACAATATATATACATAAACACATTTTTTGCAATGATAACTCAAATGTGGTAATCAAACATTTGACAGAGATGTGTAATGGAGGCAGGGCATTTAACAAACTTTACTATCCAAAATGAGTCTGACATCAGTGCACTGAACAGTAAAGTTGAAGTTTATTCAGCTTTAATTCAATTCCATTCAACTGTATTCTGTTGTTTACTTAAGTTTATTTCACTTTGGAACATGTATTCACGGATTTCTGCTACACACAGACTAAACTTACTAGAGAAAGTGTGACATAATATAGGGGAGTGTAGGGCAAAAAGTAATGCGGGGTTAGTTTTAACACATTTATTTTACCATAGTAAATGTTAATTCTGTCTTAAGTAAATTTTTCACAAACAAATATGCTATTATTTTAATCTCCAATCTTTTATTTATTATCTGTAACACTGCGTTACCGATATATCGGTGAAAGGCTAATATCGGCCAATAATATCGGCCAAATCATATATCGGTCGGGCTCTAGTAGGAATAATGTACAATTTATTGTAAAAAATCATTGAACATTATGCTATAGATAATCCACACTGAATTTAACCCCTTACTAGTAACCCCCCTTTTTTGGCATGGAGACCGAAATTACATACCCAAAATAAAAAGGTTTCTGCTCATGATTCTTTCTGACTAGATACATAATCAACCTTTGTTCACAAAGCTGACACTTTAAAGTTTACTGTTCAGGAATCAGAATCACTCAGACTGTTATGATAATAGAGATATATAAGCTCAAACATAAAAACAAAAATAAAAATATTAAAAACATATGTTTTAAATGTATTTAAAAAAATTTTGATGTAGGAAATGAGTTTGAAAACACAGTGTAGCTAAGGCCACAAGTCTTCCAAGACTTCATAAAAAATTTCATAATCGAATCTGTAAAACTGTGAATTTTATGAAATATTTTCTAAGGCCATGTCATGTGTGTTTTTAGAGAAGGCTAATCAGATTGATTTATGGCCCTTGTCATCTCTGTAAGATCTCACATGTAAACATTCCTGTGCTCTTTGTGTATGTTTCACTGTTGAAAACTGCCCGAATCATGATTGTATTGTTCTCACCAAATGGTTCTTTCACACCTCCGCCAAGTATGACACATTATCCGCATTATTCTTTTATCATTATTCTTTTGTTTTTATTCCACCTTTATTAGCCTTGATTGTGGTTTTTCAGGCTTTACAAAGCAACAAAGCAGCGATCTCACTTCAGTCTCTCTTTGCATTTAGCCCTTATTTATCAAAAGTCTTACTATAAAAATACAACAAAACATTTTCTTACGACCTTACGTGAATTATTGAGACAAAAATGCATTATGAAGAAGAAAAGCACCTGCTATTAGTAGCATTGGTGCTAACGTTAGCATCAAGCTACATCTGACAATTTATGAAATTATTAGTACACTTTTACTCAAAACTCACTTTAAACCCCGATCGAGTGTTTATAATAACTTCCTTTAGCGATCAGGGGTGGAATTTGGTCGTTTACTGTTGTAAAAATATGTTATTTGTAGCCTTTTTCATCGCTGCACAAGTTAGCATTTCCGATGTACATTTTCGATTTTTTTTATAAAAACGCCCCAGATCTCAAGAAATTCTCATACCAAGCTTTACTATCGTAATCGCGGGTTTATTATTCGGATATTTTGTGTGTACAGAGGTGTTTCAGTGTTGTTTTGGCCAGATAACTACCAGGAAGTGTGCAGGAAGCATGTGACACGATGGGGCGGTGTCCAGATATGAAACTCTAAGATTGACGTTTGAAAGACCCAATCAGAGTCTGAGTCACACACCGCACGAGCTGACAACATAGCAAACACATACACAGATCGCTGGGAGAGGCTGTTTATCATCTGATCGCGTAAATCCGTGGAAAATGAATAGAAATGACGATTCTGTCTGAAGAAATATGAAGTAAACATCAGTAAATATATCCATATATCTCCGCAGATATGCATGTTTGGTCTGTAAATCCTTATTGACGCTGTTCAGTGAGTCTATGTGAACACAAATAAACCGCTCTTGACGTGACTGAATATGAGTGAGTTGTGAATTTCTATTCAAAATGTGGCATAATACGGATTTATTATTTTGCACTCCTGACATAAATCACTAAATATCTGTCACTGCAACAATGTTTTATCAAAATATTGGTCAAATATCGAAGCTTGAGTCTTTAAACTTTCCATTGATGCACAGTTTGTCCAGATGAAGTAAGACAGTGATGTTTAATGTGCTGTGAAAGTGAAACAATAATAAACTGGGGCCGTCAGCGATGTTTGCACGCAAAGGGGTTAAGAATAAAAAAAAGTGTTGTTTAATGTAACATTTATTTAAAAATAAAATAACGGAAATGTATAAAATGTATAGTTTACATGGAATTTAAGAATAGTAAAAAGTTTAATGTCAAAATGTATTATTGTAAAAAAAAAAAATTTGCAAACATTATAAAAAGTCAAATTCACATTGAACTTAAGAACAAACAACTGTAATGTCATATGTGTGTGTATGTATGTATGTGTATATATTTATATATATATATATATATATATATATATATATATATATATATATATATATATATATGACATTACAGTTGTCTGTTCTTAAGTTCAATGTGAATTTGACATTTTATGATTGTTAATTTCTTTTTTTTTTTACAATAATAAATTGACATTAAACTTCATTTTTTTTATTATACTTAAAGTCTTTGGTTAATAGTGCATTTTTAATGTATTTATTGATATTATAATTGAAGAGTGCCTTTTAATGTCCAAATACTGAGTTTCATGACTCTGTAAACAGTTTGAGTTTTCCTTAATTTGACAATAAATATGATTAAGTTGTATGACTAATCAAAGCAATACATTATTAAAGCATTACCTTATTTAGCAGGTATTCCCAGCCTTTAAAGAACAGTTCATCTAATTAGCGGCTATAAGTCGGTTTTAATGATTGATTTTTACTCAGTCTGACATAATAGACATAATAAATAGTGACACAATAATTACAGACAGACAGGGGAGTAGTTTGTTGGTTACATACAAACCAAATGGAGCAGTTATCTGCACAGTATGACCAGCACAGTTCATGAGCTTCGCACAAATCACCAAATACTCTGCGCACATTTACCGACACGATCTAGAAGTGTGATAAGATTTGTACAAGCCATTCCTATCCTGAAGCTGATGGTCAAATATGTGATCTACTTGAATTATTTAGAGAAACAGCCACTCTAAAATGTTATAGAGAAAGTCAAACAAAGTATCTAAAAAAGGCAAATAAACTAAAAAGACTGAGGAAAAATAGATGAAAACAGCCTTGAAACAGCACGTATATTAAAATCGTAAAGTTATCATGACCACCTTCACTAAAATGTATCATGTTATAATGTTTGCTTATTGTGTAAAATTTTCTAACTTGTTGTAGAATTTATATTAGATGATATGTTAAGAGAATATATTTTTCCCTATAGATTTATATTACAATTGTGGCATGTTGTAGCTATTGGTTCTAAATGTGCATGCAGTTGTCTCTTCATAACAAATGCTATATTGATCAATAAAAAAAAAAAGTAATTAGTCGTCTTACCGCAAATGCTACAGTTAAGAACCAAGGTACAGAGCCATCAGATATTCCAAAAGATGGCATATATTGAATCTTTAAGAGCCACATGAACTGTTAAGGAGTTAGAACTAATATCAATATAAGAAAATGTTAAGTTAGATTGACTTCCCATGGTATGTTGAATTAGAACTATTGTCAAACTATAGCCTATAAGTGACTAAATATATATATATATATATATATATATATATATATATATATATATATATATATATATATATATATATATATATATATATATATATATATATATATATTAGGGATGCACGATATTGGATTTTGGCCGATATTCGATATGCCGATATTTTCTAAATAATTTTGGCCGATGCCGATACCGATATCGATATATATACAAATATATACTGATATATTTAAACTTTAATTTTACTGAAGAGAAATCCATGTATCTCTTCTGTACTGATTCTACCATCAATTTATTATTTTACAAATGTAGACAGACATTCACATCTGAAAAACAGGTCAATTATTTCACTTGGAGAATATCGGTTTGGCTTATCGGCAGAAATATTCATATCGGCCGATACCGATAATTGTCATTTTAAGCTTTTATCGGCCGATACCGATGTTGTGCCGATATTATCGTGCATCCCTAATATATATATATATATATATATATATATATATAGGCTATATATATATATATATATATATATATATATATATATATATATATAGGCTATATATATATATATATATATAGGCTATATATATATATATATATATATATATATAGGCTATATATATATATATATATATATATATAGGCTATATATATATAGGCTATATATATATATATATATATATATATAGGCTATATATATATATATATATAGGCTATATATATATATATATATAGGCTATATATATATATATATATATATATATATAGGCTATATATCCTATGTAAACAAATAATTGTTAACGAGGATGTTACTTTATTTGCATAGATGGTTTCACAAAACACAATTTCACAAAAGTAAAATATAAGTAAACAAATAAATAAACCTTATGAATGAGCATTCTCTACTAAAACAATCACACATTAACCCCCCCAATGTCGAAACCAAAACTATGCCCTTGCAGACAGATAACTGACAATGTCATCATTGAGTCTTCGGGCAGCCAGAGTGCATTCAGTTGCGTGTGTGTGTGTGTATTTGTTTCAGGCTCAGACTCGCTTTGTCACAGTAACCCCTGAACTCTCTCTAACCTTAAAGCACACCATGAGATTGTCCTTAAAAAACACAGAGTGCCTTGTCTCACTGCCCAGCCTCGCCATTAGGCCTTTATTGTATTTGCGTTATAAAATGCATGCACTCGCATTACAGGATCAGCAGAAAATGCGACGTGTAGTCGGGTAATGGCAATCAAATTATCTGTACTTGAACAGCAACTATTGAGGATTTGATGAGAGTGCAGTCTTCTTTCCTGTGGCGTTCCTCCGCCCGGACGCCCCTCTCTGGCCCATTTTGTGTCCGATGGCTGGAGTGAAGGGATTTGCTTAACCTTTGGCGTTTGGCTGGAGGATTGTTTGAGAAAACATCTGATCTTGAATATCAGACTCGATGAGGGGAATTTGCGTCAGGGCGTGAAGAGGGTGACTGAAGGGTGAGCTCAGGTGTGTCTTTAAGGTTTTTTATTTATGGAGGAGAACGGCGCCATGAATATGACGTGCAGGGAGCGAAAACTATCACCAAACAAGAAGTCACCACAGCATACCTGAAAAATATCACGTGTCCTACTAAAAATGGAGATCAGTGGTGACTTCTAATGTGTTGACTGTAGGTTGATCATTAGACATCTTTTTATTATTGAAATTAATTTATTCAGCCAGTAACAATAGCTTATTAAATTGTGTATATTTCGGCCAATAAAAACCCAAATTAGAATATAACATTGTCAAAACTTGAAGCCCAATATATGGAAGCTCATGTTTGCTTTTGTTACAAAAGATAAATAAATAAAACACAATAATAAAGAAATTATATAGTTGTAAGGTATTTTTGTTTGTTTCTTTGTAGTTTTCTCACAATTATCTAATTTCTCCATTGTGAATTTTTATCGGAATTGCAAAGATTTCTCACAATCACTACCTCATGTCTTTTCAATTGTGACTTTTCCTCTAATTTGCAACTTTATTTTCTCATAATTGTGACTATCGCACAGTTGCAACCTCTTTTATTCACATTGCGACCTCATCTCTCTGTTGAAACATTTCCTATTTAAAGTTTATATTTCAAACTCATAATTGCTACCTCGTATCTGTTGCGACTTTTTTTTTGTAATTGTGACTTTATTTCTCATAATTGCTACTTTATATATGACATTTGCAACATCAGAATTTTTTATTTCTTTTTTTATCGCACAGTTGCAACAACTTTTCTACCTCATCTCACACTTTTTTATCAGAATTGCAACTTTATTTCTCATAATTGCTACTTATCCCATTTGCAACTTTTACACTGAATTGTACAAGTACAATTGTTGTTGTTACAAGTACAATTACAAGAAACTGATCTCTATGAGAGAGATTCAGTGACACGAGTTACAATTACAGGAAACTGTTGCTAGAAAAAAAAAAACACATTCTTGTAAAAGCAACTTGTTTTTCATTTTTCGTAATTGTGACATTATCTCGTAATGAGACTTATTCTGATTTTAAACTCACAAGTACCACATTTTTTATTTCCTTTTGATCCGAGGTGTTGTGGTGCTCAGACAGGCAACATTGTGCATCATTTCCTGATTCTGTTCACCCAACACGGTATGTTCTCAAAACAGCAGAGCTGGATTAAACAAACAGGACAATCCGCTGTTAGTATTCATCCTTTATTTCATTCCCAATCCCACGTCCTTCCACAAAAACACTCGCATGTTGAGTTTTGTCAGATTGAGCCCATAAGGTCACTATGCTAATGTGTTATTCTGTTCACTCCAGAATCTTCAATAATTCAGGAGACAGGTTTGCTTGATATTCTGCTGCACCACCTTTTTGAGTGTGTGTGTGTGTGTGTGTGTATGTGTGTTTAAAAGCACTCACTGTTTTACTGTGTGTCAGCATGTGATAAGCTAGGCCAGTTGATTGAGTTAGCCTAGCGACGAGGCCTCAGATGGGAAAGCTTTGTGGCTTGGGGATTGGGATCCATACCGTACACAGCCAACCACCGTTTGCGTGGGAGTTTTTTAATACAACACAGTGGAGAATTGTGGCTCCTGAAGTAAGGAACAGCCGTACATGATCCTCTGTTGTTCTCACTCATTTTCTCTCAAACTTTTGAGATTTGTTGCATAAGGCACTAAACAACACCGAGTCCCATGCAAAAAAAGACACTGAGATGTCAGTAGAATCTAGAAAATAAATAAATATACGTGTGTGTGTGTGTGTGTGTGTGTGTGTATATATATATATATATATATATATATATATATATATATATATATATATATATATGTGTATGTATGTATGTATGTATGTATGTATGTATATATATATATATATATATGTGTGTGTGTGTGTGTGTGTGTGTGTGTGTGTGTGTGTGTGTGTGTGTGTGTGTGTGTGCTCTATGTTCATATGGACCTGTTTTTGGATACTCAAGCCCGTTAATAAGGTCTTATAATTTCTGTAAAGCTCTTCAATATAGCTTTCCAAAATAAAGTATTGCACTATTGTACAGTAGAATGTACCTCAATAATGTACCTTAATAATAATAACAAAAATACTTGTTATTATAATTAAAGTTTTGATTAGAGGAATAATCACAATTTCTTTTGTTTGAATTTTAACAGTACACATTTTTTTGTGTGTAACACTTTGTATGCCAGAGATGAGAGAAATATTTTTATGAATTTCATTAATTTTTTAATTTGTAGTCTTTTGATTACGGATTTTTTTTTTAATACAGAACAGAATTTCTGTGAAGGGCAAAACATTTCATTTAAGAATCCAGTTGATTATTTCTTATCATTAAAATTGATAAAAAATAAAGCGGAAGTAAATAATAATAAAAAAAACTATTTTATAGAACTGGGTTTTGACACACATTTGATGATTCGATTCTCATTCACAAGCTTGCGATATGATTCGATTTCGGTAAAAAATCTAACAAATCTCTCAACTAATGCTGTAAAATACACAAGTCCGTTTGTACTACGTTATAATATTGAAAGTTAAAATTGACTGATTTGTGCCGTACACCTGCTTTAAATTCCACTTAATTCAGTTACAGTTACTGCAGTTAGTGTTTTCTAAATATACTACACATTTAAATAGTGGCTGTCATTAAAACTTGGACGGATTTATTCAAACATAAAACATTAAAGACGGTAACAAATTAAAATGATTTTTATGTGTTGCATAAATCTAGCAAAATGTATTTTTCTTTTTAAACTTAGATTTTATGGTCACTGAATATGCTTTCTGAGATAAAAGTTTAATTATTAAAATATTGAGCTGTGATGCTCATGCTGGCAGTACAGGTTCGCATCTGCCTCGTTTTTCCCATCAGAAAATGACTGAAAATAACTAGAATCTATTGGATATTTATTAATCTAATTGTTTGTTTTTCATTTTTTGTCTTTCTAGTGAATAACGCTCATTAAATTTCAGTAATTATGCTATTATGGTATGTATGTTTGTTAGATTTAGATTTGTATTTGTATTTCGGTGTGTAGCTGCTGTAATACTAAAAATACTAAGAGTCTACTTAAGCTTTCTTTGATTGTGTGTGTGTGTGTGTGTGTGTGTGTGTGTCTAAATGCTGATGTCATGTTCTGCCCACTCTTACATCCGCTTCCTTCCTCAGTGACAAACAAGACTCAGCTATCCCAGCATGCCATGCATTCTCCTTTTTTCCTTTTTTTCTTTTTCTGTCCTTTTTTGAAAAGACTGCTCAAAGACTCAGAACCTCTCACTGGATAGGAGAGAGCAGGACACACACACACACACACACACACACACAGGGCTCATGAGGTTGTTTGGTTTGTTGGTTACTCTTGTACCCAGGGGCTGTTTGCCTAGTAATTTATCTCAGATGTGAAGGATTGAGAATCATGTTTGGCTGAGTGAACACAGCCTCCTCCTCTCTTCTGGCCGTCCCAGCAGAGCCGTACCCTCTTGGCCGGATCGCCACAGCCCTCCGCCAGCTCCAGACCCACACTAACACCGTTTAGCTTTCCTTTCTCTAGCTCTGATTGTTCACATACTCTCACACTAGTCCCCTGTATATAGTGAATACCAAAGTGCGCTCAACTTGGCAGTGGCTGCTGGGAAATAATTGACAGCTTGTTAGTGAATTTTAAAGCTGTTGGTCTTTCAGTGCCACAGATTGACCGTCATCGCTGTCGTCTGCCCCCTGTTGACAGGATTTGGACCACGACATCAGAAACGAGATATTAGACATGAAGTGAAGACATTCGTGGTCTTATAGTACATTGATCAACTTGTTCAAAAAATAAGAGCTTGTTTTCAAATATCTTTCTCCACTTTCCTTTTCCGCTGACTTTCCTCTGTCTCTCTGCCAAACACCTGTCGTATAATTTTTTAACAACCATTAAGTCTTTTATTAAACATTGTTGCATTCAAAAGGATGTTTTCAAGTCAAATCCATTTGCGTCACATTTGGTGTCACGTTTAATTTATTATCTGGTAAAATATAGAATATTGGTCAATTTAGTATAATTGTGCATACTAATTATAGCGTTTTTTTGCACACTCAGTTTTCATATTTAAATTGCATTTGTTGTCAACATTTTATACTTTTACCATGTACAACAATAATCAAAGGCCCTGCGGTTTTTCCAGTTGTTTAGGATCTACTGGATAAGGATAAGGATTTTTACAATATTTTTTGCTTTATTTTTTGTCCAAATAAAGCATTTTAAAGCAGGGCATGACTAGACAAATGTATATTGATATTGTACTTTATAAAAATGCTCCTGGATTATGACTTTTCCAGGTCTACGGATCACACATTTTGAAAAACAGGCTTCCTCATATATTCAGCTTTTTCTATGTTTTTTTTTATTATTTTATTGCTTGTTTTCCATATTTTAAATCCATTTAAATAAACTTAAGGGGCCACTTTGGAAGTTGGGAACCACTGTTATACTGTTAAATAAATTGGTTTTATAGTTTCCACAATATTTTAGATATTAAACAACCATTTTATTAGTTTTAGGCTATGAAATAATAATACAAAATAATGATTAACTTCAATAT
Organism: Carassius gibelio; assembly: GCF_023724105.1. Taxonomy (NCBI): domain Eukaryota; kingdom Metazoa; phylum Chordata; class Actinopteri; order Cypriniformes; family Cyprinidae; genus Carassius; species Carassius gibelio. Next base: position 23,711,323 of record NC_068403.1, on the reverse strand, counting down.
TGGTGTTGTTTTTTTTATAGGAAATAAATGTCTCTCCATATCACACTAGAATATCAGTGTTGTAACTCTAAAAATAAATAACATTATGCTTTTAAAATGTTTGTAAAACCATTTTGACAGTATTCGACGTTATTTTGGCCACCAGATTGTCATGGAAATGAAGGCTGTGGAGTGACGAGTGAGATGGTCTATAGTTTCTTTCCTCACCTTATAAAGCAGTTCTGCTCATGCCCAAACTCCAGAATCACATCGCTGTGGTTTCAGCAATGTTTTCAGGGTGATGAAATATTGATGCAGTCATTCCTCAGTCCTACAGATGTGCTGCCTGAACCACAACATCTCTCGCTCGCTTCTGCTAACAAACAGACAAATGTGAACTAGTTTGTGCAGCTTCAGTTATTCATGAAGATTCGGGTTTCATTACACTAACCGAGTGTCATGATGCCATGCTGTACGTGTGCATCATGCACTGCTGATGTGTAACGTGTCGTGTTGTGTTGAGTGTGTGTAGTGAAGCACATGCTGTGTACACAGGGCTTTGGCGTGGCATTGGGTGTGAAGCTGAGCTCTCCCAGCATTCCTTGGAGCACGGACAGATTGCTTCATGCGCTTCACACATACATACTGATATATTTCATCATTTATATATCCTCTCATACATAAACAACCATTTTTCACACAAGAACCGGTGTGTTTTTACAGCTGACACACTTAATCTGCTAAACACACAGCACAATTCATTAAATTAAAACCATGGCAAGTGTCTTTCGAGTACTTTTCAATTAAGTCTTGTTCAAGTATCTACTTCAGATTCTCAGCTATTCAAGACAGGTAAATAGTCGGCAGTAATATAGAGAGCAAAGAAGCTCATTACAAGCTATACAGCAAATAGCCTCACATTTATAATACATAGATTTATATGTAAAAAAGCAAACATAATCAAATGTGAAATAGTGCAAGAGTAGGATTCTGGAGATAAAAATAACATCAAGTTTCTCAATAGGAGAACTGATTTTGAACTATTTATAAATAAATACTATTTAATAGTTAAATACTATTTATATTATATACAGACGTACTGCTTAACTTTGTTTGTTGCTGTCTTCTGAATAATGCTGCGAGTTGGGCTTGAGGAAATGATGTCACCTGCGTCTGCGCAGTGCGACCTGATGTCGCCCCGAAGTCACAGGAAACAGAAATACTGCTAAATAAATATAAGACGACTAAAGACGAAATAACATTATACCATTTTTGTTTTGTCTCGGTCAACGAAAATGAAGAGACATTTTAGCATAGTTTTTTTATTTAGTAAACTAATTTAGTCTAGTTTTATTTTTTTCATCAACAATATTGCATTATACATTTAATTATAATCACCGTCACCTGATCAGCATTTACATTTTGTCTCGTTTTCATCACATGATAAAGGTTCGTTGACGATGATATTTAGTCATACTTTCTGTTGACGAAAGCAACATGCAACTTGTAGCTGGATGGTTTGGGTTCATGGCTTATAACTCTGTAAAGAATACTTTTTTTTATCTTTATGGGAGAAATGAATGGGAAAATTACTTCTGGAAAAAAAAAAAAAAAAAATGTGGACAGGTACTTTTGCACTCCATAGACTTACTTAGTTTTGAATCATCAATTATTTGCTATAATTATTCCCATTCCAAACTGTTCAACTCACGAACACTACTTGGTAGCAATAGTAATTATTACAAATAATGCTGATATTCTTTTGATCTTTTGAGTCTGGGCCTGACCCTCTCTCGTTCTCTCTTTCAGTCTAATAAGGTCCCGGTGGTCCAGCATGCTCACATGCACCCCCTGACCCCCCTCATCACCTACAGCAATGAACACTTTTCTCCAGGAACTCCTCCAGCCCACCTCTCGCCGGACATCCTGGACCCAAAGACAGGTACTGCTCACTCTACCTACCTATGAAATTCTTTTAAGTTAATTTTTCATATTATTTTTTTTTTTGTCTTCTGTTGTGTTACTGACTGACTGTATTTCTCTGGTACAGGTATTCCTCGGACCCCTCACCCCTCAGAGCTGTCCCCCTACTACCCCCTGTCCCCTGGGGCCATGGGGCAGATCCCTCACCCATTAGGGTGGCTCGTCCCACAGTGAGTATCCCACAATCTAAATGGATACTATCCTCACACCCTGATTCATACGGATTCTCTCTGATTCACTGTCTCTCTCTGCGCATCTCAGGCAGGGTCAACCCATGTATCCCATCACCGCCGCGGGTTTCCGTCACCCTTACCCAGCTCTTGCCATGAACGCATCCATGTCCAGGTGAGTTGTGTGGGTTTTGCAGATTGATTCTCCCATTACACATGGACTCTTTTCAAAAAGTTTGTTGATGTATTTCCATTTGAATTTGGCAGTAAGGTTGCGATGACATGTCAGATCTTTTATACTCTGTTGTAAAATGCATCCAAGTGTAACAAATTATTTGACCGTGTCCTTGTTACACGTGTAACCCAACAATGAATTAGCATTAGCAACATACAAAATTAAAATAGTGAAACCTGAAAACAAGTACAAATTGCTTTGAGTGATAAATGTTCCATTATAGTTCGGTAACACTGTATTTTAAGGTGTTACACATGTTACATGTACTATTGTAATAACAGTAAATTATGTGTAATTACAAGCAAGTAAACCTAAAATAAACATTAACCTTATCCCTACAGTAAGTACATACATGTCATTACTTATTTGTACTTATAAGTACTTGTTTGTGTAAATACACTGTAACAATGTCACCTAAAAAAAAGTGTAACTATTTAATTTTTGTTTGCTAGTTGACTGAAGGAATCTGTAATCTTATTTTTAAGTTGTTTGAGAAATGCAGTATGTTAATAATCACAACTGCCGTAATCTATGTTTTTCTTAATCTTTCCTCTTTTGGATGGTTGTGTAACCTTAGCTGGGGATTCCTTAAAACATTTACTGTGGTCTTCCGTTATGCCTCTTTACATCAGCTGCACCATTTATCTCTGCTGTTTCCAAACCTAGAAACACGCAAGAGTCTGTTTGAGGTTTATTCCACAATTGTACAAACTCGAGATGAAATGGATCTGAATCGACAAGAACGTCTCTTGATTTAGTGCTAGCACTGGATTAAATAAGAATGATCTGTACTGAGCTTCTCGTTGTGTTTTGTGTGTTAGGGATTCTTGAATTATTCATACAGAGTTCATAGTGATCAATAGTCCGTCCTCCTCCAGACCTTTACAAGCGTTGTCAGAACAAGCGAGAGCAAGCCCAGCCCTGCTGGTTTCTCCACTGGAAGAAGGACTACACTTTCTGTAGTTATTCTGAGTGTGTTTGATTCGACCCCTCCTCCCATTTGGGCCTGAATTGAAAACAATATCTGCTTTATAGTAAAGACAGCCATATGATTGAACATTACTGAAATGTCACAAGCAAAAAAGATCCATTGTATATTGCCAATAGTGTAGAAATATATGAAGCACAGCTCACACAAAAATGGCTTTCAAACCCAGCAGCTTCCCGATCACATGGATTTCTACCGAAATTCATAGTTTCAGTCTAACTTCTCCTTTTGAGGTGAGACTGCTTTTAGTCTGCAGAAGCTCATGCGGTCATCATGTGGAAACCACACATGCAGTTAATGAAGTCTCTTCCTGGTATCCTTGTGCCTACGCCAACTGAAATTAAGAGTGTTTTTTTTTTCTCATTTAATAAGAGTCAAAGAGGAAGGGGGAAAATTGGTGATTTTTTCTGTTTCTGGAAGATGACAGGCCTTCATTGTGCGTTCACCTCAGTAGAAGCTCTAGGCGCTGGGATCAGAACCGTGTCCCATTCAGCCGGTCGTAGGAAGTGGTTTCCTTGGAAAATTTGGTCTGGAGTGTCGCGCTTTTAGCGTTACCACAGTAACCCCGTTCTTCACCTGTAACAGGAGCAGATAAAGGAGCTTTTCAGCTGGTACTTTATTTGGACTGAATATGACATGTGAATAGAAATAGGAGTGTGCTTTAGTCTAGACGCAGCATAGTTCACCCAAAAATGACAATTCAGTCATTTACTCACCCTCAGGTTGTTTCCTCCGTCTGCTAAAAACAGAACAGTGTTGGTAACCAAACAGACTTCCATAGTGTTAGTTTCCATGCTATAAAAGCCAATGGGTACCTGTGAGGGTTCGGTTACCAACATTCAACAAAATATCTTATTTTATGTGCCACAGAAGAAAGAAACGTATGCAGGTTGAGGGTGAGTTAATAATAACTCCTTTTTGGGTGACCTATCAGCTTCTTTAAGACCTATCATTGAGTTTTGAGTTTTTTTATGGGGTGTTTGTCATATAATTATTCAGCCTCACGTTGTTGTAAACCTGTAAGACCTTCATTCATCTTCGGAACACAAATTAAGATATTTTGGATGAAATCCAAGAGCTTTCTGACCCAGAAAGATAGGAAGGACATTGTTACAATAGTCCATGTGACATCAGTGTTTCAACTGCGCAAAGAAAACAAAAATTACAGCTTAATTCAACTATGTCTTCTCTTCTGTTTCAAGCTTTGATGTGTGACAAATTTTTCTTTTTTGGGTGAACTGTCCCTTTAAGGGTTAAAGGTCAAGGTGTGCAAGCGGAACAGGTGTAAATATAGTCGGAGTGATGGTTTAGTGGTTCGCACACATTGAGCCTTGGTGCTCACGTAGGAAATGCAGATTCAAGTCTAGCAAAGTCCAAATTCCTGTAAGATGGGAGGGCAGAGATTTGTTTTCTTGCTTTCAGAAGGCAGTAATCCTTACTTGCCACTTTCTTTCTTTGCAGTTTGGTGTCCAGTCGCTTTTCTCCTCATATCGTACCTCATCATCCTCACGGCCTTCATCAGACAGGCATCCCTCACCCAGCCATCGTCTCTCCGGCTATTAAACAAGAGCCCAATGGAGAACTCAGTCCAGCAGCTAACACGTAAGCACACGCATACAACACACTTCCCTCCTGTTTATATTGTCTTACAGCTTTTTGGAAACTGACAGGTATCCTGTTTTATTACTAGCGGCTATTAGCATTAGCTTCACACTTTCACCTCCACTTAGTGATATTTTGGAGAAAATACGATTATCACTGTTTTGTCTACAAGCTCACCACCATTACAGACCCACTCATCCATATCAGTTTTTCTCACCGTCATTTCACACACACACACACACACACACCTGGTACAAAGGCTGACCCACCTGTCATGTGTGTTTGCAGAAAGTCTCCAGTCTCAACTAAGAAGGAGGAGGACAGGAAACCTCACATAAAGAAGCCCCTAAACGCCTTCATGCTCTATATGAAAGAGATGAGGGCCAAAGTGGTGGCCGAGTGCACGCTGAAAGAAAGCGCCGCCATCAACCAGATCCTTGGCCGCAGGGTGAGTAAACTGTGTAGTCCTCGTAAGAACACCCATCTTGAGCGAACCGGTCACAAGTGATCAGAAACAAATGCTGGGGGTAAATTTGATCCAAAATTAGGATGCAGTTGAAAACATACATTTGTTGTGTAAATGTTAATGTCTTACAACATCAACATATCGCCTACTCGCCTTTAAATCAACCGTTGTGCTATTGGTTCCTGAAATGATTCATTGTTTCCTAATATATACATAACACACACACACAAAAAAAAAAAAAAAAATATATATATATATATATATATATACAGTATTGTTCAAAATAATAGCAGTACAATGTGACTAACCAGAATAATCAAGGTTTTTCGTATATTTTTTTATTGCTACGTGGCAAACAAGTTACCAGTAGATTCTCAGAAAACAAATGAGACCCAGCATTCATGATATGCACGCTCTTAAGGCTGTGCAATTGGGCAATTAGTTGAATTAGTTGAAAGGGGTGTGTTCAAAAAAATAGCAGTGTGGCATTCAATCACTGAGGTCATCAATTTTGTGAAGAAACAGGTGTGAATCAGGTGGCCCCTATTTAAGGATGAAGCCAACACTTGTTGAACATGCATTTGAAAGCTGAGGAAATGGGTCGTTCAAGACATTGTTCAGAAGAACAGCGTACTTTGATTAAAAAGTTGATTAGAGAGGGGAAAACCTATAAAGAGGTGCAAAAAATGATAGGCTGTTCAGCTAAAATGATCTCCAATGCCTTAAAATGGAGAGCAAAACCAGAGAGACGTGGAAGAAAACGGAAGACAACCATCAAAATGGATAGAAGAATAACCAGAATGGCAAAGGCTCAGCCAATGATCACCTCCAGGATGATCAAAGACAGTCTGGAGTTACCTGTAAGTACTGTGACAGTTAGAAGACGTCTGTGTGAAGCTAATCTATTTTCAAGAATCCCCCGCAAAGTCCCTCTGTTAAAAAAAAGGCATGTGCAGAAGAGGTTACAATTTGCCAAAGAACACATCAACTGGCCTAAAGAGAAATGGAGGAACATTTTGTGGACTGATGAGAGTAAAATTGTTCTTTTTGGGTCCAAGGGCCACAGGCAGTTTGTGAGACGACCCCCAAACTCTGAATTCAAGCCACAGTACACAGTGAAGACAGTGAAGCATGGAGGTGCAAGCATCATGATATGGGCATGTTTCTCCTACTATGGTGTTGGGCCTATTTATCGCATACCAGGGATCATGGATCAGTTTGCATATGTTAAAATACTTGAAGAGGTCATGTTGCCCTATGCTGAAGAGGACATGCCCTTGAAATGGTTGTTTCAACAAGACAATGACCCAAAACACACTAGTAAACGGGCAAAGTCTTGGTTCCAAACCAACAAAATTAATGTTATGGAGTGGCCAGCCCAATCTCCAGACCTTAATCCAATTGAGAACTTGTGGGGTGACATCAAAAATGCTGTTTCTGAAGCAAAACCAAGAAATGTGAATGAATTGTGGAATGTTGTTAAAGAATCATGGAGTGGAATAACAGCTGAGAGGTGCCACAAGTTGGTTGACTCCATGCCACACAGATGTCAAGCAGTTTTAAAAAACTGTGGTCGTACAACTAAATATTCGTTTAGTGATTCACAGGATTGCTAAATCCCAGAAAAAAAAAATGTTTGTACAAAATAGTTTTGAGTTTGTACAGTCAAAGGTAGACACTGCTATTTTTTTGAACACACCCCTTTCAACTAATTGCCCAATTGCACAGCCTTAAGAGCGTGCATATCATGAATGCTGGGTCTTGTTTGTTTTCTGACAATCTACTGAACCTACTGGTAACTTGTTTGCCACGTAGCAATAAAATATACTAAAAACCTTGATTATTCTGGTTAGTCACATTGTACTGCTATTATTTTGAACAAAACTGTGTGTATATATATATATATATATATATATATATATATATATATATATATATATATATGTATATATGTGTGTGTGTCACAGTTTCCACAAAATTATGAAGCAGCACTACTGTTTTTAACATTGATAATAATCAGAAATGTTTCTTGATCAGCAAATTAGCATATTTTAATGATTTCTGAAGGATCATGTGACACTGAAGACTGGAGTAACGATGCTGAAAATTCAGCTTTGATCACAGAAATAAATTTAATTTTAATATATATTCAAAATCGTAATAATATTTCACAATATTATTGTTATTACTGTATTTTTGGTTAAATAAATGCAGCCTTGGTGAGTATAAGAGACTTTCAAAAACATGAAAATATCTTTAAAATATTAGTGTGTAACTATTTTTGCATGTTTGTTGCGTGTACATACAGTGCATGGGAGTGTGGTCACACTGGTACGTGTGTTGTGTAAATGGCATGTAAAGTGTGTGTATGTACAGTATCTGTACAGTCTGTGTGTGTGTTTGGCCTTTGGCTGACTGTGGTGTGTGTGTTTGCAGTGGCATTCTCTATCTCGAGAGGAACAGGCCAAATACTACGAGCTGGCCAGGAAAGAGAGGCAGCTGCACTCTCAACTCTACCCTGGCTGGTCCGCGCGAGATAACTATGTGAGTCAGACATTTCAGCACATGTGCGCACACAGCCTTACGCTCACATTTGTATGCTGTCAAACAGCACAGTTTCTATCAATACGGTACAGTTGGGTTTCATATGCTGTTTTTATAAAGCGTTAGAGAAACTAATTATATGTTTTTTTTTTTTTATAATGTGTTATGCATCAAAAAAACTACAATTTTTTTTTGTCCCTAACTACATAGCCTCTACTAAAAGATAGCACACTTAGTTTATTCATAACCAGTGTTGTTTTTTATCTTTTAATATACTATTACAGTTTTATTATGTTTTATTTTTTGAAGGAATATTGTTGTTTTAATAATCGATTTGATTTGTAATCATGTTGTCAATGTAATTATTATTTTTAGTTTTAGTTAATTTGAATGGTTATTTAATGTTTTTTACTAGAATGAAAACACACAGTGACTGGCATTTAGCAGAGACACAAACCTAATAGAAACTGAACAAACTAATATTCATTTTAACCACCCGAGGTTGAAAGCTCTTCACTACCTCGATTCACTGATCATTTGTTAAAGAATATTAGTCCTAATTTTAAAACTGATTCATGGAAAGTACCAAATGTTCTTTATATTATAAACGGCACTAATTTGATGCTTTTGTTTGTCCATTCTGTATTATTTTACTTCCTTCTGTATTTATCGCACTAACTCTATTTCCATCTCTCTCGCCCTCTGTTTCTCTCACTGTATTTTTTTCCTCTTCAGGGCAAGCGGAAGAAGAGGAAGAGAGATAATAAGACAGACTCAACACCAGAGGGTGAGGACACACACACACACACACTCGCGCAGCCTTTTCTCTCTCGCCTTGTCCATTTCTAACCGCGCTCTCTCCTCCTTGCTAACATGCAGCTTATGAGGTCCAGTGCTAGCACAGGCAGGTACAGTATGTCTGCAGGCTTAGGGGCTGTTCACACAGGATAAGGTCTTTTTCCCTCTATTGTTTAATCATTGGTATACATACACATGCAACAAATGGACGTCTTTGGCAGTTGCACACCGTCTTGCTGTATTTTCATCATCTTGCGCCATCAGCAATGAGAGGCCATGTCAGTTCAGTGAATCAGTGTCTGTTTAAACCAGTGGACCAATCTGATGAATGTTGAAGTGAGATGTAAGCATGCTAAGTGTTTATTTTGACTGGTCCATGTTAGTGTGCTCTTAGACAGACAGTCAGAACTGTAGAAGTCAGCCCACTCTTCATTGTGATCTCATCTGCGACTACGTCCACCATTTGAGTACAGTGACTTCAGTAAATTAACACAACGCCATTTCCATTTTGTGTTGAGTATTGTATGGGTATGTCCCATTTAAGCTGCAGAGAAGAACGTGTCTAGGTCATATTTCACCTCAAAATCAAATATTTTGCATAAGGAAGCAACATGGAAATTAAGTACATTTTCCATCAGATCCTTATTAATGTAATGCAATGTAATGTTTTTTTGGCCAACAAACTTCCTAACCACTAGGAGGTGCTGTGCTGAAACTGTGCAGATACCCTCAGGTCATAATTTTTATAACACACACCAAGTTTGGTTTAAATACGCTAAAGCATTGCAGAGATATAGCCTTACATCCATTGTGGCGTGTTCTTCATCAATTTCGTTTGCGTGTTATTCGAGAACGCTTTTACTAATCAACTTATTTGTCGGCCGTGTTCTGAAGTTGATCTGATTAGATAAGATTTGGTCTAAGAGTTATAAAAGTGGAAAGTTTTTATTATTAAAAATGTCTGGAAATGTTTTTTAAATTTCAACGTAAAAATCAGTTCAATATGTCGATTTAAAGCAACACTGTAACTTTTTCTGTGTTCGTAATCTGCAAAACGTATATAATGAGTGAGTATATCATAAATTCATCTATCAAACTGCCTTTTTGTCTTATCCCAAATCACAACGGTACTAGTGTAGCCTGTTCGGGTCGTCACCGCTGCGGAGTAACATATACCTGTGTGAATCACCATAGACATAAACTTAGAGAAGTAGCTCCGGTTAGAATGTTCTTCCACGGGATGCATGCAGTTCTGTTTATAAACCATTAGAGCGCCAAAATGTACATAGTGTTTCTTAAAAATAATCAATTAAAAATGGCTATTACATTGAGAATCTAATGTGAATTAATCAGAATTATGGAAATTGCCTTTTTCTTATCACAACTTGTGAAATTTCTTAGGATATTGCAAAAAAAAAGTATGAAAACACATTCGGTGGCATCTTTAAAAAAAACTAACTAATTCAACATTTAATAAATAATTATAAATGCAAAAAAAAAAGCTGTTTTTTTAAATTCAGCTAAGAGGTCACACCTTGGCATATCAATCTTCTCTTCAGATTCAAGTTCAACATACTTGAACTTTGGCATGTAGCAAATTGCGCAACGTCTTTGCGTGAACTTGCATTTCCAGTCTTTAGCATTAAGGTGTATGAATAGAAGTCAATGGAGTGAAAAGTGTAGTGAGGTCGCCCCTTAAAATGTTCAGATGCATTGCACCAATGAGAATTTGGTGGGAAAATGTGTCCTGAAAATATCTCTGGATCAAAAAAAAAAGATAAAAAAACTGCAGCTGAGTGTATCATGACCTCCCTGTTTCTTAGTAGATTTGGTCTGATCTCTGATGTTGTTTAACAGATATATTAACTCCAAACTGATTTCCGTTCTCTTTCAGATTTCTCGGCACGGAATAAGAAGCCGTGTGTGCAGTACCTCCCTCAGGAGAAGATGATTGACAGCCCGGCCTCGTCTCACGGCAGCATGCTGGACTCTCCAGCCACGCCCTCAGTGGCCCTGGCCTCGCCCGCTGCTCCCGCCCCCACTCACTCGGAGCAGGCCCAGCCGCTGTCACTCACCACCAAACCCGACCGCCACCATCACTTCCCTCTGCTCTGCAAACCCTCCTCCTCCTCATCATCATCATCATCATCCTCCTCCTCCTCCCAGCCAACCAGCGCCTCAGGCAGACAGTCAACTCCGCCTCTTCTGTCTCGGCCACTCCCCTTGGCTTCCCTGCATGCCTCTCTTTTGTCTCCACCCTCCCCGTTCCACCAGGCCGCTCTTCACTCCCATCATGCTTTGTTCCAGTCCCAGCCACTCTCTTTGGTAACCAAATCAGCTGACTGACTCTTCAAAAGCAATTCTCTCATAATGTCTTTTAAATAATGCTGTATATTGCTTTTTACCTTTTGGAGAAATAGATGTCAGGTTAACTTTTTTGATAAGTGAAAAGGAAATAAATATAATTGGTCAATATTTGATCATCTGCTTTTCTGTGTCTGTATAAAACAATGTATTTTTTGTAATGTCTACTTTGGAACTGGTTTCTTATCTGATGCATTTATTCAGTAAACTTGTATAAAGAATACATGTATTAAAAACTACTTTTGAAAGACAAGAAGGAACAAAAAAAAAAAAACTTTAAGCTTGCCTGTAATTAATGGTAGTTTTGGAGTTTAATTCATAGTACTGGCAATTTATTAGACCTCTTTGCAATGACCCCTCTACCCCAGTTTTGAAGTGTGTGAACTTGATAAATAAAACTTGTAAATTGTTTCTAAAAATGGATTTAATTGTATTCTTGGGGTCAAGTTTATTAATTCATTGGATGTCTTTTCCTTTTCTTCTGCTCGCCATATGTTTGATTTAAAAAAAAATACAGTAAAAACCATAATATTGTGAAATATTATTATAATTTAAAATACCTGTTTTCTATTGAAATATATTTTAAAATGTAATTTATTTCTGTGATCAAAGCTGAATTTTCAGCATCATTACTCCATCCAGTCTACAGTGTCACATGATCCTTCAGGATTTGATGCTCAGGAAACAATTCTTATAATCAATCAGTCTTGAAACTGATGTGTTGCCTAATATTTTTGTGAAAACTGCAATATATCTTTTTACGTCTTTTTCAGGATTCTTTGATTAATAGAAAATTAAAAACTGCAGCTTTTATCTTGTGTAAGGTTCTAAATCTCTTGACACATAATTGTATTAGCTCAACTATTTTATTTTCATGTCTTCTCACCCTATTAATTTCTTTTGTAATGGGGGGCATCAGACAGTAACAACTGCATGCAAAATGTGGGAGACTGCTGAATATTATGTTTTGCTAATTAAACTGATAGTTTAAAACGCAACTAGCTGAATATCAGTTCATGGTCAATTATTAGACTACAACATATGTTTAAATATGGATCCAGTCAAAAGGAGATCATGCATTTCCAAATAAACAGGCCAGTGACTATTTAGATATGTTTCGACTTTTTAGTTTATAAGATTAATAAAAGTGGATCTAATAATTCAGACAAAAAATAATAATTATTAGTTCTAATAGTGTCGTCTACCGTATTCGTGGGAAACGCTACGATGTTAGGCTACCTCAAAATGCAGGGATTTTGTAATGCTCCTCTAAAAACAACATCTACGGCACACAATGATCGCATAATCATCTTGAGAACCTCTGCTGATATAAGAGGAATTAGAGTTAAATCTTTAATAGGTGGAATTTAGGCAAACCGCACTGGAAAATAAACAGATGAGCCAGAGCGACAAAAAATTCTGCCAAAAATAAACACGGGTTTAAAAAAAATAAAAAAGAAATAGACATCTGTTCCTTCCTGGAATGCAAAGTCCCAAAACAACGACAAAAGCAGGTCAAACTCTGGCTTCTCTCTTTCTCTCTCTCCTCCGCTGCTGCGCGGTAATTAAGTGCGCGGGAACAGGACGGAGCTCCAGGGAGCTCATTAGGCTTTTCAATTAGTGAAAAATACACAAGGTAGAGTCCTCTGCTTTTTAGGGACTCTGGAAACGGGCAGAGATGCCAAGAACAGTCCCTTTCACTTTCCCCTCAGCTGAAACAGGGCGGAGGTGACACCCCGGTGCTCCTGAGGGGTATCCTCATCACACTTCAGTCTTAAAGTCCAAGGAATCCCGCTCAGAAAATCAGCATCTCAACAAACGCGAGGCCTCAGAGTAAGTCGGGGTGAAATTAGCCCCGCTGATGCTCAATTACGCTGAAATTGAAGCTAAATTGAGGTTGCTTATAAGGCACATTACACCAATCGTGTAAATTATATATTTTCAGTTCAAAATAGAGAAATGAGATTAACATTCATTTGCGTTTCAGTCATCTTTCAACGCTTTTCTCGTAAAACGGTTGTCCAAATAACCTCAACTGTAACGTCACTCCGGAATTCTAGCTATATTTCCATACTGAACTATTTTACAATCACATTGTAGTGGTTATAAACACAGTTCAGTGGCTTCGTAGCCTACTAGTAGTCCTCCTATTCAAACTGTACCATCCTTGTTCAGTTTTATCACTAGTAAAAATATTCCAAGCAGGGAGAAATCAACCCAAAGCAGCACAAAACTGGGGACTTGGCAACCTGGTAAACAGTCTGTTTACTTTGATTTGATTGATCATCTTAAACATGATCTCATCTTCAATTTTGAGATTGCATCTTGCAATTCCTTTTTTAAATTTTTTGCCACAAAATTAACAGTTGAATTGTACTGTGAGTTGCTGCAATACAAGTTAACATCTCGCAATTTTAACGTTTCCCTCTGAATTCTGACTTTATATCTCACAAATCAGACTCTTTTTTTTTTTTTTTTTTTCTAAGTTAAGATCTTCCAATTCTTTTCTTGCCCCCACCCCCTTACCTCATATTTTGGTCATTTTATTCTTAGAATTCTGAGAGAGAGGGAAAAAAAAACAGAACTATCAGACGTAAACTCAGAATTCTAAGTTTACTTCTCACAATTCTATTTTTTCTTACAGAGTTGTAATTGAGATACATACACATGTAATGTGACTTTTTTTTCCTCAAAGAGTTTATAGCTTAGACTATATATATTTTTCCACCACAGAATAAAATACAAGAAAGATAATTGCGAATTTCTTCTTTTTTTTATCTAACAATTGTGGTTTAGTTTCTCATAATTGTGCGATAAAAGGCCGAGTTTTCCAGACTTGCAGCACCAAACTAGACTTAATATTGTTTAGTTATCATTTTGATTATAGAAACCTTGGGGGGAAAAGGAGACCTCAATGGCAGGTACAGCCATGCTCCCATGAACATATCTGTGTGTGTTCACTGGATGAATAATATTGAGCTGCAATAATGTGCCACAACAAGAATCAGACTCACTCCTTCCAGAGCTGCCTCACACTGCCAGCAACAGCCAATCACGTCAAGTGTGAGGAAACAACACACATCATTATCACTAATTGCTTAATGATGTCTTACAGTGTGTGCTGGTTCCCATATGATTCAACTATGAGCGGTTTTAACAGCGTACGGTTGCACTGCCCCCTCTGTCAGATGTATCGGTGTGACACGCTGTGTGCGCGCGCGCGTGTGTGTGTGTGTGTGCGTGCTCGAGCATGCAGATAGACAGGTTGACACACGTTGAGTGCTCATTTCCCTCTCTGCCCTCAGGTGAGGTACAGACCTGTCAGTCACACGCACACACATGCACACAAAAGCTTATATTTTATTTTGCTTGGCAGTCATTAGAGGAGCGAGAAATATGGCTTGCATCATCCCAGGCCCTGCGATGCTCTCTGGAGCCCCGTGTCTCTGTGTGTACCCTTAGCTCTAGACCCATCAACCAAATTAAAGGTAATGAGTTGTCAGACAACAGAGAAAGCCTGGCTCCTTAAGGCTATAGGACTCTGATGCGCTGGCCTATTCTCCATACGCCCACCGACACACACACACACACACACACACATGCAAGCACTACACGACCCACAGCGAGCCGGGCTGAGTGACTTTAATATGACTGGCCTGTTAGAGAGATTGGCTGGAGAAAGATATCTGTGATTATTCTCTCAGCTTGTTTTCTCCAAGTCAATTCTTGGAAAAGTGCTTGTTAACTCTTCCAGTTGCAGGCACAGCACAATTTTGTGTTTACCTGATGAGTTCAGACATTCTTTAATTGTGTTGCACTTCGTTGCATTAGCATTTTATTCTACAATACCTTTACTCTATCTTGAATAGGGCCTACAGCTTGCTAGTATTTTAAGCAGCAACGGTATTTGTGGTTTTTATACTTGAACTGCACATTTTATATTTTATTGCACTGATAATTGGTATATATTTATATAATAAATAAATTATACTTATATTATGCAATTATAAATAAATAAATCTGTTTAATTCTGAAGTTAAATAATTGATTCTAAAGTGTTGAAAAATTAAAGCTCCAATAAAAATATAATATAATATATAATATAAAATATATATATATAATATATTAAAAAGATTCTAATTTAAATAGACGTATTCTAATATATTTGTTTAAATCTTAAATTCGATTTAATTTAAATAATAGATAACTATAATTAAATATATAGATTTGATTATTAAATAAAAACAATATTCTAGTTTAGAAATGTAAAAACAAATATTGAAATAAAATATACAATTTAAGTAGATTTATACAATTTTATATATATGCAGGTAATCAGAGCCTTACTGATATTTAATATTAGAAAATATAATGTTTAGTTAATATGGAGTAGCATTCAAACATTTTGGGTTGGTAATATAAATATAATTTTATTAATTTCTATGATGCAAAACTTCATTTCCATTGCTCCAGTCTTCAGTGTCACACGATCCTTCAGAAATCATTCTAATATGCTGATCTGCTGCTCAAGAAAGACTTATTGTTTGCACTTTATTTTACAGTCCTGTTCCTCATGTACATACTATGTGCTTATTATAGTAATTACAATAACTATTTAATAACTAGGTAACCCAATGTAGTTACCTTGAATTACCAGAACATTCTTAGATAAATACATGGTAAGTACACTATAAGTAGATGTAAGTACACGTACTGTAAAATAAAGTGCAAAAGATTTATTATTATCATCATTGTTGAAAACAGGTGGGCTGCTTCCTATTTCTGTGGAAACGATTATAATTTTTTTTTCAAGATTATTAGATGAATAGAAAGGTCAAAAGTACTTACCACAAAGTTTTACATGATAGTGTACAATTTCTATTGCCTAATGTTTGATGCTATGATTGTTGTTGTTGTTGCTGTTGTTAACATTTAACCCCTCACACACCCTTGTTCTTACTTTGAACTCTCTTTAATAATCAGATGCGGCCGGCGGGAGACAGCAGGAGACCTTCCCCTTTAAACGTGTGTATTGAACAAAGGACCCTCTCTCATAAGAGACATCTGTCTGCTCCTCACAAGGTCAGAATTAATACATGTTAATTCAGCTCATTAGAGCGCACTGGCCCCTGGCCAAGCGTCTGCCGGTGGGCCCGGCTTTGATCTTGAATTCGTGCCAGGTTCGGCTTTTGATGTGTCTGAATCACTTGACATTGTGTTTACATTCCTCAACTCCGACAATCAATATTAAGACGAAAGAATACATAAATCAGCTTGAGGAGCTCTCGAGTGCAAGGCCAAGTGAATAGACCGGCGGCCTGATTGTCAGCCTCTGAACGTCATCATTTTCAGTACGCTGATTAACAGAACGGTCGATTCATATGTGGTTTTTGCTGATGTATGAATCAGAGATGGGATTTGCGATTGATGAAAACGGTTGGAACTGAATACCGAACATGAATAAGACTTCATGTTCTGCGAGGGAGTTTATCAATAAACCTGAACTCACTGAATGCTTTGATGGTTCATTGAAACGGTGCACAGGGAGAGCAATGTCAAGTCTTTAGACGGATTGGAGCTCATTCAGTGATCACGTGTATGCTGCACACTTGTTGCTGATTTTCCTTTACCACTCATTTAATAAATACATAAATATAATAACAAATTACTTTGCATATATACCTTTAAGCTGAAGCTTTAAGCTCATGAGAAACATAAATCCAGTCGTGTGTGTTCAAACATTTGACTGGTAGTGTGTATAAACTCTGTGTGTGATAAGAATCCACAGCAAATATCAATATAACAGGGTTTCAGATTTTCACACAAGGTCTGTCTAATGTTGATGTGTTAACAAACACACAAAAATCAATCAGTCAATATAATACAATATTTTATAACACTGCTTTAGAACAATACATTACAGTGAAAAGAATTTACATTATGGGATAATGTTATATTCTTTTGTTAATATTTAGAATTTGTTTTAGGTTTTAAGAAATTTTGTAATTTTGTATTTTATAATATTTTTCTTAATATTTTTTTCAGTTTTAATTATTTTAGTACATCAAGTTAAACTAAATAAGAAATAGCTGAAATGGAATAAGTTTAAGGTTTAAATCTGAATTTAGTAAAAAAAAAAAAAAAAAATTCGCAACATTTATTTTTTTATGGTTTTGGTATTAGCTTATTAGTTAATAATAACCCTTCTCTGGACTGAACTGAAAATGTTTCTCTTTGGGTTATTGCACAAAATATTATATTTTAATACAACCTAGTGACCACATAAATATGCATTATGATATATTCTTACAAATAATGTAAAAATAAAGCTGAAAAATAACTGACAGCTCATTACACAGGACGATACATGATTTATTTTACAAACATTTCCGTTAACTTTAAAACACAACGCAATGTGGTAAAAGTCAAAATACCTGTAAAAACTATTGTTCAAATTAATGCCGAACATTGTACCGTATTTTTTTACAGATTTTTTAAAAATATAAATTTAATTTGTAATAATAATAATAATTAATTTAGTCTCTTTATTATCAAATATAATACACAATACAAATGGATTTTTAGAAATGAAAATATTGAGCTGCCTTTATCATGTTGAAAGGGGGTTTCTCATAAGTGGAAAGGCATATTTGGAGCTCCTTGACCTTAAAATATTTTCCATAAGTTGTTCCACCTGTAGGAAACGCCAAAGTCTTGTTCCATGTTCGGTGATGGACACTTACAGTACGTGCGGTCCTGTTAACATATTCATTGATTGTTTGATCAACACTCTCATTACTTCTGGCAGCGTCTCTGCTGGCTCCTTGTGAAGACAGGTTTCACCTGGCCGCGTGCCCAAAACCTCCTCTTAATGTTTTATTGACCACCATTTGACCTTAAAGAAGGAAAGGCAGATGAGGAATTAGAGCGATGGTTTTCAGTACTAAATGTCAGGCCTATAATTAGACCTGGTGGAGTATCTGAGGCTGCAGGGGTTTTGTCTCCAGCTGAGGAGTAAAACAATGATTAACATTAACACGATTTGCATGTTGTGCAAGATCTTTGGCCGCCGTAACAAATTATTCATGGCAGTCGTTAAGGTCATACATGATAATAAAGATTAGGCCAATCGTTTCGCTGTAGAACATATTTACATTGGAAAGATAATCACTCACACGTGATCTGACATAAAACAAAGGCCTTTTTATTTCATGGGAGCCAGTTTTGCCAAAAAAAGAAGTCATTTTCTCACCCTCATGTTGTAACGAACCCGTATAACTTTCAGTGTGGAGCACAAAAGAAAATGTCAGGCAGAATGTTCATGCTGCGCTTTCCCACATAACGAAAGCAAAACATGACAAATCTGCTCAATCTTTGTGTTCCACAGAAGGCGGAGAGACATGCGGGTTTGAGACCGCATGAGGGTGAGCAACCCAGACAGAGGACTTGGAGAAACATCAAGCACTGAGTTTTGTTATTAAATTTAAAGAGGACATCTGCTGTGAAAGAGACACTAGAAGCATCATAAATCTGCTGGACCATTCTGCTTTTTCAGATTTGGTCGTCTTCAGGAGCACGCTCAAGCCATATTTGTGAGTCTCGATCTGCTCATTCTAGATTCAGAGTCTGTTCTGTTCTCCTGGAGCACGAGCTCCAGTCCGTCTCTGGAGAGTCCCGTCGATGCATGCTCTGAGTTCTGAGCTGAACTTCAATCAGTCTTAAAAACATCTCACTCTCTCTAACATTGTGTTCACATAAAATGAACTGACAGATCACATTCATAGTTCTTGATGCATTTGAAGTTTAGTACAGCCTTAATGAAAGGGGTTTATTCTTAAGAGACAGGGAAAGAGAAAAAGAGGAGAGCTGCATTGGAAAAAAAAGCTGAATTGGTGATGTAATTTAGACAGAATTACACAAATGATCCAGTGAACGAAAGACTTTTGACAAACTCGTGGACTTACACTGCCCTCTACAGCTCAGAGTCTACTTCCACCTCGTTTCACAACAATATTTATTAATATGATATATACATTATTATTATTTATACATAATTATTAAATAGTTATTTTGATAGAATTAAAAATTTCGTTATTTTAAATATTTATTTAAATTTGACATATATTTTACAATTTTATTAAATGTAATTTTATATTATAATTATTTGGACTGACATTTTGTTCATCTAGCATACATTTATAAATGGTTAGAGAGTTGGACTTGTAACCTGAAGGGCGCAGGTTCGAGTCTCCGTGCTTTAAACATGTAATCCCTACTATATAGAATATTTATTTTCTCTATTTCTATTAAATAGTTAATGTGGCATGTTCAGTAATAAGGCTATCAAAAATGTCCATCACTATTATTTTCTGAATACTTTATAAGTCTCATGCTCGAAAACAATTATATATAATAGCGATTTTAGTTTTGGGGGGGGGGGGAGTCAAAAATTGTTAATTTAAATGTTAATTTGATGACTCTATAGACCAGTGGTTCCTGACCTTTTTCAACTCGCGGCCCACAGAACCACACACACCATTATATCTTGCTCCCGCCCATATTTGCAGCGGCGTCCGAAATAATTTCGCATGTTCAAAGGCTAATGTGACCGCCCCTTAAGCCAGAGCACGCGCAAACGTCACACGAAAACAGAAAGCACGTGCACCCTCAGATCAGTTGGACGTGGTTGTGCACAAAAGGTAAAAAACAATATAAATACGTTTTCTTACACAAACCGATTGCAATCAATGTGTTATTACGATGGGGAATTGATTAATTTGGACTCCTCTGTGCATGCTCTTTGAGGTGGTGACCATAGACCTCCATTATATGAGTCACAGACAAGAAAGGAAGGAACAAACACTAGGAAACCGCTCGGAAATGTCAGACAGAACTAAACAAGACTTTGCTCTATAGAGTCCAAACACAGTTTATATAGGGGAGTGGTAATGGGGAACACCTGGTGGTTATTAGCATAGACAGTAAAAGAAATGGACATAGTGGATTGGAACCCCATTGGAACTCAACTGAGACAATTGAAGCCCATTTTTAGCGTTTTTTAGCACTTCCGTTTCTGACGTGCAGACTCAAAACGAAGCTTGATGACGTCAGCAACCTGTCTGACAGATGTAAATGTTCTAGTAGCTGTGCGTGCAAACTGCCATCGTTAATCCTGCAGAGACGGTGAGCTTGAGCGGAGAGTTTTTTAGCGTGAGTGAGCAGGAGTAAGTATTCCGATTAATTATTTTGTATAGTATTTTAAAATGTAACGCCAGTACGCCATATTAAGTTAATTGCCTGCGAGCTTCTCCTCTTGTCTGTACGGTAATGCGGCAGAGAGTCGAGTGGTTATGACGCAATCGTTAGCCTATTTTTTACAAAACTGTTTATACGGGGCCATAATGTAACATAGAAGGTAATGGATCCCTTTATACATTGTTGTGTATCTTTAGAAATAAATAATGGACAAACGGAGTCTTTAAACACCTCAGATGTAAAGTTATTCGCTGTCAAAGTGACGCCAAAATGAATAGGAGTCAATGGGAATGCTAACGCAAGTGAAGTTCTGCTAAACGATGGCAGCCCCCACCCGACTTCATCTTCCAGTCGACTTCCTTGCTGCCTGGTTATTAGCCCTAAGCACAGGATTATGGGAAATGGAGTTGGGAATGGAAATACTAAATGCCAGAGTCCTGAGTGGAGTGCCCCCTATAGGAGTTCCTAGGTACTCCAGCTGATGATCGTGACATAAGCTATGTTGTAAATAGTCATAAAAAGTACTTTCAGTAATTCATTGAACAATTTATTTTAATGTTGCACAACAAAAAATACAAAATGTACAGAAAATACTCAGGCTTATTCACCAATAAATGGCATTACAAAAATTCAACATATTAATTTAATTTTTAACTTGCATCACAAAAATAAAATACAGAAAATGAGGTAACACTTTAAAATAATGGTCCTTTAGTTAACATGTTCTAAGCAAGAATAATCTTTCTACAGCATTTATTAAGTTTGTTAATTTTTACATTTACTAATGCATTATTCAAATCAAAAGTTGTGCTTGTTAACATTAGTTAAAGCACAGTGAATTAGCATGAAAACTAACAAGGAATAACTGTATTTTCATTAACAAACATTAACACAGATTAATGAATATACTGTAATAAATGTACTGTTCATTATTTGTTCATGTTAATTAATAAATTAAGTAACATTAAATAATAGACCATTATTCTAAAGTGTTACCGAAATTGAATGTTCCCAATTTGTAACCATTATCTCAAGATGAGAAAACAGTCTGTCTATTCTCTCCTCGTTCTCTCTCTGAAATATTGACGTCTTCCCTCACTCCCTCACCTGTCCTGTCCCAGAACACTTGCAATCTTAAATCAGAGCAAATAAATCATGCCTGTTAAAGGGATGGTTCACTTTCAAATAAAATGTTGATATGTTTTAGCTTACCTCAAGGGCATCCAAGATGTAGGTTTCTTTGTTTCCGCAGTATTTCCCATTTTGATATTTTTAGGTCAAACCGTTCTGGAGGTAACCATTACCAATGTAAACATACCAAAATTCTATTTTAAAGTGAACTATCCCTTTAACAACAACAGCACAATTAATTTCAGGAAAAAAAAATGTGTGTATTAACTTGCTTAATTTGTATTTTGTAAGTCCTTCCCCAGCAGGCTCATTTTCTAAAGAAAAGTCCTAAAACAAGAGGAAATGTAAACACTTATGAAGATAGGGGTGCAATCTTAACATTAGAAAATATGACACGGCAGGACATGCACAAAAAATACTGAAGAGCTCCTCTTGAGTCGTGACGCAATAGCACTTCAAATCAAATGCGCACGTCGGAGTGCGCGCACTTCACTTTGGGACAGCCTTCGTCGCGCCGCTGTGACGAGATCGCACTTCAAATGCGCACTCCGGAGTGTGCGCACGTCACTTTAGGACACAGCCTTTGGTTTCACAGTCAGGATCGAGATAAAGGATTATTGGTCCTCGTCGACGCGTTGTGAAACTCGTGGCACTGTGTCACTGTCTGAAGCCATGATGCGCTTATCAACGCTGTTTATCGTTGTCCTCTGCTTCTATCAAGGTAAGCTAGTGTATTGCATTAGTTATAGTAATATTCGCATGATGTTTGTGGGATTGGGAGACAATATAGATTGATAAATCTCATGACATGTTTACCTCTAAATCATCGTCCTGGTGCGCACAGTATTTGGAGATAAAAAGAATATCTCCGCTACTGTTCTACGTGTTGTTGGCTAAAGTACGACATTTTTTCCACTTTGTGTAACACGCAACAATTTTGGAGGCACATTCCTGCTTTCGAAATGTATGTAAATAGGATTGACTTCCTGGTTGTGCTCGCCATTGTTCACATGTTGCCATATCTGAGTGCGTGTGTCCTATTTACCGTAATCTTTTAATACATCGGTAAGAAAACATAAAGACAGATGAACAAAATAAGTAGAAAACCAACATGGAGGCTATGAGTAAGGTGATATGCCACCAGAAAAGCTTACAGGCGCCTTGGCAATGATCCTGCAAGTGTAAGCTGGGCCTGACCCAAAGCTTTTCCTCAAAGAGCGCACAAATCTAGGAGCGCATTAAAATAATCAAATTTTCAAATTATGTGTTTTAGCTTAATTTTAGGGATATAAGGAGACATTTACAAACACAATTATTAAATTGATCAGAATACAGGAAGTACACAAGGTTCAATAGTTTTGTTTCAAGACTATTTAATAAATGATGTATAGTCACATTATATATGTGAAGGTTTTCACAATAATCGTTGAAGCTTTTGTCACGGTATCACAATGTATAATTTAGTTAGTGGAAAAAAAAGTGTTGTCCTCCTAACAGGTTAAATAATTTTATAAAAAAATATTTTATTCAAGAAATTATTTATTTAAAAAGAAACACACACAAATATGAAGTAAACAAATGTTTCAAGATTAGCGTACAAAAGGTTAATGTTAAAAGTATGGAAGAACAATAGGTAACACTTTAAAACAAGGGCCCATTAGTTAATATTAGTTAAAGCAGGTTAACATTAACTAACAATATGCAATAAGCTAATTGTTGTACTAGTTCTTTATTAATGTTGACTAATCAAAATATAATTATTTATTGTTTTTCAGTATCTCTAGTTGCATTTTTATAGTGTACTGCTCACACTGTCGAGCCCTGCTAAGAACAAGGGACACGATTCTTTCCTTTAAGGTTTTGATAAAACAATCAACTTAAACTGTGTGTGTTATGACCAAAATTTGATTGTGATGTTTCTGATTTGTGATATTTTCCAGTTCACTCCAAACCAGTGAAGAATTCTGATGCAGAAGAGGGTACAACTGTTTCACCCAGCACAGCTGCAAATGAGCTAAAAAGTAATGAAGGAGAGGCTTCAATTACAAAGGATCAAGGTAACAGCATTGATAAAAACATAAATGAAGAACCGGAGAGCCCACCTGCCAGCAATAAGGAAGATGGCCCTGAAAATCCTGAAAAAACTAAAAGCAAAACTAATAAAGCAAGCGATGAAAAGAGTGTAACCACAACTGAAGATGTTAAAGAAGCCCCCGCCCCGGAAATTGTTAAAAAAGATGAAGGTGAATCAAAAAATGAAGGAAATGAAGACGACGTGAAGACACATACCCAAGATAAAACAAACAAGCAAGAAAACAACAATGAATCTGAAGGAGCTGCATTAAAAGAAGAGTCTAAAGAGAAGACGACCACAGCAGGACAAAATAAAGTAGATGATGGACAAGCAGGCACTAAACCTGCTGAAGACAGTGGAAAACAACCAAACCAAGATGATGAAACCGGTCAAGAGGAGCAAAGTGACAAGAAACTGACCACAGTTGAACAAAACAATGAGCCTGAAGACGACGACGACAACAGCCCTGATCCTTCTGAAGGTGATGGAGATGAGACCGAGAACTCACCTGGACCTGAAGAAGATGGAGACGTTGATGACCTTAGGGTTGATGAATCAAATGAACAGGACACAGTTAAGGGCAAAACAGAAAAGAAGGACAATAAAGCGAACGTTTATCAACAAGAGGAGAATACAGAGAACAGCCACTTCTTTGCCTATCTGGTGTGTGCCGTTATACTGGTGGCTGTGCTGTATATCGCCAGTCACAACAAGCGCAAGGTCCGTGGCTCTGTTTGCTTGTGTATTTTAAAGATGTCAAATGGCAGTTAAATGACCGTCATTTCTTTAATTTTGCCGGCAGATCATTGCCTTCGTGGTTGAAGGCCGGAGATCAAGAGGCACACGGAGACCCAAGACATCCGATTACCACAAACTCGACCAGAATGTAAATAAGACTCCTATCCATTCATCTTATTTAAAAATATTAGAACAATACATCATACATTAATAGGATTTTTTTTTATGATGTCTTTATTAAGCATAAAGTAAAACATTCCATGGTGATAAATCTGTCATGATATCATATTGAAGGAAAAATATAAAATGAAGTAGTTTAAACGCGTCATGAACTGTCTTTTTTTTTTGTTCTCTGATGGCCACTTATAATGTTATATAGATTTTATGTCAAAAAACATCGTAATTAAGAAGCAATAGGCTATTTCCAGTCTTGTTTTTAACCCACCTCATCAAAACGCACTGTTTGAATTAGGGATGTCAACGATTAATCGATGATCGATTAATTGTCGATAAGAGATGCAATCGATTAAGGCTATCGATGGTCGGTTAACCGATTCAATGTTGGGCTGCGTGCGGCTCATGCGCACTCAACACGTGCGAGCGGCTGTGAGTGACGGTGACGATATATAAAAGCATCATCATTCATTCACAATGTACAAATTAAGCTTTTAATGTGATTTAAACTTTAAAGTACATTAAAATAGAAACAACATAAAAGTTCTTCAATATTAAATGCAATAGAAATGTAGTTACTAATCATTTCATCAGATAACTGTTTTATATCGTGCGCTTTGCAGGGCTGCGGGACACAGTGACAGGACAGGTAGTCTATTCATTCCTACAACTTGTTAATTCATTCCTACGAATTATTAATGTGGCAATTGTCCATGTTTCATTAAGTTTGTTCCCTAAATAACCCATGATTTAAGTGAAATAAGGGAACAAATTAATAAATTGAACGAATTCTTAATTCATGAAATCTTTAATTTCCCTTCCCATGTTTACCACAGTAAGAGATGCGAAAACAGTTATTAAAAGCGAAAGATAATAAAATAAACCTGGGAAATTAGAGGGTTAGACTATGAAGATTTAGGAAAAGAAACAATGCCTAAATATACTGAATTTGTGGAAATTCGTGACCAACCGGCAAACCAGAAAAAAGCCGCGTAAATGAAGACTATGGGGTCCAAAAGCATGGTCGCGATCTAACATTTTCCAGTTAACCTATTATTCCTCTAATAAACAAAGCTTTTATACCACACTTGTCATAATCAGATCTTATCATTTCTAAATAAATAATTGCTGGATTCAAAACAGCGATTAATAGGCGCTGTGACCGACATAATCCTGGAGCATTCAGTTTAAATAGACCGTAGTATACCGGTCCACTCTGCTGTTATGCCAAGGACGTTTTTGCTCATATGAAGAGG
Organism: Carassius gibelio; assembly: GCF_023724105.1. NCBI lineage: Eukaryota > Metazoa > Chordata > Actinopteri > Cypriniformes > Cyprinidae > Carassius > Carassius gibelio. The sequence continues at coordinate 23,685,566 of NC_068403.1, read as the reverse complement.
ATCATCTTTTCCGTCTATATGCGAATGCGTGTTAAGTACAAGCCTAGTTTACATTATAAATAATAGTTTAACATTCAAATACATTGCGAATATGGAAACATTTCGATTTGTGCCGAATGAGACATGAGCAATAACCTCCAAATAAATCTAGCCAAAGCCGCGCTCGCTCATCCTCGTCTGCACGCATGCACTGTCACGATCTAATGCGCTGTATGCCGGATTTTTAAAAATCTGACATTTTCTAGGACAGAATCCAGCAGGATCAAATTAATGTGAGCAACTGTATTTTGGTGCAGCAGCGCCGATGTAGTTCACTTAATGTGCAGCGCAGTCACACGCGCTCCACATTTCGGATAATTTTATACAATAATGTCAGTTGAAAACATTGCAATTGTGCTTTAAAATACAACAACGAGCACCACAAAACCATTTAAAGATGCGCGTTCAGCGTTCTCCGTGCGGGATTGGAAACTGTCAACAAAGTAAAATGACCTCAAAAGTATGGCGCGCTCTCTTCATTTTATCAAATGATCATAATCGCATCTATTCATTTTATAATCCTGCTACTAGCATTTTATTCAGACTAAAACCTCTTTAATTCAAGTGAGAAAGCGTTTTGTGTGTGTGTGTGGCTTTTGCACATCCTGTCATACCGCTGACTGCGTGCCTGCAATAGATGCATTTTGCAGTATTATGGTTAACGATTAATCGATTAATTGATCGTTAATTTAAACGACGATCGATCATGGAAATAATCGAAATTTGACATCCCTAGTTTGAATAGAGTTGCAGATCGAAGATTTGGAAGTAAAACGCACAACTTTGATTGACTAACAGTTATGAAGTGTATGTTTGACAGCGTACGTTCATTATAGATGGACACTGCAGTGACGCAGGTCAGAAACGCATGGCTCAGTGCATCTGTAAAGACAGATAATGCAATAGTGATTACGAGAATGACCAGAACAAAGGATGACTTTCTTACCGACACGGTCTGGAACTACATTAAAAATAACGTTTCATCGCATGGTTTCTGCGTAGACCTGCGTTTGTTGAGTTCTGAAACGTACAGAATGTTTTTATGACTCAAACCTCAACCTCTTGTATTTCAGACGATCGAGAGAATTCCGATTTCTAAGTTCATGACCGCCTTAATAAAGCTTTTATATGTTGAACAAAACCACTTTGATTTTAGCGGACTTAAGTTTTTAAAATTTTACAGTCATGTTGTGTGACCAACATAAAGGAAATGAAATGAAAAACATAAAACAGGACATGATTTCATCGAGAGGAGCTGTGTAGACCCTCGTTTGACCTTTTATGACGAGACAAAGTTCGTTCAGAAAGTAAAATGTCACGTGGTGTGAAAACTCCCCAAAACTTTTATTATATTTGTAAAAAAACATCTTGAATATATATGAGAGTACATTTTAAGTTTTATAATAAATCAGTCTAAGGAAAAAATTATTAGTTTTCACTTTTTATTGTTACACCACGTGACCCTTTGAGAGAGCCCTGAATTTTAGAAAATTGTAGGTTTCTTAATGTTATGAAAGGTTTTCAAAAAAATGTTTTAAGCTGTGTTTTTAAATGCTTTCTGTTATAAATGCTTATTTGGCACTAACCCAAATTCAAGTTAAACTCGATTATGCAACTAAACAAAAAGCTCGCTAGTTGAATGTAACCTGATTATGTTGTGCTACAATATAATGTAATATAATTGAAATCATGAGAACAACACTCTGATTTTGCATCTTTTCCACCGTCAGCCGAAATTGAACTCCTTATCGTTCTTCGATCCCATTCTGTCTGATGGTGGAAAAGCAGTTATTGCCACTTTATTATAGTTTTTATTAGTCTAGTTGTTAAATCAATCAATTCTCTTACATTTGAATTGAAATGTAACTGTGTGTTCTGTATTCTTTTTCCAGTGAGGAAACCCAGTCAGATGAGTCAGCGGTGGATGAATCGAAATATTTCAACTGTGATTTTGAAACTTGAATGATCCATAATGAGACTTATATCACCACTCAGCGAAACTGTCACTAACTCATCCAAAATTATATTAATAATGACAAACAGTCATCCATCCGTAGCATGTCAGGTATATGAAAACAGTGTCTCTCGTAGTTCTAAAACGTCTGGGGTCAGGATCTTCAGTCAGGTTTAGCGTGTTTACGAAAACTGCGGTACATTTTGTTCTGTGGCCTCTTGTTCAATTTAATTTCCGAGCCTTTTTTGTTAGTTACGTGGTTGTTTTTCAGTTTTTATTTTTTTTTTCTTGTTCTCAATTTATTGCTGGGCGAAATGTGTAATACAGAAGGAACCGATATGTATATTTTTGAAAGTAAATGTTGGCTGCTCTTGATGTTTAATGGGAGATTGGGAATGATTGAGTTTTTAAAATGTTCGGAGGGCTGTTGTAACACTCCTTTCTCGTTTTTTTGGGACGGGTGAATTCTTTCTACAGGTGTGGATTAGAAAAGGAGTGGCAAGCTTTTGTTCTTATGTTGAAGATGTTCAAAGCACCATGAAAACATCTTAATTGCTCTGTGAATGCTAAATTAGCTTTGAAGAGCTCAGCAGAAAGGATTTTATTTGCTAGCCCAGTTAGACTAGTAGTTCAGATTCATATTTGCCCTTTTCACAGGCAGAGAACAAAACTAATTTAATGAGTCAGAGAAAAATGTCATTCGAATTTAGCAAATCATACTATAATTTATAAGGGGTTAAAGCAATAAAAGCTGGATATTAATTGCAAATTGAATGCAGGTGTTGGAGAGGGGTTTGAGTCTGTTTATATTGTATTTGAATCTGTCAGTCAGTGGTTCATTTGGGGTTTTCCAAATGTTTTTTCTGCATTTGTAGTCGTTGAGGGAAAAAAACTACAGCCCTGATTTTGCACTTTTCATTCTTCTGAAAGCTTTGACTCCAGTGACTTTAATGTTGAAAGAAGCCATCCAGCTCTGGAGTCAGTCCACTGTTTAGCTGATGAAGAAACTGCCGTTGTTGTTCGCAGCAGTCAATGGTGCATTTGAAAGAAGATTGTTTTTGGTGTACAGTAGGATTATAATTACCCACGCTTGATTTATGAAGCAAGATTTCTGTGCCAAATCTAGATGATGCCCAGGAATGAGAAACAAATGGATAGACATCCATACTCCTCTCTTTTACTATAAGTGGAAAATATTGTGGATGTTTTATTTGGTGTGATTTCAAACATGGTCACACACTGTTGTGCCTACTGTAATTCCCATTGTATTCTGTTAATCCTGTGATTGATGATTTGACATCGAACCAGTGGCTTTGCACAACCGGTTTTCTTGAAATTCTTGAGCTATTTTGAATTAATGAGTGGGTAAACATATATGAAGGGGGGTTAACTTGCCTATTTACTGTGGTCAATCTTTTATCACTTCTGAATCTTTTTCACAAGTGATATTCTTTCTACAATGAAAAGAGATGGAATAAAGGTTTGACTTTTCCTCTGACTGGTGTCTTCTTGTCACCTGGGTTATTATTGTGAACTGAGACTAAAAAATGAAACTAAAAACTTGAATAAACATTCCATGAAATTAAAAATAAACTTCAGAATTTTTTAATTCAACATTGTAAGTTGAAGTACTAAAATAAAGCTAAATAAGCCTTTTGAAATATAAATTTTTTTATTAAATCGACTGCATCTAAAAACTAATATGTAAACTAGTATGGAGCCAAAAGAGTTTTAATAAAGATAAATGCACACTCTTCATTCACATATGCACACATAGGATTCATACATGCACACACATGATTCATAAATAGACACACAGGATACACAAATGCGCACAAAATTTACAAATGCACACACAAAATTTTAAAAGCACAGAAGATTCACAAATGCATACAAAATTCAGAAATGCACACAAAATTCAGAAATACACACACAATTCAGAAATGCAAACAACATTTACAAATACACTCAAGATTCACAAATGCACAGGACAAGATTCAGAAATGTATTTCTGATGCACACACACATATATCTTGATTTACAAACTGCTTGCGGTCTGTGAACTTCACTGCATTCGTGTGTGAATTTTGAGACTCCCCTGACTTGGCTCGACACACAAATGCCTTTTTTTTAAACATGGAATGATCTGCAACCAATCAGATATCTTCCTTGTTTTAGCCAATCACAAGAATGCACCCCACGTGGGGGATTGTTTACTTATGAGCCAATCAGCGAACGACTCACTTTCCTCAGCGAACAACTCCCTTTCCATACGCAGCGAACGATTCACTTTCCTCAGCGAACGATTCACTTTCCTCGCGCAGCGAACGACTCACTTTCCTCACGCAGCCGGCGACCCACTTTGCGCAGCAGGAGACTCACTTTCCGAGAGTCACTTTCCTCTCGTAGCGAACGACTCACTTTCCTCATCGAAAGATTCACTTTCCTCACGAGTCACGCAGCGAACGACTCATTTTCCTCAGCGAACGATTCACTTTCCTCATGCAGCCGGTGACTCACTTTGCGCAGCCGGAGAGTCACTTTCCTCTTGCAGTGGACCACTAACTCTCTCTTCATGTAGGGACCGAATTATTATAATTAAAGTGACTTCTATATTGCATCCAAAAGTATATTTAGATGTATTTAAATATTCAAAAAGGTGTATTTTTTTTTCTTTCATTAAAATATTTAAATAAAATTAAATAATTTCCTATTGCAAATTTATGAATCCATGGTTAACTTTTTTTCTGCAGTCACTGGGCTATATGTATTGAGACATTTATAAATTGATATAAAAATTATAAAAAAGTAAACCTGAATTGTAATCTAAACATCTGTATTTTCATACAATTTCATATTGGCTTTAATATGCAGCACCACAGGCATATCATGCTGTGTGAAAGCATTCATGTGATTGGCTCATAAGTAAACAATCCCCCACGTGGAGTGCGTTCTTGTGATTGGCTAAAAGAAGGGAGATATCTGATTGGTTGCTGACAATTCCCTGTTTAAAAAAATGCAGTGAAGTTCACAGACCGCAAGCAGTTTGTAAATCAAGATATATGTGTGTGTGCATCAGAAATACATTTCTGAATCTTGTCCTGTGCATTTGTGAATCTTGAGTGCATTTGTAAATGTTGTTTGCATTTCTGAATTGTGTGTGTATTTCTGAATTTTGTGTGCATTTCTGAATTTTGTATGCATTTGTGAATGTTCTGTGCTTTTTAAATTTTGTGTGTGCATTTGTAAATTTTGTGCACATTTGTGTATCCTCTGTGTGTATTTATGAATTATGTGTGTGCATGTATGAATCCTATGTGTGCATATGTGAATGAAGTGTGTGCATTTATCTTTATTGAGACTCTTTTGGCTCTATAAACTAGCAGTCAAAAGGTTTGAACAGTAAGAGTTTTTTTTTTACTTTTTTTACTGTTTTTTTTTTCAGAATTGTTCTTATGCTCGCCAAGCCTGCATTTATTTGATCCAAAATTCTACTACTAATAGTAACAACAAAAATATAACTTCTTTAAGAATGCGTCCTGGTTTATTGACAGTAGGTAAACAGTAACAAGTTGATCAGTTACATATTAACTGAAACACCTTGAATCTGATCGATGGTGAAACACAGCAGCGTCTGTCAACAGAGAAACACCAAACCGATGTGAGAGCGGCTCCATACAGAACCTGATGTTTGTTTGCATCATACGGGAAGAAGAAGTGAGTGAGTGGTGGAGATTAAAGCCAAAAGGATGGATACAGATCCATATAATGCAATTGAATGTGCCTTTATTTCATTGAAATAGAGTTAAAGGCGATGGACGAGTTTCCTCAGTTAATGTGTTTGTGATCTGGAAAACAGAGACTGTCGTTATTATCACGGTAAAACTTTATAAAACTTATAAAGTTCACATTCACACTGTATCATAACAATTCACCTATTTAAAAAATAAATAAATGCGGCCCCAGCTGTTGGATATTGTGTGATATGATACAAAATAATGTAAAGTGATCTATCACTTGTTTGGAGATGTAACACTTTATTTTATCTTTATGTGATCCAATAGTATTACTTGTTCACTGAGCAGTTTATATTATACCAAAGATAATAGAATACTTTGAATGTCTTCGATTATGCTCACTAGTAAGAATTCTTTCTTTTTTTTTGCTGTACCTTTAAGACTTATACATAAACGAATGTGTCATTCATTAAGTTGATATATGTGCATAGTAAATCTGTATGACGCTGAATTATTTCGAAGTGCAAGAGAAATCCAGTTTTGTTTGTAACTCGTTTGTATCACAGGGTTGGAGGTGTAGTTTGAGGACGTTGGCAACATGATGTTGGACCATGCCGATGTGAGTTTGACCCCAGATGAACGGGTGCGGGCCTAGACCAAGAAGGGCAGTGCGTTAGACATGGATGAAGCAGTGCCCCTCTGCCGATACTTCTGCTCGGGCATGGAGGTGATGTGCATGACCCATGTGTACGCCGAGGAGGGCAACACATAGCATGCCTTTGTCCTATAAAACAAAAAAATACGTCACGTGAGAAGACCTAAATGATGCTCTAGGTCTATCTGTTGCATTTTAAACAGACATTTAACTGAAAATAAAAGGTATTTTATCATTTACTGACCTTCATGTCGTTCCAAACTTGTGTGACTTTATCACTGATTCTGAGACTTGAAAAAGGGTTTTTCTGCAAAAGAAAGAAATTAAAATGGGTTGGGAGCGAGTAGTAATTTACAACATAATGTTCATTTTTGGGGGAGTATCTCTTTAACTTTAATGGGAGTCTCCGTTATGTGTGTAGTGTTGATAATATTCAGTTTCACTCTGGTTCTTTTAAACCCACCAGGCTTTTTATGGAAAAGCTCCCCAAGGATCCAGAATATAAACTGTCTAACATTCCTGAGAAGAAACAGACGGTAACATAGTCTAGTGAACTCTAGATTGATAATTTCAAATTTACTTCATATCATATTAGTTGCCTCAGTTTTGATGTTGTTCCTCACACAGAAGCTAAAGGAGACCGGTTTTCCTCAAGCAGAGCAGCTGAAGAAACATTTACCAAGGAGATATGAGAAAATATATGCTGAGATCATCAGCAAAAAGGTGAGACATGTTTTCCAAACATTGGCAAACCTTTTCATGGAATAAAATGATTTTTTTTTCCCCTTCACATTGTTTTTATGACCGTTTAACACATTTCCCAAATTCTGAAATAATGCTTTTTAGATATTTTTTTCCCTCAAATTCCTGTAATTTTATTATAATTCTAGGAATTCTAGGTTCATTACCATGGAAATCCCAAGAGCCCCCAAATACCCAGTTACCATAAAAAGTTACATTCTATATATACTGTGTATATATATACAGTATATATATATATATATATATATATATATATATATATATATATATATGTGTGTGTGTGTGTGTGTGTGTGTGTGTGTGTGTGTAGTAGTAGTAGTAGTAGTAGTAGTAGTAGTAGTAAATGTTTTTCACAATTTGTGAAAATCAGAAAATTAAAATAACTTTTTACACAAAACATACTATATTAAAGAGCCAGTAAGATGAAAATTCTAAGCTTCCTATCACTGTTTATAAGTCCTGTACATTAGGTTTAAATCCATCCAAGGTTAAAAAACATTGTCATTTTGTCAAAATATCATTTTAAAATTACCTCAATTCTCAGAGATCCCCAAACGGTTCGCGCGAAGCTGTTCAAAAGATTCAGTTTCCTTAAACCCCACCTTTCGGTAGCATACTATGTTCTGATTGGTCAACTAACATAGTCAGTTTTGATTGGTTGTTCCGCACACAACGTCACGGTAAACAATGCGTTAGCATCTGTTTGGGGTGAATTATGTCTTATTCCTCTCACCGCGAAGCAAACAGTAAAATAAAAAACTTGAACAGTCTCGCTGCTTTTTCTTCTGTGTGGGTGTATTCAAGCCGCGCGCTTCAGTTTGAATCTGAATAGCGCGTTCAGCGCGGGGGCGTGGTCACATTAGATATAACGAAGGGAGACGTGAGACATCGCGTTGTTTTCATATGGATTACTTTATCACAGAATATCTGTTTTCGGCAGCACTTGTTTAGTTTTAGAGTAGACATGTCAAGATTTCTCATGTCTCTTCGTTGAGTATTCACAGAGTTACACTTCATTTTAATGACGTGTTTGTACATGACGATCAGCGCAGACAGGCTGCAGACAGCACACATACTGATAAGACGCTCGGGAGAAAACAAACACATAACTATATAATCATACTTACAGGTTGTTTATTCGGAGATGCTTGTTGGTCCAAATAAAGTTGGTAATGAACCCTCTTGTATGGCCAAACGCTTTGAAAATCCCGCCTTGAACTCCCCGAGATTCGAAAACTCATCAGTGAAATGTTGTGAACACAGCAAAAGCCATTGGTTCTTCTGATCTTCATTCTTTGGCAGTGAAAATAAAACAAACGGTCTCCTTGACATGATGCTATCACACCAGCCAGAGCATCTGTGTGGGGGTAAGCGGAGACGGTAGGCGGAGATTATTATGCAAAGTGTTCCTAGTGACGTACATAGAGATGGGCAAAAGATTTGAAATCTATAACGACTTTGAATGGCTTTGAAATGGCTTTGTGACATGAGTCATCATTACTTTATGATTTTTACCATAATTAAATGTTCCGAGTCACCTAATTTTGCCTGTTATCAAACTCAAAGTGATTCCCTAAAGACTTTTCAGACCAAGATGAATGTTTGCTGTAAAAAATTTCTGTGACTTTTTTCTTCAGCAGATCAGCAAAGAAAATGTTTAGCTGAAACCAAGGTCTTTGGTGATTCATATGTAGGTCAGCAGCTGCCGGCACTTTGAGAGTCAAAAAGGCATAACAGGCAGCACAAAATTAACACCAGTGGCCCCTGATGATAAATTGGGATCTTATGAAGTGAAACAATCAGTCTGTGCAAGAAACTGAGCATTATTACCTGTAATCCAGTTCTTTTGCTTGAACAGGTTCTCTTGGACAGTTTGCTTCTGGTTCACAATTGTTTCACCAGTTAAAATAAATGAACTAGTCTTAATAAACTCACCTTTTTACATAATGAGAAACCATAAATTGTCATTTTGCCTCTTCTTTCAAGTGCTTGGTTCATTCATGTTTGTAACAGCAGCTTATCAGTTCTTCAATTCAGTGACTTTCGGAGGAACTGGAGCGCTGAATGAGTTGGCAAACCCGGCATCACAGGATCATACGCCGGTGTTACGGCTCATTTCGAGTCAGAGTGACTGTCAGGCGTCCCAAATTTAGTTTTGATTGAGTAAACTAGATCGGTGCTGCTGGAGCTGCAAATGGTTTCTGATGGTTCAGTGTGATTTGGTGAACTGGTTTATCCAATAAATTTCTTATTTTTCTACTTTTTTTTTAAATATATTATTTAAAGTGTAGCATAGAGAAGATGCATAGCAGTTTAGTACTTGTGAGACCTGTCACAGAAAGACTTGATATTTGCTGGAGAGTGTTTGTGTGCCAGGAACTCATTCACAGTGACACAGAAGCAGTGTGGAGGTCCAGATTACTGTGACACAGAGAATGAAGAGGAGCGGTTTCTGCTGCAGTTGTCAGGTGTTCAGTGATACCACAGACCTCTTTCAAAAGGATTCCACAAATCCCACAATGTCGGTTCCTTCACTTCCTTCTTTAATCCGATAGATCCGTATATTATTTTACCAAGATTTATTTTCCAGATAATCGGTCCTTTTGTGCAGCATTTTGTTTTGTTGTATAAGAAAGCTTACAGTTTGCGCTGAGTGCTGCTGTTTTTCATCTACCTCAACAAATCGCAAATTTCCAAAAGTTCCTTTTAACTCCTTTACATCATTCCACAGCTTCCTGATCTCTTGTCTAGGATCCTTGGAAAAACCTTGAAATTCTCTTCTAAATTCCATGATTTCATCTTTTAATGACGTAAAGGGTTACATTTTGTCATTAATCACATACCCATGTGGAGAGACACAGAGGAGACAAATTGTTGATTACAGTTGTTATTTTTTGTTTTATTTGAGTACAAAAAGTATTCTCATTGCTTCATAATGGCAGATGGACTATTCTGACGACGTCTTTCATACTTTTCTGGACCCTGACACAAGCCTCCCGGTTTTCATCCAAAATATCTTAAATTGTGTTCTGAAGACGAACAAAGCTTTCATGAGTTTGGAACAACATAAACAACTCTTTTGAGGAGTTCAATGAATTCTTTTATAGCCATTTCAGCCATTTTTTTTTTTCCTGCTTTGTTTCTTTGCTCTTTATTTCCATCTCTACTCCAGATCTCAGTAGCATATCAAAACAATCATCTTAGGAGGTCCCAAAATAAAAAATAAAAAAAACCAAATGATCTCATGAATGAGGATATTCAGAGTCAGTTCTTATCATGCCGATCGAACGCATGGCATTCCACTGGAAGTCCACTGAATTTTACATCTTAAAAATAAATATATTAGGTCGCCTGTGATTTTTTAAGTTGGAAAAGTCATGGATATTAATAATCCTATATTGAGTTTCTATATTTCTGTATTGAGGATACATTTTAAGGGATGTCAATATCTTTCCAATACTTGTGCACCTGTACAGGACGGGCTTCTTCAGACTGACAGACTAAGACATGGAGGAGATCTCACCCCAAAGAACCTCCTCTTTTTACTGTAAGTGACATCAACCTCTGTTAGTTACCCGTGGTTTGAAAGGACATAAGCTTTGTTTCGTGAGTCATATATGATAAAGTTTTTGTCTTGTTTTTTCCCCCTCAGGGTGGGAGCCACATATAGTCTCGATGCCAGACCTGCGATGATCCATCTCTGATGTTCACACAGTGGCACCATAAAGCTTTTTTTTTTTATCTGTCCTCGCTAACTCCTCTGATGGACTCGCTCTCGTATGACAGCAGCTTTTACTGGTGGTGGGTTTCTAACGGACAGACACTCATCTAAAACTAGCACTTTTTTTTTTTTTTTTAAACTAGTTATTTTATGATATCCCTTGGGAGCTCAGGAATGCAAACACCTCCACAGGACTGCAGCGCATCCTAGTTTCAGTTTGCTTTGTCCTGATGATCTAGTGAGCCTTACACAAACGTTTTGTTGCCCACCAAGTTTATTTATGCTCTTAGTGACGTCACACACACTAACATATCACATCTGCAGAAACGACATTAGAGCAAAGGCTTTTATAAAGTAGGCTACTGAGCTGAACGGGTCACTCCTGCAGGGCTGCACCTGTCATAAATGCCAGCCATTATCAGCCTAATTCATTTCTTATATATTTTGTAAAAGCAGCTTCAGTTTTGGTGACAATCACTCCATGATGTTGAATTATCAGTTTAAATCAGAATTACAAGAAAAAATGCTAAAAGCAGCAGTTAGGGTGTTTCTCTCTCATGGTGGAAACGCGTTTCTATAGTGTACAGAACTAGTTTTAACTTGAGCCTTGTGAATGTAGAAGTGTGTCATTCGCCACGTGTCTTGACATGCGAGCGTGACTGTCAAACATTCCCATCTACCACATATTTACATAAAGAAATATGGAAAAGCAGTGCAATGGAATGCAAAAATGCGTTCTTTGTGAACGGCTTGATAAGCTTGTTTTTTATACAAACAGTTGTACAGTTTCATATCAGGGAAAGGAGGAAGCGGTTAAATTAGAAAAATCCCCCCCAGCTAGTGTTTTATGTTATATGTGGTGAAGATGATAAAGGCTGAATGATTGATGTCAGGCTACTGAATTATTAATACTTAACGCACACATATTAATATCATTAATTCATTGGTGTGTTCTTTCTTACTGTATCCCATATCACTACTTCCCTTTATTGATGTATTTGACTGGTAACTTTCTATCATGTCACATTGTTTATTACAGTTTTCCCTCTTTTAAAGTATGACCTGATAAAGAAATCAGTCAAACACTAAAGAAACTATAAACAGACAGTCTCATTTCTTTATTAATATGCAACTAATTGCGGTTAGTACAAGGTATAAATATTAATAACAGAGACAGCAAGCTGAATTACACATCAAAACCCTGTTAAAGATGGGGATATCATAAATTAAGATTGAAAAAAATAAAAATCAACCGTTTTTGAGTCAGTATTTGTAGATTTAAAGATGATTTTTCTTTTTTTTAAAGCACGTGCAGTAAATCAGTTTATGAGCAGCAGTCGATCCATACTGCCAGAGAGATTTCATTCAAATGCTTTTGAAGGTTTTGGACAGGAGGTTACTCTCTGTTCCCGGGACCGTCCCAGCACACAAACATCACTTCCTCCTGTCTGGTGTTGTTGCCAGCAGTGGTCTGGTTTTTAACACTGGACTGAGGAGGTTCCCATCAGCCCAGCCAGTCCAGGTCATCAGCATCATCACTGTCATCACCGAACAGAGGGGCGGGAGGGGGGCGTCCTTTCAGACTCTGAGCAGATTCACACAAGAGCATCAGACAGTTCACCGTTCATTTTAGTTCCTGAACAAAAACACTGTATATGGCATTTACTGACTAATAATCTCTGCCTTTGAGTCCAGCCCCCAAACTCACACTCCTGGTTATAGCTCTGTGCATGTTTTCATAACCTCAGTTGTACTATGCATTACACAGTACTATAATAGAAACACTGAATTTTTATTATGGAATCAATGCATCACAAGATCTGGAGTCACAGCGCGTTCATGGTGGGCATCAAACCAACAATCTTCTGGTAGCCAGCTCTAAACCACTACACCGCATTCATTCACACACTAGAAGCAGCATACTGGGGAACTGTCAACATTAGGAGAGAATCTAGACCTTTAATGATGACACATAGTTAATGAGGTTAATTACACATCTTCTAAACGACTGATTTGTCTAGAAAGTACATTTTCAGTTTTAAATGACAATCAAACAGTTTGTGAGAATGAAGAGCAGAAGAGCAGCAGATGGATGTGGAGTGTGTGTGTGTGTGTGTGAGAGAGACAGAGGCATGCTCACCAGCTCCTCCTCCTCCTCCTCCTCTTCATCGGCCGCTGCGGGTGTGTGTGCGGGTGCGGATGGGGGCTGTGAAGGGGCGGGACTCTGGAAAAATGGTTCCTCTCCATTTTCCTCTTCTACCCTCTCAGACGGACTGAGAGAGTAGCAGGTGAGCACAGATGAGACGAGAGACAGAGAGAAACAGGACAGAGCGTCTGGATGACACACATGCTCACAGTGAAGGTTAAGCGGGATTCTGTTAGTTGATACGCTTACGTTAATTTACAGTGTTATACAGTCACAAAGATTTCTGAGGTTTACCAACAATCAAAACTATTTTTTTTTTGTTTACTGTTTGTGCCGCCATGTGATTTTGTGGGAATGAGACGGTGCATCTTCTCTCACATATGAGATGATGATCCATTACATAAATGTTAGGCCTATTTTACTGTGAAATGAAAACGCAGGCCTCATTTACTCACCTTCAGTTTAATCTAATACTCTTTGACTTCCGTGAAACACAAAAAGGAGATATTCTGAAGAATGTTCCAGCTGCTCTTTCGCACAACGATCATGAGTACAAACAAACGTGACAAATTACATACCATGAAAGTGGTTCATAGGATGTGTGCACTTTTTTTCCAAGTCTTCTTAAGTCATGCAAAAGCAAGTTATTCACAACATTTTTCCTACCACCAAGGCCCTTAGATCTTCAGAAGACTTTGATTAAAGCATACAAAGACAAATTGAGAACTTTTATGGAGCTTTTCTGTCCTGCTTGAAGCCTCCCCTGATCACTCTATGGGCCCTATCATACACCCGGCGCATTGAGTGTTTTTGCTAGTTTCAGCCCAACGCTAAAAAAAAAGAGGTGCGTTCAGTCCTTCAGGTGCAATGTTGGCACATCGCTATTTTGAGGAATTGAAAATAGTCTGCACCATAGACCAACTCAAACCTATTCTGAAGTCAATGGCGCAATATATACATGCATTTTATGTTATTTAAAGAGCATGTGAATAGAAAATGCACCTCTGGGAGGGTCAACAACACGCGGTCACTTTGCTTATTACACAGAGGGACGCACAGCAGCACACAAACAGGCCAAATATTAAAAATAAAAGGGTTACAGTGTACAAGAATATTATTGTGTAGGCCACATAACTATAAAATGGTCATTCATGTCATAATGGATAGTCATTGCGTGTATCAGACTTAGTCTAACTATTTGCTCGTGCATGAGCAGATCCGTTCTCTCTCTAGAGATGTGTTCAGTCTCTGCGCCTAAATATTGCGCCGTTTAAATCGCGAATCCACCATGTCGCAAGCACTGATAGCAAAGTGGATTCGGAAACACTTTAAACCATTCACTTAGATCATTAAAATAGGGCCCTATGATTAATTGTGTGGAAAAGAACAGCTTGAACACTTTGCGAAATATCTAGGTCAAGAGAAAAATAATTGTGCATTTATGCTGGTTTCATATGGTTTAGATTTTTTTTTTTTTTACAATGTGAAGATGAGTAAATGCTGATTTTCATTTTTGGGTGCATCCTCTTTAAACAATCTGGAAAATGAATCTACTGTCCCCAGAGATCGTGTTAGCGGGTGAGTGTGTACCTGGAGAGCAGTGCAGACGTATCGCTGGACTCGTCCTGGAGAGCTGGAGGAGGGGGCGGCGGGTTCGTGGGAGGTCCACCTAATGTCATGTGTGTGCTTTCTGCTTCATCTGAAGGCCCTGAAACACTCTCATCAGTTACCTTCACTTCCTGTGTGGGACGAATCTCCTCAGGTGGCTCTGTGGTCACTTCCTGTTTGGCTGTGACGTCTCTTTCAGTCTCTTCTTGGTGTTTAGTTTCTACGCCGCTCTCACTGTTCTCCTGATCTTGCACATTGCGTTCTGTAACTTCCACTTCCTTCTCTTCCACAACTTTCTCTTCACTCTTCTCTTCCACAACTTCCTCTTCACTCCTGTCTTCTTCTCTTTCGAGTTCCTCTGTTTCGTCTTTCTTCTCCTCTGCTGGTGGACCATCTTTCTTCTCCACTTGCTGTGGTGCATCTTCATCCAGGCCTGCAGAATCCCTCTCTCTCTGCTCCTCCTCCTTTTCCCCGGAGTCGTTTACATGCAGCTCACGTCTAGGCTGAGCGTCAGTCTCCCTCTCCTCCTCCTCATCCTCGTCTTCCTCTTCTTTTTCACTGTGTTCAGATGAAGATCTCTCTTTTCTTGTGAGCAGCTGCAGGGTGACATTCTGTGATTGGAGGAGAAAAACACACTTTGTGGCATCTTTTATTGGCAGAATGAAGTGTTTTGAGATTGGGAGCACAAAGCTGACATTGTGTTGGACAGAGGTTTGCCAGACCTTGATAGTGCTGACCAGCACTCGGAGTACATCACTTCCTGTGTAGGTCTCGCTCAGATCAAACTCCCCTCTGAGAGACTGAAACACTCCATTCATCACGCGCTTCACCTGAAAACAAACACATCTGCGCTCAGAAAGTGTGATCCACGCAGACTATGCTTACTCATAGGATTTGCTCCAAACTGGGAGGCTCTGAAGCATCATATTGAGACTGACAATACAGCATATTCCACCTTCTTCTTATTCTCAATTATAATGACACATTTTGTTGATGTGATACAGTTGCAGTGGTAGAAGTCTCACCTCTTCTGCCGTGTCTGTCTGCTGCTCCGTCAGCTTCCTCTCCAGCTCAGAAACCTTCGTCTCTCCCTGCTGCTTCAGCAACGCCGCTCTCTGCTCCAGCGCAGAGCACTGAAACACACCGCTCTCGACATGTTACACAGCCCATACAAGTCCTGAAGACCTGAAGCACTTCGCCAACTGTTGACTTATGGTTTACACATTTTTATTGTTTAAAAGTCATTTATATTTAGAAGTCTTGAAGACAGAGTAGAAAAAGGGTCAGAGAGTTGGGTAAAACTAAATAAAGACTATTTTCGGTGCAAGAAAAATAACATCACAAAACCAACAGACTAACATTAAAAGAATGAAAGAAGTTCCATGTAAAACAAGAAAAATGTAGTCTTTTAAACAAGCGTGACTTGATAAAGTATTTTCATACTGACTAGAAAACCAGACAGCGGTGAATCTGGTTTCTCTCAACGTCTCACCTTTTCTCTCAAGGCCTGTAGCTCTTCTCTCTGGTCCTGCTGCTGTAGTGAAAGCTGTTCCTCTGACTCACGGGACTGCTTGAGTGTATTAAACTACGGACAGGAGATCAAACAATAAAAACCTTTTGATTAGATAAGTGATTGTCTGTTCAACCGATTAAGCAAAAGGCTAAATACGAATGAGTTTAAGAAGGCTTTTCATTTCCAAAGTATTATAAACAACCGTGGACTTTCTTGTGTATGTGTGTGCATCATGAAAAAAAAAATACACATCCATGTGAAAATGGGCTGAGAAACGAAAAACTAGTTGCAATCTGCTCAGAGGAAGACAGGAATCCTGTTTTTTTTTGGCTGATAAATGGTACTAATGGTTGTCGAAAGAAAAAATGCTACAAAACGCTGCATATGTCGTGAGAAGGCTTGGTATGCTCGAGCAAAACAGCCACTTCTTTTGGAATCAGCTCCCCAGAGTGAGTGAGAAAGGAGTATTGGATTTGATTGGGCGCATGGTGAGGTGTGTGTGAACCTTGTCCTGCAGCTGTGTGAGTCTGAGCTGCAGTGTGTCTCTGTGCTCGGAGAGTTCAGTCATCTCTCTCCTCTGCTGTTCACGAGCCGCTGCCAGAGCCTGGTCACACTTCACCTGCCACTCCTGCTCCAGATCGGCCTGCAGCTGAGACAGCTACACACACACAGCCACACAATCAAACTACTTACTTAGAAAACATGTATCAAGTGTCAACCGTTTTAAACACTCAGTTACTGTTAGGAACAGGGAAGGAAAGGTGCCGTGAATTCAGCATGGATCTGTTCTTGTCATCATGTACCTGTTCAGCTGTAGCTTGGTCTGTGCTTGTTCTGGCTTTACGTAATTGGCTCCTGAGGTTGTCTAACTCCTGCTGGCCCACCCTCCTCACTTCCTCCAGTTCCTCATCGCAGCGCTGTCTCTCCAACTGCCACTTCCTCTTCCTCTCAGAGAGAGTCTGAATCAGAGTTTAATGCACAAGATGAGGATTCAATTATTTGTTGTTTTCCCCTCACACACGTACACACAGTCAGAAGTGAGTTACTCACTCGTTCCAGATTGTCTTTCTCGGTTTTCAAGTCCTGTAGCTCTTCCTCCAAGTTGTTGAGTTTGTGCTCCAGTTCCTTTCGTTTCTGTTTTTCCATCTTGTATTGACCCTGCACTCTGTCTGCCGTCTCCTTCAGCTCTGAAACACACAGATACAGACACTTACATCAAGCCTTAACCAGCTGTTTTCCATGCTAGTACCAGTCACTAATGTTTGACTAATTTGTCCTTACTAAAAGCAAAACTAGTTCCTAACAAAAAACTCAAACAAAAGACAAAACAAAAATAATTTAAAAAAGGCCACATAAACAACAAGACAAAATACAAAAATGAAAACAAAACAGCAAAGCAAATGAAAAAACAAAATACATAATGAAAGAAAAACAAGAATATCAACAAAATAAACAAGAAAACAAAACAAAATAAATTGTAAACAAACTATAAAACAGAAGAAAAATGAAAACAAAAAGAAAAATTAACCAGGAAACAAAAAAAATTCACCCCAAAATGAAAAAGAGATAAGAATAAAAGCATATTTTAACTTGAGACAATTTTGCCTTTTATCATTATTTGAATGATAATTTTCATAAAACCTACCCACAAATTAATTTATGCATCATGACAATATTTATGATATTGCCTTTAATTATAAATTGTTTAAGTATTTAAATTCTGTTTAAGAATACAGTAATACAATAATAAGAATAATTGAGAATAGTGAAAAAAAATTTAAAAAAATAAAAGGTAAAACATTTGCATTTATTATGGTAATGAGAATATGCTTAATTAAAAATAATGTACAAATACGCAAATCATTATTTTTTTTTTCTTTAATTTTTTTTGTGAAATGTGACCTATATATGTTTATTGTGAAATTCACCCACATATTTATTGTTAAGTACATATTTTTGCAGATTTCGATTTTGGACAAGAGATTTTGCATGGTTAGCTGGTTCTCACCCAGTATCTGCGCCTCCAGTGTTGTGGCGTGTGTGCTGTGCTGCTGACTGTCCTGCAGAGCCGAGTTGAGTTTGGTCTGCAGCACTGCGGCCTTCTGGTGCTGAGAGCTCAACTCCAGCTGCAGCTCCGAGACGCGAGCCGTGGACGACGCCAGCTCCTCCGTCAAACGAGCCTTCCAGAGAGACCACATGAAACCAGCTCATCCTTAACTCATGCTACAACACAACTACTCTGATGAAATGATGATGGGATTGTAATGGAAAGAAAAAAAGATACAGGGAAACACAACCGGTGACAAGATGATATGTCAAATATGGTGGTAGGCCTATCTATCTCTCTCTGCTGAAAGCTGAATGCTGATTGGTCAGTGAGTGGTGCTTGTTAAAACAAAGAGTGAACAGAAAGAGAAAAGGGAAATGCTTCACTGAAATAAGTGATGGGAAACAGTGAGTGAAGACGATGAAGAAATGTCTGAGGCGAGACAGCGCTTTTGCTCACCTGATCCCAACTCAATTCCTGTGGCAGAGCATGCTGGGAAAAGAGAGCAGTCACCACTAAAGGCTCTCAGCCAATCAGAGCAGAGATACATGATTAAAGGTAGAGCTATTTAGGAGTTTTGGCTGTTTCATGAACGCCAGATTAAAATGAGTGTGTAAAGAGAGTGGTTTTTGTGGTAAAAACAGGAATTCAGGAACTCAGATTCTCTTTTAGAGAGACTATAATGGCTTTCCCAAATGGTTAGGCCTTGTTCAGGTCAAAAACTAAGGCAGAATCATGCATATCCTTCACAAAAAAGAAAAAAAAAAACGCCTAAAATGATTGAATGTACTGCAGCTTTGCTCAAAAATGACTGATTATTACAGTGTAAACCCACCAATAATCATGATGTACTTACATAATTAGCGTTAGTGACAGTAAGAGAGAAATAATCGGAATATTTTTGTGCACAATTATATATTATATAAACAAAAACTTTTATTTTGCATGCGATTAATCACGATTAATCGTTGCCCAGCGCTACCCATATCAGAACATTTCTTTCCTTTCCAACACTTATAAACCTGATGGTGTCAAAGTCCCAGCGCTATATATACTCTGTCCATTATACTGCTTCGCCACTCCTTAAAAATGGTGGAAATTCAGACAAACTTACACAATAACCTGCTGCGAAAGTGTAGAGTTTGTTGGATTTCGAGTTAAATTTGCACCATCCTGGAGCAACTCTATTAAAAACACGCTGGGAGTTGAGTCTACTGTATGCCATGTGAAGATGCTGCCTAAGAAGAGCACTTCCGATCAAGCACCTGGTGTAGTCATCAGCTCATGTAGGCAGCATAAAGCATGGCAGCTCACTGAAGCTTGAAACAGTGTTGCTCTGGTGTTAGTTTGTTTTTGTGTGTGTGTGTGTGTGTGTGTAAGGGATTGGACTGTTTAATAGAGTTACCTTGTCTTGCTCTGCCTGCAGTATTCTGGCCTGATTCTGTTCACTGCTGTTCTTTAGAGAGTCGTTTCTCTGCTCCATCCTCAGATTATTCTGCTCCACATACCTACACAAACACAAACATGATCGTCAAAACAGGACAAGAAGTGACGGGGATAAGTGCAGGTAACTAGGTAAAAATACAAAACATGGAAAGATAGAAAAAAGTAAGAAGTCAAATATGAAGTGAGAGTGCTGACCTCTGGTTCTGATTGATGAGCTCGCCGATCTTACGGTTCTGCTCCTCGATGCGGGAGCTTTTCTCAAAAACCTCTTTCTTCAAACATTCATTCTCCTGAAGTCACACGACAAAATATTTCTGCTTTTTAAAGCATTTCATTTTGATTGACTGAAATTTGATTTATTTTCATTTGACATTTTCATTAGCTTTCCATCAACTCATAACCCGACTGTAGTTCCCTCAAAAACGGCAAGTACTGAAAAATATGAATGAGGGTTTGATCGGCCAATCACTGCTCACCTGCCGATTCATTTACCTGTATGATTCTCTGAATGTTGTGCATGATCATTGCTGTTTCCATGGATACGTTCGATAAGCCCAACGAAACGCTGCCTTGCTTTTGTAGGTCATCAATCTGAAAAAAAGAGAGAGATTTCTCAGAAAGTGTATAATGTAACAGTTACTTAGAAACACTGACTTGTATTATACCAACCTTCGAAGACAAGTTGTCCAGTTTGTCTGCTACTTTCCCAACAGCCAATCGGATTTCAGTGTTGTGTTGTCGAGCCTCTGTCATCAAGAAGGATGTGACATCACTAGTTCCTTAAAGACACAGACAATCATTCACAATCTCAACCTTAAAACATTCACATCTGCAGCTGGTAAGCGACAAATAAATGTGATATTTACGTCAAAGCAGGAAGATTTCGTAGGTTGTATAGATTTTGTAGAGCACAGTTATGATCTTTACCTTGGTAAGGCACAGCCTGTGTGGGGTACATCTGACTTACAGGCTGAAAAGAGGAAATCACAGTCAACTGAGGTTTTATACTTGCACCAGCCATTTGTACAATATACGTTAATGAATTACTAGTTAGTCTGTAATAACAAACTCTGTAATTCATTTGGTTGCACCATTTGTTCTTGAGGCAGAATGTGTAGCTAGTAAGCACTTTACTAAAGTAATGCATTAAAAACCGCATTAAAAATATATATAAAAATGAAATACTGAAACGAAACATTACATTTTATTTGACATGCATGCACGGTTTAATAAATCAAGTGTGTGTTAAAGAGATGCTAACAATCATTTATTTACATGTCCTCTCTCAAAAAGCAGGTGAGCGTAAAAACTATGTCTAAAGAATTGAAGTTTGTCTGGTAAAACATGAGCTTACTGATGCGGAGTTACATTTCAAATTTTACTGTACAATGCAAATAGACATACTGCACGAGTTTGTGCCTCTTCGGGTTGCAACTAAGCTATTTTCTACACAGCTGGTGCAACTGGCAGCAGATCACTAACTAACAGCAGGAGCAAGAATACAGGTGCTGGTCATCTAATTAGAATATCACCAAAAAGTTTATTTATTTCACTGATTCCATTCAAAAAGTGAAATGTATACTATATTCATTCATTACACACAGACCGATACACTTCAAATGTTTATTTCTTTTAATTTTGATGATTATAACTGACAACTAAGGAAAATACCAAATTCAGTATCTCAGAAAATTGAAATGGTTCAATATTGAAGACACCTGGTGCAACACTCTAATCAGTTTATTAACTCAAAACACCTGCAAAGGCCTTTAAATGGTGAGGTCTCTCAGTCTAGTTCTATAGGCTATACATTCATGGGGAAGACTGCTGACTTGACAGTTTCAAAAAGACGACCATTGACACTTTGCACAAGGAGGGCAAGACGCAAAAGATCATTGCAAAAGAGGCTGGCTGTTCACAGAGCTCTGTGTCCAAGCACATTAAGAGAGGCGAAGGGAAGGAAAAGATGTGGTAGAAAAAACATGTACAAGCAATAGGGATAACCGCACCCTGGAGAAGACTGTGAAACAAAACCCATTCAGAAATGTGGGGGAGATTCACAAAGAGTGGACTGCAGCTGGAGTCAGTGCTTCAAGAACCACTACACACAGACGTATACAAGACATGGGTTTCAGCTGTCGCATTCCTTGTGTCAAGCCACTCTTGAACAACAGACAGTGTCTCTCAGACAAAAAGGACTGGACTGCTCCTTAGTGGTCCAAAGTTACGTTCACTGAAGAAAGTAAATTTTGCATTTCATTTGGAAATCAAGGTCCCAGAGTCTAGAGGAGGAGAGGAGAGGCACACAATCCATGTTGCTTGAGGTCCAGTGTAAAGTTTCCACAGTCAGTGATGGTTTGCGGTGCCATGCCATCTGCTGGTGTTGGTCCACTGTGTTTTCTGAGGTCCAAGGTCAACGCAGCCATATAACAGGAAGTTTTAGAGCACTTCATGCTTCCTGCTGCTGACCAACTTTATGGAGATGCAGATTTCATTTTCCAACAGGACTTGGCCCCAGAACACACTACCAAAACTACCAGTACCTGGTTTAAGGACCTTGGTATCCCTGTTCTTAATTGGCCAGCAAACTCGCCTGACCTTAACCCCATAGAAAAAATGATGGGGTATTGTGAAGAGGAAGATGTGATATGCCAGACCCAAGAATGCAGAAGAGCTGAAGGCCACTAATCAGAGGAACCTGGGCTCTCATAACACCTGAGCAGTGCCTCAGACTGATCGACTCCATGCCACGCCGCATTGCTGCAGTAATTCAAGCAAAAAAAACTTAGTATTCAGTGCTGTACAAGCTCATACTTTTCATGTTCATACTTTTCAGTTGGCCAAGATTTCTATAAATCCTTTCTTTGTATTGGTCTTTAGTAATATTCTAATATT
Organism: Carassius gibelio; assembly: GCF_023724105.1. NCBI lineage: Eukaryota > Metazoa > Chordata > Actinopteri > Cypriniformes > Cyprinidae > Carassius > Carassius gibelio. The sequence continues at coordinate 23,663,043 of NC_068403.1, read as the reverse complement.
CCGAGATACTGAATTTGGGATTTTCGTTAGTTGTCAGTTATAATAATCAAAATTAAAAGAAATAAACATTTGAAATATATCAGTCTGTGTGTAATGAATGAATATAATATACAAGTTTCACTTTTTGAATGGAATTAGTGAAATAAATCAACTATACTTATATGACCAGCACCTGTAGTGATCATCATTTACTCACCCTCAACCTGTTCAAAACATGCACGAGTTTCTATGTTATTCTGAAGAATGTCAGTAACCAAACGGTTTCTGGTCCCCATTGACTTAGAAGTCAACAGAAGAAAGAAACTCGGCTCAACTTGAGGGTGAGTAAATGATGACAGAATGATTTTTCACATCACTGGTGAGTCAGCCACCTGAAAGGCATGTAGTGCTCCGGGATTCATGGGCTGGGGATTGGCTGTTGCCATAATAGCCGGTAGAAGGGCCGAAGCTGGAATGAAGAGAGAGTGAATACAATGTCATAAAACTAAAATGAACTGTATAGCAGAAGAGCATTTGTCCGCTGGCTCTGTAGGTTTACGCTAAATTTCATTATGAGTATATCTTATTGAAAAAGTGCATTATTTTACACTATGTTAGACTGATTTGATATAGGAGTTACCCTGCAGTGAAGGTGGCGGGCATGAGGAGATGTGCACAGGCTGCGGTGATGGTGCACTGCTGTGTTCCTTGATTCTGGACACACTCGGGTCCTGCAGTAATAACAGGATCAGAGCGCATGAGGATCACACTAGATCTCTTTATTATACGACACAAACATAGATTACAGTAGCAGATGTTTGTGCTGTGTCTGGTTAGGAGACCACTGTAATGAAGATCTCAAAGAATGTCTCACAAAAGCCTTGCCTCGAGTTCGGAGTCGCTGGAGTCAGGCTGTGAGGGCGACGGGGCCGGGCCGGTCATGAAGGGCAGCAGAGGCTGGCCCATTCTGGCCATGCGAGAAATCAGTTTAGCTTTAGTGGCGTCAGGATTCTGAAGACATTGCAGAATATGTCAGACAACACACAGACATATTCATTCCACTGCAGAAGGTTTATTATTATTATCAGTGAAGCACTGATATTAAAATTCTAGTCAATAATTATTTTCTTACTATGACTGATTACTAATAAAGTGACTATAAAATAAGTTTTCGAAAGTCTCCTATTCTCACCAAGGTTACATTTATTTGATCAGAAATACAGTAAAGTACTAAATATTTGTGATTATATTTAAAATGGTTTTCTAAAATGTAATTTATTCCTGTGATCAAAGCTGTATTTTCAGCATCATTCCTCTAGTCCTCAGTGTCACGTGATCCCGATTTGATACTCAAGAAACATCTCTTATTATTATCATCAATGTTGAACACAGTTGTGCCATCTTCCCCTCAACTTTTGAAAAGAGTAAGTCTAAAGCTAAGTCAACAAAGGTTAAAATAGAAAATATAGGCCTGAAAAATTACAAACACATCAATATTGACAGATACTGATTTGATAGGCTAATATAATTTTTAATGTTGGCCAATAATTACATTCCTTATATACTTTGCACACCTATTTGTTACGAATACATATGTTCTCCACTAACCACTAAGTGTTTTTATTGTAGTATTTATTTACAATAAAAATATGCCTTAATAAAACAAAATGCTAAAACTCAAAGTGTGGTTAAACTGAAAAGAGCCAAATCTTACACCGAGCTGTTCACTGAGGGAGTCGGATTTCGCTCGAAGAGGCAATTCACTGTAAACAAAGAGGAAACCTCCATCAAATAATATTAATGCGAACAGTAATCTCCGGTCAAGCTGCCACAGAAGGCCTGTGGGACACACCTGGGTTTGCTGGCTTGTGGGACAGTGCTGAGGGGCTGGTTGAGCTCGGAGGGGGTCAGACTCTCCACGCTGGGAGCAGGAGACGGAGCCGCCGAATCTCTTGAGCTTCCATCCTTTGCAAACTTAGCCTGAGCATGCATCAAGAGAGAATACAGATGAAGAGAGCCGGGCTGGATCTCAATTCACATATTCTACAACACTATAAACTGTGTCGAGGATGCACAAGCACATACCTTTAGTATGAATTGACATTATACAATGTACATTATACAGTCAAACACGAATAAAGGGAAGCTCTGAATGTGAGAATGACGTACCCGACGAATCTCGGCTTCAAAGATTAGCGTGCTGTCCGGTGGGACGCGGTTGGCAACGCCCTGAGAGCCATACGCCAGACTGGGTGGAATCACCATGAGTCGCTTTCCACCTTTCCGCATATTTAACATGCCCTCCTCCCAGCCCTGAGAGACGGACAGATGGAGAGAGAGCTTTAGACTGCATCTGAGTGATAATAACACATGTAATCCACTTCCCCCTCACCTTAATGACCTTCCCAGCCCCGAGCTTCAGCCTCAGCAGCTTGTCTTTATTCAGATTTGAATCAAACATCTGGAGAAGAAAAGAAAGAGTATATTACAAAGCTAGATAGCTACAAATAAAACTATTTATCTACACATTACTTCAAATAAAATAATTTATCAATATATATTTCATAATGCACATAAACTACAGTCCCAAAGTTTGTATTTATATATATAAAGATACATACTTTTATTATTCAAGGACACATTAAAGTTATCAAAGGTGACAGCAAAGACATTTATAATATATATATATATATATATATATAGCAAATAAACTCTGTCCGTTTGAACTTTTACCCACCAAAGAATCCTGGAAAAACATTGAAAAAAATTTTTTTCTTTTAAATAAATGCACCCTTGGTGAGCACAAGATACTTCTTTTAAAAAGTGAACTTACGGAACCTTAATGTTGTTCTACAATTCTCATAAAAAAAAAAAAACATGTTTACACTTTAAACAGAATTTTAAACAGAATTCAAGTATAATCTCATAATATATGCATCATGCAAATACATTGACTTGCTTAGCGCATACTACATTTTGGATCATAATGGCCTCTTATTTACTCACCAAAGCCATTTTGGACACTGTGCACCGGTAAATGTGGTTATTGATAAAACATCTTTACCTGTCCAATGGTGTGGTTTTGCAGTAGCCAGCCAGAGTAGGCCACTTCTAAAGAGTCTCCGTTCTCCACAGCCTGACCCTCACCGAGAACGAGATCCTGGATCAGGACCGAGTCGAACGCACCGCTGCAGTTCACCTTGGCAAGACAAACCTGAAAGCCATAAAACAAAGAATGACAAACCACAAGAAGCTGCTCATGCAACACCACACGACGAAGAACCCATAAAATACAAACCTCTTTACAGAAGTCTGTCGCTGCTTTCTCAGAGTCAAACATCAGCGACCAGTTCTGTCTCTGGTCATCGTAAAACGTGCAGTAGTTACTGGGCTGGACCTGAATGTGAGAGAGACGATTAGAAAACAACCAAGCTTTGTCTAACATGAATTATGTGAATAAGAGCTCACGGTGAGGACGAAGCCGCTGTGGATCCTGGCGGCCGTCACCTGCTTCTGTTGACTGACATACAGCAGGATCTTGTACTGAAAAAGAGCGCAGACATGCAAACGTGTTAAATGTACAATTTGTAAAACATTAGCAGTAAAATATCCCAAAACCACTAGGCTAGTGTTATATATTTTGTCCAGCTGATTACTAACAATATCTCTAATGTTTTCAACTACTTGTAAATTCACACTCTAAACAGTGACACGGCGCAGTGCAGTCGCCTGTCAATGACGTTAGTTATTCTTCTTAGTTTTATGGCAGATTACAACAAGGCTTATCAGGTGCATACTGCCACCTACTGTATTGGAAATCACATGGTGACAACAGTGTCGTTGACAAATGCGGAAGTAGCTTTGCGACAAACTTCAACTAGAAAGAGATGCCGATCTCGCTTGTGTTTTACTCGACAGGTGAGTTGTTTTGAATCGTATATTTACAGAAAACCTATGCTATTATAACGATCAACAAGATTAGTATTATGGGGCATACACGCCAAACGCGAGGCATCGCGTCCCTAGACCCGTGCGAGGACGCATCTGATCCATCTTCTGATCGCATCTTTGCATTGACTTTGTATGTAATCTACTCGCGCAAATCGTTGAACTCGCGTTAGATCCATGATTTATCTTTCCGTCTGTCTGATGGCCGTCAGTGGTTGGGTAGAAGACAACAAATCCCATCATTCCACGCTCCTTCTTAGCCTCATCAAACCACGCGATTGTTATTGTTTTGATAGTGCGCCCTCTAGTGGCAGGTCCTACAACCTGTACCTTTAAGAATGACTCATTCAAAAGAAGAAAAACGTTATCATTCTAACCTCTTTAGTTGAATGATTTCCAAGCACTGCAGCTCCAAGCTTGCCTTGTTTCACGTACTGTCCGTTAACACTGCACAGAAAACACCGTGATCACTGCTTATCTCGATTCATAACATCAGTCTGCAAACTGTACATCACTTCAGACAACCAGCGCTCAAGATAAACACTGTACATGGCACTTTGCTTCGGAAGACTTAGAAAGTAAAATGTGCAGCACTACAGATCAGGTCATGTTTCATGCTTTATTCATTACACTTCAAATTAAACAACAAATAATACACAAAATTAAAAAAGCTTCTGCGTCTTTTCCAACTTACTATCTGTATGCATGGACTGCAGTAGCAAAGAGAACAGCAGGAGAGTTTGGTGGAGGTGCACCCTTTTGGTTTATGGGTCCTGTAAAACAAAACATATAAAGTTTTATCGTTCTTTTATATTTATTATTTTTCACTATGAGCTTCTCTTATACTACAGTTCAAAGGCATGCAAAAGTAAGCATTAAAATGATCAAAAGTGATAGTAAATATATTTTCACAATATGTTTTACACTTAAACACAAAACAGATCTTTTCAATTATAATAATATTTCACAATATTACTGTATTTTTAATCACATTAATGTAGCCTTCATAAGTCAAAAAAACGAATACAAAAGAATCTTATCAACCCAAACATTTTCAGCCTAGGCTATATCAATATGAGATGTTTGAGTGCACTTCCACCGTTTTAGCAGATGCAGTTCATTCTTACAATATTGTGGTGCCATTATTGTTTCACAGTTTCAGAGACTATTTATATGTAGGTTTGTGTCAATATGTTTTGCCCGATGCAAACTGACATCAGTGCTAAATTCACATGTGTGTTTGTGCCACTTGCTGATTTACACTGTTCCTTTAGCAAATCAAGCACTAAACTAACACATTCAGCGTGTGCAAATGAAGAAATCATTTTATTTCTCTTGGATCCTGGTAATCAATTGTCCGTTGTTTGCTGTTGAACCTTTAGAAACCCCCCTTTCGTTTGGAAGGTTTTTGGTGCTGTGCTTGCAGATTGGCTATTGTGTTAGATATAGTTTGTAATTATAAATGCTAAGGAGTTTCTAACTCCTCACCAATGTTTTTTTTTTAAGCATCAGTTCACACTCGCAGAGGCTCCTGCAGTCTTACCTGGGTTGGTGGGGTTCTTGCGGGGCTGTTTGGGAGCTGTGTACTGGAAAGACTCGTTCCCCTGGCTTGCTGCCTGGTCCAGTCCAAACAGAGAGGCTAACTTTGCTCTGGAGTCACAAAAGAGCAGCAAGTAAGCCCACCATTACACTGCTCCACTTGTGTGAGATCACATGAGTCTCTGAACCACGCTCAATTCTCAAATTAAAGCTAACCTAGTTTTGACTTCGAATGACTTTTTGATTCAACTTTAAACGGAGAACATCAGTGAACACCTGCAACAACGTATGAAACCAGAACAAGTAAGACTTCCACGATATCATCAGGAAGCTATAACACGTACGCCACTGACCCATGGATCTGTCTCCAGCTGTAGTCATTGTCCTGCTGTCCTGCCATGCTCAGCTGACCTGCTTCTGAGCCGGAAGATATGCACTGATAACCAGTCAATGAGCTTAATGCCACATTTCCAATTGCATGTAATATCAGCTCTCTTTAGCAGCTCTGGCAGGGACTACTCCGCGTGACTGTGAGCGCCCCTGCTCTGATCCGGGACGTGTAACCAGCAGCATGTGAGCGGCATTAACACGCCGACTCTCCACCTCTCTACAATCCTTCTCAACAACTTCATATTCGCTACTAACACACGTGGATGCCAGCGTGGAATTTAATTTATGGATATAACACCAGGGAGAAGAAATGTAGTGGCTCCAAAATTGAGTGACACTTACAGAGGTTTAAAAAGGGGGTCTGGGGGCCACAAAAATGGTTTAGGTAGTGTGTGTAAATGTTTAGAGAAAAATTTTAAACAATGGGCATTTTTGTATGTCCTTTAAATAAATGATTTAAAAAAGCTATAATTAAATATAACAATAGAAATTAGTGATAAAAATATAAAATGTAAATAAATAAATGATCAGATTAAAAATATATAAGAATAAGTAAATAAATAATACATTTAAATAATAAATTAATCAGTACAGTACTATAATTAGTAGGGGTGTCACGATTTCGATTTTAAATCGAAATCGATCGAAATTAAGTCACAGTCTCGAACTTCGAATTAAAAAATGGAATCGTCGATGCTGCCACGCCCCCATGTTGTATGACGGCAAATCAATGACAAAAATAACCGAGCATTAAACTGATGCTGGCGACATGTACTCTGCGCGCAATAAAAGCACTCGCGCGCGCATGCTCATTCCCCACATCCTCGCGCTCGATCATCTCACCTCTGCTCGCGCGAACAATTTTATTTTTGTCAGTCGTGGGGCGGGGCTTGCTGTTTTAGTTGTTATCACAAATGTCATTGGTTATTCCCCTTTTCCTAAAGTCAGTATTCGATGCCTGTTAGAAAATGATTAATAATTCACTTGACTTGACCCATGACTTAATCAGTGGACCAGATACATGCAAGTAATCATTTCTTTTGCTTGTTTAATTTATTTTTGTCTTTAATGTAATTTAATGCATTGTTTATAGAGTAGATCTTTTGTAGATACTTGATTAACTGGAATTCTTCTGATTGCTAGTGATTGCAGTCTTGTAATAAGAGATACACATATTTTACAGACTGTAATGATGCACACACACACATACTGTACATACATACATAATATATATATATATATATATATATATATATATATATATATGAATACATCTAAATGAATGACAGTGAAGTGTTTAACAAGTGTTTTATCTTTAATCTTTTAAATAGATACATCGTAATATTTGAAGGTTAGTTTAGTCATTTTTTATTGTTTTTGTTTGTTTTGTTATGAACTTGAATGTCATCTTTTGTGAAGAAGACTGCACTTACAAAAGAGAAACTGGATGGCAGTTTATTTTAAGTTTTCAATTGACTAAAGATATAAGTTATTGTTACATTATGTTGTTAATAAAAGTTTTAAATTTGACAGTGTAATGTGGTACATTGCAAACAAAGGTCAGATATTATATTACATAAAAGTCTAGTTTGAAAAATGACAATCTGTGCTTTAAAGAGAATAAATGTAAAAATCGAGAATCGAATCGAACCGTGACCTTAGAATCGAAAATGCAATCGAATCGAGGATTTGGAGAATCGTGACACCCCTAATAATTAGTACAAAAAACTATGTCATAAAGTAATGTAAAGCCTGACATTTAAATAACAGCCACTTTTTATTTTATTTTATTCAAAATTTGTTTAAAAAAAAGTTGATTAGACTTTTATGGCTTCTACAGTATCATGATACAGGCGAATATAGAGCTCATACTCGAGGAAGAAAAAACATCTGAGTGTTATTATCCCAAACTGAGCAAAAATATGAATTATGGTGCAGTTGCTGATATTTATATAGACAAAAAGCTAAATTAAATCTTGATAGCCGGTAATGTAAATCTTTAACAGTATAACAGTAACTTTAATACTTTAACAGTATTAGAAGCATCAAATATGATACAGCAGGGTATCACATAATCCATACATAGAAACTAATTATAGATAACACTCAAAATGTCTGAAAGCCTTAAATTACATAATTTAAAGTTAGTTCTGCAATTTCTTTGAGACTAATGCTATTTCATGTTCAGTAGTTTTTGGTGTCACTAGTGATGTTTAAGTGGGCTGTGACACTGTGGAGTTCAATCTGGCATTGAAATACTTCACAGGCTGAGATGTTTGTAGTGGACTGGACTTGATCACATCAACACCTCAAACAGAAGAACTGTTGAAGATCACATGATCAAGGACGTCATGGAGAACATGTAACATTCAAGAGCTGAATGTCATTTCAGACGACTCACTTGTCTGTTTATGTGCTCTGAAACTAAAGTGTCTTCAAGTTGATCTGTCAGACATAAAAAGCTGCACTATATCTGCTAATGTTACATTTATGTTCATTATTAGCCAGTCAGTGACACTTCTCTTCTCTTTGGCACCAGAACTGTTTTTTCTTCCCCATACCGTTGCTTCGTTTCAGTTTCTGTGTTACACATTTACCCCAACTTGATTTACACAGTGAAAGAGGTTTGTCTGACGAAGACAGTGTCTGTCTGGCAGGAACTCACCCTCCAGCGGGAGACAGAAAGTCTCCGTCCTCGTCGTCTGCTGCGAACATGGCTCTGACTGATCTTATTCAAACCACGAGGCGAACTGAGGTGCCAGATGTACTTCTGTTCCAGGTGTGAAGTAATGATCGCCTGCATGCGGCGAGTGAATATTAACGTGTAATAATTCTCTCCAGACGCTTCCTGGTTCTGCTGGTGTCAGCTGAGGCGTCACCTGACCGCACGCACTTACGTCGGCACTTCTACGCAAACTCGCGCGCGAGAACTAAAAAGTGATTAAATCACATTTAAAAAATGTAAATATTTTTTAATGCGTTTACAGTTATTGTACTGAGTGGTTTAGATTTATTAATAATACGAAACTAATTTAAAATAAGTTATTAAGCAAAATGGATCTCCTTTATTTATTCCTCGTGTACTACTTACGTTTTACTTACATAATTAATTATTATTTATGTTATTATATTTCATATTATTATTTACATTTATTCCATGATGCATCAACTGTTGTGAAACTATAGTAAAACTGATATAAGTTTTAGCGGAAATGTTTCATAATCTTAATTCGAGAATCTGTTTCATTTGTATTATGGATCCGACAGTTAGATTTTTATAACTAATACCATAGCAGCATCATTATATGATTTGCAATAACGCTTTTACAGTGAAAGTAGGCCAGTGAACTTCTCCTGTTGCTAAGCAACCAAACTCTACACAAGCGAAGACACGCGTTTGTTAACGCTCGCGAGGATGTGCTCTAATTTTTGTTTTTACAAATGAGGTAAGTGTATATAAATGTATATTATATAATTATATTACAATTACACCAAATGGAGAAAACGAATCCAGTTCAAATAAAGCGTTAGCTAAGCACTTTTCTTAAAGGAAATAAATGATTATCACAATAATAGGACGTTAAAGGGTTGTTCTGTTTTTTATTTTTTTTTATTTTCACATTGTCCTTTTATTCAGTAAGTTAAATTAATAAAAGCATGTGTGGTTATTCGAACGGTTCTCACTAATAATATTTTATATGCTCGAATATTAATAGGCCAAAAAATACACTTTAAAGGAGTATTTCACCCCAAAAAGTAAATTTGCTGAAGATTTACTCAATCTCAGGCCATCCAAAATGTTGATGAGTTTCTTCATTCCAATAGATTTGGTAAAATTCAGCATTTCATAATTTGCTCACCAGTGGATCCAATGCAGCACAGTCTGGATTCTTGTGATGTTTTTATCACCTGTTTGGACTCTCATTCTGACGGCACCCATTCAGTGAGCAAGTGATGTACTGCTACACTTCTCCAAGTCTGTTACGATGAAGAAACAAACCCATCTTAAATGGCCTGAGGATGAGTAAAGTACTGTATGTTTTCATTTGTGGGAGAACTATTGCTTTAAGTCTTTCCACTCACAAATCTGATCAGGTTCATTGTAGTTCTTTGAAATCTCATCTATTTCCCTTCATTTTTCAGGGACTTTGAGGCCAGTGTGGATGGAGCCCATTGTTTCAGGGTGCTGTGTTCGCACCCCTGCTGCTGGGACACCGAGCGCCGTTGCACCAGAGGAATCAAACGCCACACTCCAGCACGTGTGAGGAAACACTCTCCCAAAAATGGTGCGTTTCCATTCCAGTCATCTACATCCAGTCCCTTTTTCATTCAATGTTTGTCTGTATAATGCCATATTGTTGTTCTGGTCTCTTGTAATACGAGCAGAGGACTTTCCGTCTCTGAGTATTGTGAATGTCTCTGAATGGGCTGGACGGGGGAGACCGATTAAAGAAAGGCCACTGTACGGTGCTGACACGTCTGAGGCGTCTTTGAATGATGTCTCTTGTGTTTCTCTCAGCAAACAGACACAAGACACTCAGAAGATTAAGAGGTAAGTCTAATACATCACTGCATTAATACAAAAGTGATCAGAACTAGTATTGTTCAATCCTACTACTCACAGTCTCTGGTTATGGTTTGGCAGGGCACATCTTTCCTTCCCAGACATCATGTTGCCCAGCGATAAACCCAACAACATGGTCAAGGTATGTAGAGGCTCCACTTGACTAACAAAATATCAGTAATCATATCTGAATTATGCAAATCGTGACTCGTGATTGCAGTTAAATCCAGTTGACATCAGTGCTTTGATGGGCCGCTCTGAGTTGCCACAGTGTCCAGTGGTCGTGTGGATTCCCAACCCGCAGCATGAGCCTCAGTGGCTCCCTCAAAACAAGTAGGCCTGACCCGACAATAAGTGCTTCCCATTGTATCAACAAGGTTTTATAAATCAGAAAAGTAGCACTGCATATTATAGTGTTTTTAAACCACCTTTATGAGTTATTGATATCAAACATGTGATGACCATATGTCCTCTTTTTCCTGGACATGTCTTGGCATGTCCGGGGTTTCTAAATTGCCTTAAAAGGCTGTGTTTTGGCTTTGTTTTCCTATTGATGTTCTCTCTACAATCCTCATGCATTAAATGTATGAAAAATTAAAGCATTGTAAATGTGTACATACTTGTTTTTAATGTTTTTTAATTGAAGTTCTAAAAAGGTTTGCAGGAATTGTGATCTGATGACCGTTAAAACATGTTATCAGTCTGTGGAAAGGGTCCATAGGAATACAAATTCAAAACCTGGTCATCTTAGGCCATTTAAGAAAGTCCTGACCAGGACATGTCTGGGAATAATAGAACGTATGGCTACATGAAAAGAAATTGCAAACTTATGTTCAATAGTCAGATGTACACTGTTTTTTAATACTGACGTTTAACTGATGTGTGGAATCTGTTTTTCACTACGAAGGTCTAGATCTCCAAACATCTCTATAAAAGAGTTAGTCTGCCTTCCATCTTGTCAAATGACAAAGCCGTCCATAGCGGTGAGTGACCAGGCAAGGTTTCTGGTATAATTATGCAGCCATAATAATGTGAAGAAAATAAAAGTAATTGGTAGATGCCAAAACTTTGTATATAAAGTTTTAAGAAAAAATAAAGATTTTGTATGTCATTTAAAATATATATTGTTAGTATTAATACTTATTAATACTTAATTTTGTATATATTCAACTCCTTAACAATAAATACATAGATTTGTCTCTCTGTATAATTATTACTTTTGTTTAAAATGTCTATTCAAAAAATACAGTCAAACCAAAAATTATTCAGACGCCAGTTATATTTGTTTTATTTATTTTTTTAACTAGTGGGTGCAGGACACTATAGTGCATTTATGTAAGTGAAGATAGCAAAATAAAGTAAATTGTGACATATTATACCCAAAAATTCTTCATACAGTGGACTACCAGTCAAATTTAGGACCAAAATTATTCAGACACTTTGACCTGACTTTTCTTCAATTGCTGATGCAACCTTTTTACACCACAGACTGAACAAATGAAGCATTGCTTGGTAACTGGTCGAGCTAAATTGGTATTATTTAATTGTGTTACATATTCATACCTTTCTATCATCAAGATGAATTTGTTCTGACACAGTTTAACTCTGAGTTCTTGAAACATTTTATTACTATTTTTGAAAATATAGCGAATAAACTGACAATATGAGAAATGTTGAAGATGTCTGAATAAATTTTGGTTTGACTGTAAGTGATTTATTTACATTTTTATTTTTAAATATTTTTTGGATTAATTATATGGATAATCATGGAACACGCAGAAGTGTGTTTGTCCAGCATAATTCTGCTGTCTTTGATTGTTTATATTCAGGCCAACCAGTGGAAGAAATTGAATGGTCGTAAAAAGAGAGGGAAGAGAGGAATGAACTCTACACAAGAGGGCGCTGGCAGCCCACGGTGGGTGGGCATTGGCTTTAATCCCATTCCTAAAACCACCCCACATCACCTCTCCCACAGCCTGGCGTTCAAACGTGAGCATACATGTGTTTTGGGAAAAACTGACCCATGTTAAATAAAATAATTTCTCAGTTACAAACTTAAAGGGATAGTTTAGCCAAAAATGATGGGACTGTCCCTCATGTCTGTCCAAACCTTTATGACTTTCTTTCTTCTGTGGATCCCAAAAGAAGATATTTTAAAAACCGTTTTGGTCCCACTGACTATTTTTATCCACATCGGACAATGGAAGACAATGGGACACGAAACAACTTGGTTACCAACATTCTTCAAAATATCTTCTTTTGTGTTTAGCAGAAAGTCAAACAGGTTTATACTAGAATGACATGAGTGTGAGTATAATATTTCATATATAATATGATATAGCATATTGTATTTCAGTGTGTCTATTTCTTTCTTCCGTTTCTTTCTGTCTCTCCCCCTCATCTGTCCACAGATATTGGGTGGGGATCAGTGGATCAGAAACTGCCGAGCCTAACCACACCACACCCAAACCCAAACCCAAAGAGCAGCAGTGTCAGTCCAGCCTTGAGCCTGAGTTTAGGATCAGTACAGTGCTGGGGAGGCCACTGACACAGACCTGAACACATCTCATACTTACGCCACATTAAGAAGAAAAAAAAGGGTTTTAATCGTTAATGGAAAGTCTGTTCCATAAGTAGTTATTTGTGTCCAATGATTCAGTGCACTTTGTCTGGAAAGTCTATTCCTACTTTAACAGAGACAACAAATAATTAAAATGTAGCCAGGAATGTGCATTATGATGATAAACAGCAGAGGGATTCAGATCCTAACTGAACTCATATATGCTAGATGAATAAAACTGCAATCAACAATTATCAACAAATATGCACTATTGTTTAAATGTTGGTTATGGAAAATGTTTTAAAAATAAATCAATACTTATGTACAACCAGAGAATATTTAGTAGGCTATGTAGTTAAAATCATGTTTTTACCTGTGATCAGTTTTGATCACTGCTTTTTAGACTTTTAAAAAATAGTGCTGTGCCAACACAGATAGTTTATAATGTATAAAAATAGAGATTTAAAATACCTCTATAAAAATAGAAAACAGCTGTTTTAAAAGAGTATCTTTATTTTAAATTACTGCATTTTAAATACCATTTGTGAACAGAAGGACTTTTTTTTGCACCAACAAAAACTAAGGTTAAATCCAGATTAAATCATTCTGTTGCACCAAAAATAAGCAGACTTGCATTTAACCCTTTAACTGTCACCCCGTCCCATATACGGGACTCCTAGATTGACTTCACAATATTACAATTAAATCTAATCTAATCCTGACAAACTATATATCGTTGGAAAGATCTAAGATTCCCGAATATATATTTTACCAATGTTTTTTGTTAAAATTATGTAGGAAAAGTAGTAGACTAATTTATGACAAGAGTGCACCCTCAAAAATCTACATTATAAAAGGAGTTTTGACCTTCGTTTAAAATTAAGACTTCTTCGTTGCCTTTTTCTTTATCACATTTTAGAAATCATCAGAAGTTATATATCACTTGAAAACATAAAATCTCAAAATTCCTCCTTTAAAACCCATTTTAAAATCAGACATTGTATTACCATGTAAATTGTACATCAATGTCATGTTACAAAATGTTTTAATTCATGAATTATACAAATGTAAGTTTGGATCAAGCACTATAATGTCTATGTTCAAAAATGTGAGGGACAGTTAAGGTTAAATCATCATTCTGATCCTTTTAATATAGATCAATTTTAATCCTGTTAAACACAGATGAAGATTTTAATCACAAAAATGAACTAAAACTAGATCAACCAATCTTTTATTATCTCCACTGTGTTTCATTAAATCCTTAATGGTGCAACCCCCTTTGTGTTTTCACAATTGTGAATAGTAGTATATGAATAATAGTAATAATCTACATCGGTGAAACATCTGCTACAGCATAATAAAGGGTTATGATCTATTTCAATAATCCACTATTCTATAAGTTACTTTACAACTACATGTCAACTAATTCTCATTAGAGTTTAAGTAGACTGTTAGGACCTTCAAAATAAAGTGTCTACTCTACCACTGTGATGGCTGCTAGTTGACATGCAGTGTCAAAGTTACTTATAATTAGTCAAATGCCTTTGTTGTTTGCAATAAAAAAAAACATTATAATAATCTGAATACATAACTACTTTTCACTGGCAACCAATGGAAACATGCTTTCTGGGTTCATATGATGTACAGTACGTACCCATAGGAAAGAAAAATCAAAAGTGAAATCTCTTTAACATCTCAAATATTTCTCCTAGACAGAAATGAGGTTAATTTAAGATTGAATGTTGATTTTAGCTTGAGTCTCCTGCTTCTCAAACTTGTCTCCTGAGAGAAAAACTCTAACAATCTCACAATGGCCTCCTGTAAAGCTTTAGAAGAGATCTCAGGTTCATCACACACTGTGTTCAGATATTTCTCTTTAGCTTAATAATCTGGAGGTCTCACATTTGTCTCCTGTAAAGCTTTAGAAGAGATCTCAACAACTTTACAAAGTCTGCATCAAGTCAAGTACCTGAAAGGCACTAAATAAGGCGTTAAAGGCTATCCTAAGAGAGAAATCGTGCAGATATAAGGATAATGTTACTTTTTATAGTACAATGTGTTTATGTATAGGCACATCATTTGTTGTTAAAAGTAGTAATGTACTGGATGCCTTAATCAAAGCTGATCTACAGAAAGGCACATAAATGGATTATGACTCATTCTTGATTATTGATTGTCTAATTTGATTATTAATACATATTATATGGAAGAAATGTTTGCGCTCCTATTGAGACATTTGACCTGGTGCACACTGTGTAAAGTTATTGAGATCATTTCTGAAGTTTAGAGGAGACAAATGTGAGAGCTCTCGAGTCTTTAGTGTAGGAGAAAAATCTGAACACAGTGTGTGATGTACCTGAGATCTCTTCTAAAGCTTTAAAAGAGACAAATGTGAGAGATTCAGAGTGTCTAGCTAAAGAGAAATATCTGAACACTGTGTGTGATGTTGGGAGATCTCTTCTAAAGCTTTAAATAAGACCATTGTGAGATTGTTAGAGTTTTTGTCTCAGGAGTCAAGTTTGAGAAGCAGGAGACTCAAGCTAAAGTTTCCATTCAGTCTTAAAGTAACCTAATTTCTGTCGAGGATAAATATTTGAGATGTTAAAGATATCTTTATTTCAATGCTTCAGTGTCATTTATCTACACAATTTCAGTCAAAGACAATACATGCATGCACATTTAACAGGAAATCATAACCTATATTAACATACATGCAAAAATGGGCTGAACAAGACATTTTTTTTAAGGCTCTTATAGTAAACATCTTGAACTTGTAAGTCCTTTCTAGTGTGTTTGTAAAATGTGGTGGATACAATGCTGGACACTGAAGATAAATGTCAACATTTAAACTAGTAACCACTTGATATTTAAATGATAGTTTAGTATTTACAATATTAGTAAAAGTTTAACGTTTCTCAAGTTTAAGCAGAGACGTAAGAGAATCATGTCTTAGTATCCTGAGCACAGAGTAACCTGTCAGAGCCATAGTCTTGTGGACAGCACATGGACGTGAAGCACAGCTGTGACTCAGACAACAGGGGTTTGAGTCCCAGCTAAAGGCACTTTCCTGCTCCTGTTCATTTCTCATCTGTCCGATTGTTCCCTGTCTCTACTCCTACTGTCCATAAAAGGTGTGAAAACCCATTGCAATAAATAAAGCAACAGCAACCTCTTGAGCAGTAAAACATTTTTATAATGAAGTTTTGCAAGAGATTACAGCAAGATAATAAAGAGATCTCCATTGTTTCTCACACATTTCTCTCCATTCGTCATTCTGATTTCCTTTCATTCAGAACTTTATCATGTCTCAGTTGTGTCTACTTTTTTTTTTTTAGGAGAAACGTCTGAGACACTGTTGAGACTAAAATGAGAAATACAAGAGAATCACAATTTAGTCTCCTGAGGTTAGAAAGATCAACCACTGATCAATAAAATATTTCTATAATGGACTCTTGAGAGAGATTGCAGTGAGACAATAAAGAGATATTCTATGTTTCTTCCACAACATTCACTGTTTTTACTCTTTGTTTTCTCAAATATTGCTCATGTCTCATTTGTGTCTTCTTCTATTTCTCCTCAGGAATTTTAAGAGAAACCTTTGAAGTGCTGGTGATACTAAAATGAGAGATGTATGAGAATCTCATCTAAGTCTCCTGAGCTTATAGGAAAAGCAACCACTGGGCAATACAATTTTTTCCTATGGGAAGTTACTACATCTACCAGCAGAAGTTAACAGGGCCATGCTAACACACCAAACCTTGACCCTTTGGTACACGCACACACACAGTGTGTGTCCACCCTGGGTCGGTTCTCACACCCAGCATCTGTCTCTGTTCCAGGTAGCCTCCCGTCTCACCGCACTCTCATGTCCACACACCCATTGCACTTGTTTTTCCACCACCACAGAGACTTTGAACAAGTTTATGTAGGAGAGAATGGGCAAAAACACAGAGAGATTAGGTCCTGTGCACTGGGATTTCCACAGCTGACGTCCAGGAGAGGATACGGTTTGTTCCTCATCACTCACAGATGCTGGGACACTACAAACATAGCGTTCGTGATGCGCCAGGTGTGACCCAAAAACTATACACTGAAAACAACTCTGGGTGACATGCCATATCCACCCAAATGAATAGGTCATTTACTGCAAGGTTAGCATGAAATTTGTTTGTCATTGAGGTTCCTCCCAATTGTGCAGGTGCTTCCTTTAATCTGAATCATATATTTATTATGGCTGTAGTTGGAGTGAAATATTAGTTTGGATATTCAACAGAACGTTATGCACTAATAACATAATCAGTAGTATGATAGTATGATCACATTTATATACTTTATATACATTTGTATACTCAATGGTCATGAATTTCTTCATCAGCATAGTGCAAGTGTACCATATGCACGCTGTTGATATGCCAGCAGTATGCTAAACTAGTATGCGTACATGCAAAGCCAGATTTTTTTCTAACCAGACATATTCTGTCCGCCCAGCAAATAATTTATGGAGAGGAATAGTGCAGACAATTGTCACAGGTCGGGGGGTAGGGGGGGGGGGCATTGCACTTGGATAACTTACTCTGTCTATTCAATAGAGAATTCTTCTGTTAATGTCCTCTTATGTGATGCCTGCTTGAGGAGAGACACACATTGGACATACTTCTGTCTATATTATGTTCTGGCACGAGTTGCCTTGAAGAATTCCACGCCTTCCCTGGTGTCAGAGGTTTGGTCCCCACCCCTGTTGGGGGACCCAGAAGCTTCATTAGGACTTTTAAATTTATTCAATAAAACTTGTTAAACTTTTATCCACCTGTCTGTCTGGTCTTTGGTACGCTCCTCGAGGTGGTCCTGGGTTTTAGGGGTGGGTGCAATCTGGCTTGACCCCCCCAACCTGTGACAGATTTGGCGTAGTCGACAGGGTGCCACCCTAAGTTGAGCGACCAGAGGCCTAGATGGCAGAGGAAGAGGCACCGGTGGTGCGGCAACCAGTCATGCCGATTTTTATGGGGGCCCCGTGGGCCCAGAAGTATGGAGGCTCGGGGTTGGAAGTGAGTCTGTCAATGTGGAAGACCCAGGTTGAATACCTGGCAGGACTCCAAGGTTTAAGCACCCCTCAGAGGGTGCAGTTTGTTCTGAATTCATTGGAGGGAGAAGCGAGAAGAGAGGTACAGGCAGCACCGGAAGCAACCTGAACTACGGTTCAAACCATCTTCGACTTTCTTACGGAACAATATGATGACAACACCCCGGTAGCTGTCCTCCGAACGCAGTTCTTCAATTGTAAGCAGGGATCTCGACAAACCATCCGGGCATTTGCGCTACAGTTGAGGGAGCAGTTTTCCATATTAAAAGGGAGACAGGATCACGGCCTGGGAGGTGAGGAGGTCCTGCTGCGAGATCAGTTTCTACTCGGATTACGGGAGGGTCCCGTGCGCCAGAGTCTGTGGGTACAGCTCCGACGAGAGCCGGACCTCACCTTTGAGGACCTGCAGAGAGAAGCCCTAGCACTTGAGCGAGACCATGCGGAGCGTATAGACCCCCCCACTGCATGGCCACGAATGCTGTCAGTGGTCCTCTGCCTCCTGCTGCGTCTGATTGGAAGCATGCCTTCCGTGAAGAATTAAAGAGGGATGTTCTTGAACAAATGTCCTAGTTGTCTAAGTCTTTTATGGAAGAGCTTCATCGAGAACACTTCCATTCTTTGTCTTTACCGTGGGAGCGGGCCTATTCGGATGGGAGTCGACCTCCAGAGCGCCATCCACTCCGACCAGCCGGGCCCCGATTCCAGTGGAACAAGCGGGGGCGCCCTATCTGTAATGGTTGCGGAGAGCCACGACACTATCTTCGTCAGTGTAACTCCCGCCGTGCCTCGCAAGGGGGTTTTTAGAGTTTCCGGCCACTGTGGGTCAAGTGGTCGGGACCCCCTTGTTAGACCCCTTGTCATCTTCCAAATAGTGTCTGGTGGGGCGTTGCCCCGTGGTGGTGGTTCAGGTAAACGGCCTGAAAGCGCAATGCCTCCTGGACACGAGGTCATAAGTCACTCTATTTTCGGAAAGTTTGTCTCAGGAGTTGTTTGGCGCCCAGGGCCGACCGATGACTGAAGCACCCTGGCTGACCTTGCGTGGGGCCAACGGGCTCGACATCCCGTACGTAGGATACCTGGTAACTGACCTGGAGATACATGGGATCGTCGTACCCCAGAAAGGAGTGGTGTTCATACGGGACGCATGGCTGGGGCCCATCGTGCCCTGCTTGGCATGAATGTTATCTTGGAGTGTTGGGAGGAGCTATTCCGAAACCGACCAGCTCGAGCAGCCTTGACATCGGGAGGCTGGGAGTGGGATCGTGTTGAAGCCGACTACGCCAAATCTGTCACAGGTCGGGGGGGGTCAAGCCAGACTGCACCCACCCCTAAAACCCAGGACCACCTCGAGGAGCGTGCCAAAGACCAGACAGACAGGTGGATAAAAGTTTAACAAGTTTTATTGAATAAATTTAAAAGTCCTAATAAAGCTTCTGGGTCCCCCAACAGGCGCGGGGTCCAAACCTCTGACACCAGGGAAGGCGTGGAATTCTTCAAGGCAACTCATGCCAGAACATAACGACTAGGGGAGGCGGAAGTCGACCACCGGCCCGACCAACAGGTAAGTAACCACGTTGGACTGTCAAGCCGTGGCCGGCACGGGAGCTAATGGACAGAAGGGGGGATCTTCTACCAGGCAGGTGAATATCCAGGTACGTCTACCTTCTTAAGTGCGGAGCGGGACAAGGAAGGAGAGTGGCCCTCTGCCAAGCGAACAACGTGAATGCTTCCAACACGAGTCTCTTTCTTCAAGCAGACCTCCACCGGAGGAGCTTTGGCGGAGGGATTCCTCTACGGAACCTCTTCGGTATAGAGACAAAAGCAAGCACATGCATGCTTTCCCTCAGTGCGGAGGCAGAGCGATGGGGAGTGCACGGTGGTCAGTATATATGATCCCCACACACTGCAATCTCACTTCATGCCCATACGGTGTGACACATCAAATCAGCCACTGCATATCCACTCTCTCAGTGCAATAAGGCCAGCACTCACCCAACGATCAATCCTTTCACTGTCGTACTGAGTCAGTTCTCATCACATAACGAGGGAATTCGGATGCCTCCTTACTGGCACAGTGGACAGAGCTTCCTTGACACTCGCTCACACTCAGAAGAAGAGAAACAAGAGTTCAATGATAACCCAATCCAAACACTTTCAAGTGACGATTACACTCGTAATTAATACACTTCACAACGTCGTCTTCAGCTCAGTGCAGGTGCATACATTCAATCAAAACCGATGTCATACTACTTATCTCACTTCCAATGATGATAGTGTTCTCCAGTCTTCACTCAGTCTCCATATCTCACTCGCTTTCCAGCATTTGGCGTCTTCAACTCGTGCTCACACAATCGCCGTTGCACCCTCAATACAGCTGAACTCTCACAACAATTCTCCAGCAACTTCCATAAATCAGCGAATCCACCCAAGAAACGACTCCTCTCGAGGGAGAACCACCCGCAACTGTCTCTTCGCTTTTTCTTTTGTACACTCCAATTGCCCAGCTTAAATCCTCCACACCTGATGCGTATCTGTCATTATCCACCGTTGTTATGGTGACAGATACACAACCGGAACCGTCCTGATGTTACAATGACACCGCCCCGGAGGGAACACAACTTCAGCGGGGCTTGCTTCCGCTTCAACTCTGTCACCTCGTGACACAATGGACAAGGATGAAACATTTTAGTTTGCATGTGTTTGTGCACATTATTAAATGAAGTATACTTTGAAAGGTTATGTGTACGGCTAAACGCATCAGCTAAAGTTGTGTCCCAAATTACACACTATACAATATGACTTATTCTATGCACTGTGTACTCAGCTGCCTAGTGTGTGAATTATGTAAGGTTATTTTGTCGTCGGGTATCCTATTTAAAGCTGTGACAGTGTTTATTGGGTAACTTTGCACATCCTGACATTAAAAGTGCACTTTTATAAAATTTTTGAATTTTCAGTGTGAACACTCTAATCACAGTATTCATACTTTAACTGCATAGAATAGTGCATAAGTATGCAATTTGAAATGCATAATTTAAAGAGATAGTTCACCCAAAAATGAACATTCTGTCATTAATTTCTTACCCTCATGTCGTTCCAAACCCGCAAAACCTTCGTTCATCTTCAGAACACAAATTAAGATATTTTTGATGAAATCTGAGAGCTTTATGATCCTCCATAGACTTCAAGGGTCCCATCACGATCAAGACACAGAAACATAGTAAGGACATCATAAAAATGGTCAATGTGACATCAGTTGTTCAACAATAATTTGACGAAGCTACACAAATAATTTTTGTGCGCAAAGAAAACTAAAATAACTTTATTCAAAAATTCTTCTCCACGTCACCCTTGCACAATTTTGGAGAGTAACTTCTACAAATGCATACGCAATGAGATTAAATGCTAAAATAACTGTGTTCATACCTTTGCATTGTTAATGTTTCACTGTGCGCCTTTAGTAAATCCACAATTTTTTTTTAGCACTGGCGGGAGCTGTTAGTCAATCTAGCACCACGTGTTTGCATCAAAAATGAGGTTTAGTTTACTAGAGGTGTGTTAAGCTAGTACACTCTTGCAAAACCTAAACTAACAAAAAAATTATTCATGCCACAATTTAAAGCTATGGTTATAAATTATATTTTGTAATATATGACATTAAAAACATGAGTTTTCATAATAGATTATAAAGTGGTTATACATAGGATTTCTAATCATGCACTGAATATAGTACCAATTAAAAGTTCTTCCTGCTAGTGCAATCATTTTTTAATCCTAAGTGATGTCAGTTTGAATGGGCAGACCAAAAGCAATAGCAACCTTTTTGGTTTCTTGTCTTTGTTGTTTGTTTGACACATTCAATTGATCTGATTCCCAAAGTTAAAGACATTCTTAAACAAAATAAAAAATTAAGATTTTTATTTCCAACTATTTTAAATAATTTTCATTGCATACAGCAAAACTGTTTCATTTTTATAGGTTATATTCAGTATATACTGCATTTCAGCAGCACACTGGTGTTCCATTACAAATTCAAGTGAGGTGAAGCTCCTTCATTAAGCATTCTAAAATGTGAGTGAGCGTGCGTGTGTGTGTGTGTGTGGTTATGATTATACGTGTTGACCTAATCGCAGCAGGTTAGCTCGGACTCTGAGGAGGATAAAGGCGTCTTTTGATGGCCGGTGACTCAGGGAAATTCTGAGAGCCTCTGCAGGCAAACAGATTTCATTCAGTTAAATTAGCGTAAGCACCAAGCCGTTTGAGCAAATAGATGATCTGATGGGTCAAGCACGAACGTTAGTCATTAAAGTGAAACAAATAACCGCTTGTGGGATTGCGGATTGTAAGAGTGCCATAGCGGTGATGTGAATCAGCTTCTTGCATTTCTTGATCATTGCATGTTTTCTCCTGTAGTCATAATTATAAGCATGACCATTGCTAGGGCTAATTGGGGACATTGTACTTGTCCCATATGGTCCTCTATGAGACAGACTACTCATTGGGCCCAGAGGGGAAAGGAGCCCACCCATAAAAATGTTGTCCCAGGCCCTGTGAATTGGGATAGTTTGATAAAGATATAAAAGTCAACCTTCACAAGCAGGCTTTCAGTATATCCTGTGTGAGGATGTGTGCTCAGCAGTGTTTGTTTGCAGGTAGCTCTAGAACGCTCTGTGATAACATTTTTCCTCATAAAATCAACAGGCTGGGCTCTGTAAGAGAATCCAGCAGAGTGGTTTTCCCCGCTCTGCTCCTTCACAAACAGCCAAGTCTGTGTGAGAGCATGTTGCCTCACAAACCCCGACACTTCACCCGCTTTGAAAACACTGTTCGCCTTATTTTCTGTCTATGTGCATAAGAAGTCACCTCAGATTCACCAGCAGAATGACGAATGGAGTGTACTTTAAAAAGATAGTTCACCCAAAAATGAAAATTCTGTCATTCACTCAGTCATGTGGACTATTTCAATAATGTCCTCACTACTTTTCTGGGCCTTGAATGTGTCAGAATGGTCAGAAAGCTCTCAGATTTCATCATAATATCTTAATTTTTTTTTGTGGATGAGCAAATGTATTAGTTTTTCCAACTACACATGAGGTGACACGACATGAGGTGTAGTCAAGAACACTTTTGCAATTTTTAAAGTTAATTAAGGGTCAAACACTAGTTCATAGTCAAACGCTGTTTGACAATAGTCTGGCTCTGTGCTACCAGCTAACATGGTAATACTCACAGAGAAGGAGGGAATGGACCTCAGCTTGCCAAAAAGATGCACACTCATACTCATGAAGTTCTTTGCATTTTTGTCCCCTTACACACAGCTCCAAGCACACCTGTTCTGCTGGCTGAAAGAACGGAGAGTTATTGCTGGGCATCAGCAGTGATGAAGGAGGTGATCTCAGAGGAGCTTTCATCACTGCTATTAGACCGAGAGAGCCATGCATGTGCTTCATGCATCTGTCAAGACAACACAGAGCCACATTAAAACTCTATGTATGATCATAACTTCTTATATAGAACTGAGATTAATGAAATATTAGGATATTTGATACTTTCGCTATATCACACCTTTGGAATTTTATTTTCATAATCTGTTTAGAGACAAATGTTGTGTTATCATTCCAAGGAGCTGTGTGAAATCATCCATCATGCTGTTTGCCTTGTGTTTGGAGTTTTTAATCTTTCGCTACAGAGACTACTACTCTGTTCCAAAACCAAAACCAAGAGTGCTTAAAAGTATTAGGTTTCAGTTTACTCAAATGTCTAACAAAACACTTTTAAACACACACACACACACACACATACACTTTAAAGTGGTTCAAATGTTGACTTACATCTTATAAAGATGTGATTCATAGATTTATATTTTTTTGTTATATTCATAAATGGACCAAAGTGGACCGGGTCTGAACTCTTTTTTTTGTCTTCAGACAGTTGATTATCAGTTTCAGAAAAGTCCATTACAAATATCACTTCCGCTCTTCAACAGTTGCTGGGTGACAAGATCAGTCCTCTGTTGGCTGGACTGTCCCATTTAACAGCACTCTGTTCATCTTTTGCTGACTCAAAAGTGTGGCGGATGCAGCCTCTGAATAGGGACAGCTGATTTTCTGTCCACAAAAGGAGCAATAAATCAATCACAATTCACAGCCAATCAGAAGAGCTTGTGGGTGGAGCTGTCTCTGCAAGTGCAATGAAGTCTCACATGAGTACATAAAATTAATGATTTTAACATCATTCAAAATGCACAGCATACTGCAGCCATGGAAGCCAGCAAACAAACTGGGTCAGAGATTGTACATTGTACCCAATCTATATAACCAGAGGCATAAAAATTTAATTAAATTAAATTAATGCATTTAGCAGACGCTTTTATCCAAAGTGACTTATTCAGGCGATCAATTTTTACCTAGAATAATAAAACACAAATAAATAAACTCATCAATATACCTTCCATTGTCAGTTGCTCTTGTTCCTGTTGTGTCTCCCCCAATCTGGCAACCCGTGTGATCCTCCAGTCTGAAACAACTCTCTCCAGTGTGTTGAATTTAGACTGCAGTACCCATTTCAACCGCTAGTTGTTTTAAAGTCACACAAAAAGAATATTCCATCTCAAACCATTTTGATATTGTACAAAACACAGACAGACCTGAAATTCATAAGCTGGTTAGGACAAAATCCGATTAACATAAAAAAAAATACCTTTAATTGTGTGTCACATCACGCTTGGTTTGGATTCATAAAATCAGATTGTAAAACTGTCACTTTTAGGTTGACAGTATACTTTCCTGTACTGATTAAATTCTAATCATATATTTATTTTTGTCTTTCCTTATTGAAAATATCTTGGATAAATTTGGCACTGAGCTCATCTCAATGCATTCTGGCATTGCATTTTTCTTTATAAATCTACAATTTGGCTCAAATTAGGCAGTTTGAAACATCATTTCTGTTGGGAGAGTGTCTTAAAAAGCTGTCTCTGTAGCTCACTAGGTTTTGGGACTAACCTACAACTCTTTTGATGCAGTATGTAGATGAACAGTGGTCCTTGCGATTTTAAAGTGCAAGTGCAAGTGCAGTGTGTTTTCTAACGTGTGTGATGACGCAGGAAGCCATGCTCTCAGGAGATCTTCAGGACGTCCTCATGAGGAATGTGCATGACCTTTGACCTGTATAGGAGGTGTCAGCTGCAGATCGAGGGCTCTGTTAAGCACAGCTGATTCCACACATCCTAACTACTGACACCAGCATGTGCAAGATGAAGACTTGCGTGGCCTTAGCTTAATAGATTCTCCATGGCTTCGGAAATTTTGAATAAGTGAGACTTTTTTTGAGGAGAAGTTTAATAAAGCATTACTTAATTTTGTAAATGGTTCTTTTTAAGAGTTTATAATGTGTCAGTGTGGCTATAATATCTCTTTCTGTAAACATATCCTCAGACTCTGTTTTGCTTGTCCCGATGAGTCAGTCATTGAAGCACAAATTCCATTACAGTGCCGTGGAATAAAAACAACCCTTCCATCATACACACTTCACACACCCAATGTCCTGCTGACTCACTGCACCCTCTTAACCTTCTTTGGCATTATTTGATGTTTACAAGCGCCCTTGTCTGAACACAGGTCATTGGACCGACATAGACAAACATATAAAGAGTTTAATGAGGTTTTTTTATTAAAAACTGTGGAAAACAGGTTTTTAATTGATACATTATTGGATTTGGACATTTCTTAAGAAAGTGAGTGATGCATGCAAAAGTAGCATATGTGGGTGATCTTCCATTAATGGATGTAAAGGATTTTTTTTACAATTATATTATGTAATATATTTTATATTATATTATCTACAGTTATTGTTCTTTAATATACTCACAAGATTTGAAGTAGACTACAAGTGCGAATTCAGTACAATTAAATACACTTCTGAGAAGCTGAAAAGCTTCTTCAATGTTCTTGGGTTCAGTAAAGAATAATTTTTACTGCATAGGTGACTATGTTTCTGAAAGATTATTTGTTTGGCTTCTGGTATTTTTAAAGGATTAGTTCACTTCCAGAATAAAACTTTCTTGAAAATGTACTCACCCCCATGTCATCCAAGATGTTCATGCCTTTCTTTCTATCTTTGAAAGTTTTTGAGGAAAACAGTCCAGGGGTTTTCTCTATATTGTGGACTTCAATTGCAGCCAATAGGTTGAAGGTCCAAATTGCCATTTCAATGCAGCTTCAAAGGGCTCTACACAATCCAGGCTGAGGAATAAGCATAGTATCTATCAAAATGATTGGCCCTATTCTAAACAGAAAATAAAAATGTATATACTTCTTAACCACAAATGCTTGTCTTGCACTGGCTCGACCTCATGCATGATGTAGGCAGAAAATACCAACTCAGTGTTTACAAAGCAAACATGTAAAGAAAGTAAAACTTCCCTTACAAAAAAAAAAAAAGTAAAACAATGATGTCAAATGATTTTGAAGTTGGAGGAGAAAATGTGATGAGTTTTTTTGCATTACTAACATTTTGAACCGAAGTTCACCGAATTAACCACACGTCACTTTTCCAGTGTGACTATGCAGTGCATGAAGTCGTGCATTGATGCATCGCAGAGCTAGTGCAAGATGAACATTTGTGGTTAAAAGTATATAAATGGGTTTTTTTTTACGATCAATGGTTTTGCTAGATAAGACCCTTATTTTTCGGCTGGGGTCACGTAGAGCCCTTTGAAAGCTGCATTGAAACCCTTAACCCATTGGTCACCATTGAATTTTACTCAAAAACCTTCATTTCTTTTCGACTGAAGAAAGAAAGACACTTTCATCTTAGATGACATGGGGGTGAGTAAATTATCAGGATTTTTTTTATTCTGGAAGTGAACTAATCCTTTAATGCACTGGTACTTAGATGTTTTCTTAAGAACTTGACAATGAAGACAATGCATTATTTGGTGTATATAACCTTGTCCACTTGGAAATGTTTGTCTGGTCCAGTAACAATGGCTGGGATTGGGCCAGACTGTCTAATAGCAAGTGTTCTCTCAGCCTGGTTTTAATGACCTCTGCTCTCCGTCATCATTCAGAGTGAGAGGGCTAGTGCACATATCCTGCTTTTGTGGGACAGGAATCTCTGGAATTCTGGCCACCTCCTTCGCTTTCCCTTCTCCTTCTTCTTCTTTCCAGGTTGATATGTGGCTCACCCAAATAGTGAAAGAATTACTACTGAGCTGACCCTCCTTTCTTGTGATTCCTATGTCTGGGTATTTGTGTAAAGGGCTGCGTTTGAGGTGCATACCACACACAGATGCACACTTACACTGTCAGAGCTAAATTCCTCTCTCTCTCTCTCTCTCTCTCTCTCTCTCTCTCTCTCTCTCTCACACACACACACACACACACACCTTTGCCCTCCTACCTGTACCTGCAGATCATGTTTAGCTTCACTCCTCACTTGTCTGTCAAAGTTACTCGCTCACATTACTCACCCTCTCATATGAGTCATTCCACAGTATCCAAACTCCCATGCACATGTGCTGAATTGAGGAGGATTTGTGTGTGTGATTTAATCAGTTTTAGTAACATCTGATGCAAAACACCTGCTAAGTGTTTCACTGCAAAGTAGGGGACAGAAAACATACAAAATAAACATGAAGTTATTTTGATTACATTTGATCTATTTCCATCTGTAGATTTGAATTATAAAGCATATCTATATCAGCTTATTTCACAAAATGACTTTTATTCCATAGAATTTTCCCCCAGTAGCAATTACATACACAAAACTTATTTATTTCTTTATTCAGATTATATATATATATATATATATATATATATATACAGAGAAAGGTTTGTTCATATAACATTTGCCTAATAATGGGGAAAATTTTTATTTCTATTTATTATATGGAATGATAAAAAGAGATATCCATCTGAACATCTGTAAAGCCCTTTAAACTGTAAATCAAACAAAAAATATTTAACCTGGCTTCAGATTTCTGTTCTGGAAATATATTCAAATTAATGCATTTTTAATGAGAGAATACCTCATTTGCATATTTAAACATTACATTTCTGAAAGCGTATCTTGTCTTAATGTTCTGTGATTAATCAAACAGGGAAGTATGGTTTATCTTTTGGTTTAAAATTTGACCTGTGGTGTCATTTTTAGTTAGTACTAAACATTACTGTTTTAAAAACAGTAAAGTCAGTGTTCTTGGTATTCCTCAGATTTGATTTTCTGAGTGGCCTGCATCTGAAATCAAATACATTCCTACTCTATAGTATGCAACAAACAGTATGTCAAAATAGTAGTATGTACGAATTCATAGTGTTTGCAAAACAGTAGTAAAAAAGTACCTAGATTCTGAAGTGTGCATTCAGTGGACACTGTACTCTCTCATGAGGCCGCAGCACAGGATTTATGAATGGGCGTGAAGTAACATAGTTGTTGCTGGTACAGTAGGTCACGTGATTAGTAACAACATGATGGAAGTAGTATCAAAATCACATACTTCCCTACTATGTATAGCATGGGGAAAAATTCATTTAAAACACTGATTCATTTAGAGAAAAAAAAAAATACTGAATGAGTCATTGTATCATTCACTCAACCAATTCATTCTAAAATTAGAATTTGTTTATTAAGGAACACCAATACTGTGTTACATGGCAATGTTAAAGTCTGCTTCTGCTTCTTACTAGGATTTTTTTTCTCAGGAGAAAAGACTGAAAAGCACAAAACTTACTGCAAACTTTGTTTAACTTTGTTTTCGGTTTAATCTTATTGTTTTGGAGGCTATTCCTAACACTTTAGATTAAAAAAGGCATATACCAAATTTGAATCAGGTGTCAAATCAGGTGTGTTATTCCAAGACAAGTCAGCAGAAATGGTGCTGAAGTGACTTCGTGAAAGCTGTTAGATGAGTTGTATGAAAGCAGTCTCTGGAGATCAGACACTGGGTTTCATAACACAAACCTGAGGCCCAGTAGAGAGCTCTTCCTGCAACCGAACAGAAAACACTTTTCATGTCCTTACCAGATGACAATGAGAATGTTTTGAATCTCCTACAAAAACACGGGAGCCTGTGTGAGGTTTCCTGAATGTGGCCGCTGGTAGGAAACGTTTAGAGGAAGTGAGAAAGCGCAACAGGAAGCGCTCGGTGTGCGAGGAAACTAGAAAGTGTTTCGCGTGTTCGCGTATGAGTGAGAGTTGTTATGGGGATTTTCCTCTGCATCTGCATCAGGACTTCCCATCCAAACGGAAAACGCCTGGAGTTCCCTTCTCAGTTGTTCCACTATTATGACAATGTTTTTAAGCACTTCAGGGCGGCTTTCGTAACACACTACAAACGGCCAGTTAAACCCTGTGGTCAGGTGAACACCCTGCTTGAGCGCGCATTAAGTGTCTCCGTGGTTTTGCTTCATATAACTGTCATTAGTAATCCACACTGCTGAGATTGGCGGTCTCGTTGTGCAATTTTGCATTCACACCCTGCTCCCCAGAGCCCCAGCAACACAAATAATAAGGGATCCCCTCATTATGAAGAAAGACACACTCCCACTGCTCCGATCCATGCTGATGTCAGAGACGAGCTCTCTCTCTCTCTCTCTCTCTCTCTCTCTCTCTCTCTCTCTCTCTCTATAAGGTGACCTGCCTTTTTGGAAATGCTCTGACAAGGCTTCTGTATTTGAGTCTTGCTATAGCTTTAGTTTAGTAACCAGTCTGACTGATGCACATTATAACTGGACTAGCTTTGGAACATTTGCCCACTGAGGGATTTTAGAGTAGTGGATAAACCTGCGTTTGCACTGGGGATTTTTACTTGTTTTTTTACATTGGGATATTTTTTTTTACAGTTTGGAAATGTGTTCTGGAAGGAATCAGAGGACTCTGGCTGCTCTTTGCAGCATCTTGGTGTGTGTTGTATGTTCTGCTGAAGGAGAGGTGAGTAGATCTGAGCCAGTGTGTTGCACACATCTAACTTACACATTCAGAAGAAACCTCTTCCAAGCATTCTTATGTTGTTTTACTCTGATACTTCCAGATGCTAATTTCTCTTTATTGAGCATTAAACATTTAGAAATAATGAAAGCAGATGTTTGTTTGATTTCAGCTCAAGTCATCTCATTTATTCTATTCTCATAACTGTTAATGAAGCAAATTGATACTGTTTTCTTGACATATGAAGATTTGTGTTAGAAAGGCAAGAAATTAATACTTTTATTCAGCAAGGATGCATTCAACTGATCATAAGGAACAGTATTTGTGACAGTTGTTTATGATGTGACAAAATATTTCTATTGTCAATAAATGCTGTTCTTTTGAGCGTTCTATGTATCAGAGATTATTGAAAAAATTTACCATAGTTTAAACACAGTTTAAAAAAAAAAGATCTGTAGGATCTGAAGAGTGGAGTATGATGCTGAAAATACAGCTTTACGTCACAGAAATAAATTACATTATAAAATATATTAAAATAGAAACCAGTTACTTTTAATTCATTTTATTTATTTCTAACAATTTTCACTATTTTTGAGCACTTAAATGCAGGCTTGGTGAGTGTAAGAGACTTTTTTCAAAAACATTTCAAGTAATGACGCTGTGCGCTCGTCCCGCAGGCGTCCAGAGGCTGTTCCCGTCCCTGCTCCTGCCCCCCGTCTCCCCCCTCCTGTCCCCTCGGCGTGAGCTGGGCGCTGGATGAGTGCGGCTGCTGTAAGGTGTGCGCCCAACAGTTCAACCAGGACTGCGGCCCTGACCGACCCTGTGACCACATCAAGGGCCTGCGTTGCCACCTAGGGGCCGAAGGGGACCCTCGGCGTGGTCTCTGCAGAGGTACGAAAAACACACCGCTGGGACAGATCTGCTCTAACAATAATGAGTAATAATGGGGGAACTTGTCAGTTCTCTAGGATTATATATACACACACACAGTGGTGGCCAAAATTATTAGAACACCTGACAGATCTGAAAATATTGACCTTTTTTGCCTCCAAAACATGATTTGATTTCATAATGTTCATAAAAAATGCATAGGGTTGCTCCGAGTGAGTAACACTGTTTTTATTCACTTCTAACTTTAATATTTGGTATGTCCACCTTTTGCAGTAATTACAGCTGCACATCTCTCTGGCATAGTCTCAATATATTTCCTAAGAACTTATAATTAAACACTAATAAAATCCCATGCCTTCAGCAACTCAAGCCAAGGGATTTCCTTTGAATGTGCAATAGATCTGTCCAGTTTATTTTCCAACTCCTTTGAAATTAGTTTGATAGGGTTGAGGTCGGGACTTTTTAAGGAGGCCATCATTTTCAATATTTCAGCAGATTCCTTCTATCACAGGTAGTTCTGCTAATACTTTGTTGAATTTTGCCATTAAAATACCCATAAAACGAAGACAACGTAAACCTTTTAAATACGCCAAGAGTTCCAGTAATGTTGGCCACCACTGTGTATATTTAGTCTATATTTATACTTACTTTAATATACTTAGACTCTTAATTTACTTCTTCCTCATTTATAAAATAGAAAGTATAAACTATAAGGCAACTTCTGCTCTATAATAGATGAATAAGAAATTGTGTAATATGTTTTAAAATGCAGGCATTTCCACTGCAAACTTTGCTGTAGGTGTTTGTTTTAAAAATGTGACACACACACACACACATGCATACATACATAAATAACTAAATAGCCAGCAAAGATTCATAGGCTGACCGTCATATCAAAAATTGTGGGGGAAAATGTTTCTAAAAGTATAAAATGTTTATAAATATATAATCTGTAGTTGTATTTGCCAGAGATGCAATTAAAAAAAATGAAAGTTTCTTTATTTTTTATTTATATAAACATACCATATTCATTACCATTATTAATTACCATAATCAAATAAACTTCATTAATGTATAACATATTTATAAAATATGTTAAAATCAGGGAATTTGACCTGTTTGATTGTAAAATTGGTAATGAGCGAAAGAGTAAATAAATAAATAAACAAAAGAACAAACAAAGGTAAAGAATCACTGTCTCCAATATTTATCTCATTATACATTAATTACCAAATACCAAACATTGTAGAGAAAAACTTTTCTAAAAATACAAATATATAGTCTGTATATGGTTGTTCAACAGTAATTTATTTATTTGTTTAAAATAAGATTTAATGTATTTATTTTCCTTTGTATGAATCTAAAGGTCATTTTCAGTTTCACTCCAGAAATGGGTAACAATTTATTTGATGTGTCCTTGTTACATGTATTTGTATTTACTATAGCAATATAGTACTGCTTATTCGTGTTATTACATTGTAACAAGGACACATGTACAACTGTGACTCAGAAGTGATTGGACACTTTAGGACTACATCTCTGGCTGGTGACGCAGTGACTGAAGGCAGTCCTGATGTTTGTTGTGTGTCTCAGCTGAGGCTCAGGGCCGTCCGTGTGAGTTTGCTGGCCGTGTGTATCAGCACGGAGAGGATTTCCAGCCCAGCTGTCAGCACCAGTGCAGCTGTATGGATGGTGTGGTGGGCTGCATGCCGCTGTGTCCCCACACCATCCCTCTGCCCCGCAGACACTGCTCCAACCCTCGTCTGGAGACGCCGGCGGGACGCTGCTGTGAGGAGTGGCTGTGTGACGATGATAACCGCATCAGGGAAGACCCACCGGACCCCCGTCCCCATCACACCCCCTCCAACCACATCAGCAAACTCATACAGAGCCCTAACAGCATCCTGCCGCCGAGGGGCTCCTTTCAAGGTATTCTTCTTATACATACTTGATATATTATATATTGTGACAGTGTTATTGTAGTATCTATTATTGCAGAGTGGAAGTCCCTGCCGGTGTCTCGGGTTCCCGTCCCATCATCCGAATGTTTGCCGCAGACCACTGACTGGTCCGGATGTTCTGCTTCCTGTGGGTTTGGCATCTCCAGTCGTGTGACCAATAGAAATGCCCAGTGCAAACCTGTTCGAGAGACTCGGCTTTGCCAGATCAGAGAGTGTGACATCGCTCCAGTAATGAAGGTGAGATGCTACAGTGAAAATATCGTCAAATTTAGACACTCTACTAACTACATGTGATCTAAACAGTGCTGGGGAGAATGCATTACAAGCAATCTGTTACATAGTAATACTAACTAGTTACTAGTGACTAGTAAATGAATGCATTACTTTTAAAAAGCACCTATTATGCAAAATCCACTTTTATATGATGCTTGGACATAAATGTGTGTTGGCAGTGTGTGCATTACGGTAGTTTCAGTCCTCAGAGGTAGAACACTCTCCTCCATTTTCAAAATTTTTTTTTTTAAATAAGTAATGCAAGTTTCTGTGTTTTCTCATGTATTCATTGACAGCTCTCCTTTCTGTGTTGAAAGAAACTGAGAGGGATAAGCCTGAGGTGAATTAATTACACTTTAGGAGCATGTGAAAGGGTACATTAATTTTTGGGTTGTTTGATACACAAGAAACAAACAAGTAAGCCCAATAACAAAAGTAACACAAAGGTGACGTAATGCCTTATTTTCCATAAAAAGTAATGGTCACACTTTATTTTAGGGTCCAATTCTCACTATTAACTAACCATTAACTATGACTTTTGCCTCAATTAACTCCTTATTTGCTGCTTATTAATGGTTTATAAGGTAGTTGTCAAGTTTAGGGTATTGGGTAGGATTATGGATGTCATGCATTATATGTACTTTATAAGCACTAATAAACAGCCAATATGTTAATAATAGACATGTTAATAAGCAACTAGTTATTAGTGTGAATTGGACCCTATACTAAAGTGTTACCCATATAAGTAGCTACAGATGAGCCTAATATTAATTAACTACATGTATTTACTATATGGTTAGCGTCAACATAACTTGCAATAATGCTAATTTATTGTTACAATACGTAGCTAACGTGTAACAACGACAAATTAAAATAAAGTGTTACCTTAGTTACTTTAATGATTAGTTACTTTTTTTTTTTTGAATGCAATATTGCAACACATTACTTTTAAAAGTAACTTTCCCCAACACTGGTTGCTTTTACGCAAGGGTTCACCTTACAACAAGTTAATACTGAGTAGCTTGTGCTTCAGCAAAGCTTATCCCACATATGAATGATTTCTTGTTGCGTTTTGTGTCATGTAGAAAGGCAAGACGTGCAGGCAGACGGTGAGGTCTCGGGAACTGGAGCAGATCACGTTCGCCGGCTGCTCTACGGCTCGCCGCTATCGGCCTCGTAGCTGTGGCTCATGTGTGGACGGCAGGTGCTGTCAGCCGTCCTCGTCCCGCACGGTGCGCCTGCGCTTCCTCTGCCCGGACGGAGAGAGCTTCACGCGGAGCGTCGTGTGGATCCAGCGCTGCAGCTGCAGCAAGAGCTTCTGCAGGATTCAGAGAGAGAGATCCTCACCCGCCGTCAGCCTTCACAACGACATACACACCTTCTCTCACTGAACACACACTCACACACAACACGCCAAACTCACTTCTCACTCCCAAAGGAGTTTCCTCAACTATAGAATAGTAGACTGTACTAGATTGTATATAGTTTTTGCACTTAATGTGTTCCTCCTTTGCTTTGACCTACACGCCCTGATTCTCATGAAAACATGCCCAGGTGACTTTTCTTGAGGATTTGTCAGAATGCATTGTTAACTGTTGTCTTTCTGCTTTTATTTATTCTGCTATTTTTAAATCTGAAATGTTTATTGTATTTTAAAGGATTTATTTGGCATCAGACGAATGACTTCCTGTCACTCGATGGGGAAGAGAGTGCACTAGTAATGAGGGCATAAAATTAAGACTTTTTAAAATATCTGTCCATTTTTTTACTCATATATTAAGGTGTATAGATGCCTTTTGCATTTTTTTCATGAGTGTGTGGCTTGTGTACAGGCTTCACTTTTGGTGGAGTGACTCTTTGAGACTGCTTCATTTTTCGGGGCATGCTTTAAACTCTAGATGCTCTCTTGTATAGGAGTGAACGACTAATTGTATAGTTAAGATATTAAAATAAATTACTTTACTGATGAGTTTGTTACAGAAAAATAAAACCTTTTCAAATGCTTGTTTTTGTGGTTTGTAACTCACTAATTCTTTCTTTGTTCTCAAGAAAAAATTCTAAGGCGGCCCCGGGATGACTTACATTGTTAAATTGAATGAACTTAATTAAAATGTAAAAACAAAACATAAAATGACAAAAAACGCACTACTGAACAAATGTTGTTTTAATTAAAGAACATACTGAGCAAAGTCTGATGACAAACATTGATGTTGACTGTTAGGTTTTATTACCAGACAGACAGAAAGATAGTCAAATGAAGACAGGAAAACAAATGAAATCTCAGACAGACCCTATCATACCCCTTCAGGCCACATCTGCTTGTGTTAAAGCCTCCAGAAACCATATCAGACCAGTTCAGACCCAAATAGACTTCATAAAACCACTAAGAAAATGCAAATTTCTAGCGTGTTTTCAACAGTTAATGAGTTAATGTGTTACTGTCCAATGAAACTGGCAAAGAAAGCTTTTAATAGTGTAGTGATATGTCATTTTTAATTACTTTTTTTTTTTTATTCAATAATGTGAAATTATACTAACTCGTCTGGTCTTGTATGTATGCATCCGAAAGAAAGAGACAGAGAGCGAATGATTGTCATTTTAGGTCTCAGCACAGAATCGGCTCTCAATTTCCACACTCTTCTCGGCCACACTCTGTTCTTCCTCCACATATACATATAACACTTGATCAGCTCTTTATGCGGTTTAGAAGATCACTAAAACCCAAACCTCAACCACCGTGAGTCTGAAAATGCTTGCTTAATTAGAAGTCAGCATGTACTGTAACGAGGCAGCCACATCAGCCATGTATAATACTTCAAGAAACATCAGTGGCCTAATTTAAAATTACCTTCAAGGATATGGACGATGATTTTTGTTAAGTATATGTTATAAAATTAAAGTTAAAGAAGGTTCATAGAACTCTGCTTGCCATTGCCAGGGACAAGTTAACGTCATCACTGAAGTAAAATGTGCCAGTTTCTGAGTTGTTTGCTCTAAGGGCCTCAAAGATCCACAAAGTCGTAGTAATTATAGTTCAATTGTGCGGGCTGCCTTTGTAAGACGTGTCCCTTGACAACACCAACAAAGAGAAAAAACTCCATAGTAGTACAATAGTACAAAACAGCAATGTATGGAGCTTTGGGTTTAAACTAAAGTGTCATGTGACACAGTAATGGAATCATACATTAGCAGACAATTTTCATGAATAGGTAACAAAATAGCAGTTGAATCTTTAAAAAATTCTGAGAAAAGAGCTTAACCTTCAGAAAGTGTTGTTTGTTCACCCCAGGTGGTCCAGTTACATGGTTTATGAGCTGTTTTATTTTATCTTTATGTTATATTTGTTTCATATTTACAACAGGGTGTCACCCTTTTTAAGGAGAGTTCTATTTAAAACATTTATATATAGGACACACAAAACTTGGGCCAGTGTTGTTATTAATGAATAAAAAATGTTTATGTCATTGTTTTTATTAATTGAGATAAAGCTGCACTCAAATCTGAATCTGAATATTATGTTATATTGTGAAAAAAACTCAGACTTAAACTTAAAAAACTTGGGATGAAAATGTCTCGGCAGAGTTGCTGAATAAACTAGGCTAAATAAAATTATGTCGAAGAACTACGAATACTAAAATGAAAGCTGGGGGAAAAAAATGAAAGCTAAATAGAAAGGTTTTAATGAGGAAGAAACTTCCTAAAACTTAAATTAAAATAAGTACCTAAATTAAAAATAAAAACGTAATTAAAAAAATTAATATTTTATAAATTGTAAATATAATATATTACATATTATTTATATATTATAAATATAATAAATAATGCTTTAAAAACACTGCAAACACTGTTAAATATTAAATTTCTGGTCACTGAAATAAATTTCTGGTCACTGAAATGGGACACACATGCATTTAACTTTCACAATAATAAATAAAACCTTCACCTTCAGGTTAGTTAGCTACAATGTGCATATTGATACTTAAACAGGAAAAACATTATTAATATCATATCATGATATTTGCTTGGTGAAGCACTAGGAAGAAAAAAAATGTGGGATATAAATGCAAAATGCTGACCTAATGTTTTTGCAGATGACGGCTGCAGCATCTACAGTCCTCGGTTCGTCTGCTTCAGATTAGCTACTCTACAACACTGACCTCTAGTGTTACAACAACAATTTACGGTGTCAATAAACACTGAAAACTGTGGGGCTTTAAGATTATATCATGCTAAAGTGCCGATTTCACTGTAAAACACTCGCTTGTTGAGATTATGAATTCAGATTATGTGGATTTTGTGGTGTCAGATTTTTGAATCATTTTTTTGAATCTTATTATTGAATCGAAAACTGTTGAGTGAGCTGATGATGATTGATGGGGCATCAGATCAGCTACTTTAATAGAAGAAATATTACAAAGATCTAATACAATATAATATAATATAATATCATTATATTTGGGTTTAAATGATGACCTTATGTTTTTATGTCCTGATTCACGACTACAACCAGGACGCATGAAAGTAAACACGCTTATTAATTAAATACTCTTAGTAAAGATTAATCT
Organism: Carassius gibelio; assembly: GCF_023724105.1. NCBI lineage: Eukaryota > Metazoa > Chordata > Actinopteri > Cypriniformes > Cyprinidae > Carassius > Carassius gibelio. Next base: position 23,625,365 of record NC_068403.1, on the reverse strand, counting down.
CAGAGAACATCTAAAGTGGCCTCTGGTTTATTTAAATTAGTATCTTTATAGCTATATGATATTATGTTAAAACAGTATTAATACTAACATATACTAAAACATATTAATAAAACAATCTTAACTTTATCATAATGTAGATTTAAAACGAAACTTGTTTTAGCCCATCACTTCAGATCACAAGATCCAGGGGGCGTGGTTTGATCCACATCTGGGGCGGAGGCGGGTGGGTTTGTAAGGTGGGAGGAGTTGGAGCTGGATCCAACCACGCCCCTTGGATCTTGTGTTCTGCATTTAGGACCATCTCAAAAGAATCACTGGATTGGATTTTTAAACCGATTCTTGGAAACGAACAGTTCAACAGTTCAGTTCAACTTTAGTTGCATGCGAGTTTGTCCTTAAGGCTTAAGGAGAATAATATGCGCACAATTTTAGTGTGACGTTTACTTAGGCATAATTACAGTGGATTTTCATAAGGGTCACTTTATAAATACCCATGCTATCTGTTTTATTTGAGAATAATTATCCGGTTTATATTTTATAAATTAATTTAATATGCAACATGTCTAATTTGCGTGATTTTATATTCGTGACGGACCAATAGGATATTTATTAATCTTATATTGATGATGTTATAAGCCACGCCCTGTGATAATAAAAAGCCCCTCGACGCCTCCGTCGGTCAGTGAGCTTCACTCGCTGCTCGTCTGTTTGATCAAACATCTCACGGAATAAAGTCCACACTCTCGAGGTCTTCTTTTGGAGAGCTGCACAATGCGACGGACAAAGTAACTATACACTGTCCAGCAAAGCCACGTTAATTCACTCGTGTTGCCGGTTTCTGTACAATGTGGGCGTGAAGAGGAGGACCGTCACGGGCGCGCGAGTCTCGAGGTTGATACCGTCAAGTTTATACAGTAACAACTCACTGGAGTATCCAAGCTCTTCAAGGTGAGTTGTACAATCCACAGGTATTTGCATTATTCATTCAAATGGGCTAAGTTTCAATGTATGAGCTGAGAATTTAAAGTTTAGAGTGCACTGTGGATTCATCAAGACGTGTTCTGTATTGTAATCCTGCTTCTGTGCTAGATGCAATAGATATTCTTACAGGTTAGTTATTTAATAAATTAATAAATAAATAAAATATATATGCTCAAAAGTGAATTTTAAACACAGAAAGCATATTAAATGCAATTAAAGTATATGTTTGAATGTTTAAGATTAAATATTTAAGAATTACAGTTAATTATTATTATTTTTGGAGGCTGCACTGTGAGTCTTTTTAGTGATTGTTCTTTGCCTGACAATATTTTTTTTGGTATTCTTAAACTAAGTGGCATTGTAGTGGAAATCATATAAAAATAATACATATGCAGTTTTAAGTACAGTTTAATCTGGAACTTGTCTGCTTGTTGAGGTTTATTTTATTGCTTGCTTATGAAACATATTAACTGTTTTATCACAAGACCTCATATTGGGGATTTAGTTGCGTACAATGTTAAATGAGACATTTTTTATATCCAAGCTTTAAATATCGAAAAACGTGATGAATCATGAACTCTATTAGTGTCAAGTCTTTATATTGTATATCTTAATGTTTACCGATATCTTTGCATCGCTGTGTAGTTAAGGATGCATTTGATGACTTGTTTATTTGGTTGCACAGCCAACAAATATTAATTTATCTGAGGTACTGAGTTTAGTAACCACTGTTTTAAACTGAGCCATGTGCACTGTGACAGCTGTACTGTTACATCTGTTACAGAAAGAATTGTACATCATATATAGTGTGTTAGATTAAGTTCACACCGCTGGTTTTCTCATTCACCTCTTGCAGCCGTAGCTATGGTGAACAGTCAGGTTGCAGGCGGCGCGTGCGCGTCCAGGTCGTGCGCAGGCTGTGGGGGTCACATCGCTGACCGTTTCCTGCTCTTCTCCATGGAGCGCTACTGGCACACACGCTGCCTCAAGTGCTCGTGCTGTCAGGCTCAGCTGGGGGAGATCGGGACCACCTGCTACAGCAAAGGAGGCATGATCCTCTGCAGAACAGACTACATCAGGTCAGACGCACGCTCAAACACCAAAGACATAGAGACATTTAGATGTGTTGTGAGAAACAGTATTTCTGTATGTCCTCTCTTAGCTCAGAGGTCATGACCTTCTCAACCACATCTAGCAATTTATCATATTAACATGATCTGTTGAACTGATCTTCAACTCATTGTAGTAAAACTCATTTGAATCACTAAAATAGGAAGAATTTAAAAATAAGGGGGGGGGGGGGGGGAGTAGTCTAAACCCTGTTACTCTCATTTTTTTTCCCTTTACTAATAATAATAATTACTAAAATTGTGTCACCCAGAGAGTAACATCATTGGGTCTTTTCTAAAATATTGCATTGAGCATAACCTTTCCACCCTGTTACCCAAGTTTTTGTGAACAGACATGTTTTTGTTTTTTGATTTAGGATCAGTTAAATGTGATTTATAAGTTTATAAGTTACTACAAATCAGCATTTGGTCTCAGACTAGCTGTTAGTATGGTTTAACTCAACCTAAAATTTCAACCCTGTTACTTGTTACCCTGTTTCCATTTTAGAATTTTTTTTTTAATTGGAAAGGTCTTTTTGATTATATTATCTGCTAAAATGTTATGCATTTTAATGTTTATAGCCGAAAACACACAAAAAGCAAGATTTTATTTTAGTAACAGAGTTGAAAATATAAAAAACCACATATAAAATAATCAGAACATACAAACATGTTTGTATATTTAGTTTGACCTTAATTTTTTACCGCACTATTATAACTTCTACACACTTAATTTCACTAATCAAGTGCTTTTTGGTTTCACTTACATATTTTAAGAAATCATTGATTTAATTGCTCAATGTACCATATATTGTTCAGGTAGACTAAACTGTATTTCGTTGTTCCTAAACAATGACAATAAAGCTCCATTCTATTCTATTCTAAAACGCAGGAGCAAATTACAAATGGAAAAACTCATCTTACGCTCTTAAAATACCATGTATGACGTGAGTTAGATTTTAACAACTAGTAATGAGTGTGAAAAAGGCTTTTAACTCCTAGAGCCATGTGTTTTCACCTCCACGTTTAGTAGTGACCACATCCGAAATCTTAATTATTATAACAAAGAAGCAAGTCGATAATGAGACTTTTTGAGGCAAGAGTCTTCACAGTCATTTGCAATTCAAATAGCGTAGTCAAAGTTGTCTGAAGCTGTAGTTCTTGTGTTGATTTGCATTGGGTGCTGATGATCTCTGCAGATGCTTTCTCACACGCTCCCACAGAGAACATCAGAGACGCTGCATGCTGTCTTAGATGCATCACACGACATCATTTAATGCTAAGCCTGTTGTGTCGACCTTGTTCATAGCTGTTCTCCTGCAGTACTGTTCTCCTACAACATATTTCTTCTACTATATTTGTGTTTTCTGTGCTTTCCAGGTTGTTTGGGCACACGGGGGCTTGCAGTGCATGTGGTCAGTCCATTCCTGCCAGTGAAATGGTCATGCGGGCACAGGGCAACGTCTACCACCTCAAGGTTGGTTATGTGAAGCACAAATATGACAGCATTGTAAAAGTTCACCCAAATAAAACTCACCATGATGTATTTGCTTACCTTTGTGCCTTTCCAAACCTGTATGGCTGACTTTCTTCTTGAAACACAAAAAGATGTCTTGAAGAATGTTTTTGTCCATACAATAAAAATCGATCCAAAATGGCACTGGACACCTTTGAGTTTCATTTGTTCGGACAAAGAGAGAAATTTTCAAAACATCATCTTTATAGTCCACAGAAGAAACAAAGTCATATTTTTTTGGCTGTGCTTCCGTTTAACTTGAGTGCTATATTTAATGGGTTTCTAAATAGCAAATGTTCATTAAAACTGAAATAAACATGTGAATCATTATTTATTTAATTGTCGTATTACTGTATGGTACATTTTATTTCTCTGGGACATGTCTAGATATCTTACAGCTTCTCATAATAATGCTAACCTTGTTCAGTCTTGTTCTTTTAAAATGAAACCTACCTTGGTTGCATGTGGATTAACACATTAAAAACTAATTTTAAACACTGATATGAGGCAGTCAGTTCAGGCTAACCCTGACTAGCAGCTCTGCATACTTTAATAAAACACATGGCTAATAATGCAGCACTTACAACACGCCGCAGGGTCAGATTTACTTGATTCTATCATTTCTGTTGCAGTGCTTCTCTTGTGCAACGTGCAGAAACCAGTTGGTCCCCGGTGACCGATTCCACTATGTGAACGGCACCATATTTTGTGAGCACGACCGGCCAGGAGCTGCACATCTTAATACTCACCTCCAGAGCAACCCAGTGCTACCGGACCAGAAAGTGAGTTTACTCTTTATTTTACTCTTTAAGGTCATAATACAATGTGAGTTTGGTCTTTGTCTGCAGTCCATAACTAAAGTGTTTTTAAAGAGCATACACATGTAGTTTAACCACTCTTGTGTCTTGTAGGTTTGCTGAAGGACTCCCCGTCTTCTTCACCTCTTCCTGTTCTCCTCTCTCTGTTTACCCTCCAGACATCCTCCAGACACTCCTCCTTTGATGCACTTACGTTTTTACAGAATTAAATGGAAAAAGTGGGAGAACGAGTCTGTGATGGAAACATCTTTATATCTGACTTCATATCAAACTGTGGTGGATTCTGCAGTATCTCTCATTGTGGCTTTCTCGCCCCCCTGAAAACAGAAGTGACTTCTATTTTCTCACAGGATATCCTGCCTCTCTCACATCTAACCTCAGAGAGAAGGCTCCATCTGAAAGCAATGTATGCTTTTTCAAGTCAAGGTGAAACTGCGTTCAGAACTTGAAAAGTGGCCATTATATAAGAGAGACTGGTGATGTCAGTCAAAAAGGGTGAAAGTTATTACATTTTTATGATTATTTGAGTTTGATGTGCACTGATAAGTCATGCACACTAAAGGTGCGGTCACAATGAATTTCAGCAGTTTTGCTGTAAAAGAAAATGGTCTGTTGTCAATACTGTTGTAGTGCATTAAGCACAGCTCACACTTGAATCACTTTCAAACCATTTCCAATTGCGGTGAATTTGCATGACCAGTTCGAATATGAGCAACATCGGTGTAGAAACTATTTCAACCTCATGCAAAATTGTGTCCTATTGACTCTTTGCAAAGAGCTTGATTCACCGGCGATCTGACCAATCATAACGCAGAATCTGTCATCTTGTCTGACAAACAGATCAGACAGGGCTGCATTTCCCGTAAGCTTAAGTACATCGGAGACCCATTGAAACCATGATGCTTTTGGGAAACGCAGCCCAGGAGAGTAGATTAACTTCGGAGGACTCAAACTTAAATAATGCTGTGTATTGAAGTCTCTCCACGGTTTAAAAAAAATACGTTCTGATGTTCATTCATGTTTATTTCATGCGTTAAATGAATATGAAAAGCAGCTTGAAATGAGGCAATACAGTGATCTCTCGCGACACATTAAAGAGACACAAAATGGTATTTATATTTTTAATTTCTTTAAAAAATTTCAACATTTTTCATACCAGAAGTAACCTGCTCTGTCTTGTCTGTCAGTGCGATGTCAGTTTTCTCCTTGTTTCTTGAGTGGGCCGGACATAGCAACAGAAACTAAGGTGGGTGGGTTTTTGTGAAGGGTCAGATGCCAAAGAACTGGATTTCGCCATTAAATATGCACCAAAAAGTGCATTTAAAAAGTAAATGGGGTCCGTTTTGATTTCACGTTGATTAACGTCAACAACAGAATATCTTCGTACATCTTTTGGACATCGTTCAGGGTGTAGAATTGGAAATATGTTTTTATACCAATACTCTCTGTAACGGTTGAATCATCTGCTCAACATGTGATGTCTATTTAAGGTGCAATTATCCAATAAATGGGAAATACAACAATCCAGCTGCCAAGAATGAATTTGTTGTCCCTTTTTACCATCCAGATTTCACTGTTCGTTGTTTATTACTGTTTTTCTGCTAGTTATTAGCTTTGCTCTCAGCGGTGCAAACCTGATTACCCAAAGGGTTAGTATGAATAGGGCTTGAGCTCGGACCATTACAGAAGCAATTAAATGTGAGCGTGGAGCGTGTAAGTTCATTGTGAGTGCCGTATCTGTGCTGCTGTTGCACTGGGGAGGCTGAACTCTGCTCTGATCCCGTGTTTGAATTTAATAGGGACTAATCTGCCTCCTAGTTAATTAAGAGGCAGTCGCTCCTTTCCGTTCGCTGCCTCAAAACAATCACACATGTTAAATGTTTACCATGTTGCAATTAAAGTACACAGCACAACTTTTCACCCCCTTTTCCTTCCCACAACCTCCTGCCCTTGAGTAAGCCGCCTCTTAAATAGAGGAAAATTGCTCTTCTTTTACTTTAGAGACAAATATATATATTCTTATTTTGTATGTATATTTTTTTTAAGAGAAAACCTACTCTGAATTAATTTCTTGTTTTATATTGCATTCATTTAATGTCTTATACAAGGCAGCAAAAAGCACCATGAAATTCATAAGGATTTGTAGGAAAGATGTGACGATGCATTCTTTAAATTAGCTCCAAAATGGCACCTTAATGCGTTTAGTTATAAAAAAGCATCCCTGATGTCGGTGTAGGTGCTGATACTGCATCAATTATTTATTTCACATTCGATTGAAAAGCATCAGGCAAATTCATTAACGTATGCAAATGATCACAATTGCAATTATCCTCATATCTTGATAAGTAAGGAAATCAAAACCTCGGCACAATTTGAATCCCACCGTGCCTCAACTTACACTCTGCATTCAAACCAATCAAGCTTCATCTGCATATTCCTAATTAACCACGCATATTCACATGCCAATTAGAAGGATAGAGGGGCAGAAAAAAAGCCTCTTAGTTAACAGGCATTATCCTCTATCAGAAAAAGTTTGCAGGTGTATGAATTGCTATGCTGCTTCTGTCATGGAAAAAGTGTTTATACTCCCTAATTAATCATATTAACACATGCAAATGAGTGTAATTGCCTGAGTTTCCATTCCTCACGCTGTGAAAAAGTGGGAAAGAGAAGAGTGTGGATATTTTTACCATCTAACAACTAAGAACATTTACAATCGCTTTGTTTTCCTGTCACAATTTATCACATGGCCACTGTCTTCCATTTGAAAACATTAATTATTTAGCCTTTTCACCACTTTCCGATGCTTGATGTAATTTCGCTAAATACAGCATGGCCTCAAACATGTTTTTGTTGATCCTAGAGCAACATTCTGTCAACTATTAAGATTTTGAGGTTAGGGAATGAGGTAAGATGCTTTTTATATAACACATTTATATCATCAGTATATTTCCTGTTCATTTAAGTTAAGGGTTTTGGACAGAGCGCAAGTATAATTAACAACTGCAGGTTTAAAAAATTGCTTTAGGGACCACAAAGATATTTCATGCTATAATAATGGCATAATCATAATAATCAACATTAGTGCTGGGTAATAACCGATTACATGTAATCTAGGTATGTAATCAGATCACAAAAATTAAGTACTTATATTATTATACATTTTTTTATAAATGCAATCAAAATAGGCTTTTTGGATTACATATATTTAACACAACAGCATTACTCAATTTATTGACACAATGAATGTGTAATGTATTGGATCACATTATGGGATTTTGGCTACAACCATAGTATAGAGAGGACAGGAAAGTACACCATGAGCATCAACACTCATCTTGTTAGGTGTTTAGCCATTGTGCTACACTTACATCTTGATACCATGCTAACAGCAAGAGCACCAAGGCTCAAGCTGCGTTCCAATCCTTATTCCCTATGCCCTTCATAGTGCCCTTTGAACTCAACACATAGCACACTTTTGGAACAGATGTGAGGCAAGGCCTTTTTTAAATGTAATACTTACTCTAGCAATAGGCCTACGTGATTTTGTACTTATGTGAATATCACCACATAGCATCCGCTTTTTTTTACCCTTTCTCCTTTAATCGATAATGACAATGTAAAGATGACAGGAATTATGTGTTAACATGAAATGATATGGGCTCATATTTGCTTTTCCTTCATTAACATGTCAGAAAATATATGCTAAATGCTATTGATAGTGATAGCAAATGGCTACACAGGACATTACATAGCCTAAATATGTCAGATTGTACACACCAACCACCAACACACATTGCCAACAAATCTTATGTCATTAATTTTGCGACTCTTTCAACTTAATTTGTTATTAATAGTATGTAGAGGATGAGAAATGATGCAAAAATAGGAATTGATTGGAAAAATTCACATCCACTGCATAAACAGTAGGCCAACCTGTGATTTAGCATCATACTGTTCCCTTGTCTGAAACCCGTTAGGATTTTTCCACTGGCTTTTGGATTTATTTCAGAAAAGAAGCTCTGCAAACAACAACGGTTTAGGATTCTTACACATTTTGTTCATTAAGTTAATCAAAAACATAACTTACATGAGTTCTGAAGCCTAATCAGAAGTAAAAATCTATAGTTATCATGTATTAGCATGCAAGCTAATCTCACACCACATGAGCCTCATAGCACAATGTTCAGCCATAGCCTTGCCAAATCTCAGCGCATTCTCTTTTTTGGACTTTCTGACACTTTCTTGATATTGATAGTGTAGACAGGACAGAAAATGATGCAGAACTGCAAACTGACATGAGCTGCACTCAAACTCTTGACATTAGCCTCATAGCATTGTTGGAACATTCATGCTAACCGCTAAGCCTCACAGTAGAGGTCTGCATGATTTTGATAAATTTTTAGTCCCCTTCCTACTAAAAACAAGTCATATTTCTTTCTGCCCATAAGTTTTACATGTACACCACTAGTATTTTTGGTCATGTCTATTGCTAGTCAAAACCAGGGAACAGGAATGGAGGTGAGCTCAACTCAAATGCCCACCGAAGCTCTGGCAGATCCATCTCACCGAGTCCCAACGTTTTGACAAAACGCTCACATCAGGCTCTCTGCTTTGTGATCCTACGCGTAATATATCAACTCATTAGACTTTCATATCACAGGAGGGTGCGGTCGGTTCAGATCGCTTTCTAGAACACGTCTCCTCAGTGTTATCTAGTAATGAGCCACTTGTGCAGTGAATCAGTAGGGCCTCAGTGACAGAGAGACAGACTTGACAACTGTGAACTTCCCAGAGCAGAGAATGTCAGCGAAGGAGAGAGGCAGGGTGAAAAAAGCAGAATCCTCGCCCAATCAGAGCACTCTGAATAATTAAGGCGATCTGCTTAATTAGCTCAATTACGTTAATTTGACCACGGAACATGGCCATATGGTGAAAGGAAACAAAAGAGGGGGGAACTAATTAAAAGTAAAATAATGAGGATTTTAATTAAGCTTTTCCCCAGACGTCAGTGAGAGGGGATCTGGTGCAGGAGAGAGTAATTAAAGTAGTGTAGCGCTGGCAACATTTCTCTCTCTCTCTCTCTTTCTTACCATCACTTTTTCACTCACTCTCTCTGAACTGTGAGGGCTCAATCGGTCTAATTAAATCTGTAAATAAATTAGCTACATGGAAGCCTGCTTGAGTTGACACCCCACCCCCAACACAAACACTCACCCACACGCCTCTCCTATCTTTATCTCCATAGCATGACTTGCGGCTGGGGTGGAGGTCTACCTCACATTCGTTTCTGACTAAATATTGCACGTGAAAGTTGTGGAAGCTTTGTGCATTGTGTATTTTACATGAAGAGCTCCACTACCATTGTTCTCACCTCTTTAGTTTCCATCAAAATACAATTTACTACAATAACACTGCTGTTAATTACCACTGTTGTCAATGGAAATGGCTTTTTGAAAGAGATGACTTACTCGTTTACTATGGTTTTACAGCATGACCTGAGGTATTTTGGAGTAAAGAAGGGTTTATATGGTACATTTTCTTAGGATATGACTACATATGGAAATATATGCAAAAATATGCTTTTTTTCTTTCCTCATAACTATGTCAGCTTTCTTTTGTCAAGCATATTTGTATTTCCTGCCCATAGTTTGCAATCCAGGTTCATTGAGAAAACTATAAAAAATTATATTTTGCGAAACTTTCAAAGCAAATTGTCCGGTGGGATTCTGTAAAAGCATGTTCAGTTTTATCTGAAACAGATGAGGGTGAATGTGACAAAGTTTTATTACATTTGCTAATGTACGTATCGGAGTAGTTCGTAACTGGAATATCTGGTTACTAGAACTAAAATGTTACTGATAGTATTAACAAAAGCAAATCTTAGATAAAAACACATGTGCTTGAAGCAACCGTGCAGTTTTAGCATGCTTCTTCAAGTCTTTAAACACTTTTATCCTAACTTGTGTTTCACAGGATTCGTACATTGTAAGTGCAGTGCTGTACCAGGTGCGCTACTGAGCAAGTTTACCACATCAGAGAAACTGTATGGAGGTGGTTATGTGAAACAAATGTCAACATGTATTTACAAATCACACTATTGTAAAAGTGTTTTGAGGTCGTAACATAGTATAGTACAAGGAAATGCATAAAAATAAATCTTTATTAATTGAAAATCTATCTGGTAAATGTGAAGTCACATTAGTGAAATCTTTCACCTTTACACAAAATGTAATCCTATTGAAATGTCGGGATTTACTTTGTTTCCTGCTCCTGTATTGTTGTTCGGCTAATTTTCACACATAAGATCAAAGCATTTCAATAGAAATACACAAGATCTGGATTTTTGCTTAATTATCAAAGATTTCCCCACAATTTTTTTGCAACTGATTATGAAGATTTGTCACATTGACCAAGGAAAGCTGACTGGATAAAAAGCATGTTCTGTGAGCTGTACTTCATACATAACTATGCTGTTGGCTATGTACTTCTGTGCCCTGAAAAATTCACCAATGTGACCATATCTTAAGCCTTGAACCCGTGACACACTAATATCCAATGATTGTCATACATCTACTTTTATATCTGTGAGCTCATTTGAACCAGAGTTGCTGGCTTGCACAGGGGCGACATTAGACGCAATACATTGCCCTTTATACTACCCATACCGTTTCTGTTCCTGTTAAAAGAGTTCACCCGCAGGTCCACTCGCCATGTCGGACTGAACCGTCCCTTTAAGGCCTGATTTGCCTGTAATATCTCATTACACCAGACCTTGATCATGTCCTCTCTTCTTCTGCGTGCCCCCAACCCCCAATCTTTTTTACGCACATTGATGGCACATTTTTAATTAGAAATGCATTCAGACTGACAACAGAGTGATTTGCATATTAAATTAACAGCTACTTACATTCCATGGTCCCTGGCAGAGGAGCCAGTTACAAAGAGAGTGTGAAAAAACTGTGTACCCAGACTGCTACATAACAACTTTCAATGTACCTTTTATTAATTATATCAATTTAAATCCTGGTGTGATATTTTCTCAATATAGAGGGTAAAAATACATATTTAGCAAATAAGCATTCTAAATTGAATGTAAAATTTAAGAAAACTGACGTTTCAGCCTTTGGTTACACCTCTATTTTTATTTGAATGAAATCTGCAATGGAAATTTCATCTATCTTCACAAATTTTCCCAAGTTACAACACCTCATCAAGCCCAGTATTGTTATATATCTCCCATATTTGTCTCCCACATCCCTCCTGATTCCAGATAGGACAGTTGACAGTGATAGCGGCAGTGTTGTGTCGGTTTGAGGGCCCAGAAGAGCCCTGTTCTCATCTCGTTCCCCTCAGGGAAGCCAGATGCTGCTATTTGCCCAAGAGACTGCAATGTAACAGAGGACCCTGACTAAATAAAAAACAGTAACAGTGACTACACGGCGAACAAAGATTGGCTGCTTCAAAGCGCTCCCCAGTATCATGTCTTGATTAGGCTGTTGTTGATGCAGACTCTAGACTGTCAGGAGAGCTTGACACAGAGCGACATCCCCTACCCTCTCCCCTGTGAGGGAAGTTAACAAGAAAAATAATTAGACATGCTGGCATTAATAAACAATTACATATGGTATATTGAAGCAGTAAGTCATCTAAGGGTGCTTTACAGTGATTTACCACATGTAAGGGGTATTCCTGGGAACAAACATGAACCATGGTAAAATCACTGTATTACATGTGGTTGAGTTGCTTTTATAAAATCCCAGCAGACCACAAACATTAATTGTTATGTTCAGTTAATACTATTATATTATATTATATTATATTATATTATATTATATTATATTATATTATAGTTTTCAATTATTTTAAATTATAATTTAAATGTATATTATTATTATTGTAGATAATATTTAATAGTATTTTACATAAATATGTGTACAGTATATGTGTGTGTAAATTACTATTAAATATCTATAATATAATATTAATATCATTTTAAGAAGTAATTATTAGTGCATGTGCAAATTACTGTTAAATATTTGTAATATTATTATTATCTTAATAAGAATTAATTATTAGTGTGTGGGGTAAAAATTAGTAATTTCTATTTTATTTTTTTTCTAGTTTAATTTCAATTCATTACAACTTTATCACCCTAACAATTTGAGTTTGAAGCTGAACTGATTTATGTGTTATTTAACGTATTCACTTTAATTAAATTTAATCAGAATCTGTGATGCTGTTTTATTACAGAAGGCATATGTTTTTGGATCAGATGTTAATGACCAAAGTATTAGTCATTCTTTGCCTTGGTTTCTGACAGATCCAGTCGGTCAGATGATAATGAGGTCATCATGTTTCTAGGGCATATGAAAGTGGATACGTTGATCGTAAAGGACTCTAATTTCTATCCTCTTGCGTTCATTGCACTTTTGTGCTTTCATTCTCTCTCTCCATCTATCTATATCCCTCCACAGCACAGGTGCGTTTGACTGTTCATTAGCACCCTGTGAAGAGGAACAGATGCAGATAGAAACACAAACACATCAGTAGCAGAGCACACAATTAAAGTTTCAAGACACCGAATATCCCCAGGATTTAGATCACAATTAAAAAGACATTTCTTTTAGTGTCTTTTTTTATCTTTCTCTCACTCTTTGTCTGAGCTCTTTTGGATTTCTGTGATTAAAACAGATGTAATTCAGAAGAAAACTCATGATATTCCTTCATACGTGAAACACATAAGGAAATATTATGGTGGATGATCATGCTGTTCTTTTCCAAACAATGAACATGAACGAAACAGTTAATATGAATTCTGTGCTATAATACTTTTTTTACAGTTGAATTACAAGTCCAATTCAAGCTCTGAATTGGAGTATGAACTGTTTTCGAACAAAGGAAGGAAGGAACGAAGAAAAAAGAGAGGGGAAAAAAGGGAAAAGAAGGGAAAGAAAGAAAAAAATCAAAAATAAGAGAAGAAAAGTAAAATAACAATAAAAAAATGGAAGAAATAAGGAAGAAACAAAGAAGTTTGAAAAGACAGTGAGAGTAAATGATGACAGCATCTCCATTTCCTGGTGAACTGTCCCTTTAAGAGCTTCAGTGCTTTTATATTGATCACTTTGGTAAGTTTTGTGAGATGCTCCGCTGTCAGTGTGAATCAATATCTGGAAGTTAAATGTCAGTTGGTTTGGCATTTGAGAGAGTGATATCTTTCACAAAAAGGGTGAAAAAAGGAGCGAGGCCTTCCTGTGGCCTCTGAACTCTCAGTCACGGCTCTTTCTGAGGTGTTCACAGGTGCGTCTGACACTAACGGGGTGTATCTGAAACAGACTGGAGTAAAAAGCCAAGAGGGAAGGGGTCCTGCGGCCCATGAACTGAGAGACTGCTAGAAAGCAGACAGACTCAGATGAGATAAGCCTGAGCTACAGCCTTACACTCGCTACGGCTAACCTGGAAATGGCAGGGCTGGACTGAGTCCAGAGAACTGTGTGTGTGTGAGAAATGTGTGTATGTAAATGCCAGTACAGCTCCTCTGAGGGAGCCCCACCTCACTGAACCACAGCACATCTCTCGTTATCATCCTTCACACACCTGCTCACACAGACAATAGGGGCAGTACGTGTGTGTGTGTGTGTTTATGGAAGAAACAAGAAGTGATCAAGCAAGGTCAGGAGAATCTCCATCCTAAGTGCGTTGAGCTCACCTGCTCTTTCTTCTTTCTAAACAGTCAAACTGTGATTTGTTTATTCATTCAGTGTGTGTGTGTGTGTGTGTGCAGTTGATAAACAGTCACTTCAGTATCTCTGTTCTTGATCTTTTTGGTTTTCAACTTTCAGTATGGATCTGACCTCAGCGATTATGCTTGTGAACGTGCGTGTTTGTGCAGCCTGTGTCGATTATTTCAGAAAGTGCTTTTGAAGACCTGAAACATACTCACTGCAGGTCTGTGAGGGCCCATTAAGCAAAAAAAAAAAAAAAAAGATATATAAATAAAGGGATAAAAAAAAAACCCTATGATATGAATATATTTCGGTGCTTTGATTTCTCTCAGACGGTTTGTGTTTCCTTGGACATAAAACATTTGCGAACCCCAAAAACTTTAGCAAACACAGTTTCTCGGGGGGAACGCAAAACTTTTGAGTTCTTTTTGAGGGAATGCAAAGTTTTCTGGGTAACAAAACCTCTGAGTTATTTGTAAGCAAATGCAAAGTTTCTTGTGGTAACAAAGCATTTCTGTGCGTATACTAAATTTCTCAATGGAAAATTATCATTTTTAATGGTAAGTTTCTCGGTGGAACCCAAAAGTTGGGAGTTCTTAACGAGTGAATGCAAAGTTTTCTGGAAATGCAAAGGTTTTGAGAGAGAACACAAAATTTTTAAGAGAGCATTAAACTCAAAATATATTTTCACAGAGTTCTCGGGGCTCTGTAGAATATAAATGATTTGTCATGGAAATTTCTTAATTTAAATACAAACTACTTTACTAAAAGTAATCTGGCTTCACTGACTATGACAACAACCTATAGTTGTCAATACGATACATACAACACTTCATGAACCTCCAGGTTAAACTGTGATGTTTTTATCAGCTGTTTGGACTCTCATTCTGACGGCACCCATTCACTGCACTGATGTAATGTTAAACTCCTCCAAATCTGTTCCCATGAAGAAACAACCTCATCTACATCTTGCATGGCCTGAGTGTGAGGAAATGTTTGGATGAACTATTCCTCTAATCGACTGTGTGTCCACCAAAGTAGGGTATGCGGTACAATCAACTTTATGTACATTGAAAAAAGTGGAAGTGGCGAAAGAGGAAGGGATAAGTGCTTGAGGTAAGCAGTTCTGTTTTAGCGCCATGTGGCGTTGATTTCATGTTGCATTTTTATTGGCTAGTCAGTAAAGGTGGGTCGCAGCTGCAAACACACTGTGCGATGATCGTGCTGTATTTCTGACACTGTTAGAAAATGATCCTATACTGTCTTTGGTCGCAGGACTGTGACAACTGTCGTCTTTGAACCTCTCTCACTGTATGACATAGAAGCACCAATTAGGAGCCACAATCACAGAAATCAACAATCAAAATCTTTTATCGTTCAGTGTGTAACACATAGAAACACATGAAGAAAGTACAGTTTGCAGTGCACGTGCACTGGCCAAGCATTTGTATATTAATTTGCTTACTTGCATATTCATTTTTTTCTGATGTACAATGCGTTGTAGTTTTAATTTCATCAGATATCCTGATTAGAATTTAACTGACCTGTCAAATGCATTGCAACAGACGAATTGTTCATGCATATCTGCTTGTGTGCATATGTGTGTGTGTGTGTGTGTGAGGTTATTGTATAAGTCTCAGAGGAATTCTGATAAGACTTTTGGAGCCAGACTGTAGACACTGTTCAGCAGACAAACCGATGACTGGGCAGATACTGAAGGGGACTGGTAATCTCTCTCTCTCTCTCTCTATCACACACACACATACACACACACGCTCTCTCTCTCACACACGCACACACACACACTCTCTCTCTCTCACACACACACACACACACACTCTCTCTCTCTCTCTCTCTCTCACACACACACACACACACACACACACATGCACACACACTCTCTCTCTCTCGCTCTGTTTCTTTCTCACTTTTAGTTCTTTTAAAATCAGACATCCCTTTAGAACTCAAGTCTAATACATACACTTTCTTTACCTTTAAAAAGTTTGTGGATTTGGGTTAAAAACCCACACACAGAAAACATCTGTGTAATACAACTTCTGACCTTGTAATTTCTTAGATACAGCGCTGAGACTGAGACTGTTTCAGCGTCTGCTCATGCTAGTTATGATCTGAAACATGGCAGTTGGTTTCTAGCTAGTTATTAGGTTGATTATTAGTTTTGTTGTCAAACTGGTCTAACAGTTATTATTTCAAATCACAACTACCTGCTTTAAGTGCATTTTTCGGCACGATCAAAAAGTGCTGCTTGCTTGGATCGAAACGCTCACCGGATGAGCAGTTTAAGTAATAGTGCATTCAGTGAAGATGGTGAGGAAAACAATGATGTCAGTGACGATGGTGTCAACAATTACAATAAGAGATGATGTTGAGAATGACCTAATGATGATAATAATCAGTCATATTTCATTTCAGCTCAGTAATTATTCACAGCCTCAGTTCCTCTTAAGTGTCTGTTTAGAGGAAGCGCTCCGTCACTTCCCTGCTTATCCTGATTGCTGTCAAACCAACAGGAATTTAACCCGCAGATCTACACACCATAACCGACAGTGTGGAAAGAGAAGATTGATTATAGACATAGCCCTGAAGAAATGAACCCAGTTCCACAATTGCCCACTTAAGAGCTTGTTCACCTAATGTGGTAATTCTGTCATCATTTAGTCATCTCATGTCTTTTTAAACCCGTATGACTTTCCATTGTGCATTGAACACAAATAGAGAGACGTTTTGCACTGCTTTTCCCCCATTCAATAAAAAGGTGACAGACTGATGTTGGGGTGAGCTATACACATAGTTGTGTTCAAGTGAACCAGTTTAAGCTGGATTTTCTAAAAGATAATTCATCTTTAGTTGTCCCACAGTGTTAATGTTTTAGCTATTTTTGTACATTTGTCCATCGGACATAATACCTATTCTCACAATCTGAATGTATTTTTTTCTTTTTTCTTTTCTGATTGATCCAGCTACCAAATCATCTGAATGTGCCTGATTCCTTCATAAATGAAAAGTTTTTTTTTCTTTTTTCAGTGATTTAGATTTTTTGAGTTTTGACTTTTAAAAATCTTTTTTTAGTTAATAACTCAAGATTGTCAGTGATTAATGACCTACATTTTAATTTATTCCCAACACAAAGTTATGACTTAAAGCTGCAGTAGGTAACTTTTGTAAATATATATTTTTTACATATTTGTTAAACCTGTCATTATGTCCTGACAGTAGAATATGAGACAGATAATCTGTGAAAAAAATCAAGCTCCTCTGGCTCCTCCCAGTGCTCCTATTGCCATTTGCAGAAACTCCATCGCTCCTGGTAAAAAATAACCAATCAGAGCTGCGGTCCGTAACTTTGATTGTTCAAAATGTAGAAAAATGTATATAATAAGCGAGTACACCATGAATCCATTTTCCAAACCGTGTTTTAGCTTGTCCTGAATCACTAGGGTGCACCTATAATAAGTGTTTATATTCGGACTATTTTAGATTGCTTCAGGGGTACCGCGGCGGAGTATCCCAGTACCTTTGTGATTCTTCATAGACATAAACAGAGAGAAGTAGTTCCGGCTACGATGTTCTTCCGCAAGACGCAAGCAGTTCTGTTTATTCACCGCTAGAGCGTCAAAAGTTACCTACCGCAGCTTTAAGGAACACAAGCTGTTTTTTATTTATTTATTTATTTAAATGTTTAAAGCATAATGTCTGTGGTAGAACCGACTCACATGATTAAAAAAACTCTATAATTAATAAAAGTATTTTTTTTCTTTTTTTTTGGTAATCTATTTCTTCAAAAACTATCTGGTCACTCAACTTTGTTAACAAGCAAATAACATTCAGCTACAAAGTGAAATCTCTCTAAAACAGGAGTGAACAGATGAAAGTGCAGAGGACAAGGAGGTGAGGGGGGGAATAAGGGTGAAAGAGTAAAAGATCGGTGTAGATGATGGCAAGTTGGGGTCTTTGTTTATAACTGAGATGAAGTGGACCATCACAAAAGGAGTCAAGCAGAGGCTGGAGGAGTGATAGAAAGACTGATTAGAGGAGAGAGAAACAGCGAGAATGAGCACAAAGAGCCAGATACATTCCTGTACTGAGCTTAGACTAATACAAAAATACTGAAGAAGTCTGTGTTGTCTTTGTACTCAAACATATCTCACTGTATGCATAGCAACGAGTCTGCATAACTTCAATATCAATCCATTTGAGGCCAGGGCAATCTGTTGGGGATAAAAAAACAGTATTGAGACAACTCTATCGGTGTCGCCATCTCAGTGACATGTGCTACACTTTGCACTGAGTGATGCTATGAGTGATGCAGGAGATGAGTAGTCAGCAAGGTGATAAAACAACAGACAATATTAACATGACTGCAATCTACAGTCACCTAACAGAATCAGCACCAGTCATGACTGAGAGAGGCTGAACTTCACTGTGATAGATTATATTTACCATCAAACCTGATTTAAAAAGTATACAAAGCTCTTTTTTTTCATTAGTAAATTGTGGTTCTGTTCACACATAATTCAGTTATAAACCATGTCGCAAAGAACTTTCACATTAAATAAAGAAAATGGCTTTTTGTTGTTGTTGAATATTTAATTTTTGCTGTTAACTTTTACAACACGCAATATAGGACAAAACAAGACAGTATTAAAAAAATATATATAATTCAAGAAAAAATAAATAAATAATAATAATATACACCCACACAATGAGACAGCATTGGGAGATAAAGAAATATAATACCAAAAAATGTAAATTAATTGCAGTGTCTATATATTTTAATGTCTCAGGGAAAATTTATCTGGTCTGTTGGTATATTTTCCATATAAACAAGAAAATAAAACTCTCTTTTCAAGAAACAAAACAAAAACATTCTTAACCAGTATGTTAGCTTTTCTAAAGGTATACAGTTATTAACCTCTGATAATTACAAACATATTGGAATAACCGTATCAGATTTCCACTTCATTACAATACACTTCTTGCCAATCAGTAATTACATTTCTATAAGCTTTATTGTGATGGCTTTGCTTGAGGTTGGAGTTTCTGTTGTAAAGGAGGTTCCATATACAAGTGCATCTCAATAATTAGAATGTTGTGGAAAAGTTCATTTATTTCAGTAATTCAACTCAAATTGTGAAACTAATGTATTAAATAAATTCAATGCACCAAAACTGAATTAGTTAATCTTTGGTTCTTTTAATTGTGCTGATTTTGACTCACATTTAACAAAACCCAACAATTCTCAACAAATTAGAATACTTCATAAAACCAATTATAAAAAAACCCAAACATTTTTAGTGAATTTTTGGCCTTCTGGTCACTATGTTCATTTATTGTACATGTAATCAGAAATTGGTAGGGGCTCCTTTTGCTTTAATTACTGCTTCAATTCAGCTTGGCATGGAGGTGATCAGTTTGTGGCACTGCTGAGGAAATTGCGACAAGTCTCTGTGTGTAGTGGCTCTTGATGCCATTCCTTGTGAAGTTCACTCAAATTCTTGAATTGATTTTGCTTGATAATCCTCATAAGCCGCAGTTCTCTCAGTTGGTTTTGGATCTTTTTCTTCCACACTTTTTGCTTCCACTCAACTTTCTGTTAACATGCTTGGATACAGCACTCTGTGAACAGCCAGCTTCTTTGGCAATGAATGTTTGTGGCTTATCCTCCTTGTGAAGAGTGTGTCACATTCGGTGATACAAGAAACACGGGAGAGATCCAAATGCAGGTACAAGGTTTATTGAGGGGCAATCCAAAAGGGTAAAGAGTCCAGGCAGGGTCAAAACCAGAAAATCCAATAAACATAAAAACAAAACAAGAACACACGGGAAGAGCAGACTCTGGAAGGTATCACACATTAGACAAGGACTCCGTGACTCAGACAGACCGGGTATAAATACACAGAAGGATAATGGGGAAACTGGAGACAGGTGGGGAACAATCAATTAACTAAAACAAGGAGGAAGGTGACCAAATAAGGGAACAGGAAGTGATAAGGTGACAGACACCGTGGGAACGGAGGACACCTAGTGGAAACCCATGGAACACAACCCAGACACTGTGACAGAGTGTCAATGATTGTCTTCTGGACAACTGTCAGATCAGCTGTCTTCTCCATGATTGTGTAGCCTAGTTAACCAAACTGAGAGACCATTTTGAAGACTTTGAAACCTTTGCAGGTGTTTTGAGTTGATTAGCTGATTGGCATGTCACAATATTCTAATTTGATGAGAATTTGGTGGGTTTTTGTTAAATGTGAGCCAAAATAGTCACAATTAAAAGAACCATAGACTTGAACTTCTTCAGTCTGTGTGCATTGAATTTATTTGATAGACGAGTTTGACAATTTGAGTTGAATTGAGAGTGAATTGCTGAAATAAATAAACTTTTCCACGACATTCTAATTTATTGAGATGCACCTGTAGTGTTTTTTAGTAAAATGGAAAAATATGGAATGTTCTCTCCTCAATTCCACACTTTTGATTGGAATACAATGGAATCACAGACTAGCTGCGGAAATCTTTATATTTCACAGCGTTTAAAGCTCGAATCCAAAAATTCAGAACTTTAAAATGTTAGAAACCTTAGATATTCATGCAATGGTAAAAGGGATTGATGCTTGTCTCGTATCAAGAACCACTGTTCAGATGTGTGAACCGTACTGTTTCATTGTTTCTAATACTTGAAAAATAAAGTAAATTGCATGTTTATGTGCATATTTCCATGTTTCTGAGAATTAGGGAGACCAACTGAATCTATGGCAGATGTTAGACTGGCACACACATACACAGACAATACCACCCAGTTTGTGTTTCTAAAGCTGAATTCACACATAATCCCAAATTTCCTGCAACATTCCAGCATGATTTCCATTCTCTCTGTGAGGCAATCTGTCCACCCTCCCTAACTAACTACACAACACAATTGTGCTTCCCATCTTAGCACTACAGCCTTATTCTCCCATATCTGGAACATTCTTTTGGTTAATTTAAGCTGTAACAAACAAACTAGTCCACACAAGTAATATACCGTACACCCAATCCCAAGATGCAGACGTTTACATTCCTCATAGTGTAAGAACTGATGTTTAGAGATCAAACTGAATTAAGAGATTTATGAAACACATTCCTACACGACCTATAAGAACCAGGATAGGCCAATAAAATATCTTGAACTCCATCATGTGAAATACTTTGGTGTTGTGTGAATCACACCCTGAGATCAGGTTACGTTGCGTGTCTTGTTCTCTTGTCTGCTGTGTTTTTGTGCTCCAACTCTCTGACCGAGTCTGGGGGCCTCTCCTCCATTGTTGCCCTATGCTGAGCGCCACTTTTCCAGCCTCCCATCTGGGCTCTGGGGGTGGGGATGCTTTCTTGAAGCTGCGGGGAGGTTTTTTGTAACAGCTTTAATTGTGTAGGTGAGGCCGTTCTTAAAGTGCAGCAGCTAATTGGCTGTAAATGAGTCCATCTGCTTTGATATGGAGTTGCAGTGAGTCTGCAGTTCTCATGGTCTTTCATTCTTTCCAGTCTCTACATCCACACTTTGCTCCTCCTGCCAAATTGGATTGAGCATTAGAGTCGATATAAAATCAGAATCTAACATATTTACCATCAAAATTCTAAACAATACAAAGAATGTTATTTAGAAGGAAAAAAATTATAACGTTAATTGAATTGAGAAACAAATTTTCTATTCTGCAGATGTCGCTTTCCGTGCAATCTACTGGAGGAGGTAATAGCCAAATAGTTATTTTGGCATTTTTTTTAGCAAAGTCACATTTGGTTTGACAATTTTTTCACCACCCGGTTAATTTTTTTTCTCATTGAAATTCAAGTTTCACTCTGAAGTACACGTTACGGATGTAAATGAGCTGCAAACACCACTTCACGTTGACATAAGGGTTAAAATATATTGTCACATCTAGTTTATGGTTTCTGTTCAAGGACTCATTTTGATTTTCATTTCATTCTATGGTTCATTATGTGATAGGTTTTGTGTTTAGTTCTTGTTTTCCTGTGTAGGCTTGTGTTCAGAATCGCCCCTAAACCTCATTCCCTACATTAGTCCATTAATATAGTTCAGTTCAGACTTTTCAGTTTGCAAGAAGTGCTACTGCTTTTTACGCAGTGCTTGCTGTTTAATAATCATTAGAAAATGGGTAGCTCTAATAGTACTGAAAATCTTGTTTAAAGGGTCATATGACAATGCTAAAAAGAACATTATTTTGCGTATTCGGTGTAATACAACGTGTTTATGTGGTTTAGGGTTCAAAATACACACTATTTTCCACATACCATATGTTATTGTTGCTCCTCTATGCCTCGCCTTTCTTAAAAGCGTTGATTTTTTCAAAGCTCATCGTTCTGAAAATCAAGGTGTGCTCTGATTGGCCAACTATCCAGTGCATTGTGATTAGCTGAATACCTCAAGTGTTTGACGGAAATGTTGTCTCTTATCATATTAGAAAACACACATCGTCTCCATTACCTTGTGGCGATGACAACAATACTACAGCAAGAATAAAAGTTTGCATAAACATTTGGGCAGCTTCATGCAAATCTTCCAACACGGTAATGTAGACGTGGGGGGGGGGTGTTTAAATGAGGCATTTTAGGAAGGCTTGGACGAGTCTTTTATAAAAAAAAAAAAAAAAAAAGATATCTCTTTGGGTTTGAAACTTTAGTCTTTGCAACTTTATGGATCTTATATACCGTATGCACGGACAACTTGTGACACTCCCTTTAAAATATTTCATAATTAATTAAAAAAGAAATGTATGATAACGTTGTACCCACATTGGACTATAGGTGGATTGATGATTCAGTGTGCTCTTCAAACCATGTTTAAATTATTTCAACCTTTACTACTCAACTACACAAATACCAACCCCACTGTGCTTTGATCGAGTGATGAAAAGAAACAAATTACACAAAATAAATGTACCTCAAAATCATTTTGGTGGCTTTAAAACCAGTCACATTTGAAGCTGTTATATTTAACATTGCTCCAAGTTTCTGTAAACCATTAAAAGCTTTGTTAATAAATGTATTAAACTGTTGTCTTTTAGGATTTTATGACAGATCTTCAAGTGGAAATCTTAATGGAGTCCTCATTGCTGGCTGTTAAGACATTCAGTGTTCAGTATGATATTCAGTTTGCTGTCATCTTATCACCATCTAACAACCATTGTGAGTTTCCTGTTTGCCTCTCTAGTTCTTATCATTCCATCATGTTAACAGACAGTTAGTGCCGCTTCTGTTTCTCATGTGAAACAGGCTGCGAGCTGGGTTTGGCCTAAGCACACAACACCTGAAGATCCATTAGCATTCCCATTCATCTCATTCAGCAAGGTACTTCTTCACTGCGGAAGGAATCTCCCTGGAAGTACATGATTTGCTTCTGAGTGACAACTGTATCATCAGACTTTGACAAAAACATATAGAAATAATTTATAAAGGGAGGGTGAAATATGTGTCAGTGTGATGCCAAACACACCTAGAAGGTTGTGTACGTGTTGAACATGTGATGTGTGGGCTAACTGACAACACACACTTGAGTACTGCTGTCTATTAAAAATAAAGAAGCATGAAGCCCACTGGCATGTGTTTGTGGGAGTTAACAGCTTTAAGAGCTGATTATTAAATAACCTCTTCTCACAGAAGCACTAATGGGGTTCATCATTAGTTGAACATGTTCTAATTCTGGTGTATTTTCAACGATAAGCCTTATTATTTTTCAGAACCACTGACCTATAGTTATCATTTAACCAACGGAAATGAATGACGCCTTAAGTTGTGCAAATTGCTGAGGTGAGATGTGCTTTTACTTGCGGGCCAAAACACCATAGAGACCTGAAGATGGGCTCTTTTGACTCTTTGAACCAAGAAAGCACCCAGAACACCCTAGCATTGTGTTTCATAAACAAACACCATTTTTAATTTTCAAAAAATGTACCATCTAATTGGGTGTTTAGAATAGCAAATTTCTTATATTAGTCAGTGTGAATCAAAACTTTTTTGTCTTACATTCCTTAGCGATTGCATATAATCAAGTGGCAAGAAACTTGTATAAGAAAGAGATTCTTCTAGAAATGTCTCTTGGTTCTGTAAAACCTGGTGCCATAATAAAATAAATGGCTTGGAGATCAATAAAAGCTTTTCCCACCTAAAGATCCCAGATTTCCCCTTAACTACCCAAACTGCTGGTCCTGCTGGGCCCACAGACACAAAGGTACAGCATCAATACCTGCAATCTACCATGGCAGGCTTTGTGTGTGTGTGGCAGCAGAGCATGAGTGTGTTATCCTGCAAGCAGACAATAATTGGGATGCCACTAGTTTGCATCAATTCCGTGCAGTAGGGGACAAAACGGGATCATTTAATGTGCTTCAGAATAATAAAAAAACAAAAAAACAAAACCTTGTCCTTTGTTTGAGCTGGTGTACGTGAGTGAATGGCACAGAGAGATAGTTGGCGACCAAGAAAGAGCCCAGTCTTTTCATGCTTGGAGGGGATCGGACCATAAGGTGCAATGGGCATTTTAAATGATTGGATGATTCAGTGTAATTTCTTCCATTCAGTGGCCTGGCTTCACACTGCGAGAGTAATGGAGGCCTGAGTGAGCGTCTGGATGACCTCTACTGTCCTGCTGCTCCGGTGAAGAGGAGAGGGACGCTGGGTAATCACACACGCACATCCTCTGTTAGCTCTCCTGCAGTCACCTACAACTCACTGTCAACAAAGTGAAAAAGAAAGGATCCAGTTTTACAGAAATTTTACATTTGCAAAACTACACTGAATAGTGAGGGTCTTCCGACAAGAATTCAGAATGTAAGAAAGCCTTTGAACTTAACTTTATTTTTTCCAAAATTATACACTTTCAACAAACAGCATTATCACTTTCAGATTGATTACACACAGTTTTCCAAGATACTATGATATGTGATGTGCTCATAGGCAATGTAAATGTTGTTAATTATTTCCTAACAACGCCACATGTGAATGGGGGTACTTGGACTCAGAACTTGGACTTAGCCTCTGACTGCAGTTATGAATATACTTGGATTTAGACAGATCCGGGTGGCTTGGACTGCAATTAGGAATACATTGCTGCTTGGACAGATTCAGGTGGACTTGAGTTCGGACTCAGACTGTAATTATGAATGAACTTCCACTCGGTCAGATTCAGCTTGACTTGTACTAAGACTCAGACTGCAATTGTGAATGAACTTGGACTTGGATTCACTCAGGTTGCCTTAATCCCGGATTTTGACTGCAATTATGAATTAATTTGGACTCTGGTGCACTTCGACTGAGCAATGCTGGAGTAATGGGCAGGTATAAAGGTCTAAAGGACTTTGACATGGGCCATATTGTTGTGGCCAGACAACTTTGTCAGAGCATCTCTGAAACAGTGAGGCTTGAAGGTTGCTAGTGGTCAGCATTTGTAAGAAACTAGCAACAGTGGTCCAAGGAGGGACAAACCACAAATTAGTGACAGCATGTTGGGTGTCCAAGGCTCAACAATTGAAGAAGGTCTATGTGGCGAAAATTTTAATGATGTGCCTGAGTAGGTGGAGATTGGTCAAAGTGTTTTTCCAACGTTTTCTTGGATGGAGATACACTGTGGGAAGATGACAAGCTGGTTGAGGGACTGCGAAGCTCAGGAAAAATGTTCTGCTGGTGAACCCTGTTTCTGGCCATTCATGTGGATGTCAATCTGACCCATGCCACCTACATTAACCTCATTGCAGAAGAGGTACACCCTTCAACGTAATGAATTTCCCTGATAGCATTGGTAGAATATTTCACCCTGCTACACTGCACTCATTGTCACATTGTTCAGGAATGGTTTAAAGAAACATAATAAAAAGTTAATTTTGTTGCCTTGATCTTTAGATGTTACTCTGATTGTGCATCAGTGCTGGACCAACCATTCAAATCCATGGTGGCTTAACTTCACCATTTAGGACATTTAACCAATCCAAGTGAACACACACCTTCGGTCACAAGTCCAACTCTCTATCCATTAGGCCACGACTGCCCCCAGAACCAACAGCTTTTCAGTAGTTTTGGCTCACTGGTGTATGTTTGAAGTAGTCAATTGTACATTCAGAAAAATGAATCTCACTTTTTTACAAAAGGTTTCAAAGTAACTTCTCCAAGACCAGCTTTAATGCCCTCCTACCATTGCTAGAGCTGTTCTTCTGTCAGGCGCTATGTGTGTACCACAGATGTTTGGGCTGAAACAGTGCATTTAGCCCACCTCCCTGTGTCGTTTCTCATCCTTTAAACATTCAATCTCTCTTTCATTCTCTTTATCCTGCTCTTAATGTGTCAGTGGGAAGACTAAGCTATTGTTTGAGCTCAGTGCTGGAGACCTAGCGAGGCCATTAGCCTAGCAGCAAGTCTCAAACAGCTAAATTACCCTCTTTCTTTTCCCGTCTCATCCCTATTTTAAAAGTAATAACACAGGGAAAATTTCCCCTCTTTTCTTCTGTTCGATGCCATCCTCCACTTTAGGAAGGGAGCGATTCAGAGGGGAGAAAGATGAACTATGAGAGGCAGGGGTTTAAAATAAGTGATAGGTGTATGGGGAGGAGGGAAATTGGAAGGCGCCCTTGGCACAATACAATAAAAACATCCTGTAATTTGCAGAGACTCCCTACTCTTCTCTCTATCAAATCAGACATGCTCATCCAGTGAAGTGTACTCGCTCGTTCTTTTATACCTTCTTCTCTTTCCCTCCCTCTGTGTCACAAAAAAAGATTACTGATGTCTTCTAACCCATTTCAGAAATCACAGTAAATGGAAAAATGTTACACACAATAAAACCATTATAGATCTGCAAGGAACTAAACAAAAAGGCTGGTCAAAGTCGTCTCAAAGAACGTATTGTTTTGGTGTTCATTTTTACAGACAATATGTAGCAATAGTGTCAAGGTTATCATGTTTACTAAACTCACAGGTAAAACCAGGTAAAATGTGAAAAACCTCATCTTCAGTAATCTTCAATAACTTTACCACTAAAGGTGCATTAGGGTACTATGTTCCCCTAAAGGGATACTCCACCTCAAAATGAAAATTTTGTCAGTTATCACTTACCCCCATGTCGTTCCAAACCCGGAAAAGCTTTGTTTGTCTTCAGAACAAAATTTAACATACTTTGGATGAAAACCTGGAGGACACAAGGATACATTTTCTACATGTATTTACGCTTTGATTTGAATGAAAACGACTGATACAGAAAAGTGTTCAGCTCATATTCTCCAAAATGGTGCTACGGTGATGCGGAAATCATCTTTAATATAAACCTTTATTGGTATTGCTCCAATGACCAGTTGTTGCAACCAAAAGGTACAGTTTTGGGGAAAAAAAATTGTGACTTATTTCCCCAATTACGGTTCATATTTTGCTCAAATAGCTTCCACAACTACACTGAAATAGGCCTATTCCATTTGTGTGTGTATGTGTGTGTGTGTCCACTCGTGGGATTTTAAAAATATTACTGTTTTACTTTTTTGACTAATTTAATCATCTCATTAATTCTCACTCATGTCTTTTCAATATAACACAAGTGATGGATTTCTGCATTGATTACTTATAAAAGGTGGTATGGTACTCAAGGTTATAGATGAACACAATCTGACCAATGAGCACACTTTATATAATTGTAATTGTGACATTTCCTGGAATTCTGAAGGAAAAAGTCAGAATTTTGAGGGGGGAAAAAAACTCTTGTTAGATCAAGATTGTGGGATTATGAAAAATCATTTCTCCCCCGTGGCAGGAAAAAAAGACAGAACTACAAGATGCAAACTCAGAGTTCAAAGTTTACATTCAGTCAGATCCTATTAATATAGCCTGAATATATATAGCCTACTAAATAGCCATTGAATATTGGCATAATAAGGTTTTTGGAAATATAAAGCATCCCAGTGTTGCTAAGTAAAATACAACCAGAATACAATCTGTAATGAGAGGAAAATATCTTCTGCCATCAGTGCGCTGAGCCAGAGACCATCTTATAAAGGATGGACATGCCAGTACGGGTGTGTCATTCAGTCCCAAAATGTAATTATCGTGATTTAGAGCAGAGAGAGTACTAACACGAGGTAAAACAATGAACGATATGAGCCCAATATGGGAGGAAGCTGATGACACAGGAGCTATGGGGAGCAAGGTTTAAACGTGCAGCAGACCCACACACCTCCCAGACTGTCCCACACTCAGCAGTGAGAGCAAGCAAAGGCTTTGATCTCTATCTTAGCTGCTCCAGGAAATGAGCTCCGTATTAAAATGCTCCATGACACACGAGCCCAGAGCTGAGCACAGCACG
Organism: Carassius gibelio; assembly: GCF_023724105.1. NCBI lineage: Eukaryota > Metazoa > Chordata > Actinopteri > Cypriniformes > Cyprinidae > Carassius > Carassius gibelio. The sequence continues at coordinate 23,596,863 of NC_068403.1, read as the reverse complement.
CTGTAAAAACAAAAACACAAATCCCTCGCGCGCGCACACACGGACACATCTGAGCACCCTGCACTGGACAGGAAATTAAAAGCCTTTTAAAATAACCCATAAACCACTGAGGCCCCGAAATGAGAAAATAATCACCGATTATTCGCGGGGTTTTAAAGTGGACCGGTGAAGAATTTGACGACGGCTCTCAATCTTTCGCGCTTGATAACTTCTTTTAATGGAGTCGTCGTGCACGCGCACACTCTTACGCTCTCCACAGTATTTTCCGAAACAGCATGCGAGCCCCTTTGCAACTCCAGCTCAAACATTTAAATACGGAGGGTAATCATTTTAATTAATACACACAATTAACAGAGACCAATATAGTGCAGAAAGGAGCCTCCAGAACAGTGCAACACATTCCCTTTTAAAATTTCACAACACATTAACAATCCGTTTGAAACGTTAAATAAATAAATAGATATTTTGTAAATCGCAAATTAAGTTGTTTTTATCCTTTAGAATATCACATTGTGTTTCATACTGAATTATATACCTACAGACTAGTACACCTGGAATCATTAAGTCTAGTCTTATTAAAACAATTTACCATACACTGGATGTACATAGTAAATACTTGAAAAGCTATGTGGGTGATGTACATATTCAGAACATTATTCATTTATTATCACAGTTTAAATGCATTCAGTAAAACAATTAGATAAAGATATTGGACTGGTTTTGGAGGGCACTGTGAAGCCTATTTATAAGTACAACAATGCCCCCTAGTGGTTGGTAAAAGTCTGGCTTGAGGAGTTTATTTTTGGGGTTATGATTCTTTTAAAACATCCAATCAGACCATGTAGTACCTCAAGTACGAATATATTTAATCATAATGGTAAAAAAAAAAAAAAATTCTGACTTCAGTACTACCAATTGTTTTGTAATATGAGTAGTCTAGTTAAACCTTAGTCAGGATAGCGTAATATTTATTTTTTGACAGGAATGTAAAACGAGTAGCCCATTTGAGTGATCATAGATATCTATGGTGAGTGATAAACTACGCCTTCAGTGGACTGCTGTTTAACAACAGAGATTGTTCTGCTGGCGAAACGTCTTTCCTAAAAGAGCATTCAGTAGACCAGTGGTTCCCAAAGTAGGGGTCGCGACCCCACGGTGGGTCGCGGGACCCCGGCGCAGGGGTCGCGAGATGATTTCGATATAGGCTTTATATATTTTTGTTTCAATTAATTTAACTCTTTCGCATCGCACGTACGATCACACCGGTGTGATCAGTCTAGGCTAGTCCCTGGAGTGTACGACCACACCGGTCAGTGCATGACGTGAAATTCAAATGTGCTCTCGCGAGTTGGCTGGCGCTGAGCCAGAGACAAGTGCGCTCAGAGCTGTCATCACAACTTTTCAGTGTTTTCAACCACATAATGTTTATTTTAGGTTTCAGACATATAAGTACTAGAAAAAACAATACATTTAGAGTTTGTAAAATACACACTGATGTCAAAGGAAGAGGCAATAATAATCTTTTTCATTATAATTAGACACATTTTATTCATATCAGATACACATTGTGTAAGTAACTTTAAAGTTTACTCCATTATTCTCCCAGTTCACCAGCCACTTACTTTTATGTATTTCGGGAGAAGTGGATGAATTCACGTGTTGTAAATCCAACAGATCTGATTCTCTGAACTGCGTCTGCGGCACAAACTAAGATAGCGGCGCCCATCGCGCATACAGCTCAACTAACGCGATCGTTATAAAGGTGTTTAAACAACAAAACACTTCCACTTGCATATATTTGACAATCGGAATATCAGCTATTTCATGCCATATCTAACAAATTTGTTAATATTTTGAATAAAAAAAGGAAAAATGACAAAAGCAGATCATTCATTCAGCTCTGTTGTTGCTGTGGTATGTCACGTGACAAGCAATGACGCGTCACCATGGAAAGCATAAAGTGACACATCTAGCGGATTAGCGTGTGTGTGTGTGTGTGTGTGTGTGTGCGCGCGCGTGCGCGCGTGCGCGCGCGGGAGCACGCGTGTGAGCAGCTCAGACTTACTCGACTGGTTCCTGATGGCAGAATAATGAACGAGTTCAACCCAACATAGCTGCACAGTTACTTTCCGAGAGAGAACAGGTGGATATCGAGCAGCTCATGCAGAATTGTAACACTGATTTTGCACGCAGAACAATAAAATATAACTTCGTGTGCTTTGAGACTGGGCATAAAATCGATTTGCTGTACATTTCACGCGACGAGAGGTGTTTGTTTTTTTTTTTGTTTTTTTTTTTTGGGGGGGGGGGGGGTCGCGGGGCAGCAGCGCATTTATCATGGGGTCGCGGGCTAAAAAGTTTGGGAACCCCTGCAGTAGACAACACCCTCATTAAATAGTTTTAAAAATCATTACATGATCTACGCTTTCAAAAGTGCATGCTATCATCTATCCCCCAGAGCCTAGTTTTCATTTGCATTCATTTCAATATAACATGGTTAAGGTTTATAACATAGCCTATGCAGTAGGTAATTTCGTTAGATACAAAATATCAGAGCCAGTGGCAACTGACATCTGCTTTGAACTTTATTATATGAAGCCTATCAACCTTAAAGAGTTTTTCATGCAATATTTGTTTAAAGGGGGGGTGAAATGCTCGTTTTCACTCAATATCCTGTTAATCTTGAGTACCTATAGAGTAGTACTGCATCCTTCATAACTCCAAAAAGTCTTTAGTTTTATTATATTCATAAGAGAAAGATAGTCTGTACCGATTTTTCCCGGAAAAACACGAGCGCCTAGAGGCGTGACGTGTGGGCGGAGCTAAAGAATCACGAGCCCCAGTAGGCTTTTGTGTTGAGCGAGTCTGGAAGCTGTGACACAGATCCAGAGGCTGAAATTTAACAAGAGCAGCATCAGCAAAGGCTTCTCTATGTGGTATGTACTGAAACTGTATATATTTGCTTAGCGGTTTTGGAAAATGACTAAGTTCCACTTTGTCGTCTTTTTTTTTGTTTAAGCTGTACATGTGGAAAGTGCAGTTTGATAACAACATCGCATGTTGTTTACTTGATGTGCTTACGCGCCGATAGCTAAGTTAACAACACAGAGATATTTGAAGCAGTTTTACTCACCGCCTGCGGTTCCAACACACGACCGTGACCCTTTTTCGTTGGGACTGCATTATCCTTAAGAAATAAACGATGTGCAAATCCAGCGTCAAACTGGGTCTTGTTTGTAAAACAAGCATCTTCGAAATGCAGGGAACAAACACAAACACTTGCACAACTCCGTTGATGCTCTGTAAAAATAAACTCCATCCACTGGTCCCTTAATGCTGTTTTTTCTTTGGTAATCTGTGCAGGGTTGTCTTGCCCTGGCAACCAAAAACACACTCCTTTTGTGACATTTCGCGACGCTCTCGCTCTGATCAGTGAATGCCTCTGCTCTCAGTGCTCTGCTATACGGGAGCGCGCGCTCTTCCAGCAGACGTGCCCTAGGACCCATATATGGAAATTCCGCTCCATCTAACGTCACACAGAGCCATACTCGAAAAAAACTTTCCGAAACTTGTGACAAACCGGAAGGAGTATTTTTGGAACAGAAATACTCCTTCAAACGTACAACTTAATTTTTGAAACTTTGTCCATGTTTAGCCTGGGAATCCAACTCTTTAACAGTGTAAAAAAATCAGTATGCATGAAATAACATTTCACCCCCCTTTAAGGAAAATGCCACTTGCATTCATATTTAATGTAATGAAAAGACATTCAATCACTGTGTGCAGAACCTAGATAAATAAATAAATACAATAAAACCCAAAAAATAAAAACAGTGACTTCAGAACACCAATTATTCATTGCTTGTTATTCATTGCACTTCATAATTTTATGAACAGCTTATTATTAATTGATAATATCTTTTAAATAATTTATAAATCAGAACCAGAAAACTGGCTAGTGTGTCACACACCATGCACTTTGGTAGATTTTCACCTTTAAAAATTTAAGTCTTCCTCAAATATAGCTCAATTACAATGCAAAGTATAGCCTGATATTATTTTCTAGACTTTTTCTAGACAAACACACCAGATAGTGAAAGGCACAGCGGGTTATAGCAGCTACAAGTGGAGTATTTATAGCTGTAGTCATGCAGGACAGAGTCCTGGTGTCATTTCACAAATGACTGAGCATGCAAACAGTATCTGTTACAGACAAGGGAACTAAATATATTCTGAGCCGGACAACGACATGCACATGTAAATCTCACAGACATCGGCTCACTCTAGAGAATCTCCAGTTGGACACTGTATTTCTATCAGCTGTTAACTAATCCTGATTGTTTGTCTGTGGCAGGATTCAGTTCTGCGCAAGAAGGGTGAGTCACCGGGCCTTCGCTGCGGCGTGTGTGAATTTGATATTTCCTTTCACTAGATTATTGTAATGCATTACTCCTGACACTTCAGTGAGACACTTCTTCTTTTGAATAATCGACTTGTTTACTTTATTTGCCAGGTTAACAGATTTTATTTCCTTGAATACTGCTTGAAGTCAATGACAAATAAGAGTTACGATGATAAAGAAAAGGGTGAAATCATTTTTTTTTTTTTTTATGTAAACACATCCCCATGTTCTTTCTACTCATGTTGGCATTATATGGTTTTCTACAATGCATGTGCATATACACATCTCATTATTTCCATAAAGGTTTTAAATGTACTTTTCAAAGTATAAAAAGTATTTTTTACAAACATCACGAATTATTAATTCATGAATATCACTTTATTTTCCCACCACCATATCACAACCTAAACAAATACTGTCTTATAAAGATCTGGCATTTTAAGAGAGTTTTATATTTATATATATATATATATATATATATATATATATATATATATATATATATATTCTTATTATTATATTATTATATATTTATTTTTTTATTTTTTTAGTTTTAAAAAAGTACTTTGACAGTTTTCACAGCAATGTCATTAAAGAATAATGTTTGGTTTCCCATTGAACCTTTCAATGAGCAATTCATAAAAGAACCATGTTTTCTAATTAATTATCTGAAAAACCATCTTCCACTATAAAGAACTTATGTGCAATGGAAATATTCAATAGATTTTAAAGTTGCTTCATGAAACCATCAATGCCAGTAAAGAGCATTCATTTTTAAGAGTGACCCATGGAGCTAGAGCCCACTAGGGGTCTCAACAAACTTCCAGGGGGCCCCAGTCAGTTCAAATTAATACTTCTATGAATTGATATTTTGATAATTTGACATGCCTAAAAAACACTTAAATAAATATGTAAGCAAATATTTAATTACTTTGATACAAATTTAGTGCAACAAATGACATCAAAAGTGGAAAAGGTTGGTCAGAAAGGTACATTTACTCACAGATCAGTGACCAGCGAGTCATAAAATGGTGGTATCATCAGATCAATCAGATGAATTGATCTCAGCAGACAGGGTGTGATACTATGACTGAATTCAGATGTGCCGCCTTGTTACCAATGTCTTGGACAAAGGGGCATGATTTATTAACAGAAGTATCTGATCTTGAGTTTTCTCTTTATTCACAGAAATCACTGAGTGCGGATTACTAATGACAGTTTATGTACGAACCATGGCATGGAATGTGACCTAAACATCTAAAATGAGTGGGTACTAAAGAGAGGCAGAGTTTGGACATCGACACTGCCTGCCTCTTGAGGGCAGATTTTTGTTATTTAAGGTCATGGGACTGTCAGATAAAGCCATGATTGGCCGAGGCCTCAATAGTCCTGACCAATTAGTGCGTGAGGCCTACCTGATGGCATATGACTATATCAACTATGTGACAGCCAAACCAGGCGTCCCGGTGGGTCCAGCACCATCCCGTGCCACGGCCGCCCTGCGTCACGCTGGAGATGAGCTGCTCACTCGCTTCCCCATCTTCTTTCGCCGCTGGCCACGTGTTTTCCAGGACGTGACAGACCGAACAGCCTGCTCAACCCTCGTTTCCATTCTGGACGAGCACTTTGCACCCACACGACGTAGAGATCTCGCCTGGAGCGCCGTGCTGTCCGTGTTTGTTCTCTCTGGACAGCTGGCATTGCACTGCGAGGAGAAGGGCATGTCTGATATCCTGCCTCAGATTCAGGAGTGCGTGGGCAGCTACGTAGAGAGGGTCATCTGTCCAGAGATCAGAGACAGAGGAGGATGGGTAAGTGTCAGGGGTCGAAGCAGGTCTCTTCTCGTTAAGCCTCAGGACCCATTTGGCTTCATTCTGATTTATTATGATGATTCAATATTGTCACCAGATGCTAGCTGAATCAGGGGCTTCATTTTAATATTTAATACTTATACATTAGAAATTAGAATTATCTTTACTTTCTTACTTTTACTCAAATAACAGTTCAAAGATTTACTCGAGTACAAGAAAGTGATACATTTTTAATGTTCTTAAGTAGGTTATTAAAGATAAACAACAACAACAACTTTAATTTATGAAATGTAGTGCAGTAAAAAGTAGGCTATGAATGTAGTGAAGTAAAGTTTTCCAAAGAAACAATCTGAGAAAATACAGATACTTTTTTAATTTGCTTGAGTAAAGTAAAAATACTTCACTACTGTCCACCTCTGTATTATTAAGTAATGTGCTTTGCAAAAAGTATACTTTGTTGCAAAATAAGCAAAGAAAATGCACAAAAAAGTAATTGTGTAATATGACAGCCATTGGTAAAGTTTGTATTCTGTAGAATATGCAAATTAGGTGATATAATCCAAGTGGTAACTGCCATAGATATGTAGACGCCCAATTTGACCGCTCCAGGCGATGCGGCCGCCATCTTGGAACGGTCAACTTGACGTCATTCGCCATATTGTAGGTTCTCACAAGGCCGTTGAGCCGTTTTGTGCAGGAGGCATCTTTCGAATATTCAGTGAATACCATGGTGAATGACGTCAAGTTGACCGTTACAATATGGCGGACGGCGCGGCCCACAGAAACGCAGAAAGTCTATGCTTACTGCCATGATTTGAGCAATTTATGGTACCATTCTAATTAGAAATTCGTCATCTTCATATTTTTATTCATATTATACTGCGTACCTAAAACTGTCTATATTAGAAGATACTTAGTGCTGCAGTAAACAAACACCTTTTTATTTTTAGCATAAGAACGGGCACGAATGTGCGGTCGGCTTCCAGTTATTTGAGTTTTTTGTTTTTTGCCCCAAAGTTATTTGAGCTGTACTAAAATAGTAGCGTGCTTTATGTGCTGCTTAATATTGCAAACTGGCATTTGTCATCATATCAGTTAAATCAATTACTGTAATCAAATACACTGGTTTTAACGTTCAGCGCACAAGTTATTCTAGTTATTTACAGACGTCTGGATGTTACTGATCGGGAAGTATCGCACTTTCACAGGAAATAGCTTACTTATTCGTATAAAATAAGATGGATTATGTTGATGCTTATAGTAATAATTATGTCTTAATATCCCAGTCAGGTTTTATCAGTCGGTTCGGCGAGAAGCAGAATCTCGAGGACCAGGTGATGAAGGTGTGCTGCTGGTCTCTGCTCCTGCTCGGTGTGGGGATCTTAGCCTACTTCCTATGGAGAAGAACAATTTAGACAACTGCGACATCTGCTGAGAAAATGTAATAAGGACATTCATGATTCGCTTGGTTTGTGGTAAGATTAAGTCAACCCATTTATTAGTTTTTAAGCTATAAGCACAACTTGTTAAATAACAACTAGTAAAAATAACCAATCCCTTGTTAATAAATACCATGTTATCAACATTTGTTTCCAGTTAAAACAGCTCTAATTATGCTGTGCTGGACAAATATAGTTATAACTTAATTTTACTGAAGCTAATATTCATGTTAAAATAAAAATGAAAACATTTTGACCGCACATGCCTGATATGTTTCTCATTACGTCAGAAACCCCTTGATGTTATTTGATATAGTTCTAAAAATAATATTCCATCATTTCCTCACTCATGTGTCATTCCAAACTTGTAAGATCATACTTCCTTTGAACTTTTTCACATTATCGTCTCTTGTTTTATAGGTTTGGAAAGACGTGAGAATGAGTAAAGGATTCTTAGATGCTAATTTTGTGTGTTAAATACGTTTCTTGTTTTTATTCGGTTTCATTATTAAAATCTTATACATTAAAGTATATAGGATGCATGATCATCACTGTGTGAATGAAAAACTGCCAAGCAGCCACCATGTTTGCGATTGTCCACAACTGTAATATATATATATAAATACATCAAATTTAATGTAACATTTCTGTGCACTATTGAACTCCCTTTTATGATATTAGGTTCGATAACTTCTAAAATGGACATCAATTTTACAACATAAAAAATCAGTTCATTTTATATTCATAGTAGATAAATATACACAATGTGAAATTTTGAAATGCACAAACCAATATTTACAAATTGCATTATTTTTTCTTATTTAACGAGTTGTTTTAGGATTTACATATATGGATGTTACATAATTAGTGACGGTTAAAACTTCAGACTGGTAAGGTAATTAAGCGTTCTGCATGAGATCAGTTCATTCATGTGATGTCTAGAGGCAATCCCAACAGGTTTGACAAGGACATGCCAGTGTATGTGACCAGTGAAGAATGAGGATGGGTTCAAATAATTGGTTCATTCATATCTGCAAATTAAAGAAATGAAGACAGAAACATTTTAACAGAAGAAAAAGCCTTTAATGACATCTGTACAAACAAGAGACAAGAACAGACAAAGAAAATTGAGCTTTGGAACGTTTTTTTTTTAGTTTCCTTATACATGAGCAAAATGTTACAGCCTGGAAGACAACACGTATATGAAGAGACTTAAGCCAGCTCTTCCTCTCCCTCCTCCTCAAACTCGCCCTCCTCCTCTGCGGTGGCATCCTGGTACTGCTGGTACTCGGACACCAGGTCATTCATGTTGCTCTCGGCCTCAGTGAACTCCATCTCATCCATACCTTCTCCGGTGTACCAATGCAGGAAAGCCTTGCGCCTGAACATAGCTGTGAACTGCTCTGAGATCCTCTTGAACAGCTCCTGGATGGCTGTGCTGTTGCCGATGAAGGTGGCGGCCATCTTGAGCCCACGGGGCGGGATGTCACAGACAGCAGTCTTGACGTTGTTGGGGATCCATTCGACGAAGTAGCTGCTGTTCTTGTTCTGAACGTTGAGCATCTGCTCGTCCACCTCCTTCATGGACATGCGGCCGCGGAAGATGGCAGCAACAGTGAGGTAGCGGCCGTGGCGGGGGTCGCAGGCGGCCATCATGTTCTTGGCATCAAACATCTGCTGCGTGAGTTCAGGAACGGACAGTGCACGGTACTGCTGGCTCCCCCTGCTGGTGAGAGGGGCGAAGCCAGGCATGAAGAAGTGGAGACGAGGGAAGGGCACCATGTTTACGGCCAGTTTGCGCAGATCTGCGTTGAGCTGGCCAGGGAACCTGAGGCAGGTGGTGACTCCGCTCATGGTGGCGGAGACGAGATGGTTGAGGTCACCGTATGATGGGGTGGTGAGTTTGAGGGTGCGGAAGCAAATGTCGTACAGAGCTTCATTGTCGATGCAGTAGGTCTCGTCTGTGTTCTCCACCAACTGGTGGACAGACAACGTGGCATTGTATGGTTCTACTACAGTATCGGACACTTTGGGTGAGGGCACCACACTGAAGGTGTTCATGATGCGGTCGGGATACTCTTCACGGATCTTGCTGATGAGGAGGGTGCCCATACCGGAGCCGGTGCCTCCACCGAGAGAGTGCGTGAGCTGGAAGCCCTGCAGGCAATCGCAGCTCTCGGCCTCTTTACGAACCACATCCAGGACAGAGTCCACCAGCTCCGCCCCCTCGGTGTAGTGGCCTTTAGCCCAGTTGTTTCCAGCACCACTCTGACCTGTTGCAATAGGCAACGCATTTAATTTTCACATCCACAATTTTAGCATAAATGTGATCCTGAAACCAGCCATAAGAGTCTTTTTTTATTTATTTAGATTTTAAACCATCAATGTATGGTTTTGTCAGGATAGGACAATATTTGGCTGACAATTTGAAAACCTGGAATCTCTGAAACATTGAGAAACCCACCTTTAAAGTTGTCTAAATGAACTTGTTAGCAATGCATATTACAAATGAAAATTTAAGTTTTGATATATTTACAGTAAGAAACGTACAAAATATATTCATGGAACTTCATCTTTACTTATTTTGACCTGTATAATGTATTATTGGCCATTGCTACAAATATAACTGTGCTACTCATGACTGGTTTTGTGCTCCAGGGTCACAAATGGTATTTCTTTAATAAAAAAAACTCACCAAAAACAAAGTTGTCTGGCCTGAAGACCTGACCGAAGGGTCCAGATCTCACGGAGTCCATAGTACCAGGCTCCAGATCCACCAACACTGCACGGGGCACATATTTGCCTCCTAAAAGATTGCAAAACGGGGTTAGAAAGACAAAATGGTTTTCCCTAATGACATGTGCACTCTCAGTGCGCAGTATTGATGTGGACGTACCTGATGCCTCGTTGTAATAGACATTGATCCTATCGAGCTGGAGGTCGCTGTCGCCATGATATGTGCCGGTGGGATCAATACCATGTTCATCACTGATAACCTCCCAGAACTAAAGAATATAACAGATAATATTAGAGAACTGGAATTCAAAGGATTGAATGTAAAAAGCAAAAATTCATAGTGTTATTCATGCCATTCGATTTAAAAACATTTTATGCGTCTACATTGTGCACTGAAATATTTCACTAAAACGGCACTTTTCAAATATTCACCGCGTGGGTCTCACAAAAGGCGCCAACTGTTCACAAACGCCCACGCAGATTTCGTATCAAACTCCTCCCGCCCAAATCTTGCGCGCGCGCCACGCACGCCGGTTGGCTGAGATCCGTTTCCGTCGTCTTTTCAAGCTAACGGTTTTATTGATTTTTTTTTAAATATATATATTTAAAATTATCTTAACTAGTAGATTTAAGTGATTTTATCTTAGTCGGGTAATATTTAATGCAATTGCTATGGTTGTATTTAACTTGAGCTAGGCTTTTAACGTTACTTCCTTTTGTCGCACTGCAGTGAATCTCACAAAGGGAAGCTCCAGACAGACGCCGGTCAGAACCAACAGTTGGCGCAAACGTACACATTTCTAAAACTATTATTCAATTTCGTAGTCTTTTTAATTTTCCCAAGCGTTTCACAGTGTAACAAAAGAAAACTCCAATGAGGAAGCACATGGTTGACCTAGATTTCATTCAAACATCAGAACATCCGCTTTAGGCGGTTCATAATGGACAACAGCGTGCAATAACGATACAAAAGATAAAATATGACGAATAAGTTAATTATGCGTTCTTTCACAAATATCTAAAAGAAAACGCAAGATTTTGTTTTCTACACAGTCTAATATATAAACCAACAACTGCACATTTAAAAGATAAAAACAGACCTTGGCTCCGATCTGGTTACCGCATTGTCCGGCTTGAAGATGCACGATTTCCCTCATTTTTACTCTGAATTAGAAGATCTGAGAAGGAGGTGACGTTACGCCTTTTTCTTTCTTCAACTGGCTGAGAATGAAAACTTCCCCCATATAAATAGACTCCCGCCCCGCCCTGGACACAAGGTTAGTATGTTTCAGCCTATAGTATCAGCACGTCATTAGCTGTCCTTCTAGAGCCCGCCCATATGTGTCCGTCTGACCAATCACAGTAGAGACAGGGGACGCTGATTAGCCCTCCTCGACTGTCAGTCAATTTTGATGTCAACGTATGATTTTCTACTACAGTACTTTGTTTATATATATATATATATATATATATATATATATATATATATATATATATATATATATATATATATATATATATATATATATATATAAATAGATGACATGAAGCAAAATCCTATAATGAAGCTGTAAATCGCACACAAACGCTTGGTTGTTTACGGCTCTGAAATGTTCTGCGTGCCAAGGCTCAATCTAAACAGCTCGCAATAATAACAGGAAGTAAAATGTAACATTATATTTACTAGGCACGTAATGGCTAAATATTATAACATTAAAATAAAACTGTGTAAGATACTGTAGAATAGAATATTTAACAAACAAACACACAACTCACATAAAAAAAAGAGTGAGCAGAAAATCCCATGTGCAGTTTAGAATACGTTTTAAAAGAGTAGGGTACTTTTTAAGTAAATAATATACTTTAAAATTATACCTAATTGTGAACTAAATGTTATATTTTCAGACACAGAATTGCATGCTAATTGCAATTAAATGGTAAACGGGTATTATAGTTTAAATTTAAATACATGTAATTAGTGCTTTGTTGTGCAAATTAAGCTGGACGTACATCTTTATATGTAATTTCATAATTATTTCTATTGTCTTTAAAATGAGGTTAAAGAATTAAACTGCTGAGTGTACTGACTATATACTTATATATGTCTTTAAAAATGTGTTTTGTATTAGTCAGCATTTCAAAATAAGTGAACTTGTTTAACATGAATTCTCAAGAATACTTAAGCGGTTTTTATTTCATTATATTTTATATTCATTAATATAATATGCCATTGTATTATTATTATATTATTTCATTAATATCGCATTAGATTTGAAGTACACTACAAGTGTATAATTCAAAACAATTAAAGGGATTGTTCTCAGGACATGAAACATAAAGTAAAGCCATTGGTAAAATAGTCCGTGTGTCATCAGTGGTACAACCTTAACTTTACAAAGCTAGGAGAATACTTTTACAAAAATAACAACTTTAAATTGTGTTGCTGTCTATGAAGGGCCAGAGAGCTCTGGGATTTCATCAAAAATATCTTTGATCCGAAGATGAAGGAAGGTCCTAGTTTTTGAACAACATGAGGGTGAGTAATTAATGACAGAATTTTGACAGAATCTCTACATTTATGGGTGAACCCAAACACCCTTGTCAGAGCCATATATAAAGCAGTATACAATGGGCTTATGATGTTTATTAATATTTTGGCAAAAAGAAGCCCTTTTTCAGTTATTCTCAAAAATAAATGATCAAAAGTTTAGTGTGTGTATGTGTGAATGTGAAGAAGAGATGTTCATGTTTCACAGACAGACACAGTTCTGGTTTGGGTGCAGTATTATTAAAAAGCAATCTGACTGAAGGAGAGAGAATGCACGGTAATATAATCCACATTGGCACAGTTGCTGTGACTTAGACTGAGAGAATGAGAGTTTGCCCCAGGCCTCCTGCTGTATCATGGGCAAAGTCCTCAGGGGATTTTACAGGCCTGCCCAGATAAGATTGCAGATACTGTTACAGAAGCAGATGGCACACTGATGTCTTTCTGATTTGTATAATCCGAAAAGAGGCTACTTACGTACTGTTCTCCTGTTGTTTCACAAAGCTCAGTTTGCTCAGTACACTTAATCGTGACTATAAAAATAGGTGAATTAGAGTGAGTAACTTACAGAACAAGAGCACTTAGCTGAGTCATGGCAGTGATTTGTGAAGCTCTTTCAGTATTAATGAGTTCAACTTTCCAGTTTGGATTATATAGGGGAAAAAAATCAATATTGGCAATAATGCATTCCCCCTGTTTTCATTCCAAATCCATTTAACCTTTAATATTCTTATCTCCAACACAAAGATATATAAGAAATTGCACCCTGATGAGAGAACCATGAAGAATGAGCCTCAAAGGGCCTTACTCTTCTTTGATTTTGAAAGTATCTGATGGACCTATTTCCCAGGGAACGTGTGAGTTAAAGAGGGTGGAGAACTGGGTGAGAGTCGAACAAAGACGTCATTCTGACTGCTTAGGGTGCAGGAGAAGTCAAAGGCTGCATACATGTTTGTAAATAGATATTTTCGTTTTTATCATGTCTGACATATTTGTTAGATCTAATATATCAGATGAGCATCTGTTTTTACTGCTCTGTTGTGTCAGCTTCTCTCATACTGAATACCCTTTGAAGTTAACATGCCATGTATGCTCGTAGATTTTATTGTCCAAAAAATCATCATGAAAGAGAGTAATTTTATAAAACAGTTTGTCACCTCATATTGTTTAATAACAATTTCATAACTGATCTTTTGGTGACGTATGCTGGATTTCTCCAATCATTTATTTTACTTAAAACACAATCATCTTCAAGCTTATGTTCATTTTCTAACGCAGGAGCGGACATCTCAAAATCCATTTAACTGGTGATGCATAGTAAAAAGTCCCCGCCTTTCAATAATCCTTTTTACTCGGATGTGCATAACAATATGGAGATCTGTCCAATTCATCACAACTTTACTCAAACTTTAAAACTGGTTATTCCTCTGAAATGACTTTTGTTTTGCCCCACACAGGCTATTCGATAATGTCAACCAACAGTCAGATTCAGCATATGCTGCACTACATTTTATACAGTCTCTTAGATCACTTGGAAATATTTGAAATTTCAGAAGTCAAATGGGTTTCAAGTGGAGTGGCCATCTAGTGTTGCAGAAAATAGCATTAAATATTATACTGAGACATTAACTGCACTCTGTCTATCTGTCTCTCTTCACCCCTGTCTAGACCAACACATCCTGAGATCCTTTCAAAATGGAAAAATCAAACATTCATTAATGAAATCTTAGGGACCCTTCTGAAAAAATTAGTAGACTTTATGATACTTTTAAAATAAGTGCTTATTATATAAAAATAAATACTTTTAGGTTTATATATTTGAAGTGTACCTAATTGCAACTTCATCATTACGAATGAGTATTTACAAACACGTGACATAAAAGTTTCAACGGAAATCTTGAAATATATTTTCATTTACCAAATGCAGTACAATAGAATTATAAAATTGCATATAAATAAGTACTTAAAGGGATACTCCACCCCATATTAAAATTTGTCGTTACAAACCCGTAAAAGCTTGGTTTGTCTTCGGAGCATAATTTAACATATTTTGGATTAAATCCAGGAGGCCTGTGACTGTCCCATGGTCTACCAAGTAAATAACAGTGTCAAGGTCCAGAAAAGTATGAAAAGCATAAAAAAGGTTGAAAAAAAGCACAGTTATGTTCAACTAATTGCATATATAATATAAATCTTAACTAATATATTTTATTTTAATTGCAAATAACTTACAATTAAGTGTCAAAATGTTACTTTCAGTTCACAAGTAATGTATAATATCAAATAACAAACTACAGTTAATGTTCTTAATGTTAATGTTGTTCTCTTGTTCTGTCCAGGCTGGACTATTGCAATGCCCTCTTGGCAGGTCTTTCAGCCAATTCTATCAAACCTTTACAATTAATTCAGAACGCGGCAGCAAGATTAATTTTTAATGAGCCAAAAAGAATACACGTCACACCTCTGTTTATCAATTTGCACTGGCTTCCAATAGCTGCTCGCATAAAATTCAAGGCATTGATGTTTGCCTACAAAACTACCACTGGCCCTGCACCCTTTTACCTAAATTCATGACTTCAGACTTATGTGCCCTCTAGAAGCTTGCGTTCTGCAAGTGAACGTCGCTTTATTGTGCCATCCCAAAGAAGCACAAAGTCCCTTTTACGGACTTTTAAATTAAATGTTCCTCCTGGTGGAATGACCTCCCCAACTCAATCTGAGCAGCTGAGTCCTTAGCCATCTCCAAGAATCGGCTTAAAACACATCTCTTCCATCTTTATTTGACCCTCTAACTTTATCACTCAATATTCTAATTCTATTCTTTAAAAAAATCTAACTACCTTTCTAATCTTTTTGTATTCTATTTTCTTTTCATTTATTATGCAATTGTATATTTATGTGTGTGTGTATGTGTAAAGACCTCTAACTAGCTTGCTCTATTCTTTTATTTTTTTATTCTATCTGTTTTCTTTTTATTTTTTATATTAGTTAAAATCCCATGCTACGTGTACTGTGTTAACCTGAGACTTGTTATAGCACTTATATATCATTGCTCTTTCTGTTGTTTTTGTTTGCTTCCACTGTCTTCATCTGTAAGTCGCTTTGGATAAAAGCGTCTGCTAAATGATTAAATATAAATGTAATGTTAATCAAGTCCCTTAACTGTGCTTTAGAAGGTTAGTCAGCACATAAAGATAAGTGTTTATCTTTAAAGCGCTTTAAAAGATTAATAAAACATAATGATTTCAACTGTAAATTTAAGTGAAACTTTTAATGTGTCATTAAAGTGCGCTTTCTAAAATGAAACATGAAAGTCATGAGAGTGTCATTACAAGTGGCCTTTCATTTCAGTAATAATATATGATCTGAAAGTACAGTTTAAAAAAAAAAACATTTAAAATATTTTCAGTGCACATGCAGCACAACTAATTATATTTCTTAAAGCAAGGGGATGAATGCTGTTTTGTAAAAGAGGAAGTAAATAAAAGGACTTGTGTCTTTTCCTTCTCACACCACTTCTCCTTTTATTCTGCTCTTTCGCAAAAGCATTTTGGTTGCAAAATGAATTTTGCAGCGAGGCAGCCGAACCTGGAACATTTAAGTGGTTGCACCGATTCTAGTTCTGTTTGTACTTTTTAACTGAGACTGGCAATCAGCAGTACAGAGCCATGTGAGGACATGTTACAGTGGTTTGGTTTTATTGAAATGTCAGGCCTTCTGTTGGCCATCTGTCTTATCAGAGATCCCTCGACGTGACACACTGAATGTCTCTTATCCCTGACTCAGCATATGTCCTTCCAGGGAACCATGCTAGTGCTGGCTAAGGCAAGCATCACTATTACTATTATTCATAATAAGATACCACACTTATAATTCTTATGTGGTGGATGATAAAACAGGCTAAAAATAATCACGTTCTCAAGTTTTAAAACGGTCCTTTACACTAAGAAAACATGGCTCTTTCAATAACTGCTCACTAAATGTTTCTTTAAGGAGTCAACCTTTTGGGGAAATCTTTTTGGAACCTAGCAGTGTCTTGTCTGTCTCTAACATTTGCCAGTGAGTTCACTATGGACAATCAGCACTAACATTTCCTCTGAAGTTTGACAAATATAGTTATTATCTTATCATCAAATAATCAAAGGGTTATAATAACTGTACACAAAACCATATCAGGTAGAGAGTAACAGTCATTACTTTTTAGTATTAGCATTGCAAATCAGACCTTTGTGAAAAGTATAAGTATACTCTAGCATACTTTTAAAAAAGAAAACTTGTTACAGAAATAATAATATACTTGAGCATGCACTGAATGTAATGTTTTTGGACACTTAATTGCATATAATTTACAATTTAAAAAAATATATATTCTAGTTTAAATTAAAACCATAATTAATTACTTCTATTGTCTTTGAAATATGGATTAGTGTACAGCTGAATGTACTAAAACACACTATAATTTCATTTCTATTGAGACTTGTATGTCATGTATTGAAATATATTTACAGTTACACATTTGTAATGAGGTTTAGTACAAAGTACATTTAAAACAAACTTAAAATGAAATATCAAATCACTCAATGCAGTTCAAATTATAATCAATAATACTTAAATGTGCTTTAACACATCAAAATAAGTTTACTTATGAAGCACAACCAAAGATTATAAAATAACTAAAATATACTTGGAAGTAAAACTTTCGATTTTACATTACAAAGTTTACTTAAGTCATGAAAGCGCCTCTATACACTTAAGTGGCCTTTTATTTCAGTATTATTATATTATCTGCAAGCACAGTGTTTTATACGTGTAAGATCTGAAGCACACTACACGTACACATTCAATACAGTTAAGCACACTTCTTTTCTACAAAAATAATCTTACAAAAATGTCCTAAATCATAAGTAGATTAGTGTTTTGTTACAGACTCTCTCTCACTCTGTCTCTCTCTCTCTGTGTGTGTGTGTGTGTGTGTGTGTGTGTGTGTGTGTGTGTTTATAGGGTAAAACAGACGTAATGCTCAGCTATAGCACTTCATTAGTCATGGATGAGATCTCAGTGTTGGATACGAACATGTTTCTCACTGAGCATCGACTGTAGATGGAGATGTTCTCCCAGATCCCACATGATATCAGATTCCTCTGTGCACACGATCAATATATCATAATCAGTAATTCACCTCTGTACATAAAACATAGAAGCGCAGTGTAGTATAAACAGCTGTGTCAGATGCTCTGACTGTTGTTTATTACTCAGGAACTGTTGGTTGAAAGCGCTGGTGTCTGGCAGCACACAGAGCCTGAGTCATGGCCTCATCGCTTCAGAGCACTTCCCACAGTCAGCTGTTCCTGACACTAGACACTGCTTAGGCCTGAGAGGAGCTTCGTACACACAACCTACAACTGCATTTGACCACTACATTAGGCTCTTTCTATACAGTGCTGGCTGGGGGTCTCAAACTCTGTAAATCAGTTTTAAGAGCCCCTGAGAAACAAGCTTATAATCATCTCTCTCTCTTGCCCTATTATTTGAGGTCAGACTGAGGGTGAGCTCGTACACTGAGCAGCTCCACAGCTCCACAGAAAGGTTTCTGCACTGTATGCGTGTATGAAAGATAACGACAAGTTTGATTGAATGAGAGATGATAGCTAGGTTTCAAAACCTTGGGTTTTATGTTAGCATGCCAAGCTAACATTGTAGTCTTACAATAGCATAAACTACATCACACAAATATCAAGTGATTTCCAGTGTTTCAGTTTCACTGATCATTCTCCTGTTATTTTAGTAGCAGTACTAGTTTTCATATATTTTGATTTTGTATATTTTCTGTTTTAGTTTTAAATTTAGTTAAAATTAATTTTAATATATTATATTTTGCCCTTTTATATTAAAATTTTTATTTTTAATTATTTTACATCAGGTTATTTAGTTAAATCAAACTTACTAGATTAATATATACATGTAAATGTCTATGTATGTACGTGTCTGGGGTCAGTAAGATAAGCTTTTTTAATGTTTTGGAAAGTTATGCTCACAAAGGCAGCATTTATTTGATAAAAATACAGTAAAAACAGTAATATTTTGAAATGTTGAAATATAAAATTAGTTACACACACACAGATATATATATAAACATTTTTTTTTTGGAATCTAGTATATTTTTTAGGATTGTGAAAGTTGAAAGAGCAAAATTTATTTGAAACATATTTTTTTTTGTAGCATTGTACATGTCTTTAATGTCATCATTATGCCTTTATCATTATTATTACTTGCTGACAAAAATCATTTAATTTTATTTTTATAATTATATTATTATACTGACATTGTTTTATCAATGCCTTAAATTTCCGAAGGCATCATAATTTTAAATTAACTTTTTAATGGAGCATGCCATGGTGCCTTCAAATGCTGTGTATAGTCAGTGTACTAGGCATGGAAACAGTGCTAATGTTAGCTATTTAGGCTTTGGATTCCACAGAATGATCCTCAAACAGTCATCAGTACAGAGCAGAGCAGATGGAGATTAGCTTTGCTCAACAGCTGTAGCGAGGCTCAAAATGGCAGGAGGCTGATTTGCATATGTATGAGCAGAGCACCACTATTGTAGTAAATCATTGACATGTAAGTCAATCATCCATGGTCTCACCTTTCATATTTAACTCTCTTTTGAGGTGCTCAAAAGAAAGAGCCTTTTTCATGCTGAAACGGCAGCTCTCTTTGCTTGTGCCGTGGTCAGTGTGCAATGCATTATGTGCTATTGAGTTATGCAGACACACAGCTGTGGGGGTTGAGATTCATTTAAAGCTGCCCACATCTGATTGAGTCTTGCTCTTGCAGTGTCTCTAGGGAAGTACCGGGAGGATATGAGCTCTGATGGTAATGCAAGTGGACTGTCCCACCCCCTCTGCTCTTCCCTGCAGTCGATGCTGACGAGGCCCTGGAGACGTGGACAGAAGAGCACAGATGTATGCAGATACAGAAGATCCACTGATCCACAGCGCTGGAGATAAACAGCATGCTTGTGAAACTGGTTTGTCTTACTGTAAAGTGTAATGGTATAAGACACATTTGACTTTTAGTGCTCGAGCACTTCCTGTTCTGAAGGCCTTGTGGAGATTTGTTGAAAGAACCTTATTAGGTTTTGCATCTTTTCAATCAATAACGAGACATTATTACATATCAAAGGTCAATAGTGTGCCATTAGCCGTTCCCTAATCTAAGGAAGGAAGTTATTTGTAATACGCTGCCAACGTGACATCTGCTGTACACACAATATGGTGGCTATTTGTTTTTTATACTTATAGCAAGATTATCTTTGTTAATCATTACCAGCTATATTTGTTGGTCCACCAGCATAAAGCACATTTACCATTTCATACAAATTATTGATTTAAACCTAGGTTAAACCTGTAAAAGTGAAACTGAAATGTGCTGGTCTTTCATTTGTATTCAGCTAATGTCTTGTGCTGTATAAATACAAGGCTAGGACATGACTGGAATGCATTTGAAAGCATTTGTTGGAAATGCCATGTCTGCTAAGATGAAGGAAGAAAGGCCTCGCCCAGGTTTACCTCACAAAGAACTGGAGCTCCCTCTAGTGTTAAAACAATCTTATTCATTTGCAGTGGGACTTAAAGGGATAGTTCACCCAAAACTGAATATTCTATCATGGTTTACTCACCCTCATGTTGTTCCAAACCTCTATGAGCTGCTTTCTTATTTTGAACATCAAATAAGATATTCTGAAGATTGCTGGTAATCAAACAGACTTCCATAGTATTTTTTTTTCCTACTATGGAAGTCAAAAGCAACCACCAACTGTTTGATAACAGCAATCTTCAAAAATATCTTCTGGAATGACACATGAGGGTGAGTGAATGATGACGAAATTGTCATTTTTGGGTGAACTATCCCTTTAACACTTCTGGCCAAAAGCTTGGAACAATTACGATTAAAATAAAAAAAATAAAAAATTAAAGTCTCTTATGCTCACTGCATTTATTTGATTAAAATACAGTGAAAACAGTATTATTATATAATATTATATTATATTATGTTATATAATATAATATTATAAAAATGTATTACATTGTAATATAAAACTATATTATATAAAAAATGTACAACAATTTTTAAATAACTGTTTTCTAAGTCTAATATATAATATTTGATGGCAAAGCATGTAAATCATAGTTTCTACAACAATATTAAACAGCATAAACTGTTTTCAGCTTTGCTAAGAGTAAACGCTATTTGCATAATAATTGAGAACCAATAATAACTGAGCAGCAAATCAACATATTGTGATGATTTCTGAAGATCATGTGACACTGAAGACGGGAGAAACGATGCTAAAAATGCACAGGAATAAATTACATTTTAATATATATGTTGAAATATTTTATTACATAATAATCCTATTTCACAATATCACTGCAATTTTTGACCAAATAAATGCAGTCTTGGTAAGCATAGATTTCTTTCCAAATCATTGGCTCCATCTAGTGTTGTAAAAGTAATATTGTGACATCCATTGGCAAATTATGAGACCGCAAACATGATTTATGGAAAATACTTCCTCTAAAATAGTTCGTCTTCAGGCTAAATGTCAGGTGGATATAGCAATCAAACAATCAGTTTCATCATGTTACATTTGTTTGTGAGAATCCAAGGCAGGTTTATTTCAATAGCAGGTTTCACAGTGATCATTCAGTGTGCATTCGTGATTTTTTTTAAAACTAGCATAGCCTAACAAAGCTAATACATTAAAACCACCTCCATAATATCATGGACGTCCCCCTTGTGCTGCCAAAACAGCTCTGATGCATTGAGGCATGGACTGAACGTGTCCTGAGGTATCTGACATGCCTGAAGTCATCATTTTACTTTATACAGAAAGGCTGAAAGTTTGGATCCAAACGCAAGAGGGCAGCAGAGAGTCACTTAAAGATAAATAAATACATAAAATAGAGGACTATTTTTTATTTTATTTACTTACACACTTACTTAGCCTGCAGATGCCATTTGGACAGTAACCTCCAAAAATGCACAATCTATGTAATCTACAATTATGTACACCTAACAGTTGCTTATTAGTGCCTTGAAGGTACATATTATTGCATAAACAGACCTTTTAACCAGGGCTCTTTTACCCCTTTTTTCTTGAGTGAAGATTTAATTGAATTATTGAAACATTTTTGATTTGATGAAAGAAATTATGCAAACCTACATATCAGAATTGAGGTTCGACAAAGTATGTAATAAAATGCATCTGAAGCAGTATTGCCCACGTGTATCAAAATATGTGTATGCGAGTATGAATTCACACATACCTTGATAACTGGTGTAATGATGATGAAAATTCAGCTTTATATCACAGGAATAAATTAAATAAATAAAAAAACACTTTTTTATTGTAATGATATTTTATGAATATGTCTTTTACTGTATCTTTTAATATACTATATGCATTTACCTCTAAAACAAACAAAAGCAGAGGATGTTTTTCTAGCCCAGAGAGGAATGCTATTAATGGCTAAATAAATAACATATTTAAACATAATGCTCATGTCTGCTTTTTTTGCCAAATCCATTACTAGGGATAATCTTACAATTATATTGGCTTCTCAGAGGATCGGCGGCTTCAGGACTGATATCAGCTCTCAGCAGCTGCTGTGCTGATTTGGGGTTATGAATATGACAAACTGAACTAGACAAGTATGTTGATCTCAAGTACATGTGTGCTACAGAAACAGCACCATCGGTCAGAAATCATCTCACTTTTACTTAAAGCTCACATGATACTCTTAAAAATAGAAAATGCAGGATTACATGAATGAAAGTGCTATTAAGGAGATATTTCACTCTGGGAATGATAATACCAACTAAATCTGTTGCAATGTTTCTGCAGAATTATTTCTCTTTTTAATATATTTTAAAATGTAATTTATTCCTGTGATCAAAGCTGTATTTTCAGCATCATTTCTCCAGTCTTCAGAGTCACATGATCTTCAGAAATCATAATAATATGATGATTTGATGATTTCTTGATTAATTTAATGGAGCCTTGTTGAATAAAAGTATTAATTTCTTTAAAAAAAAACAAATACTGACCACCACATTGTTTTGTTGCTACGAGTACATTAACAGATAGCAAACAATCATTTGAAGACTCATATTTATTTATTTCTATCCATGAGGTAATGTCAAACATCTTCGGTTGATTTATATTTCGTTTGACATTTATAGTCAAACTTTTTTCTTTATCATGTTTAACTTTGAGCATATTGTCTGAAGTCTTTATAAAATGCTCACACAACACACATAGAAATCCCAGCTTAATTAAATATATACATTCTCTTTTACTATCTTACCATATTTACAAGTCTCCCTGATGAGCATCTGTTCAGTGTTGCTGGCTTTTTCAAGTCCATTAAGTACGAAAACATATAAAAATAAAGCTGCCTCTTCTTATTAACAGTGGGACGGGTTTGTGTGGCGTGGTGTTAGGAAGCGGAGGGGGTTTTTCGGTTGCGTTTGGCCCGTCGGCTCGGAGGAAAGCTGATGAACTCAAAGTGTTTGAGTTGGTCTGAGTTTGGGAAGGGGAGCGGGCCTTTGTGGAGGCGCTTGATGAAGTGAACTTCCCGCTGGTTCTCCCTGGTTCTGGAGGCCTTGATGGGCCGACCCTTTCTGCTGAAGGCCACGTACCAGCCCTCGTATTTGGCGTTCTGGAAAGCAGTGTAGTTGTTCTCCAGGACGATCTCTGTGAAGATGCAGTCCCTTCCTCTGCCATTCGGCTGCGAAAAAACAGAGAAGACGATTTATGTTGTTTCACTGAACTTTAAACTCAAAGCTCTGAAATTAAGGACTCCTCATTAACAATTACTTTAATAATACCTTTAATTTACATTATATATAATTCTGTAATTATTTATAAACAACGCTTTTTCCCGCACACAATGTATCATCTGAATCAGTCCGTTGCCTTCTGACTTTTTTCTGTGCTGAACAATTAATTTTCAGATAAAGGATATATCATTTTGTATATTTAAATGTATTTTTTTATATGTAACTGCTGTCTTTTGGAATATTTATTAAATAAATTAAGTAACAAAGCCAGGGTTTATATGATGTTTTACTAATCTCACAAAAGTCATTATTTCATTATTCTACATAAATAATATACTGTGTAAGAATACACTCAAGTGTGAATCGAATGTAATGTTTTCAGACACTTTATTGCATGTTATTTGCAATTAAAAGACCATTTTCATTAAATGTAATTAGTTGAAGTTAAGAGTGTTATTTTGACCCACTAAATACATCTTTATGTAATTTCATAATTACTTCTAATGTACTTCTAATGTGTTCAAATGTACCCCGAATGCACTGACAAGCATTTAGGGTAAACTAAAATATACTTTTATGCCATTTCTGTTAAAACGTGTCATGTCATTTATTTATATTTAACATATTATTAAAAATATCAAATATATTTGTAATTAAACATTTGTAATGATGAAGTTGCAATTTACAAAAAAAAAAAATATATATATTTTTTTTAAATCTGTTTACTGATGTAATACTGAAGAACACACTTCAGTTAAAATTATAAACAAGTATTTTACATGTTCTTTATTGTTTTAGCCAACACGTAAAAATAAGTGTACTTGACCAATTCAAAAGGTATTATTATTATTATTAAAATTTAAGGATTCAAAATATAGTTCAAAGGTAAAACCTTTCATCTTTCATTATAAGTGTACTTTTTGGAAGTGTACTTAAGTGTGTTAAGAAACATAATGAAATGTGTCTCTCTTTGAGTGCACTCATGTCACCTTTCATTTCATTAGCATTATATCACACAACTGCATTATTCAGCTAAGCAGACATCTTCTTCCCAAGGGTTGGACTTCATGCTTACACCTATCAGTCCATCTGTATAAAGCTGTGTTCTGGTCATGTGATCCCCCTCATGATGGGCCGCACCACCAGACTTAGTTTTTTGGGTGTTTAGTTCTTCCTAATTTCCAAAAGGAATTCAAGGTGCTTGTAAATGGTTGTGCCTTATGTAAGCAGTGTTTTGATGGCTCTGCCCATCATTATTTCTTCTTCCTCACAGCCTGTGCCCTCATCTCTCAACACGGTTCACTTCATGCTCTCACTGTCTCCATCTAGTTCCCCCAGCGCTGTGTCTCGTGATCAATCCATAGCACTGAAGACATGTTTTCCACTTCCGTGAAGGAAGAAGTGGCTTAACATCTGACTAAACTCAGAAAGCTGTTTCCTTCACAGAAGATGCTGCTCATACCATCTAGCTGCTGATCTATTTGTCCTGATAATATACTTCAGCCACTGAGTTTGATAGTTCCTCTTGTTTTTAACACTGAGATTATGAGATATAATATGAGTTTGGAGTGACATAAGCGTGGGTATATGATACAATGTATATGTTTCAAGATGGGATTTGATTAATCTGACCAAATGCAGATCTCTCTCGCCATGTTTAAGGCCAGGAGTTTTCAATCTTTTAAAAGCCTCAGACCCCCAAATATGATCACCCTCATGTGAGGGGTCCGCAAATATGTATTGTCATGCAAAATAACAAAAACAAATTATCCTGATTTAAACTGGTCTTATATATAAAATGTAAAATATTATTAGAAAAATATAGTTTCTATTGCATTTTGTATTGTTAGATGCCTTTTTTATTATTTATTTTTATTTAGTATTTATTAATTCATAAAAATAGTAAGTTAATAATAGTATTTCCTGTTTATTTATCTATGTTTATGTTTACTTAGTTATTGATATTTGATATATCATTGAACTAATTATTTAATATGCATTTGTATTTATTTGTTTGTTTACTCATTTATTGAGCTTTTTATTTATTTGCTTAGTCTTATTACTTTTTAAAAACTTTTTATAATTTTTACACTTTTAAAACTTTTCTCTGCAAACCACCGCAGCCTGGTGGGTTCCTGGACCCCAAATTGAAAACCCTTGTTTTAGACGACACTTTTACCCTATAACAGCGACAGTGACTTAATTATCAAACTCTTTTATGCTGTGCAAAGTTGGCTCAAAATCGAATACACATTTTCCGGCAAAAATTAAAATACTTTTTCCTGCAAAATCTCCAGGGGTACATACCTTGCCCACTAGTTTCCCCCTGCGGTTCATGCACAGGTATCTGCCACTCTCTGCTCCTTTGATCCGAACACGGCTTCCAAAGGTGTCCGTCTCCACATAAAGTCTGGCTGTAATGCAGCACGAGTGTTAGCAACAATCAAAATACTGTAGCCCTGTTTACAGCCATGTAAACCATAGAATATACTGCAGTCATGATGAAAACATACCCCAGTTAGCTCAACATTACTGAGTGTAGAGTAAAAGTAATTCTACCTGACCAGTAGTACTTTAAGAATTCAGTATAATTATTACATGAACATTACAACATCAAGATTTTCAAGATGACTCCACACATGACCCAGAGTGTTCCTGACATCCCATAAACCCTGCCTAGTCAAATCAGTCTCATTTCCCCTTGCTGTTTGAAGCAAATTAACACATCCTAATCAACACAAAGAGGAAACGATTAGGCGAAGAAACGTCTTTTGAACTATCAGCGAGTCCCTTTTCAGTCAATAAAGCAATCAGACGCGAGAAGAGCGCTATCTGCACCGAAACCTCCCGTGAGTGGATTACAGGAGATGAGATGAGTGCGCGCGCCTCACCGAAAGTGTTCCCGTCCTCGGCGGTGGCGCTCACTCTCCTGCCCTGGATCTGCACGTGTCTGCCGCTGGTCCTGCTGTACAGCTGATAGACTCGAACCTGCCGCCGGCTCAGCTGGTCCGTCACCGAGCCCTGTTCCCTCACATGCTGCTTAAAATTAGGAGAAGGGTGATTCTTCTCCCCCTTTTCGGTGCAAAGGGAAAATAAGATCACATATATTTCTCTCTCTGTTGCTGGAATAGAAAACCTGCTCGTTTTGTAAATGCCAGCAAGAGCACTGCTATGGAAAATGGTTTAAATCTAATTTAGAGCAGTGGTTCTCAGACAGGGGCCCGCTAGAGGGCCTCAGCAAACTTAAAAGAAGCCGCAAATGATTTCAATATATTTTAAATAAGTTACATTAATAAAGAAAGCTAATCGATGTTGATTACAATGTTAGAATCACTCGTCACGTAAACTGTCCTATTTTAATCTGTCCAGTCAACAAACATGCAATTTTTTAAAATAAAAATTCATCGATTTTGAAGCTTTGACATGACTTTAAAAGTAAATCAAAGGAAGCATAATGAGAACCACTACAAAATTGACTATTTATTGCCGAAGCCGTGCTATAAATCACACACTTTAACGTTTCAAGAAAATAAATAAAAAATAAAATGTAATACATATTTACCTGCGCGTGACACCACACCACGAAGAAGTGAAAAGAGCTTCAAAATAAAAGCAAAGTAAGGAACGTTAGTCAATATGCAAAAAAAAAATAATATAAAATATTGTGTAAATTAGATCAAAGCACATTATGTTATCTTCAGTTCAGCAAAACATTTCTTATTAAAAAATAAAATAAAATAAACAATTATATACTTATACAACTATATAAGTTTTTCTTAAATTAGTTGTATGGTTCTTCTGAGATTAAGAACTCTTTGTTTGTTTGTTTGTTTTGCAAAAAGTATAGGAATTAACGTTAATTGCGTAACCCAAATGTTATTTTATAGCGCCAGGCAACATTTCTATCCGTGACCCTTATTTTTTTAAGTTTAAAAGCCTATAAATATAGCTTAATATCATTATACTCACATGTACAAGCAGCGCTGATTTATTCCATACATTGTGGGAACGCAGAGTATAATGTCGTATCCAGGGTCCTCCTGAATGGTAATCCAGCTCTGTGATGTCTCGATTAAATGAGCTGAGTCAAATCCATACACCAGTGAAGAAGAGTGCAGCTAGATCTTCAGATGCGCGTCTCCGCAAACACACACGCGGATAAATCCGATCAGGAAAAAAACGATCCACGTGTAGTCCAGACGATTACGGAGTTCCATCATATGTGTTTGAAACACGCAGGGCGCTGTCTAAATCATAGTTTTGATAATAATGTTGCAGTGGCTCCAGTGTGCTCTTGATGTTGTGTTGGCACTGTCACTTGTGGAGAGGCGCGAGGCGCTCTGCGCGTCTGGATCCCTCACTGCGCCACTGTGATAGACGTCAAGATCCCTCCCACGAGTGTTGCACCTTTTCCCCTCTTCAGAGACTCCTGAGCTGTGTTCTGCTAGATGAACATGTGGAGGTGTTTCCAACTTCTACAACATTCAAATGAAATGCATGACCATGTGACTATCCACAGTATTCCTGGAGTAGGCTGTAAGGCCTCCTAATTTGGTCCCATCTGATGGATGATTAATCTTTCCGAATGAATGCTGATGTCTTCAGATCATCTTCTGTATTTAAAGCTTTGAGGTACACCCTGGAAAGGGGTGTGCCGCCTGATGTTTGGTTTGTTAGGGCCCATCTCATTGTTGGTCTTTCCCCGTGAAGGGGCCATGGCTCACACCTTTTGCTAACCTGGCAGCTCTAATAAGAAAACAATGGTGGCTTTTAATCACAGGACTCCAGCGGGCTTTTGTTAGCTCACGCGGAATCAACATCAAGCACTAACGATATAACGTCAACAGGATGCTCGCTTTCCAACGCATAGTTAAGATGCATCACAGCAATTAGTGCTGTCTTGCGAGTATGCCCACACCAGAGCCACCACTTGGTCCCTTCACATGAACATTTGTGTGAACTTTCCCACCCTAGAAGAGTGAAACCTAAGGTTTAAATACTGTAAATCAGTGTTTCTTAAATGGTTTCAGCTTCAGAACCCAGATTGGTTATCAGTTGGTTATCCAACACAGCCATATTTAATGTAGTATGTGTTAATAATTTCTGAGCATCAGGACACGTCTCACTACCTGGCCATGTTGGAATCTAATAGTGAATCTCAACTGTGTGACAAAATAAAAGTTTGATTGGATGCATAAAAAAATCTGTTGGTGTTCAAAATGCTTGAATATGCATTTATAGATGTTATACCTCTATTTTATCACACTGAGGTCCTTTTGTTCAGTTTATTAATGGACTAATCTCTGAATGAATTGAAGTTCACACTGATTCTATGCTAGCTGTCCACGTGACCGGGCATGATGGCGATAGACGTGAGCATGACTCTCGGCGTATACAATGTGTTCTCCACCCATCAGTTTGTATTTTGCTAACGATAGACAGATAGTCAGGAGGTGTGAATAGTTATTGCCGATAAAGGCGGCTGAGACAGGTGTGTGTTAGATGTGAATGTAACCAGGGGACTGAATAATAGCTTTAAAAAAGTCTTTATGTTCTAAATCTGTAACTGTACATGCCTTTTCACTGATATCTGATTAATTCAATTAAATATTAAAATAAAAAAATAAATGTAATACATGTTAGACTAGTGTTAAATTAAATTAAAATGATTATTTCTCTCTCTCTCTCTCTTAGAATGTAGTCAGTTCAAGCTCTTGGTCAGTTTTGGCTCATGGGCAAGCCTAGACACAACTTTATTTCTGCAGATTTATTATTATTATTCTTGAAAGGAGAAATCTGCTAAATGCATTTTATGATGCCAAAATGTACTAAACTGATCAGAGAGTACTGCACTCTCATTGGTAGCTGAATGCATAACCAGAATAGCCCATATCTTGGCTAAATATATAAACAAACATGCAAAAAATAGAAAAACATTATTATTGACATGTAATGGGCCCTTTTTCAGGGGAAGGCATCGTAATCTGAGAAAAAATTGGTATAACACAATGTTCACTCAAAGAAACAGCAATCATATTGCATGAAATGTTAACACACTCCAATAATCTTCATTTGCGACTAGAAAAATATATTTTTACAGTGTAGCCATGATGGTATTTCTATGACTTTCCAAAGGATGAAACATATCTAGATATGGATTTCGTGGTCAGATAAGAGAAATATTAACTCTGCATCATCACAGTTTGTAAAAAGGGTCCATTCAGCCAAAATCTGCTTTCAGTTCAATTCAGTGGGAGCAGGTTCCATGTGGACCTGTTAAAGGGTTATAATATTTAAAGCAATGTCCTGCAAAACTTCTCTGCTAGCCTCACAGAGTTATGAGAAACGATGTGAATTCCTCACCTATTAACAGACAATGTCCAGTGGTGGGAAATCAAAGGAAGACAGATGTTTATTAAACTGTGATCTGACCCTCAGAACTGCTGGACACACTGTACATTTAAACAGTCACACCCTGACAGACACATAGAGACAAAGCAGCTTTTGCAAAAGCTTGAACTGAGTGTGTGTGTGTGTGTGTGTATGAACGGCAAGCATCAGAGGGCTTAAGCAGTGGATCTTCTCACCAGACCGGAATTCCGTCGGCCCCAGCAGGATGCCAAGGGTGTCGGCCACGGTTTTTTAGGATCGGGCGGCTCAGAGCAAGAGGGATGTTATGTGTCCTAATGAAACACCACACGTCTAGCACCCCCCATGCCCCTCTCCCACTTTTTTCCCCCTCCCTTGTTTCACCCCCTTCAGTTTACGAAGCGGCGGTGAGATCTGAGGCCCTGAAACCCGATCTTATTTATTCACGTCTCGAGCTTTGCTGGTGCTACCTTAGCGATGGAAATAAACCAACACAGAGTCTCGATCGGACACCTAGCAACAGAAACCTAGGTAGCATTTCCCCCAACCACAGCCCCGGCCCAGAATATACCCACGGGTATCCCGTTAAATAAAGACTGAGAGATGCTGTAAAAAAAAACACAGATGACAAGTGGAGGCTGGATCTTGTTTGGGTTCAGAGCTTCAATGTCAAAGTGTTGACATGTGATGACAGCGCAGAGACGTGTTGAGCCATTCATTTCTACCACAGCCGTGTCCCGAATGGCCCACGTCCAACATAAGCAGCTCTAAAATGAACTAGTTATAAAACATAACACATTAATCTATTTATTGAGTGATTGCTAATTGACCACTCATATGTTGTGTGTAAGGGCCACATGTTGTTTGGTCAGCCTCGTATTCTTAGAGCGTGCAGAGCACTCACTTCTTTTAGTGGACGTGATGATGCATCTCGGAATGGAAATATGGTCATTATTTATTAATATTCAGTTTATTCTAAATTCTTTGTTCCGTGGAACACAAAATGAGGCTTTTTGGAGATTCTTAAAGGGATACACCACCGTGTTTTCATATTAAACTATGTTTTTCCCTTAACTAAGACAAGTTGATACATACCTCTCTCGTCTCAGTGCGTGCACTCAATCGCTTTGGCGCGCGGTGACACCTAGAATGGTAACACAAAACAAAACGTTGCGCTTTTCTAAGCGTGTAAAATGGATAACTAACATGGAGGTGTTTGGTAGCTTCTCTGCTTGGCCCATATTGAATGAATGGGCTAAGCTAAGTGCTTTCAAAGTGTCACCGCGCGCCAAAGCGATCGAGTGCACGCACTGAGACGAGAGAGGTATGTATCAACTCGTCTTAGGTAAGGGAAATACATAGTTTAATATGAAAACACGGTGGAGTATCCCTTTAATACATCTGTGTATACATATCTATGGATTTAGTGATGTTGAAACAGTCACGAGGGTCTCCAGGATCTAATTTTCTGGGTTTCTTCCCCTGCATGTCGGGTACACCACATGACTTTAATTCAGTTTTATTTTTATTTTTTTATTTATATATATATATATATATATATATATATATATGAATAAGCAATGAAACAGTTTTGTTAGATATTTACTACCTGGACTAATACTAATATGTTCTACCTGGACTCTGAATCACACTTGCTCTCAGTTTAGTTTTTCATCAACATTAGTCTTTAGCTGTGTGTTAGTGAATGTGAGCTGCCAGCGAAAGGTCGATTGGTGGTCTCCCTAACAGCTTAAACCACATCGTAAAAAAACTGGACCATAAAGAACAACTGGCTACTAGTTTCTGACCCCACAAAAATAGAGTCAAAGCTTCAGAAAGTGGGTGGTCTGCTCTCTATGAAAAATTCTTGTCTTCATAACACCTCTAATGTGCTT